>NC_092190.1:10131547-10731547 GCF_043641665.1 Enoplosus armatus | reverse complement strand
GACCTATGCAGTTTGTGTGTGTGTGTGTGTGTGTGTGTTTGTGTGTGTGTGTGTGTGTGTGTGTGTGTGTAAAGTTAAAATCCTTATAAGGCTAGTTATTACCACTTTTAAAAGTCCCAGCATTGCCTCTAAATGCTCTCTCATTGTAGTGAGAATATTTTACACATCAAAAATCCTTATACTATCGGCTACCAATATGAATACTGGGAGCACCGTTATGAATATAGATGTTAAGACAAAAACAACAACAATCATCAATGTATTTCAACATTGTAACTTTAGTGCAACTTACTTTAGTGCAAAATACATTTGAAAACATTCATTTTTAGTACAAAATTCATTTTAACACATTCATTTGAACACATTCATTTTTAGTGCAGTATACATTGAACACACTGAACATGAGGTAAACATTTAGGATAGAGGTAGCCGGCTGAACATGCTTTCAAGTATAGGCCTACAACAACAACAAACAAACAACAAAATAAAATAGATAAAATACATTTAGGACATTGTGATGGTCTTTTTTCAGCTTTTCTTCCTAGACTCCAATGTACTGTTTGTTTGTAACTGTATGCGTCCACGTGTGTGTGTGTGTGTGTGTGTGTGTGTGTGTACTTGTGTGTGTGTGCATGTGAACTGTATGTAAGACTGCATGTGTCCATTGTATAGCTTCTCCTGTCTATTGACTTTCCTGTTTTCCTTTTCTTCTTTCAACCCTTTTTCATTCACTCATCTACACTCCATGGTACATCTTGAAGCACTCAATGTGCAGTGGTACTTTGCATTTCCCACATGCATGGGTAGTGCGTTTGTCACAACGGCGGCATCTCTGGAACCGGTGCATCGTGTTGATTGGCCAGTGGGAAGCTTTGTCATACCTTGCCTGATCTTCAACAGTAGCACTCAGTAGAGATCTCCTTCCATGGCTCAGTGGTTTCGTTCCAAACTTTTGCAGAAGAGACTGTGAGACTATCCGTGAAAAGGTCCCTCCGATAACATCTCTGTAAAAGAGATGGCCATTTACAAGAGCACTGTTGAGAGACCATTCGAAGATGGGCCACCACCACTTCTTAGACCTGATTGAGATATGGTATCGTGAAACCTGTAGGTCGTGAAGGTCTACACCACCCATGTGCTCATTGTATTGACTGATGCTTTTTGGTTGTTGGATGTTGTCAAAGGCACGTCGATGCCTGTTCCATCTCTTGACAGAGGTCTCAGTGTATTTTTCCTCCATGTTTGTTGCCACTGTGACAATGTTATTGTCTTTCCAACGGACCAACAGCTTCTCTCCTTGGCACAGAACCTCAGAGGTTCCCCGGGGTAACTTCATGAAGGCATTCAATGGTGTGAATGGGACATCAAACAGGCGATTCTGCCTCATGGTTCCAGAGCTCCCATATCCTCTTTTTGTCATCTCATCCATGAGTGAAAGAGTGGTAAAGAGGTTGTCATGGATGAACTTGCAACCTTGAGGCACCTGAGCTTGCTCTGCCAGACCGATGATAACACTGGGTCCCTGACCCAACCCTGTGTCTAGGAGGAGGGTGTGCGATCCACAATATGGCTCCATGTGGTACATGTATCCACTGGATGAGGCGAGGCTCCATACCTTGTAACCAAAGCGAATTGGTTTGCCTTTGATGAATTGTTTACATCCATGTCGGCCGTAGTATGGGATCATGCTCTCATCCACTGAAAGCCATTCCTGAAATGGCATGACTTTGTATGACTGGTTGAGCTCAGAGAAGATGGGTCCAACCTTAAAAAATGGGTCATCAGTGATTTTTGTGTTGTCAACCACATGAACTGAGGCCATTATTTCATCGAATTGGTTTCTCCGCATTGCATCTGAAATGGTCTCATTGTGTACATCGTTGTCAACTGACTGTATCCACTTGTGATTAGGATCCCATAGAAGGTGAGGAGCTCATCCATACTCAGATTCAGTTGCTTTCCCTTGGTCTGGGTGGAGTAGAGGTTGGACATTTCAACTGTGATCTCTCTCAGGGTGGGTGGATACATCAGTAAGAAAATATCTATTGGGTTGGGGCAGCTTTATTTTACACATTCTGCAGCATTTGGTTTGTATACTGTGTGTTCTGGAATAACAGCAGTGGAAGGCCTCTTGGATCGCTTGAACACTATCTTTATTTTTGACCACTTGCAGCTTTGCCCCTGGCTCTTCTGGCTGACCTGGCTGAACCCTCTCGCGTTTAGAGGCCCTTGAGTCTTCTGGCTGGCCCCTATGGAGGCTAGAGGCCCTTGGGGCTTCTGGCTGGCCCCTCTGGCGCTTAGAGGCCCTCGAGTCTTCTGGCTGGCCTTCATTGTTATGGTGGGAGGGGGTTGTGGAGGGGAAGGGGGCGTGGTGAAGGGGAGGCCATCGTTCCAATCATGCTCTGTTTGCATAACTTCGGCATATGCATTCAACAGCCTTGCTGGCAAATGGCCTGTTTCCCCCTCGTAGTCCATGTCAGACCCATCACTGTCACAATCACTGAGCACAGCATCTTTTTCATTTTGAGGGATGATTGCAATGTTGCATGCCTTGTCTGGGAACTCATCTTGATCCAACAAATCCAGAACTTGACTCAAAGTACATCTAAAAGAATACACAGGAGAAAGTTTGGTAGTTAGCTAGCTAGTCTTCCGTGTGTGTGTGTGTGTGTGTGTGTGTGTGTGTGTGTCTGTGTGTGTCTGTGTGTGTAAAGTTAGATAGAAAGGTAGGTAGCAACAGAAAGTTAGGTAACAGTTAGCCTATGTGTATTAGCATGTAGATACAATGGGTTATCCCACCGGTCACTATTGTTGCCGGTGACATGTTTGTGAGTTCTATGACCACATTGAACAAAGTTGAGTAATTGCAAATGCACACATCAATACTAGACACCTTAAACATGATATGTACCAAAAATTTATGTCCTATCTTTATGTTAACATACTTTACTAACCTTTTCTTTGGGAGCTTTGTGGCTGCCATCCTCTTCTCTTGGCGCAAACAGGAAGTAAACAGCTCTGGTCATGTGACAATTTACAGTAAACATGTGACACTGCACATATTTCATTGAGACCCTTTCTTATTTCAATATTTGCTGGAAATGCATTGATAGATCATTCGGTAACATTTTTATAGCCTTAGAAATGAAACATTTTTTTACGGTCACTATTGTGACCGGTGGGATTAAATCAGTTAAAGGGAATGTTATCAATATTTTTATATCAACATTGGATCAAATCTGCTATGGGTAATGTGACCTTCAAGCCTGCAGTTCCCTTCATCTCTAAAGGAGCGTTTTTCTGCTCATTGTTTTGGTTTTCCGGGTTGTAATTTTACTTTTAAGTACTTATGGTAATTTACATTTCTACTCCACTACAAATATTCAGGAGCAAATATTATACTTTTTTCTCCACTATATTTACTTGACAGCTGGAGTCACAGGTTAATTTGTAAATAAGGATTTTACGTACAATACAGATGATGATCTTACAAAATATAATGCATTTTTAGATTAAACTACCCGGCAGAACATAAAATATCCACTTCGACCAGCTACAACAGTATAATACTACTTGCACAGCTTTATTTTAATTTGATCTGTTTTAATTAGTCTTATAATTATTAGTATTAGTCTTTTCTGTTCTGGCCCATGGAGCTCCAGCTGACTACACAATCCTCCGGGTTTCCAGCCAACCAACACAATGCTGCAAGGCAAGTATTGACCGACACTCCATGTACTTTGCATAAAAAGCTATTTTCAGGCAAGTATTATCATTGGTTATTTGGTTATTGGTTATTTATCATTGTTAAGCGACTAGTTCTTATTTTTCCTCCCAAGTCACAATTTCACAGCTACACATATTTGCTTCTTTTGTTAAAGTTAAGTGTGTCTAATAATGTTGGCTTTAGTCTTTCTTGTTCCATTGTTTAGTTTAGTTAGTTTTACATAAAAATAAATGTGTATAAAATATATTGGATTTGTTCTGTGTGATATATATGGGATATATGCTACCCTGCTCTACATTAAGACTAATAGTGACATACACTTATTCCAATAATTTATCTAGCTTGCCACCGAGAGGGCTTTTCCCATGACTATCGTACAAACTCCACTCCAAGAATAATTATTTAGAGTGGTGAGTGTTCTCCTATAACTCTCATATTCCTCAACAAATCATACCACTGAGATAATATTTAGAAACATCACTGCTGCTGAAACAGGAAGCTTACAGAATTATCAGATGTGTCAAAATGTCCAAAAATAAAGAGGGTTGCAGTCCATGCTTCCTATTTTGGTTTTATGTACATTATTGCTGTTAGCAACACCCACATTATAAATGGTGCGTGTCTGAATCCACTGAGGCCTGCACTATTGTCTCAATTAGACTGGGTTTAAAACCACAGGGCTAAAACGTCTGATGAAGCCATTACTTATAAATCACTGGCAACATTTTATTTGTACACTGGAATTGAAAATGGAGCATACCTTTTGTCTTGCAAATGTTCAAGCTAATACATGATTGGCCAAGCATCTGTGCACCCAGCAACTGTGCCATTCTTTCCATAGCAGTTGTAAGCTTCACAGTTGCTAGCTAAGCTGTTTTTGCATATGTGCATACAACAGGATCATCTGCATTTGCAATTCAAACCCATGACACTGTTAAGTAACTTTGTTCCTCAAGCCTTTATAAATCAACATACCTGTGTCTCTTCTGAATTCAATTTCTTTCCTTAATGCTGAATCGTTACAGATCGAACGCTTACAGAGTTTTAGACATTTTCCTGATGTTCAGGGCATTTCAGCATGGACCAAGATATTTTACAAAAACAGCCTGAAAATAGCATACATTTTCTGCGAACACCAGCCAGCTAACGTTAAAATCTAGACTTCTTCAGGCTGGCGTCCTGTTCGCTAATGTGCCAAGTTATCACACTGATCTTTGAATTAATATTGTGTTCTGAAGTAAATCTTTCAAATTTCACTTTTAATGCCATTGAAGCAGTTTTTTGTGTTATTTGTGTTATATTGACTTATATCACTGAAGCCATAATTACAGATTCTCTCTCTCAGAGCTGTTCATCAGAGTAACACTAGAGCACGTAGAAATGGTGGTTCATTGCAACTACAACTATAATCTAAAATTAAATTTCAGAACATACAGTTCAAAGCATTCAAATTCATTTGGCTAAGGCATTGTACAAAGCTTGTGAAAACGACAACTCAAACAATGCTTCAAGGTAAATTAACTAAGGTAAATAAAATTAATATTGTGTTTCCACTGAAACTGGTTCATTCAAACATCTGTACCTGCTCCAGGTAAAGTCTGCGTTTGGGTTGGCTTCAGTCACACATTCAAACGAGCCTTTGGATATTTCAGTAATGTTCACTTCTGTGGGTGAAACTGCAAGAAACAGGGAGAGAGAATGCGTTATTGCTGAGAAAATACTAATTACAGTATATCAGAATAATATTGAACACCCATGTTTGGATCCCATCTGTACTGATACAGGGTTATCTCACTTTCAAACACACCTGATTTAAGGACTTTTTAATTAGTTTCAAGGTCATTTTAGATTATATAACTTGAAAAACAGTTTTTTAAGTTGGATCTAGACACTGGTCAGTATTAGACATTAGACTGAGGTCCTTAAACATTACAGCTGGCAAGAGCTGAAGTCTGCATGTTTACAATGAATTGCCTGCGTTTGCCGTTTTCAGATTTAGTGCAGAGAAACAGCAGCCTCTGACATAGCAGGTAAATCAAGGTCGAGGTTAAACATCACACAGAAAGGTTAGAAGAGCTGACAACAGATAGTTGAAACTGTATCCAGGAGTCTTTCATGGCGGGCCTGCAGACAATGGTGTCATTGACTCGGCTTTATAAAAGTCTCACAGAAGGCTTGGGTAAAACAAGTGATCATTGTTCCATGTGATATGTGTTGGTGGGAGAACAAGACCAGTTGTCCCTGTAGACCGAGCGTTTTGTTATCCTCTCATTCTTTATCACTGCCTTTATGTTTGCTACGTCATTGTCTCATATGACTATCGTTATTCTGGCGCTTATGTAACAAAACCATTTAAACTCAGAGGTCCACTTCTTAGCTTTCAGAGAAAAGAATAGCTATAAAGTATTACTTTGACCCTTGAAGATGTGACCGGTTACTTGTTATCACATTGCAGTGGGAAAATACAACACATTCCTTTCCCACCCTGAAGAGTTCATTTATGGTCACAGGCATTTGCTGTAGTGCAGCACACAGCACACAGCACTATAGTAGGACTATAGCCTTCTTCTACTTATTCTCAGCTGCGTGTTATCAGCTGTCTGTAATTACCTTTTGTTGTGGATTTGTTTCCTACAAGATAATGATTGTCAAAGAGACTGACATATGTCTTACAAGTGTCCACATTCCTTGCTGTACATGCTGTATAAAAGCAGACCACTCTGAGACGCAGTACGGTCAGCCGGGCAGGAGCGACTGAGTTGCTGTCTGGGCCGTCCGTCTGCAGACGCGAATAAAACCACAAGAACTACTCCCTTGTTGCCAGTCTTCTGTTTTCCTAAAATTCCCATGACACACATGACTTAAGTTCTGCAATAAGGTTGTGTTATGACGCCTTCCCGCAGCTAAATTAAGCATGCATCATGTGATGCAATTGAAAGCTCCAAAAGCTAATAAGTGGACCTCTGAGCTTAATTTGTTACTTTCAGTATATTGTTCCCAAAGATCAAGAGAAAACGTCCATGCTCCCATTAGTGCTGTTGTCTTCAGGTGTTTTCACACTTGAGCGTGTTGAAGAAGTGTCGTGGGAATTTCAAGAAAACAGAAGACTGGCAACAAGGGAGTTGTTCTTGTGGTTTTATTCGCGTCTGCAGACGGACGGCCCAGACAGCAACTCAGTCGCTCCTGCCCGGCTGACCGTACTGCGTCTCAGCGTGGTCTGCTTTCATACAGCATGTACAGCAAGGAATGTGAACACTCGTAAGTCATGTTTCACTCTCTTTGACAATTATTACCTTGTAGGAAACAAAGCCACAATAAAAGGTAATTCCAGACAACTGATAACACTCAGGTAAGAAAACATAAAGATAGCTATAGTCCTTCGACGAGGATCAAAGGGCACAAAGACAAATGTCTGTGAACATAAATGAACTCTTCAGGGTAGAAAAGAAATGTGTTGTATTTTCCCAGGACAGGAATCTGGGTGTGAACCGAAGAAATTATCTCAATGCAACTCCAATCAGTGGTGTTGGGTTTACTTCTGAGCTCTGGTATATGCAGTCAGTTAATCAGAATTGGAATCAGAAATACTGAATAATGGTTTATCAACATTTATATAATTAAAGAAATACTAGATTTCTCAATTTTTACAAAAGATTGCACATTTCACAATGTGTTGTACTGTAGATGGTACTGTGCAAGCATGAATGTACATTATGAAACTAATCCACATCAAAGATTCTCCTTGAGCCTGCAGTAATGAACTTTTCTTCAAAGACTGAAGAAAAACATCTAAGTCTGGACTAAGTCTGAAATACCACAAGCCACACAAAAGCCAAAAATGCCAGGGCCAACGCCCTGAGGAAAAGTCTGCTACTGTATGGCTGTGCTATATGTGCTGTGTGGTTAGTTGGCTCACAAGCTAGAAAGCAAGAGCTCTAGCTAGCTGATAATACTGACCACAGCAATGACCTGAGAAAGCATTTTGTTCTGTCACTGTCTGGCATGAACTTTGTCTTTGTACTAGTTGTTGCACTCATCTTTATTTTTCTTTCCCTCTCACAGCCTGCTTGTGGAAACATGTGGAAACATGAAGCAACAGTAATGTCAAGTAACCCAATCAGGAGACAAGGGGAGAGGGCATGGGCATGACCCCCCCCTCCCAACTGTACACTTGGTTGCGCCTATGCACTCTGTCAGATGGAGGCAGCATTCATTGTTTCAGGTGTAGTGGCGTGTAGACAGAAAACAACTGATAAGATGTGGGATCGAGGTGATGAGCAACATTTACCATTAGTGCTAAAGTCTCAATAAAGTATTTCTGATTTCCAAGTCTAATTCTGTCTTAATAACATATTATGTGTTTTTTTTTGTTTTTTTTACATGTATGAATTGCTTTTTATTGATAATGTATGAACGGATTGTAACGTAACTTAAACAATTAGACCTTCCCTGACTTTCTCGGTTGCCTACAACAGCCTGTGGACTGAGATAACTGCAGTCAGCATCGTGTTGCTCGAGCTTCCTGGGCATCGGCCAAAACACTGATGTGACACACACAAGACTTATTTACGATCATATTTAGAATAACATTACTATCTGTAATGTTTCTGTATTGTATTTGGACCATTGGCTCCATGATACTAACTAGCTTGTCATTTGCAAATGGCATCATTAGCTAAAGTTACAAAACAACCAACTGGATGAATTAGCTGATTTTATCAACTCAAAACAGTATTTTGCTACGCTGGCTTGCTTGCAATTCATCCGCGTTAGCAAGCAAACTATGTGGCCTTTGTGCCGGACATTAGCGGACTGCATTTATAAGCTACAATTTGCTAGTGTTTCACAGTGTTGCCGCTGTAGGGGAGCTGAACATGAGGAGAGGCAACACAAGGCACTTTTGGCATACACGTCACATCCTTTGGATTTCTTACATAAAAATCAGTCCACAGGCTGTAATAGGCAATTGAGAAAGTCGGGGAAGGTCTTGTTTTTAAGTGACGTTATGATCCGTTCACACATTGGCAATAAAAAGTGATCAATACATGTAAAAAACTTCACATAGTACCTTTAATGGCCACCGGTGTCATTAAGAACCTTAACCTAGACAAACTAGGTGCCACCTGTACATGAGGTCAGATTACTATAAAGACCACAGCAGCACAAGGTGAAATATGCAGAGAGAGAGATTCAATGCACGTCTTCTAAGATCAAAGTGATACATTTAGTACATCTCTTATGCAACCCTAACCCTAACCCAAGAAGGAAATGTTGTGAAAGAGCAGATTGTACGTTGCTGAGGAGATCAGATCTGTCTATGCTCTGAGGTAAAAAGAGGTTAAACATATCCTTGTACATCCACAGTAATCTGACCATGTCAGTGGACTCACTAAGAGAAGCTGGAGTTAGCGTCCCTCACGCTCATGATGGTCATTCTATGAGGTCTCACCTGCAGAATTTGCATAACTGATGTAGGAAAATAATTGAATACCCACAGTAGACCTGTATGGTGTAGGGCAAGGTTTCTTCTTCCGACAGGGCTGCGCTGCTGACGACACACTGGACGAAATGTTGATTGATGTCTCTGGTAGGTACTCCAAGCAGCGAGCTGACTGTGGTAGTCGTACCGTTGTCATGCTTGGTGGAGTTGGTTATTGCCCTCACTTTTTCGCCCAGAGTGCCAGTGGACCACCTCACCTCTGCAGGAGGCTTGGAACCAGCAGCCGTGCAGGTAACGAGAGAAACCTCCTCATTGCCCAAAGTTATATTATACAGATTATACTTCAGGTTTGTGACCGGAGGCACTAGGAGAGATACAGTACACAAAAACATGTCAACATACAAGCAAGAGGGTAAAAACAAGACACATTTAATACAAAACATTATACCAAGCAATTGCAGAAGTATCTCCGCCTTGTGACTTCCGCTGGGAAACAAAGTGAAGATGCACGTGTAGGTGCCTTCATCGATCAATGTGACCCGGGATAACTGGAGAGATCCATTGTTGTCTTCAGTGCTCCCAATAAATTTAAATCGATCATCAAATCCATTGACAAACTGTGGTCCAGATGTGGGCAAGATGGTATAGAAATTGTCGTTCTGAGGTTTTCCTTTGGTCCTCCTCTGCCATGAAATCTGTGTGAGGGGCTCCGTGGAGTCAGTGAGTTTACAGGGTAAGATAGCGGTCCCTCCTAGCACTACGGTGCTGCTTCCTCCAATCACCTTGAGAGCTGTAAAAGGTGCATAAACCTCATCAGGCTTTCAGATCACAACTCAGAAGGCACAAACACAAGTTATAACACAAACATCTTGCATTCACTTAAATAATGGATTATGAACGCAAAATTTCAACATGTAGACTTAGCCTTCATTGTAAATGGGGGAAATTGATGATGAAGGAGGCGTGGTGGAGCACCACAACACGGATGTAACGTCAATTATTTCATTTTGAAACGGTGACGTTAAATTTAGCCAAACCTTACTGCATGTCTGCCAAGAAAGTACGTTACACACTTACATTGTAATATTATAATTCTTATGTTTTACATTTGTGTGCTACCGCGAGCACCCTTTGTTTCAACTAAATGATACCTGCGCAGTTGTTGTTGTTTTAGCTACGCACCTTCTACAACTGTGGCCAGGATCAACGTTGACACCAGTAAAAGCATCGTGGTGCTCCTGGAGAAACACGGTGTCCATACGTTAGTGTGGATCGATGAAGTTACACAAAGACTGAGCCTCCATCCGTCGTAACTACCACACTGTTGTGACGTTCACGAACGAACCGAATCTATTGACCGGCTCTTTAACACGAACAATGGGAACCGAGTCGCAGTTTTTGTTTTTGCTGTGTTTCACACAGATGCACACACAACTTCTCCACTGAGTGAGACGGAGGAGTGCGAGTGCGGTGCTTCTTCGATATGCTCATATCGCATGACGTCATCTGGGTTGTCCACAGTGAGTCAGAGGCAAGCCGGTCAGTAGACTCGTTAGTGAACGTCACAACTCTAGTGCCTCAGTACGCAGCGGTCTCAAGAAGGGGGAGGACAGATTCATTTCTACAAAGTTTTTTTAGGTGTTGCATGAATAACATAAGTCAAGGTAGCTTTATTTACACACACATTTTAAACAAAGCGTAAATCCAAAATAGTGATCTCACTGTGATTATTTCCCGGATACAATTAGTTACCCCCAGGCTGGCTTCTTAAAAATAAATAGATATAAAAATGAGCCAGTCTTTTGAACGGCTATTTGAAAGTAACGGATCCACAAGATCCGGCTCCCTTCAAAGAGCCGCTATTCTCCAGGCATGGTGAGCCAGCGCAAGAGCACCAGCCGTAACATCACCCACAATGCATTGCAGTTAAGTCGAGTTTTCGACTTTCCAACAAAATTGCCATAAACACAACTTTCCCCCCACACACTTGCTGAATAATTTGGAATAAGATTGTATTTAAAAATAACAAATAAACCGTCATTCTTTGATCGGTGGTTCAATAGGTAATTATAATAATAATAACTCATTAGGTGCATAGGCTATATCAAAAAAAGGGTTTCTTATTTATTCTTTTTGAAGTTTATTGCTCACCATAACATAACTGTGAGCCCAAAATAGTTTGCCACTTTTCTTATTGCAATGCCCCCTGTTTTGGTAATGCTTATAAACAGCCTAACCTTTCCTATTCAATACTTTACCAAAACTTTGTTGATACGAACTGTTCTTTCTGCAATAACCATCTAGAAAACATGACTCACAATATGTTGGCATTGCGTGAATCTAATCATATTCTGGAAAGATTTCTTTGTTCTCAGATTCAAAAACATGAATTTGGAATTTGAATAGGCTACTACAACAAAGCAGGGGCAGAATACCCATCTTACTGTAAAGATCACAAAGTAAACATACGTTCAGTCCTCTGGGTCTAATTTTACATAGACTATACATATGGGTGATAAATTAATGGAAAGAAATCTGAATAAATGAGTGAAGAAATATAACAAATTCAGTTAGTTAATTTAATGAATGTAACTATTTTTTTCTGTTTCTGTTTTGGCTTTTTGTCTACAAAAGGAGAGAGGAAAGGTTTTTTAACCATTGAAGTCAGACATATATTAAACATATATCAGAAAATTAAAAAGCAATATTCTTCATAAACATACTGTATGAATAGAACCGTGCTTCTCTACAAGTTGTGCTTTAACTGAGCCAGTAATTTAAGTTGGTATCCCATCCTTTTGACCCATCCTTCCAGCGACACCAGCTCCTCTCCTCTGCTTATCTATGGAAATGGGGCTTTTCCTTTTAACCAATTAAAGCTTTACGAGTTATCTTCTTGGCTCTAATGTGGCATAACGGTGGCACTGTGGAAAATTGATAACAAACCTTTTGCATCATTTGCTGGCTTGATTTTGAATGTTTCTGATAAACAGAAGGATGAAATGTTCCTTTATCTGTTGAAAAAAATTCTCTTACTTTTTAAGATAAGTAAAATATTTCAACCACCTTTGCATTAGCTGGAAAATGAATTGTCACAAAGCTGAAAACTGTTTTCAGGCTGTTTCTCTGAGCTCATGAAAAGTTGACCTTTTAGAGATGCATGGTTCAAACAAACATATGATGATCTAATAGAATATGATGCATTGCTGTAGATTAAACTACCCAACTGTATTGAAATAAGTGCAACCTTAAACATCTACAGCAGTAAAATGCAACATACACATTAATGCACCAGAACTATTAATCCAAAAACATCCTTTACAATAGTAAAACACTGTCAGTGACATTTGTCTGCAGAATGAGTTCTTTTACTTTTGATACTGTAAGTACTTTTTTATTTCTAACAAACCTTTTGCACCATCTGCTGGCCACTTGGTACACTTACATATATTATATCATAGCACAGTTTAATAATAAGTGCATAGAAAGTCCAGAGCTTAACACACTTTTCTCTGTGACAGTGTAGATGGTGGTGGAGGTGTACTGTACATGTACTGTATGTTGAGTAGGTTTTAAGAATCGTTTATGACATTTGACTTGTCAAAGCAGGAAGTGGAATTAATAACATTAATGATGGCTGCATTCCATATAGCTCATAAATAACTGCTCTTGAGACACAGAATGAAACGTCGTTGTTGGTGTCACTATCATATTTGTACACAAATCAGGGATAAAAAAAATTGTTACCCTACATATTCAAATATTAAATGTGGAAATTGTGATAGCTGCGATAGCACAAACTTTAGTTTATAATTGTGTCTGTGGAGCACTAACAAACACACAAACTACATCAAAATCACAGCTATAAAAATGTGTGACCTTGTCTGAATACTATGGTGGCACCATGTTCAATACCAGCCATCAAAATAAAGCACAGAATCTGATGAGTCACAGAATACAGTTCAACACCTAATTATAAAATATTTTCTCATTATTGTAAGATAGTAAGTTATCATTTTGAGATACAGAAGTCGCAGAAAACACCTACAAAGAAATGTATTCTCTCTAAAAAATTGAAGAAAAAAGAAAACATTTCTAATCCACATTTCCATTACAGCTGGGTAGAGATAGTCGTGCACCAATAAATGAATGGTAAATGGCAAATGATCTCACTTATAAAGCACTTTTCAACCATCACGGTTCCCAAAGCGGTTAATGCTTTAATGCATCTCTCTTACAGCAGATGAGATAGAAAAGAAGTCTTCAGCCCTGATTTGTTGGAGCAAACCTCAAGTTTTCTGGGAGTTTGTTCCAGATAAATGGTGCATAAAAACTGAATGTTTAGTTTTCACAAGGCCATTGTTCTCCGGACTGGATTAATTTCATTTTTATACATCATCAAATGTACCCTCCTCCTGTACTTTCTGTTCAACATATCTCGTGTTTTTTATTCAGCTTTAATCTGAACTGAAGGCCAAAGATTGAATTGAGCCTCTCAAAGAACTGACTCCCTCTGCTTGTGATTCATCCTGTATTCTGCACAGCTGTGGGTTTGAAGGGGAGCCACCTGCAGGGACTGAAAGTGGAAATAAACTTGCATCAACTCCAAGAAAGAAAAGACAAACAAAGAAACACATTGGCAGGATATAAAAAATATTGTTGAAAATGCTTTGGGGGAGTAGAGATAAAGTTCTTCTGACCTCTCCTCCCAACTGAACATGAAAATGGGCATGACTCAGGGTCCTGTCCTTGAAAAAGTCCTGGTTTGTGGTCCTGGTCCAGCTTTTTCCGGAAAGAAAACATTGTGGCCAGTAATGAGACCACACAGCACTTTCCAGTTGTTTCAGACACATTATTATAAAGATACTGTTTACCGGGAGTCAGTGGCAGCTTTTGTCAGGTCCTTTCAGTTAAGTAAATTTTAATTGCCTTTAAAATCCTACTCAAGTCAAAGAACAGAAATATTATTAGCTAAATGTACTTGAAGTATCAAAAGTAAAAATACTTGTTCCACAGAAAATTAAGGGCTGCAACTAACGATTACTGTCAGTTAATCTGCCAATTATTTTCGTTTGGTGTATAAAAATAATGAAAAATAATCATCACAATTTCCTGAATCTCAAGTTTGTCTGACCAACAGCCTAAAAACACAAAAGCTCACTATCATGACATGGAAATGCAGAAGATACTCACAAGTGAAAAGCTGTTACTGACAAATTCATCATTTTGGCTTGAAAGATGACGAATAATTGATTATCAAAAAAGTTTCTGGTGATCGACTAACTGATTAATTGACCGCTCCAACTCTAATTATTAGATTGCTCACACTGATGCAACATTGTGCATGTAGCATTATACTGTTGTGGCTGGTTGAGGTTAAATATATGAACTGTGAAGTTCAACATTCCCTAAACGTTATCGTTTGTTTGACACTCTTTGATATTAAGGCATTGACTGGATGTTTTTCTCGTTTTAACAACACATGTAAGTTTCTTGTTATGACACAGCAACTTATCATGTTATAACAAGAAAGACATCTTATTTTAATGAGACAAGTCTGTTTGTCCCAATAAGAAGAAACATCTTGTTTCAACGAGATATGTTGATTTTAACTGGAAGGTTTTGTGATTCAACAAGAGAAAATATGTCATTATAACAGAAAAATACCGTGTAATAACTTGTAAAGGATCTTGTTAAAACCAGAAACTTTTTACGTTGTATTAAATATTTTTTGTCATGGTGACAGCAATAGATCACAGCAGACATTTTGACTTGTCAAAGCAGGAAGAGCACAGGTGGAAGTAATAACATTAATGATGGCTGCATTCCATACAGGTGTGTTGAGCCGCATTTTGTAATAACGGTGCATTTTGTAATAAACGTCCAAAATGTAATAACTTTGTTATTTCATTTTGTAATAAAGCCGCATTTTGTAATAAACTGCCGCATTTCGTAATAAACTGCCCCAACGCATTATGTAATAAATTTTGCCGCATTACGTAATAAGTTCGGAAAACATTCCAAGTGGTTTATGGCTTGGCTGGTAATTAAACATATTAGACATGGACAATTTGAAATTACAGATATATTTTGGAAATAGAAATTTTGTTGTTTGTTTAGCCTATTGAGACAATTTCATAAATTAATCCTAGTGGAGAAATTTGCTGGTCACTGCAGCTCTCTAAACATGTACAGAAGACACTTACGTTGTTTAAGGTAGAACTTATATTCATTGGTTCATTATTATTTTAAATTGGCCATTAAAAGCCTGCATGTGTTGGTCGCATGTATTGTTGTTGAAAGGTTCTGTTAATGCATAAATAAAGCTGTTCTTTACCTATTCATCAGCATTTCTATTTTGTATGTGCATGTGTTAATGTTTACGAATGGATTAAATTTTGATGGCCAGAGTTT
This sequence comes from Enoplosus armatus, assembly GCF_043641665.1. Classification (NCBI taxonomy): domain Eukaryota; kingdom Metazoa; phylum Chordata; class Actinopteri; order Centrarchiformes; family Enoplosidae; genus Enoplosus; species Enoplosus armatus. The sequence continues at coordinate 10,715,966 of NC_092190.1, read as the reverse complement.
TGTTCTGTATTATAAGAAGCACAATAAGGTTTGTTGGACGTTTTTAACTATTCTTGATGTGGTTTTGGTATCCAATAAACAAAATAGGAAAATTTCCATCAAACAAAACAAAACAAAAAAAAATCTGGAATTTACAGTATATTCTCTGTTTATGCAACCTTTGAATAGTGTACTGATAGTAATTGCTAAGTACTGCTACTAGGCTAATACAGTGATACTAATAATAGGCCTAGCTTTTTACAAATACTTGAAAGTAAAATAAAATACAATTAACAAACAAATAAACTATGCTTTAAAATTGTTATTACATAATGCACCATGTTACTACATTTTCAAGAAAATAAAAAAGTTGCAAGTGCATTTTGTAATAATCTTCTCAAAATGTAATAACTTATTACGTAATGCGGCAAAATTTATTACAAAATGCGTTGGGACAGTTTATTACAAAATGCGGCTTTAACACAAAATGAAATGACAAAGTTATTACATTTTGGGCGTTTATTACAAAATGCACCGTTATTACAAAATGCGGAAAATGGGCCAGTTCCAGCGCAAAGATGAAGAAAAAGCTCATGAATTTGTTTGAACTTTTTAAAAATGAAGCACATACAAGTTTTATTAGTTATTTAGTATTCACTTTTGTAATGACAATAGGCTACTGAATGAAATCTAAAACTCACCTGCAGAGGAAGACAGCTGAGGTGAAGCCACATAGAAGAACTCCAACCACAGGTGTGAGTATGTATAGAAAATACCACGATGGACTGGTTTCTGCATAAAATCAGATGTGAATCAATTTAAGTAGCATGCAGTTTGAGCTTTAAAATGCACTACGTCTGGTGCAGAGATGATTAACCCTGCTTTGTGCTCTACCTACCTTCAGGTTTCTCAGACACTGTTAAATTCCACTCAGTACTCCTTGCACCATCTGGACCACTTACATTACATCCAAAAAGTCCTGCGTCATCATGCTGAGCATTAAAAATATTCAGATTTGTAGGTAAGTTGAGGTCTATTTTCAGTCTGTGAGAGGTGAAATTTGAAAAAGACAAATTTTGAAAGAATGAATAAGAAAAAACAGAACTGTCTTTGGTCCAGTTGATTTGCGTTGTATTTGCGTTGGAAATGTTGCAAGTGAACATGACGGAGTCTCCCCTGGACACCAGTACATCCCTGTGGTCAACTTGATGAGTCCCTAATATTGAAGGAAACAATCAATCAATAAAGAACTGAATCTGTTTTTTTTATTATTAAATTATTAATTAAATGTAGATAAAAACATGCATCAAACAAATCTCCACTTTACCTGCAAAGACTTGGCACATAACTAATAGTTGAATGGAGAGCAGAGCTGTTTGGTTTAGGCTGAACATGAGGACCATCAGACAGAGAAAGAACTGGAACTTCACTATCAGCTCATGTACTTGTGGAGGAGGCGCAGAGAAAAGGAAGTGGTTAGCTGCTGTTTAGCTTCTCAAAACTAAGGTATGTCACCTTTTGTGAAAATACAGTTAAGTCACGTGAGAGTCCAACACACAATCATTTATTTCAAATCAGAATCTTGAGAATTCAAGCTTGAAAATAAACCGTAAAAATGATTTCATTAGTAATCATATGATAAACTTAAATATAAAATGCACATTAATGTGCAATGTTGAACTGCAGAAGAACCACTTCTTCTTACTGTGGGTTCAGCAGTAAGCAGAAGTGGTTTTCTGCTTCAGCAGTACGCAGAATTGATTTCAATTGAAAACACCTCCTGTAATTCTCTCACGGAACACTAGGGGGCACAGACCCCTAATTGAACTTGCCTTGGTGAGCTCAAAGTGCATGACAGGAAAACATTCAACACAGTATACTAATAATAAAACCATCATATACATGAGAACATATTAAAATACACAGAGTACCATAAATATAAAATATATACTAAAACAAAACCTCTTAAAGTGAAGGCACTGGTTTTAATGTATTGATTAACGAAAGGCATCAGTGATCCAGTTGTCCTCCCTCTGATCGCCTTCCTTTGAAGCACCTGGTTTGACAATGAAAAATGTAATGTCCATCAAATGGGATCTCTCTCTTGTACACTCTGTCCATGTCTCTTGTTTAACAAAATTCTGAATGAACCGTCAGCTCAGTAGAGACCATAGATTGAATTGAGCCTCTCCATGTACTGACTCCTCTGCTCGTTATTTGTTCTACTGCCTGTGCCACCTTGCACTTGACGGAGGACCACCTATAGAGATAGAAAGTGAAAATAAACGTCAATGCTTTCTCCGAGAAAGAAAAGAAAAGCAGAGAAACGTGATAGCGTCAAAGATGACAAAGTTCCTCTGACCTCTCCTTCTGACTGAAGATGAAACTGGTCCTGGACTGGGTTCTGGTCTGGTGTTCTGGTCCTGAGTTTCCTGCAGAGATAAAGACCAATAATGAAACACAACTTCATAGCACTTTCCAGAAGTTTCAGGTACTTTACTGTAAGATACTGATTTCACACATGGGACAGTGAAGAATAAACCCAAATAAACTGTTGAAAAGTTAAACACATAAAAGACTGTCAGTCTTATAATGACAATAGACTACAATTTATTCACAAGCAGTTGTGGAAGGAGATCCTTTACTTAAGTCCAAGTACTTATACCACAATGTTAAAATACTCCATTGCAAGTAAAAGTCTTTCATTCAAAATGCTAAAGTAAAAGAACAGAAGCATTATCAGCAAAACGTAGTTAAAGTGTCAAAAGTAACAGCACTCATTCTTGAAAATGAGCCCCCGTGAGTGACATATCATTATACAGTATGACATTATTAGATTGCACAAAACACAAAGAGGCTACTGTTACGGGTGTCACTCTGTATCATAACACACTGTACCCCTAAATAGAACTGCACACAAATACCAGCTGGCCAGCAAATGATGAGCCATTTCAAAGTGAATTTAATTTTGTGGAGACATTTTGGTCTTTATGTTTGCAACAAAGGTCCACAGAAGTAATTTTATGTGCAGTGACTGAATCCTGTAATCTTTATAAAGTACTTTTTTGTTTGTTTGTTTTGTAAATCTTGTTTTAATGCAGTGATTACAGTTATGGGGTGGCATTTACTCACATTTGGTTATGCTTACTTATGACAATGATGCTTTTGCTAAGACTACGCTATAGCTATATGCATCAAAGCGTATGCATGTAACTACAGTGTAATTTAAACTCTGCAGCAACCAGGGCCGTGGCCAGGATTTTTGGTCATGAGTGCCGCGTCCACCAGTGCCAAAAAAAAAGGTATTCAAAATGTTTTGAGCCTTTAGATTTGTCTTTTTTGTTTTTCGTCTAAAAGCTGTTTCAAAGACTTTCACAGTGCCAGGTAAAAAAGTTATGGTGGAGAACTCTGGATATTTTCAGGGCTGGGTATCAAACCTCAATCCTTCAGCACTGGTCAAAATGTGTCCACAGCACAAAACATAGAAAAGTGTCAGGTATCAAAAGTCCATATTGAATATTTTGTCAGATGTTTGGGATTTTTGGGGTCTTATTATTTGATTAGATATTTCCCAATTTATTTCATGAGATGTTTGTAACTTTACAGTATATTTTATGTTGGCAAAGATTTCATTTCACACTGATGCATTGAGGAGTTTGATATATTTCTTGAAAAAAAAGGTCAAAACTCTGATAGAAAGATTCAAGTATATTGAGTTTAAACATAATTGCATCAGTCTGTAAAATAACCATAGTGTGTACATGTTTTGAACTGTAGAAGAATACAAAAGACATGAGCTCAGCGTCCTGGACATATAAAACCAAAACTAATTGCACGGAAAGATACCGCTAGGTCTGAGTCAGAAGTGATCATTTGTTTGTAAACTGACACTTCAAATGTGGAGAGACATAAAGTCTGTGATTAAGCTGTATACTCAAATCAAACTTACTTCCCAGCGCAGACAACTGCTCAGCACCAGAGCAGAGAAGAGTGAATTCATTTGTACATACTTACAAATGTGAAAGCTAAAAGGTTTTACTCACCTGCAGAGGAAGACAGCTGAGGTGAAGCCACATAGAAGAAATCCAACCACAGGTGTGAGTATGTATAGAAAATACCACGATGGACTGGTTTCTGCATAAAATCAGATGTGAATCAATTTAAGTAGCATGCAGTTTGAGCTTTAAAATGCACTATGTCTGGTGCAGAGATGATTAACCCTGCTTTGTGCTCTACCTACCTTCAGGTTTCTCAGACACTGTTAAATTCCACTCAGTACTCCTTACACCATCTGTACCACTTACATTACATCCAAAAAGTCCTGCGTCATCATGCTGAGCATTAGAAATATTCAGATTTGTAGGTAAGTTGAGGTCTATTTTCAGTCTGTGAGAGGTGAAATTTGAAAAAGACAAATTTTGTAAGAATGAATAAGAAAAAACAGAACTGTCTTTGGTCCAGTTGATTTGCGTTGTATTTGCGTTGGAAATGTTGCAAGTGAACATGACGGAGTCTCCCCTGGACACCAGTACATCCCTGTGGTCAACTTGATGAGTCCCTAACATTGAAGGAAACAATCAATCAATATAAAATGTAATCTGTAATTAAATGTAGATGAAAACATGTGTCACAAACACAAATCTCCACTGTACCTGCAAAGACTTGGCATGTAACTAATAGTTGAATGGAGAGCAGAGCTGCCTGGTTTAAGCAAAACATGATGACATTCAGACAGAGAAAGTGGAACTGGAACTTCACTATCATCTTATAAATGTACTTGTGGAGGAGGCTCAGAGAAAAGGAAGTGGTTAGCTGCTGTATGTCTGCTTAAAACTAGTGTACCCACCCCTCATGGAACATAAACTTAAGTCACGTGGGAATCATACAATTATTCAATTTAACTTGGAATACTGAGAAGCGAACCCTGCTCTTTCTTGAAAATAAACTGTAAAAATGATTGCATTAGTAGCCCCATTTCATTTTACTCAGTCATGTAATAAACTGAAATATAAATGTACATAAATATGCCATGTTCAACTGCAAGAAAACCATGCACTTCAGCATAGTGCTCCACACACTTTACCCACATAGTGTGAATTCCATTTAGCTGCATCAGTTTCAGGGTCCTGGTACTGTGCATGCTGGCTTACTGTCGCACTGTCATGTCTTACTGGCACACTTGAACAGAGCAGAGCCACCTGTGTTTTTATGACAAGTCAAAATGTCTGCTGTGAAAAAGGCCCACGTTCATTCTTTATTCACTGAAGGCACTGACATTGTTCACAAATACTGGGGTTCCCTCTACAACATATATCGTTAATAAATTAACCTTGTGAATTGACCTGATTGATTACCCACAGGTGATTTTAAACATTTTGGCTGATTAGACATCTTCTCAGGACTGTGTGGGTATGAACAGACTGTGCTTGACTGACAACTCACTGACTCAACCCAAACAGATAAATCAACCGTCTAGATAAGGTCAGAACAACTCCTGCACGTTAAACATTTTATCAGTATGTTTTCACAGTGATTTACAGTCATTTTAGTAAACTTAATTCCTTCACACAACCCTAGATGGCCACAGATGTCCAGTTAAAGCCAGTTGATTAATTGGTTAAATATATTAATATCAATTAGATAAGCCAAAGCCATCAGTGGTCCAATTGTGCCTCCTCTTATTGCCTCTGAAATGTGAAAAATCATGCACTGATTAAAGGCTAAACCTGTTCTGGTGAACTCTATGTTTTGTGAACGTTGAATATCTCTTTGCTTTACAAAAAAAATATTTTTTTCTGCTGCATAGTAAAAAAAAACATATTGCACTACATAGTAAAAACATACCTTCTCTGTAGTTACCTTATTGCAAATGACACGTTGACATGTTTGGCTCAAAGAGATTAAGGTCAGAACATTTATCAAAAATGACATCCTTTTATTAATTGGCTATGCTTAATAATGTGATGTGATGTGATATGAGCAGGGAGAAAGCTCCAATGCACCAGGTGCTGGAACCAGCTAAGAGATGGTACCCAAGAGGCATAGACAGATGAAATTATTCTATTAGGATTCATGTGTTTAACAAATAAGAAAATATGTAGATGAGTTGCAGTAGGCTATTGGTGACAAACAATAATACCTATATCGATGTATATGTCCACCACCTACACACAGAAAGGCTTCACCGTCACACAAGATGACTCTCATTTCCTTTATTTCTGCCCACAAAGACACTCAGTGGCCACAGACTCAACTGTCAAAGAAGAACAGGAACAGGAAATGCACACTTAGTAGCAGAAGCAAACAGGTGATTAACAATACACGTCAAATATATATATATATATATATACATATAGATCAGAACGTGTGTGTGTATGTGTGTGTGTGTGTGTGTGTGTGTGTGTGTGTGTATATATATACATATTTGTATATATATATGTGTATATATATATTTGACGTGTATGTATAGCATAAAAGAGGCCAGGCCATGCATTTTCCAGGCTTTTCAAAGCAGGGTTGATTACGTACGAGGAGAGAGATTTAATTGCACTGTACACCAGCAGGGGCTGCTGCAATCACCTTCTTCCTACTTCCTACTACCCCTCACAACAGCAAAGCAGTGGGTCAGCATATGCAAAGAAAGTGTGTGTACATGTGTGTGTGTGATTAAATTTTTGGTATAATGACATTTGCATTGCTAAAGAAGCATAGAGTTCTGTCAAGCAGGCGATAAAGTCACTTAATGAAGCTTCAGTCTTCCCTGTAGTTCTACAAAGGCTGGTAGGTGCTCTGCTGCCAATTTACACTACACTTCAATACAGCCCACACTTGACAATTTGTGGTATTTTAGCGTGTATTTTGTGCTTGTTATTGTTTATTGTAGCTATATTGTGACCTGTCATGAAAGCTGGTGAGTGTTCTCCTCTATAACAACTACATCTGCACTGAGGGATTTAGCTGACTCCGAAGTTTTTCACCAATACGGAGGGTGTTGGGTCAGGACAAGGAGACTGGACTTGGATTTATAAAACTTTACTGAAGGGTTCAAGGCATCAGGTACAGTAGCACAATGGTGTCTATGTGTGTGGCTTTCTGTCATCTACACACACAACAGGTAAGGTTTACTTGGATATAGTCATTTCATGGCTGTCTGCTGTGTGGCGCAGGGGATTTCTGTGGTGATTTATTTGGCTCCTTAACAAGCACACTGCCACAGCCTTTTCTACAATATCTCTGTGACGGTTTTTGTCAGATTGGAGCAAACTTACCTAGTAACTGCCATGAGCAAACAGCAAAAGCCTTTAGTTTTATTGTACTTCATCTATTACTATACTATGGCACTGCACCTACACTGTAGTCAGTCCAAAGAACATAAGCTGGTAGCTTAAATTGCCTACAATAACAATAATGACAATAATAATAATAAGTTTATTTATATAGAATAAAAACAGAAAAACGAAACATTTTCAAAAGCGATTTAAAAGAGGATAGTGATTTTGCAAGTCGTCACGCAGGTCATTCCATAGTTGAGGTTCCCTAACAGCAAAAACTTAGTCCCCTTAAGTCTTGCATACTGCACTACGCAGTGGGCTAGCATTTGCAAGTGCATTGCTGTACTCCATAAATGACAAATCCCTCATTATTCCAGGATTTGTACCCATATTTCTTCAAGGTTTCTACCCCAAAACTACATTGCTTTACACCAGCATTGGTGAGTACCCCATATAATTTAAATGTTCTTCAATAACCCCTCCATCTACGTTCTTTTTTTCCCTAGAGGGCCTTTCATTTTGGTAGCATATTGCAATTGTGACATACGTTCCATAGTATTCTTAGACAGAATATGATTTATTTCTCCTTGTACCTAAAATGCCCAATTGTTACTCCCTTGTTCCCCATAATCCACTGTACCTACATTTAAGCACCTGTAAAAACCAGTAAGTATTTTTTTGGTACTTGACTCATACAATGAAATTAGACTGTAAATCTTGGGATGTATTATTAAGTGTTACCGTCCGAGCTTCTTCACTGTCATAGGTCTTCCTCTCTGTCTCGCTCTCTCTTTTAATGCAGGGTGGATGCTGCAGAATTTGATTATAGGCTGAAGATCTATTTAAAGGGTACAGGTTGACAAAAGTCTGCAGAGGGCTGCCAGACGAAAAAAAAAAGCAAGCTTCTTCAATTTATTTAACGTGTGTGCGTGAAGGGGCATCTGTGCTTATAGATGTTATACGTCTGACGTAATACCTACGCTTGTCCCACTCTCTATACCTTGTTGAGCATATTTGTTTGTCCTTACGGTGTGTGTTTGTGTGTACATGTGCTTTTTTTTTTGTCCAAATGCCAGGTTAATGAATGAGGTCTTCGGTAATAGCAGTCAGCAGGTGCCCTTGGCCATATTCACCAGAGACTGAGTGAGGAGAGGCCGGGCTAACAAGCAAGAAAAGAGAGCGTTGCTTTTCACCACCAACAACAACAGAAACCCTTCAGCGTCATCTCATTTGTTTCCATTAACGTAAGACAAACCCTCTCCAAACCGTCCGTCTTCATGCAGCCATGATTAGCTGCATTCATTATCCCTCTTTCCTTCTCTTCGAGATTTACAACTGGGAAATTATGAGGGCAGAGCAATATTGTGAGCACTGAAGTGAAACAGGAGTCCTTAAGCATGATCATATTATAAAATTCTGCAGGGCCCTACCACACACAAATGCATCTACTATGGGAAGCCTCAAACCTCAAATCTTAGCCACACACTTTCAAACACATGTATGTTGTCGTCTCACACTTGCAGAATCAAGAATACTTTTCTTGTCAAGACACTTGGAGCCCTTGAGGTGCACACACACACACACACACACACACACACACACACACACACACACACACCGTCACACTTCTTCTGCAGGCCTCAGAAAGAGAAAAACCCTGATTAAAGAAAACTCCAGGAGCAAAAAAAGAACCTAATTGAATGTGTTTTGTTTTGTTTGTGTGTGTGTGTGTGTGTGTGTGTGTGTGTGTGTGTGTTTTATTGCCTGCGAGTATGTGTGTGTGTGTGAGTGAGTGTGATTCAGTGTGACCGTGGCTAGTCTCTGACCCTTTGAGGCATTGATGGATGTTTGTGAATATTTGAGATGCCTCTTGGAAAGCCCCTGGCAGAACACAGAGAGACATCAGACAAGCTAATACCTCTGTTCTCCATCCTGAATACTGTATGATTCGCTGGTATGTACTTGCACAGAGCATGAATTTAAATCAGTAGTAGCAGAGAATAGCTCTTCCTGTGACGGCTTGGGGAGGGAATGTGTATTGTTTGTTGGACTTTGCAGCAACAAGAGAGATTAAACAGTTTGTCTGATTAAGTATTCAAATTGTCCCAGCTGGTTGCAGAACATGATGAAAGCATATCTGCTGTAAATGTATGTCTTTTTCTGAGTCTGTTTAATATTTCACACTTATCTGTATGTGTGTGTGTGTGTGTGTGTGTGTGTGCATATGTGCACAGTCAAAGATAAGAAGAAAGCTAAACAGGTGGCAAAAACTGAGAGCAGATGACAGGATGAACTGTCTAACAGCTTCTACATTACATATCAGTCGAGCTGCTCTTAGAAACATTGATTTGTTTTGGTAGGAGGTGGACACAAAGGAACAGGTAAATCTACTGGTGAATTCAATTAATCTTCATACGAAAAAATGTTATTATTATGGTGCCTGAAGGGATCTTTATATACTACAAATTTCTGCTGACAAATATGTTTTGAAGGACACGTACAAAGTGCAGCGCACCGGTGGTTCGCTCTCTGAGTCCCACGTGTGGTTAGGTTAGAGTCAGTTAAATGCTAACCAAACCACAGTTTCACATGCATCAGTTTTCTTTTGACTTCTTCTTCTCAATTTAACCAAGACGACAATACCTTGCCCTTTCCATAACCATGTGCTGTGAGTATCTAAACCATAAAAAAACACTATGCTTTAGCTGCTACAAGCAGATATTGTATTGCAAGAGTGGAGGCTGGAGGGAAAGTGCATAAAATACATTGTCAGTGAGCACTTTGCAAATATTTCGAGTACACAGATTTAGCATTGCACTCTTAAAACATTGTCACACTCACGATGGCCAGTTTAGAAAAATCATCACAATCGATATATCATGTTTTTTCTTCCACGCATTCTTCCTCAAAAACCTGGCTTCTATATTACCCACAATGCAACGTGCAGAGTGTTGACATTTTGCATCTTGGCAAATACATTTCTTTACAAATCCTTCCTGGTATCTAAACACAATTTCTAGCAGACTTGGTTATAGCATTTCTCCAGGAAAGTAAATGGCAACAGTTTAGTCTTCTCACCAACAAAATTAAGTTTGTCATTGTTGCATTGTTGAAGTTTTGTTTTTGTAACCCCCCCCCCCCAAAAAAAATGTTCTCCTTTCACACAGCTTCCTGCATGCCAGCAAAACAGGAGGTCAAACAGAGGTCATTGAATAAATTAGATCATATGGAAAAATAGACAAGCATGCAGCATGTGTTTCACTGCTAGTTATTCAACATCAATGCAGGTACAGAGAGAAACACTACAACACACACAGACATGCATGCACTCTCAAATATACACACTCAAACAAAAAGACCTGGGGGTGTCAAATGATCGCAGCATCTATTTAAACCAGTAGATCTCCTCAGAGGGGATGAACTTATATATAATTGATGGCTTGCAGTGGGAGAAATTCATTCATCCTCTCCTTTCTATTCAAAATTCAGCGTGCCGCGGTGTACAATGTCTCAGCCTGTCCTTCTTAATCACTCTTTAATTACTCCTCACTGGAGCATGCACACCAATGGTGGTTTGTAATCCTGCGAAACTTAAATCATAAGAACCTCTGAACATTAATCTTTCAGTGCATGGGGCTGCACAGGGCAGCTATGGATGTAGGATCTGACTGACGGACACTGCTAGAAATAGCCTTGTAGATCAATGATTTAACTGCCTATTTACAGCTGAAATCACATATTAAGAAACGTGAAGGGCAGTGAACTGACAACTAAAATCACAAACCTGATCCTCCTGACCTTTTTTGTTTATATTTATTACATTTCCGTGGTTAACGGGTCCTGGGGAAGGAAAATCGGAAAAGAATCGCTGTGCTTAAACTCAAACAAAAACCCATTTTGTATCACTTTATAATACCAACCAACTGCAACCATTTTAATTGCTATAACTGTTTCATAGCAGGAATATCTGTTGATTATATTATTGTCCAGGCTGCGATTCAGTTTCGGTTTCAGTACGAGTTTTGTTTTGTTTTGTCAGCAATACATATAGTTTACAAATTATAAACTCAATTAAACTTCCATAGAAACACTCAAAGATTTAGCATTAGCCTTTAGACACAGATGTCTGATGAATATCTATTTTTGATATAAGTCATGACGACTCATATCACAAAGTCATTATATTGGGATCTCAATATGTACATCAAATAAAGTTTGCTGAACCTCTCAGTTGATAAAAGCTCTCTTACTGTAAATTATAAAAGTAAACATGGATTAACAATGGTATTATACTAGTTTCCACCAGACAAGAATAGATATTTACAAGCATAATAAGGATTATGACACAATTTCCAAATGTCTGTCAAAAAGAAAGTATTGCAGAAGACTCATTATATACACACATACATAAATATGGTAGATCTAATGAACATGGCCTTTGCTGTGTGTGTATGTGTTTTTAAATTTTTTTTTAGCTCTTTTGCTTTTATGGCCTGCACATTAACCACATGATTCAATCCAGCCCTCATTAACCCCATTTCCAGCAGCAGCAGCAGCAGCAGCAGGTAGCCATTTTCAGCAAATACAAATGATCAGATTAACCCATTGCACACTACTTGTCTAGTACAGCGGACAAAGTCAACACCTAGCTGGGGAAGAAATCTGAACATCTACAAGGCCCAAATATTTTTCTCAAGACTTAGGAGGAGGGTGAATGCTGCACTTACATTTGTCAGGTACACAAATCTAATAAAATAATGACATATTTATACTTTACCCATTTGAGAATGTGCATGTCTCAGCTTTGGAGCTCTTCTGCCCCCTAGTGTCCATAACTCAACTAATACAGCTTTAACTAACTGGTGACTTTAACTAGAAAACAAACCTTTAAAAAATACCTGATGATCTGACATCTGCTATTGGGTCATAGGCCTACAACATAATACATAATCTGAAATGATCTACGGGATCAGGATGATAATGTGGCAGAGATGGACCCTCACACACACTGCCAGTGAATGTAATCCACCAGCAGCAATTACAAACGTACATAACGTAATTTTTTAGGAGACCATGGTTACCCACACAGTACACACTCCCCTCGGTTCCTCCCCCTCCTCTACTCCTCTGGAAACGAGGACTCCAGACATTTTCATTGGCCGTGGCGGTGAGAGAGGAGGAGGAGGAGGAGGAGAGACTCACGGACTGGCACGAATTCCTCAGCGCTCCTCAGATTTCTTCAAATCACGGACCTCCTGCTCACCTCCGTCCCGACAAACACCCAGGCCAGCTCCCCTCCTCCGAGCACATTACCGAGCGGAGCAGCTTTTGAACAAAATGGTAACATCGAAAGTAGCATTTTCCTCAAGTTTTCCCTCAACCTGCTGAGGGACTGGTGCGGGGAAGCGGGTGGAAATGTTAAACTCTTCTCACCTTCCTCTCTTCGCTAAACGGTACTTTTCTCTCTTTTCTTTTTAATGTCTAGATGTCGCGAAGTGTCGCTGTGCTCCTTCTGCTGGCCGTGGCTGGCTGTAACGCTGAGGTAAGTTTGGCTCTGAAACTAAGGTCATTTTCTTTGTATGGTTTCAGAAGCTTTGTGATATTTCCACTCGAAGCTGTCCGTCTGGAGTTACATGAACACAGCAGCTTTGTTCACAAAGACGAGCTAGAAAACATCTGGGAAAGGGGTCAGTCTGTTGTGGTGAAAATTATACATTCACAGCTGGGTTTGCAAGACTGTACTGAGCCCATAGCTTGTTATAGTTTTTGTGTTCTTAAGGAGAACCAATTATGCAATTATTGTTGGCTCTCTGCGCAATTATGAGCTTCATTGTTGCTGCAATCTGCCTCACAGTTTAACTAAATTGCTTCTGGGACAGTTTCTCTCAACAGGGACATCATTCTTACTCCTATAAATGATTGCACACATAAGGCAGTTTGATAGGCTTGTGTATGTTTTCTTGGAACCTGAAACAAACATTTTGCATCCTGCTGGACCACACACACACACACACACACACACACACAATACTCCTTCTAGTGTTTTTTCGGAGTTGTGAAGTTAACAACACAGCAAAAGCTGCCAGAGTGACAGACAGCTGTGAAAAGAAAAGAAGGGAGGGCTGGTGTTTGCGTATATCTCACAAGCCCTGCTGCCCTTGGAGTTTGATGGCCCTCATCATCAATATTGTTGGATGCTTCGGTGCGAAGTGCTCCATCGGCTGGCAGCTGCCCTAATGGCATACAAACACCGTGTTTGGGTGGTCAGTCAGAGAGCATGTGTGTTTGTCTGTGTACTCATGGGTGGTGAGTGTGCCCAAGGGTTGTGAGAATACTCACCTTTATGGGTCTCGCACTGTGGCGCTAAGTAGTCCAACCTCTGAGTAAACACAGAGATAATGTGGTGATGGCACAGAGGGACGACCATCTTCTCATCTAACGCTCGGTGAGGGAAGCGTGCCCCCCCCCCGCCCCCACAAAAAAACCCTATTCCTTTAAGAAACAGATATACACACACCAGGTGGTGGTTGATGACCTCACCCTCATCGGACACAGCTGTTGAACACCTGGCTTTGTGTTGACTCCTCTGTTGACCTGCACAACAGTTGCAGGCTGAGGAAGTAAACAGGGGAATAGCTGTATACCTAATTAGAGGCTAGAGTTTTTTTCAAACAGTTGCTGCCAATGTGAAACACAAAGATACACCTATTGTCTGCTGCCTAGTCTATCTTTATAGCTTCACGCAGATGGGCATTATTGTCTAAACATCACTCATAGCCTGACGTGTGCCCCTCCCCGCTGACCTTCCACTGCTGCCCCTACCTTTGCCTGCTGGCTGTAAAAATGTGCCATTGTTTGCGCCTTTATTGGATTCATGGCCGTGATCTGTGAGGTATGGCATGGTGAAGACAGAGCACACAGCAGAATGTGTTGAGTACCCACAAAGTTAATGGGGAGGCATTAGAAAGGCATCTATTCTCCAAATGTAATTACCCTGATAATATATGGCCTGTTGACTGGCCGTGGGAAGGGCCTGAACTGGCATTCCAGTGTGCTGTCTGAAGGAGGTCAACAAGTTGCAGCAAAGCCATCAGGAGTGGATCTGATGAGCCTGCATGGTGTGTATTCAAAGGTTATGTTTAGGTGAGGGGATGTGTGTATACATAGTGTATACAGTAAGACTGATAAAACAGTGTGTGAATTTAAGTGTTTATTTTCTGGCATGAGTGCAGGGGATTAAAATCTGCACACGACCTGATTTATTATGAAGGAGAGCGCCCGTGTGCTTCCTGGGGTGAGAAATTGCAGCGTTTGAAGACAAGCAGCTCAGAGATGTAGTCTGGCCGGGCGGCCTGGGTTGGGACTCTGTGTGGAAAACTGTGTGTGTGTGTGTGTGTGTTTGTGTGTGTGTGTGTGTGTGTGGAGGCTGGAAAACGAGATATGCATCTTGTGAATAAAATGTTGAAGTCTTACTCAAACACACCGCAAGCTTGGTATGCAAAGGAGGTCGAGATGCAGGCATACTGAAAGTCATAAGAGTTTGCAGCCTCGGGGGACATGTACACACACACACACACACACACACACACACACACTCTCATATAAACAGAGAGAAAGGAGTGTTTATATTTATGTTTTTATGGCATGCAGTGTTATTGTATTATCCTGCATCATCTGCGGTGACGGGGGGAATGACACTGGTTTTATTTAGTTATCTAGCGCGGGCTCCGGATCTTGAAAAACACAGACGTCAAGAGGAGGTCAGCCTAATAACACAACCAAACAAGCTCTCCTCTCAGAGTTGAGAGGCTTAAGAAGACAGGTCGCAGAGAAGACCAAGAAGAAGAAGCTGGTTCCCTTGTTGAGGCCCTGGATCTGTACCGGACTCTGATTGAGCCACAGCCTCTCGGGCACCCCGCCATGTTGCCATGTTGATGCCTGTTCTCTCTCATTCAAGGTGGGCTAAAAATATCTGCCCAGGTGGAGAGGGGACGCTGTGTCCTCTGTCTGTATCAGCCTGCTCTAATTACTGTAGCCCAACATCCAGTCATGGATCCTGCGCAGGGATTGTGGAGGGCGGTGAGATAGAGTGATGTAAAACAGAAAGGAGATAGAGCTACAGTCATGCAATTATAGCAGGGGAGATTGGGGGTGAGGTAAGACTCGGTTGTGTAGTGAGGGGGTAGAAAGAGGGGTGTGTGCTGTGTTTCATGTCCCCGCAGTGTGTTCTCTTCACTCTTGGCTTGGCTTAAAAGGAGTCCTCATTTAGCTTAGCAGCTGTACTGGTGTCTTATCATTACCGGCACTCTGCACTCAAAGGCACCACACACATGAATTAACGCACCCACACAAATGACAAAGAGCAGCACTAAAGTCTACTCAAAGGGTTTGTGAGTAAGAGGTAATGAGTACGTAACATACTGACTTACTCATGCATAGCGAAAGTAAAAAATGCGTACAAGTGGCACGGCTTAACTCAGTTCACTCAGGAGGAGAGGACTCAGTGATGCATCCTGAATGCAGGTTATAAAGGGCAACAACTTCCCATTGTTTTCCTCTTTCTATCTTACAATAATAACACAGTAAATCGTTTTCTCAAATGTCATACTACATACTACCCATGTACATCCGCCAAACATCGTCCTCTATCCAGCGACCTGTCAAGAGGACGCACCTTGAGATCAGGCCCCGTGTCTGAAAAGGGGGTCACTGTGGGATGAGTGATTAACTGGCAGGCATTGTTCTCTCCAATTGTGACTGTTAGATTGACGGTTAGACCACTAACCAAAAGGCTTTGACAACTGCTGCAACTTTAAAAGTGGCTTATTTTACACAGTTTTAACTTTATGTGACAGATTTTATTTTCTTGTGATGTGTGTGATCTGAGATGTGCGCTATAATACATTTGTGTGCTGTGTTACCCAACCACCGAAACCTGAACAGATTTTCATGGCAACAAAAGAACTAGGTTACACTTCATATACTGTTTCAGTTTGTGAGGGATTTAATAATGTTGGATCCCATTTCATACTATTTTAGAGCTGAAACAATTAGTAGATATACTATTTTGTGTATAACTACTAATTGATAATCGTTAAAGTGATTTTTCAAGTAAAGATGTCCAGCATACCCTTGTTTCAGTCTATAAACTGTGAGGATTTGCTGCTTTTCTTTGTCTTGTTTGATAGTGGTGGGAGAATTACTAAGTCAAAGTCGCAATGCCACACTGTAAAAACACTCCATTACGTAAGAAAAAGTATTGAACTGAAAAGTAAAAGTACACTAGTACCAGTACAAGCTGTACTGAAAGTATCAAAATTATTAAGATGGCCCCTGTGAGTGTTACACTGTTAAAATATGATATTGTATTATTGTTACTGATGCATTAATGTGTACGTAGCATTTTACTGTGGTTGAGGTGGAGCTACTTTTAACTACTTTATATACAGTTGGGTGGTAATAATGAATAGGTTTAGGTTTGCAGGTCAGCAGGTTTGATGTAAAAGAGTTTTCTGAGTATTTCTGTTTGAAAAACAATTAATCGATAATCAAAATAGTTGCTGATTTCATTTTCTGTTAAACGGCTAATGGCTGTGTTTATTTGTCAAAGATGAACCAGGCGAAAAATCTCATACGTTTTCTATGAACTATGGGAAAAAATAAGACAAGAGACCTGGTCTGTGTCCCATATTAAATTGTATGGTTGTATCAAGACAGTCCCACTGACCGTCTGACGATGATAAAGGTTGTGGTCTCAGAACAGATTTTAAATGGCTTCTCACACTCTGCAAACACATCCTGCAGCCTGAAAATTGTCCTTTTTCCTTCTACAAACACGTTCCAGCCGTTAGCCCCAATACTGGCCTCAAAGAGGGAGCAGAGAAAAGGGCAGGGAGTCTACTCATTCCCCTGGCCTGAGCCTAGCATGGGCCCTCCCTCCCTTCCTTCCTCCCTCCCTTCCTCCCGCCTCTCCTGGCAGTGGAAAAATGCCCAGAACAGAGCAGGGGTGGGAGAGAGGGAAGAGAAAGGTGACAAAATGGATGGAGACAAAAAGAGAGCAAAGGATTTGGGGAAAATTAGGTAACATTATTGGATCTAATATAAGAGAAAGACGGGCATCAAAGTTGAAAGAGATGACAGAATCTGTACATTATACAGAAAAGGATGACAAGAGAGAAATGTAGAATAGAGGATTGGAGGATAAAGGTGGGATAGTTTGTGGATCAGGGGACACTTTTGTCCCAGCAGTGTCAACAGGGTGCGATAGGGGAGGAGAGGCCAAGAGTGGTGCTGCGTTCATAGCATTTTATGTTCTCTGGTGACATTTTAACTGCTAACAGATGTGGCTCTGCCCAGACCATGACTTGTTTCCTGACTTTCTTTAGTCTCTCTCTCTCTTACTTTCTTTCTGTTCTTCTTTCTCTCTCTTCCTTCCTTCCGTTCTTTCTGTCTAGCTTTCTCCATTTTGTTTCTTCTTCTTCTTCTTGTGTTTGTCAGGGTGTAGTCGTTACATTTCAGCTCTTGAACGACGGGGCTGGTGGGTGTAAAATAAGAGGCTGCAGACTGGGGTGACATCATCCCATCCGTTGGTGCATTCCTTTCACACTGAATAAGAAACAGGGAGAAGACTAACAGGCAGATCAGTGTAAACTGGTCGTTACCAAGGTTCCCTTTGTTTCTGCAGGTCTAATCTCAGACCTGGTACCCCTAGAGAGTGTTTGAGACCACCCGTAGAGCTCATATCTTTATAACACACTCAAATTAGTCTTACTTTGGCCTCATTATTGCAAGGACACATCCTGCCGGTTCCACTATCAACTCATTCAACTCATTCTCATATAAATCCATGAAATACTAACTAGTACATTCTCAGTGGAGGCTGATCTCAAGAGGCCATCAAGCAGAAAAGAAATGAGACTGAACCTGATTTGATATGTAAGAAGATACAGTTGGATAGATTCAGAAGGAAGAAAATGCTAGAGATTTGAGAATGGAGGCACTTTAATTATTGAGGGCAAATGCTACAGAAAACCAGAGCCGATGGTAGTCTGTTATGTTTCTCCCCTGTGAAATAAATTCCTTAAAGGAGGAAACTGGTTCATAGTTAGCGTGTGGCGTAAGAGTGGTTCTCATTCTTCTTTGGCTGTGCTCCACTTCTCTTCTGGTAAGGCCTGGTTAGAGGGAATGAGAAGTGAGAGGGAGGTCGTTATGGGCAGAAGGAGACGAGATGTTCACTTTGAGCCGTCACTGTCCTGGCGTGAGGCCACATCTCACGAAGCTGATGAGTGTCGGACAACCTCGAGCTGGAGAGACAACACGGGGGAAGCGGGAAATGCTGGAGAGGGGGAGAGCAGGGGCACCTCTCTGACCTAAATACTGAGGAGATTTTGGCTCAAGACGAACTCTGTCAGACCCCAGCTGAGGCACAACATAGCTCAGGAATGTTCCCCCCCTACCGCCTGATTCTGCCTCTTGTCTACATCCCTCATTTTCACATCTTTTTCTCCCTCCATTATTTCACCTCCTTGTGATTAAAAACATGCTGGGTTGCATTTTGAGGTTTACGAGGGAGAAGTTTCCGTGCTGTGAGCGCATTTGTCCGTCCATCTGTCAGTCTGAGTCTCTCTGCTGCATTAGTGAAGTACGTGATGTAGGTAAGAAACTATTAGTATTCTGCTTTGAATCACATGATGTTTCACACACATAACTCCAAAACACAGACTGTACACAACTGAAAGGAGAAACATGCTTATCCACTTTCTTGCCGAGTGTTAGATGAGACCACAGTCTGTTTGCTAAATATGAAGCTACAGCTATCAGCAGGTTAAAATAGCTTAGCATAAAGACTGGAAACAATAGAAAACAGCAAGCAAAGGTAACAAAATCTGCAAGTTCACTTCCAAAGTGTAAAAACTTGTGATTTCACAGGCCGTTTTATGTGCCACATAATGCCACGTAAAACTACAACTTGTTGTGTTTACTATTTGGTTTTTGTGCAGTACCTTTGTACAAAGACAGACTAGCTGTTTTCCCCTGTTTCCAGTCTTTATGCTAAGCTAAGCTAACCTGCTGCAAGCTGTAGCTTCATATTTACATACATGAGAGTGGTATTGATCTTCTCTTCACTTTGCAAGAAAGTGTATTTCCCAAAAATTGCCTTCATATGTACATAACATCCCAACAGTTGTAAAGACAGCAAAATAGTAGTATTATAATTCTGTTTTAAGCACAAAGTTTTGCTCATTATAAATGACGGCTAAAAAGTCTCCAAATGGAGACAGATTGATGCCTTTAGGACACAGCTGGAGGCTTTAATGCCTGCCTTGACTTGACTGCCTCATCTGTTCATGTCAGCATCATTGTTATAACTCCCTAATGAGTTCTGAAATATAATTTCTTTGATGAATAACCCGAGTGGGTTTTGGGGAGTAAGCTGTCAAATAAAACATCTGAGCAGTTTTTAGATCTTGAATCCTGTGCCCTTTTTTGTTTTTCACAGTTCAACAGTCATTATTTTGGCAGTGTGTTTCCAGTAGTTTAGAATTAAAACCTGATTAACTGCTTCCATTCAGATTTTTGTTTTTTATTCAGATTTGTCACAGCTAGAACTTTGAAAAGCAGGTCTGAGAATAAAATTGAGAGCCTTTTTTCTTGGGTGGGAAATGTATAGGAGTGACCAGAAGAAATAGAAACATTATTATTTAACCATCTTCTTGCACCCTTGTGGAATGATATTTCATATTTTATTCATAAAAACAGTCACCAGACTTACTGTACCTTAGGAAAAAGAGGAAAATGTTTTGTCAAATGTTTGTATCTTTTACAATGAGGTGCCAGCTTACAACATATCTACATCTAGCTACATCCAATAAATCCAATACAACAGCCCTGCAACAAATCCTATCTTTACAAAGCTTATCATATTCAGTTATTGTTGAAAGTGGTGCAACTCAAGCTGAACCACCTTTCACCTTCTTGTAATGCAGCACAACTCATCAGCACTGGAAACTTCAACCTCCACGATGAGCATAGTGCTGAATCAACATCACTCTGACACGGTCTCAAGAAAAGCTCAATATGAAAAGGATTTAATGTCGGGTTGTTGTATTGGATTGCATTAAATGAAGCTCTGCGTGCCCAATAAACTGATCAAGCTGATTAAATTGATCTGAACTGTAATTCGTTAACGGAAAAGGTTAAATTCAGTATCTAATACAGTCTATTTTTTCATGTAATTTCCATTATGGTGTTTCTCACTGTAAAGTATATCCACGGCAGGGTGTTTACAATCTGTGAATCAATGTTTTCTATGCTAATGGAGGGCAGAGTGCATTGTGGGAATGGATTCACGGTGGCTGTAAAGTGACACCCACAGGAGAGAAGCATTGATTGGCCTGCTAGATCAATGCAGCATCACAGAGATACACACACAGACATACACACAAACACATGTATGCACAAAACACAAAACATGCAGTTAAAGGCGGATAGGCTCCATTACTCATACTGTTGTGTGTGTGGTCACTAATGTGTTTTTTATGTGTTAGTGAGGGTAGGTTTAGCCTTGCTGCTGTTGTACTGCTGCATCCTTATCAGCAGTGGAAAATAAAGGAGGCTTTTACATTTTTTTTAACTGAAGCGAGAATACATTGCCCTTTAACTCCAGTCTGCCTCAGCATGGAGCCATTCAACATGTGGCAAGGGAGAAATTGACTTCAGAGTGCGCACAACCCCGCCTCTCCTCTTGTATCTTCACCATCTACCTGTTTCTCAATAGTCAGACTCTCTGCACAGCTTCCTCCTTTTATTCCTCCTCTCTCTGCTCACTTATTTTCCACCTGCACTTCCATCTAGCTCTGCAAAGCGGGTCTCGGCTCACTGGTGTGTCTCTTTGCAGCCGTAAAAGGGCATGTCACTGGGAATAAGAAGACAAGACAGAGAGAATTACAGCAGAGGGGAAATTAAAGTACACTTGACTTGAATTGAGAGGCACCACTCAGAGAGGGAGAAAATTATGCACTGAGGGTTTTTGAGAAATGTCACTTAAATCTTTTAATCTTCTTAAAACCTTTAGATAATTTTAACCCACTGAAAGAGAAAGAAATGGAAGAAAAAGGGGGCTGGAGTCGAGGAAAATGAGCTGTGAAATGTGTACACATACAATCAGTTTTAGGCTTGAGGCAGCTTTCTGTATGAAGGCCTCCGCTTAATCTGTTATGATTCACCAGTCACTTATTAGAGCTCCGGCTCCTATGATTGGTTTTAGATGGGAGAGAAGGAAATAAGGCAGCATTTGTTGGCTGCAATGAAAGATTGATGTCATTTAAGTGGGACGCCCACAGTGGGTGTGTTTGTTTTTGCTGAATTTGTACATTTTTCTAATGTCTGTTCTGATGATGATTGGGTGTCTGATGGTGTTTACATGCACTCTAGGATCCCAGTATTGGTAGGGTTTGTGGAGAATCCTGGTTATGTGAGTAACTCCATATCTTGGTTTTGAGAAACCTGAATATGCTACCTATTAGTATGATCTGCCTACCTGCACCTCCTAAAACTTACTAATCAACACTTTACATCACATCTCGTAGAGTTTTGACGTCACTGTGAGGTTACCAGGCAACCAGCCTAGACACCAGGCACTCCCGCCAAGAAATGGTGCAACACATAAACCATTGTTTTTTTTAATGGACTAAACAAAGAAGATATAATAAGTGACCTTTAGAGATTTTTTTTAACCTTTGGAAAGAGCCAAGCTGGCTGTTTCCCCTTATTTCCAGTCTTTATGCTAAGCTAACCTAACTGATTATTGACTTTAGCTTCATATTTAGCGTACAGACATGATAATGTTATAAGTCTTGTCATCTAACTCTCAGACAGAAAGGTGATAAGCATTTTTCCCCAAAATGTCAATGTTGGTTTTTTTTTAAATTCCTTTAAAAACTGTGAAACTTGTCAGTGCTCTCTGTTGGATAAACTATATAGTGGTTAATCACATACATACATGCCTTTCATATTTCTGTACCACAATTCTTTGTTACTTTTTAGCCATACACAGATACCAGTAGCTAAGATTTAGTAGCTAATATCTGCTAATATATCAGCTTGGCCAGTTTATAGGTCTAGCTCTAGGAATGAAGATCAAGTATATGGCAGAGTAAGATGACCAGAAACCTGGATATAGTTAGAGTCATGAACTATGCAAACCAGGATACTAGTGTACATGTAAATGTACTAAATGATGGTACATGTATCACGTTTTCCCACTCTTGTTCATGGCAACAATGAAGGCTACATGCAGACATGATTTATGACCACATAAGGCAGGCTCCCTTCCCTGGTTTGTTGGGCGTTGATTGGGTGACATTACAATCACTTTGTCCATAGTTTTCTACCGTCTGTCTCAATCATAAAATCAACACGCTCTGCTGCGATTTCATTATGGTCCTTGGTTCCCTTTGCCTCTTTTGATTGGCACTTCAGTGATCTTGCCACAACAGGAGCCTGTACATGATCTCACCATAGCAACAATCCTCTTGAATCAGATGGAGAAAAAAAAAGGGCCTTGTGCTCTGTATTCATTAGCTAAATGTCAGGGATCCTCTGCTGATTTCACTGGGAGAGAGATGGACAGACAGAGCTCTACGTTTATACCAGATTCATCTAAGGATACCATCCATTATTCATGTTCTCATTGGAGGTTTCTACAGGTTTCAACAGGCTTCGAGCCCATCTGTGTCTAACAAACTGAATTGTCCAACATGCTCAAAGCCACAGGGATTGCTTTGAAGATTTTCCATGACCTCAACTTTCGAGTGTGTGTGTGTGTGTGTGTGTGTGTGTGTGTGTGTGTCTTTAAAATGTGTATAGAAATGAACCAAAAACCCACAATCCCTCTCCTTTCACCACTTTGGGGTTAAAGCTGCTGCATTGCAATGCATGCATGTGACTGCCCCCCAGCCCTTCCCTCATTGCATCCATTTTGTTATATTCTAATGATGACTAATAATAATTAGTGAGCATATGAGAGTTTGGTCACAAGAATCCAGCTTCATTTTAACCTACATACCAGAACCTGGACGCATACACAGCGGCTTGGAAGCCAGCTCACGTGCACTCACACACAAGAGGCCAACTTTCTGTCTCGCTCTTACAGGAAACAGCAGCTTAAGGAGGAGGAGGGGAGTCTAGAGAAACTAGATTTCACAGAGCATGGGAATGGGCCCAAAGGAAAACACAGCTCAGACTCCAGATGTGGAAACACCCTGTACACACACACACACACACACACACACACACACACACACACACACACACACATATATATATATATATATATATACAAAGACACACAGATAGGGAAAGGAGGAGGTAATGAGGGTCATAAAGCAGCTCTTGGAGCTCCGCTTGGCATCTTGTGATTGGTTGGTTTGTAGCTCCAGTGAACTCATTTTTTGGCAAGTCCACCGGCAATCTTCTACAACAAACAAGCAAAAGATAAAGAAACAAAGGCATGAAAGTGTAAACAAGGGAACATAAGACTGACTAAATGTACTAGAGGAGAATGTTTAATTGACAGAAACACTAGAAACATTTGATTTTAAGGAAGGATTTTTTTGAGCTGACAGTTTGGTTGTAGTCAAGTACGGTCTTATCCTGCTTAACCTATATGGTCTTCATTCATTGTTCACACACACACACACACACGCACACACACAGATAGTACTGTTGTTAACATCTTTGCTGTTTTAATCTCCAGCATTGTGTTTAATCTGCACTAAAAAACACATCAGCTTCTATTATAAGTGGAGTATGGTCAGCTGTCAGCTCTTGAGTCTGGCCATCGTTGACATGGCAACTAGAGTATACTGGCAAACATAAGTGACCAGAGACCTCAATAAAAGTGCAGACACTAAAACATGAACTAAAAAGAACAGGGATAAGGCTAGGAAGCATAATAACCTAAATGTATTATTTTAACAACAGAAATGTTTAGATTTTTGATCCAGGTCTGAATCAAAATACCTAATGGCAGGTAATCCTGCTAATTGAGAGATTGCAGCCATATTTTTGGGAGAATATGTAAATTCCCAGGAATATTAGGACATGGAAGAAATGTGCAAAATTTCAAGTGAGTCAGATTCATGACTCCAAATTTATGGCCGTTTGAATTGATCATGTTGGCGAGGTAGCGCCACCTAGAGGGGAAATGCTATCAAACATTGAAGGATAGCTCAGAGTTTATATGTGCATGTGTATTTTCAATTTGGCTGAAACTAAACTGTGTGTTCAGTAAATGATGTACCAAATTTGGTGAAGATTAAATTGAAATTTGAAGGAGTGGTTGCAACTAAAAACTAGGCTAATCATTCGTCCTTTGTCCTTGGCCTAACTTTCCCCTAAAGATATCTTGCTGACTAACAAATAGAAAAAGGAAGTGCTAAATCAGTGCGCCTTTATTTTGGATGTCATCAGGGAAGAGATTCTGTTCTGTCAATGCAGTGAAGAGCAAACAGTATCTTAAGGTCAGGCAACTTGATTAAACATCTTAAAGTGTGAGTCTTGTGATTTGGATCCCATGGCACATTTGTGTTTGGTATGTGTTTTAAAATATGGTCAACAACCTTCACAGGGCTTTCAAATGGGCCTGTTAACAGGGCAACAGCGCCGCCCTGTGTGTGAAACCTGTAGAAACCAATAGTATTTCTGAAGAGCTAACAATGTGTTTTCCTTTCTTTCAGGAGCTGCAGAGCAAGAGCAAAGTGTGTGCCAATGTGTTCTGTGGGGCCGGCAGGGAGTGTGCTGTTACCGAGAAGGGGGAGCCCAGCTGTCTGTGTATAGAGGTGAGTGTTCGGTGTGTGGCTCTGCAGAGGTGACATTCAAGTGACATTACTTTCACACAAGAAAGGAGAAGGAAGAAAAAGAGACTAGTGCGATAAAATGTTCCCCTAGCTGTCACTCCATTGTCATTCTCTTCCTTTCCAGAGCTGTAAGCCCCACAAGAGGTCAGTGTGTGGCAGCAATGGGAAGACCTACAGGAATCACTGTGAGCTCCACAGGGATGCTTGTCTGACCGGCTTGAAGATCCAGGTGGCCCACGATGGACACTGTCAGGGTACGAGCAGCAGGGCATGGCACCACAACACAAGATCTCACCACAGGGTGCATTAGTAGCTGTTTGAAGCTCGCTATTATGTCACACAGTCTCCCTCAGCAGATGTTCCAGGTGTTTAGAGGTTTCCTTTTCCTTTAATGACTTCTCGTCAGCGTTGGCTTAAAAGTTGAGAAGTACCTTATTAACCTTGGTCATAGTATTGTCCACTGCTGTTTCCAAGGTGACTTTTACAATCCCAGTAAGTTACACCCCCAAGTGTGGTTAAGACCATAATAATGTGATCATTAATAATTAAAGAGATGTTCTTATCAAGGGCAATAAGGTATTCTGATAGTCAGAGGTACTTTGTCTAGAGGAGGTGCCAAATCTGAACAGAGTGGAGGACTAGAGGGCCTCCTTCAGAAACCATGTGTCTACAATTTTACATTAATACTTTAAACATTTGAATGTGATGAGGGGTTAGAAATAACCCTTTACCCTTTTTGAAATAAATTTAAAATACTTTACTCTCAATGGAGTAATTGTAAGGTGATATGAGACGAGGGACTGCTGTAGCAATAAAAACTGAAGTTGGGGGGAGGCTGCCACGACTAAATTAATGTAACTGGTAGAGGAAACAATACATTTTTAATGCTGTTGACCAATAATCTGTACTGTACTGTAGATGGGTCAGTATAATAAGGCCAATATTGACAGCCAATACGGAAATCAGATTGTGCACCCCTTTTCCTGAGTGTTGTGGAGAGTCAGGTGTCGAGTGTAGGGTGGAAGCTCAAATATTATAGTCTAACTTTATTATTGCTTTGTTATTTCATTGTTTGCCCAATATGGACAATAAGCTCAAGTTTATTGTCCCAGCAGGACTTTCCACTGACCCTAAACCATAGTGCAAGCATTTTTACATTGGATTGAGAGTCTCAAATTCTGACTAGACTTTGATTTTTAATAGGTGTGAGGTTGAGAGGCAAAAAGCTAGTTTTGCGCCCTTTGTGGGATGGCATTTGCTGATAATACTACAGTTAATTGAACTGATTAGTGTGTGATCTCTGAGCTATATTCATGGAACTGATACGTGAGGTGACCGGGTTGATAGTCATATAAGGCAACCTTCACGTCACTGAGACAATCTGCCATTCACACTCCTGGCCTTGACTTATCTATTAATGCATCTAATATTAGCGTCTTATCTTGAGTGAACTTTTACTGCTCACACTTGGCGATGTCGCACTCTTTGTGTCCCCGCTGGCCTGAACATTGATCAGAGATGTGATAGTTATGTCACACTGTCCTCCTAACAGACCTTTGGCCAAGGGCTCATTGACAGCCAAGTTTATCTCCATTAATCTTAATCAAGTCAATGCTGTTCAATTGATTTTTTTTTTTGCCTCAAATGTTATATTCTTTGTCTCTTTTTTAATCACCTTTAGAGAAGAAAACAGAGCAAGCAGCTGCCAGCCCAGGTGAGTTTATGTGTGTGCATGCTTGGTCATATATATGTGTGTGTATATATGTATATATATGTGTGTGTGTGTGTGTGTGTGTGTGTGTGTGTGTGTGTGTGTGTTCTGAGGCAAGTGTAGACTACTAAAGAAAAAAACTCTTAATTTAGTTGTTTTTATTGGTGTTCACTTTAACCACATAAATTCAGGGTTATTTTTGGATTAAGGTCATGGTGATGGGTTAAGTTTAGGTCAAGTACGATGTTAAGAGGTGACTATTATATCTGTGCTGTATTTTATGGTCTAATGGAAAGGACATAATGAACATACTGACGTATGCACAAAAGGACAGGGGTCAATCATGAAATAGCTTTCAAGATAGATTTTGCCCTTTGGATTATTTATCAATGCTGTTGACCTATGGAAATGTTCCCACCCTTGCAGTGGTGTGCTATGCTGCTGACCGCAATGAGCTGAGGGGTCGTGTGATCCAGTGGCTGCAGACTGAGGTTGTCCCAGATGGCTGGTTTGTCAAGGGATCCAACTTCTCTGACATTCTGCTCAAATACTTCAAGGTGGGCTTCAGAATGGACCTCTGTCTCTATTAGTGCACACAATTGCTCCTACACCATTCTTTGTACAGAATACCCCAGTTTATTTATCTGTGTGGGACCTCCTCCAACCACCTTTAGAGCCGCCTCAGACTGTGTCTATTTATTAATGTGACAGTCCTTTCAAGTGTGTTTGCTGATGATTATAATTGAGTTTATTGAGGAGAGGAGGACCGCTACCACTCTATAGGCTGACATGAATGACATTTAAGCAAGCGCAGATGGTTCTTTGAACAGTTTGTTTAAACAGCAGTATTATATGTCTGGTCTTTCTCATCATAAAAAATATGTACTCTTACCTCTAACTTTATATAGCATGTCTTGAATG
The DNA here is from genome assembly GCF_043641665.1 of Enoplosus armatus. NCBI lineage: Eukaryota > Metazoa > Chordata > Actinopteri > Centrarchiformes > Enoplosidae > Enoplosus > Enoplosus armatus. Next base: position 10,688,226 of record NC_092190.1, on the reverse strand, counting down.
TTTTCAGTTCAACTGTCATCCACACAGTCATATAATGGGACTTTTTAGGCATGCAGGGACAGTATTACAGAGCCTGTATGTTAACAAGCAGCTCTGATGTTCATTCAGTGTGAGTAATGAATATGCATTCATTAAGATGTATGCCAGAAATTATTATATGAAAATATTTTTTCATGCTCTTACATCCATTTCCCATTTTACAATATGACAAAATAAATACATGCTGTTAGGTAGAGCCGGTGCTCACGTCAAATTGAAATCACTTAGTAATATTTTCAGCACCCACATACACATGACACAGATTGATTGTAAATACAGTGTGACCCCTGAAGATGTAATGTTTGTATCAGATAGTCTAAGAGTTCAGTGTGAATTTTTATTGGTCATATTCTACCGTACACAAGTGTTAACCTTGTCTGTCCATGTTTCTGCAGTCGTATGACAATGGCGATTCTCAGCTGGATTCCTCAGAGCTGCTCAAATTCATCCAGCAAAATGACTCGGTGGTGGAGTTGCAGTCCTATGCAGACCAGGAGAGCAACAAGCTGCTCAGGTCCGTGTGTCTGTTTGTAGGTTTGCATGCTTGTGCGAGGTCAGGATGGAGGGAAAAAAATGGCTACTGTTTGCATTCTTTCATGTTCTGTCCCAATTTCACTTTCCTTCAAACTCAGTGAACATTTTCTTCTGTGGTAATGCTTGCACACACAGATCCATATCTGTGTGCTGCGTTGCTATTTTAAGCTATGCAGTGTAAGCCATTGAACCCTATTCAGCCAGTGCAAACTTTACTGGAGGTCTCCTGTGGGAGTCATCACTGGCATAAACATCTGTGCTCTATGGAGTAAAACACTCTAAACTAATTAGCATTTCTACAGTATTTTTTTCTGTAATGTTCTGTTGTCACTGTATGGAGCAGCTAATATTTATTCTGTGTGTGTACATATGTTTGTGCTTCCCAGGAGCCTGTGTGTTGATGCCCTCATTGAGCTCTCTGATGAGAACGCCGACTGGAAGCTGAGCTTTGATGAGTTCCTCAACTGCCTGAAGCCTGGATTCAATCCACCAGAGAAGAGTGAGCCTAAAGTGATTTGTATACTGTGACATAATGTAACATAAAGTTACACACCGGTGGATACAGTGTATGGATGCATTTAAATAAGCCCAGTCAGGCAGTCTTGACACCCAGAAAGCCTCAAATTGCAGCTCTTTTCTGAATAGTTTGAGACACAGTCAGAGTTTTGTGGTAGTCACTTCTGCTCAGTCATGTGATGCCCATATATCTAGGATAAAGTTCACAGGAAATGGAGAGAAAACATTTAGAATGGCGCACTGAACCCTGGAGATTCACCAGACTCAAGGACACACACTCTCACACATTTGGCTGGCTTTGTGTATTTGCTTTTAGAAATTCCAGGTAGCCCACATATACAGGGTTCTTTTGGTTCCTTTTTTTTTTAAATCTCTGACAAACACATCCTTGCCACGCAATTTCTGCTTAGCATGAGTGTTGGCACATTTGCTGACTTTTCATTAGTACGCTAAAACTAGCCAAAGGCATGTGACTTTTAAAATGAAGATACTGGATGAATTATGTGGCATTTTGAAATGCTGACATGGAAATTGATTACAGTGTAATGCTGTTTCTGTTATCGTTGTGCTACAGCCTATTATCTGTGGTCTTGGCTGAATAGTTTGTCATTCTGCAGAATGTGCCTTGGAGGATGAGACATATGAGGACGGAGCAGAGACCCAGGTAGAGTGTAACCGCTGTGTTTGTGCATGCGGCAACTGGGTCTGCACTGCTATGACCTGCACTGGTAAGTTCAAATACTGGAGCTTACCTTCATTCTATTTATACTTCTGATCATTTGAATCAACTCACACATGAAGGCAAATGCTTCGTGACCATTTTCTGACTATTTTGTTGTCTGTCCAGACAAAACAGCAGCTGTGGATGAGTCAGCAGATGCTGGGGCAGAGATGACTGAGGAGGAGTGGAACCTCCGTGTGGCTGAGCTCAACAAGCACCAGGTCTGTCTTTGCAATCTGAAAAACCCCTGTAAACAATAAAAAAAATGTAATGTAAATGTAATGTAATCAGTCATATCAGTGTCAAGATGAATCAGAATCAGAAGTGCGTCCCAGAATTTCTCTACAGAACAGGACAGATCACCTGGCTATAGTCACAACAAGTTTATTTCAAAGCTCCATCACTGCCCACAGCTCATAGGATCCCACTTGGCTATAAGGTTCATGAAATATCACTGACATAAGCCATAAGCCAAGTGTCTGCTTTAGATTCCTGCAGGATACAACCTTTGATTACTTGCAGTGTGTTTCTGGACAAAGAGCATTTGAAATCAAACTGCTCAGCCAGCGCAAAACAATTCACAGAGGAATTGGTAGGTGTACGTTTTGTCTACCAACCTAACACAGCTCAGTGAGCCAGGGTATCAGCAGCTTTATGACTCCTGGCATGAAAAGTGAAACAATAAATCTAAGCTGTGAAATAAAGAAATGTTTTCTAAATTGGGTCCATAAAACTATGAAATGGCTGTGGATATGAAAGAGGGGCAGATGGCAGGAAAAAAAAAAAGAGTCAAATGATCACCAACATTTTCCTTTTTATTATAGATTGTAGAAGGGTAGGGGTGTGGGTGATTCAGAATCATCAAGTTATATAGTTAGTTATTCCTAAGAGTGAATACCAAGTAGTAGCCAGTAGTCTGGAGCAGATCTGCACAGATTTTACACATCAAAGCCTTTTTACAGGTCTAGGGGGGTACTACAGCATATGTGAAGAAAAGTTGTATCAAGTCTGATAAATTGCCTCAAGTGATGTCACTTGAGTCAGTGTTATTTGGGGCTGAAGACTACAAGTCTGAAAATGAAAAAAATCTTGCCAGTCCTCCTCATCTCGGCTTGAGGTTAGCGGCTCAAGGCTACATTAGTTGCCACTAGCATAACACAGCCAAATCTCTGAGCTGAACTGTTGGCGGTCGAGTTGCATTGTGGATAATGTAGGAAGAAGAATGATACAAAAGATATCTCTAGTTCGACAATGTGAAAGGAATGCAGTGCTAAATCCGTGAAGTACTCCTTTAATGATTCTATTATGAGGTGGAACAATGACAGAAGACAACAAAAGGGCTTGGTATGACTGTCTGTTCACTTAGAACATAATGCATATGAGAGCATGAGGCTCACAAGGTAGGACTAGGGCTCTGGCTTGAGGCCATGGCTGAGTCAGCAAGGTCATGTACTCTGTACTCCAGAAGGGCAGCTTATAATGCCACTGTAAACAAATGTGGCTCTGTGGGTACAAGTTTGTTGTGACCAGCTGGTTGCTAAATTCAATCACAAGGACCTTGCTTCAAAATATAATGTTGCTTTTAAGGGATAAAGCATTCAAGTGATGCTTGATGATGTCTGCTTCCAAAATTGTTGAGAAACAAATCCCAAAAAAGCTTATAGATGCTTATGCAAATATGTACTCACATCATTATTTATTCATCATCATCATTTATTATTTATACATCATATTAAATGATACACTATATCTCACTTTTCTGTCTCTGTCTTTTCATTGTTTTAAATGCAGGAAACAGTTGAAAAGCTGAAGACCAGCACAAAGGAGGCCTAAATAAGGATGCAATGAAGGAGAGGATGCACGTCATCGCCCTTCCTCCATACTTGATTTACCTTGTGGCCATGTGTTGTTATTAAACTGACTTTTTCATGTTTCTCTGCTATGTTAATTATTATACATTTTTTACAATGTTTAAGTGTTTGTGTTGATGTTTGTTAGATTCAGGGGCAATCAAAGAGTATTATAGGATTCCCTCGTGTTCTGTACTGTCATATTTGATTGTATTACTGCGCCTCAACACTAGCCCTGGGGCTATTTTTACTACAATACTTATATTTTTACAGTTATTATGAAAAAAAAAAACTGTCAAGTTGTCACTGTTTTGGAATATGGAAGTCATTGTTAGAGAAGGTTAAGAGCTTAGAGAATCCACCTGTTGAAATGAGGGAGCTGTCTCAGTACAGAGAAAGCTGACTACTTGACAGGTGGTGCAGCATGTTCCTCCCCACCCTCATAGGTTTTACAGTCAGCAGGTTGGTTAAAGAAGCTGGGATAAGAGGGTAAAGCTACTAGTGATTTTGATTTTGTTGCCATTTAGAACCGCCACAGTAGGCCACTACTTGACCAATGCACTTCTCTTTCTTTCTCCCTAGCTTTCTTAGGCTTTAGTTTATCACAAGCCTGAAATTTGTTAGTATCTTACTGCTAAAAAGTAATAATTTTGCTGCAAAAAAAAGTTTGCTTCTATGTACAGTATGTTATTGGCTTGAGTTGAAACTCATCTTGTTCCCGTGTTATGCTCAGGCAAGTCTCTCTGGTGCTTTTTGGTTAAACATTTCTCTGTCTGTGTCTCACATTTATGAGACAAAGACATAGTGGTCCAGCTTACAGTGTGGAGCAGCACAACTGCACCCAGGTGAGACCTGACCTGAATATAGCACGGTGAAAACTGAAACCAAAGTCTTGATGGAATGTTTGAATGATGATTCTCCAGGTAAAACATTACTCTGGACCCAGCAACAACACTATACCTGTGCTTTCAAAATCACTCTAACAGAAGGACTAGCCTCACTGTCAGCTAAAGTAGCTTAGACGCATCACTAACTGGGTGCATATAAATTGTGCGTGCGTGTGTGTGTGTGTGTGTGCGTGATTGCGTGTGTTATTAAAGTGTGATGCTGAGAGTAGTTTGGTTTGTTAAATGTTTATTTGTTAAAATCCTGTATCTAAATTGTGAGGTTTGACAATAAAAATCAGTGCCTTAGACCTGCAAACATTATAGGTCTCTACCTTTGCCTGCGCGTTGGCTATCATGCCACGTGGCATAGCAAGAATGAGTGTGCTTTGCTGTAGTTTAGCAGAGAACTAGTGCTTTGTGACTCCATCCCTGATAAATGGTCTGTGTGAAAGTTGCATTACTAAGTTCAAGCTAAATCTTTATATTCCACTAAGAGTACAGAGACTGTAAGGAATAGGTATGTGTGCCAATAAAGCCCATAAACCACAACACAGCTTTGTCACTTTGTATGTGCGTGTGCTTTTTATCAGTGTCAAATATTGTGAGTAACCCATGGCGAATAATAAATAACTGTCTGACTTAAAAAAGTATTACATAAAGCTAGTCCGTTCTCTAACAAATACAAAGCACAAGGAACCTGTTCCTTCACTGTTGGACTCTCTCCTCGGGCTGCCAGTGTGGTAATCCAATATATTTTTTTGTTATTACCTATCAGGCACTACACGGTGAAGCAACTGAGTACATTTCTGAATGGTTGCGCCCATATAGTAACTTTTAGACTCTCGGGTCAGTGAATCAGTGTCTACAGGATGCTCCCAGGCCCGGCTTAACAGGACAGCTCATTTGCTGTCTTTGCTTCTAAACTTAAACACTCAATAATAGATTATTCAAATGAATTGACATTTTTAAACAAAACTTATCAAGACTAACTTATATTCCCTTGCTTTTCTTGGCAAATGTCTTTACAATTTTGTTGGGTTATTCTGTTGTTTCGTAATTCTATTTTGTTGCTCTTGTGTGCATTAGCTTACTAGCCTTCCCGTTTGATATTGTGCTAAATGCTTTTTATTGTGAAGCACTTTGAAATTTGTTTGGAAAAGTGCAAAATAGATCATGTAATAGGTAATGTAAGGGCCAATGTGTGTGTGTCATGTTTTTATTTTAAAACACAGTAGCAAGTAACTACAGCAGTCAGAATCACTTCTTCAAAACTGTGCAGTCAATCTCACTTCCCACCTCTAGAATTTCCCCTACTTCTCCTCATAATGTAATATGAACAGAATAGAGCTGTGGCAGTCATATGGATAGATCTGAATACATTTATCCCAATTATCCTGTACCTATTTCTCATTCTGTGCACATCTAAGTCAGCAGAGTATTGCATAATGTAACAGAAGAGGGGTGTTGCATAATGGCAGACCGAGCTGGGCATTTGGGCATGATGGATCATCGGCCACCATTCTCCCGTTGTTGCAAGACTTAAAAACTTAATCAGCGAAATTACACACAACAACACGGTAGTGTGCAGCTATAGAAATGTCAATAAACTGTGCAATAAACCTGTTACAAGTCCCTTAATTAATACTTTTGTAATATGACAGATTGGGACACTAACCAATCAACAAATGCGTGGGCGGGGTTTGTCTCAAAAATTAGCCAATCTCTCAACATGGAAGCAAACATTTCACGGCTGCATTGTAGGACAGCGACAGTGCACCGCCTGTTACATGTAGCCACAGTAGCCACAGTAGCTCGCCCTCAGTACTAAGTTAGTGACCTAGATTTTCTCTAGAGATGTGGTTAAATGTTGCGGGCGGGTGTATAGAAATATCTCCCTTCTCCTTGTCAAAAACAGACAGCAAGTCCTGGAGCTAACTCGCGGTTCACGGGGGCGTTCAGCCTACAGCAAAACTTCTGCAAGGACTTTGTTCAGAGTTTAAAATTCACGCTAAAATTGCCAAAATGGAGATTCACGAAGGGGCAGCGGCTGCAGGCGACAGTGTACTGGACTTTTCCCATTTGAGTCTGAACACTTTTAGCGCTGACAGTATCAGCGACGAGAGGAAAAAGGACACCAGACAGCTCTACCTGAACTACAACCGGCTAGCCTCGCTCCCCTCGTCAGTCAGCCTTTTCTGCAACCTCGAGTTTTTGGACATCAGCAACAACGGACTGTCGGCCATCTGTGAGGGCATTACTCGACTGACCAGGCTGAAAACACTGATAGCCAAGAACAACCGCCTGGACGAGTTTTCGCTGCCCAAAGAGTTCGGCTCTCTGCAGCTGGAGGTGTTGAACTTTAGTGGGAACCGATTTGAGGAGATCCCACTTCAGTGTATGAAACTGCTGCGTCTGCAGTCGCTTTCACTCGGCGGAAACAGACTGAAAAGTATACCAGCAGAGATAGAGAATCTAACCAGGTAGGTCATGGGGGTCAATACCACAAACGGTAATGCTTAGCTAACTTAACACCATTGCTAAAGGTCCAGTCGCAAGTAGCAAGGCCGGGTATCCAGCAAGAGGCCACTGTCAAGCAACGTTAACTTTTAAGTTACTCACAGACACTCTCTTTGTAGCTAACTAACTGCTTGCTAGCTAGCTAGCTAGCTAGTTTGCCATTTAATCGACCATATTCCATAACTAGATATACTGATAAATAGATAATGGAGATGAAGAGGGCAACTGAGCTTCCTTCCAAGTCGAATATCTTTCAGTATAAGGACACCTCGGAGTATATTATCGAGTCATTTACCGTTATTCAGATTATTACTATATGACTTAACTTTACGCACTAATTTACGATGGTGTTGAAACTGTTGACTGGAACATCTAACAGGCAATTTACCAGCCAATCAGAAATTAACATCAGATTAGATCTGAAATGATTGGTCGGTTAAATAATTGACAGAACGTGAATGTGAGGTTTTGATAAGTAATTGTATTATATGACAAACACTGAACAGTTGAAATGATCAGTTGATTAATTGATAAGTCGATAAACAAAGTATTATGGTAAGTGATTCATCGTTTCAAAATTTTCTCAAGCAAAAATTACCATGCAAGTTGTACAAAATATAAAATTTGAAGACGTCCCCTTGGGCTTAAGGATGCTGTTATTGGCGTCTTTCACAAACATATGGCATTAACAATAACCTCCAGCATGTTTGAAAATGTCATTAATAAATATGTAAAAATGGTATTTTCCACTTTTCCTCTGCGTCATGTCCATTTCCTGTCAGTTTATCCTGTAAACATCATGATTCATAGTGTGGGCAGGATAATTGTGTACTAATGCTGTTCCAGTAACTTTCGCGGACTGGTTTTGGAGATATACAAACTAATAGTTACTAATGGGGGGCAGAGAAGTATTAGAATCAGAATCAGAAATACTTTATTGATTGATTGACATTAGTGTCATGGAATACAGACACAATCATTATTATAGTAAAATGTATTCAAAGCGATTAAACAACAAATGAGAGTAAATAAAGGCGGAGACGCTGCTATAATTACATGTGGCCTCACAGGAGAGAAAAATAGTCTGTCAGTATATTTCACAGTAGAAAAGAAGTATGGAGACAGACAAAACTCATGACAAAACAGACAAGAGAATTTAGACAATGGGCCCTAATTTTGTTATTGTGTGCATTTAGCAGCAGCAGTCAGTTTAGCTTTCGCAAGATTTATGTTTGCTGTTAGAGTCGAAGAAATTGACAGAAAAGGAGGAGCTATGAGATTATTCCTATCTTATCATTTAGTTTAACAGTAGCAAGTCACAGTGACCCACTGCCAGGCCAAAGATCAAACATTCAAGCCTCTTTTTCACACACACAAGTGAGTAAGAGGCAGAGGATGAAAAAAGGGCCACTAAACTTAAAATGTCACATGTAGCCGGCCCTTATTAATACGAGGATATCTTGATTCTCTACATAGTCTATGTTTTTTTTCTGCCTGGAACTGGCCAGTTGTCAGCACAAAAATCTCCACAAATCAATACACATTAAGTACAAATATAAAACACAAAATAATTGATTGCATAAGCATTCACCCCCCCCAGGCCACTCCAGAGGGGTGTTTATCAAGCAGACTAAGACAGCGTAATCAAGTCATCTTGTGTTCAGGTATGAAATGTATCTCTGCATCAACATGACATTAAACATCTTTTAGGCATCAAACAAAACCATAGACAAGTTATTTCAAGTCAACAAGATACTTTTTCTCTAAATTGAAGTTCCCTATTAGTTTGATTATGCCAACAACCTCCATATAATGGAAATACTATTTAAATACCCTTTAGATTGGTTGTCTGGCTTGATTTTCCTATAAAAGGATTTCAATGAATAGTTAAATAAACAAGCACCCATGTTTAATTTCCTGTAGTTTTATTTACATTCATTTAAAGTGAGGCCAAATGTTGATATTGTTTCTTTCACAATGAGGCTACAGTGGGTCAAAGTATATATTAGCTTTATTCAACTTAAAATATTCAAGTAGTCAAGTAGCCAAAGCTATTAACTGGTGTGTTAGGAAGCAGATTTGTTGACTGGAATATTGTGCACACGATAAGATGTCATGATAATCTCCATGCAACACTTTTTAAACGCAGTCTTTGTAAAATTGGCCTTTTTCCACAGGAGACATTTTGACAGGTCAACGTAGGAAAAGCACAGGTGTAAATAATAAAAAGTCAAAAAGCATACTTACTTGTGAGTCAGCAAACACTGAAACGTACAGTCTAAGCATAGGTAAATACTATATAACTGTATAATATCTATATGATAATATGTTGTGATGTGTGTAGAAAAGAAATCTCAACCCTGTGTTTCTTGGGTAGAATGACCCAGAAAAAAGACTTCAGTGTAGCTTACTGCATTTTGAGCTTTGTATATTGTCCTTGATACGCACCATAAGTAACCATTCTCTATATCTGGTGGATGATTTGTGTCACTGTGTCGGTGAGGGCAGTGAGCAGACCCTGAATGTCTCAGTTCCCGTCACACAGGGTGCTAGCTCAGTGCTCAGCCACCAAGGACAGTATAATGGCTTCCTGTCTCGCAGTCGCTGTGTCATCAGTTCCAGCAGGCAGATGGCCTGACGGCTTACTTTCGCTGATCAGCCATCCATTACTCTCTCCCTGTCTCTCTGTTTCGCTCCCAATTACCCCCCCTGTGTACTTCATACCTCCATTAACCTACCAGGGTCCTTTGTTGTCTTAATACATGTACATATCAATTTAGTTGTCTACTAAAGTTGGAAGCAGAGGTTTTCTGATCATCACATATGTAAAGCTTGTGTTTGTTAAGAAAATAAATACAGATGTAAATTTATTCCATGTATTATCTTTTCACACTTGACCCCTGTATGTGGGTGCTGTATAAATGTGTGTACAAAAAATGTCCTGATCAGAGATCATTTTGGACTTCTTGTTATACCTTTTAACTTCTGTCTTTTTGATGATTTATAAGCATGGCCCACCCAAAGAAATTTCAACATACAGAAACACCAGCGCATGCACACACTTCAGCATGAAACCATGCATGTTTAGCTCCCCCTTGTGGTGTGTACCAGTTTTAACACTCAACTTTGTTGACCAGAGAAATTCCCTTCTGTGGCATTGTTACCTTTCATGTATAAACATGGCTACCTTGACTTGAACATATCACAAATTTGAAAAAACTGCAAAAACCTTCAAAAAAGCTGAATCTCTAAAACCCATGCATTGGTGAATTATGGCCACAACTTTTTGTATTAAATAATATAAAATTTTATACTGTAAAGTACTGTGTTGGCCGTGACCCATCCTTCAAGACTCACCAAGATGTCAGTTGTATAAATTATCCGCTAACTGTTGTCAACCTCAAGTCTCACAGTAAAATATCTTCCTTGCAAAATATTTTAGTTATGTGTTTTTCTTTTTTCACTCTAGTTTACGTTGAAACAAACTCAATGTCTTGGCATCTGTTTAAATCGCTATACAGCCAAACCACAGTATTACAGTCTAAAAAAGGCTTATTTTAATTTAGCTGCATTAAGCACAATAGATGTGGGACCCCTGACCTGCATGCTCAACGTTTTGTCAATACAACTGAGTTTGTGTTTGAGAAAAACATGGAAAATAAGTATGTCTTCCCTTTTTAATATTGGGATACCATAAAAAAGCATCTAGAAGCAAAAACAACCCCCTAAAAATAGTGTTATTTTTTGTACTGTACTATGTGATATTATACAGTATTTGAGTTAAACATAGCAAATTCAAAATTGACTCTCTTCCTCTCTTTTTTTCTGTTTAGCCTGGAGCTGTTGTATCTGGGTGGAAACCTCATCTCAGCCATTCCTCCAGAAGTGGCTAACCTGCCCCACCTCAGCTACCTGGTTCTATGTGACAACCGCATCCAAAGCGTCCCCCCGCAGCTCACCAGGTAACTGCACGTACACCACCAGCATCTCACCTGTGTAACCTGCAGTAAACAGTATCCTCAGAGATAACATAAAAGCTAGATGTGTATGTACGATTGCCCTGCATGGCTCTGATAATTTGCACTCCTGTAGTCATGTTTTGTAGGTGACAACATTTTAAAGTGCCTCTCTGTCTCCCTTTAGGCTCCACTCGCTGAGATCTTTAAGTCTCCACAACAATTTGCTCACTTACCTGCCAAGGGAGATCCTCTGCCTCGTGCACCTGCAAGAGCTCAGTCTCCGTGGCAATCCACTGGTGGTGCGCTTTGTCAAGGAGATGACCTACGACCCCCCGTCACTGCTGGAGTTGGCAGGACGTACCGTTAAGAGCCGAAATATTCCCTACTATCCCTGCGACCTGCCCTCAAACCTGCTGCGCTACCTGGACTTGGCCAGCAAGTGCCCCAACCCCAAGTGTGCCGGTAAAACACTTTTCACTGTATTTGAAGAAAATGCATGAATTTTTTTAGATGCAGCTCTGTCATTTTCCCACCAATATGTGATAACACATGTGTGAGGAATGACCCCTCGTTACCGGTTGCACATGTCTACCAGTTGTGACCAATTCAAACAAAAAATGATTTTTACCTTTTTATTTGAATACCTTTTAGAAACCTGAAGAAGTAAAAATAGTAGTAATTTACCAGAGAAAAAGGTAAAGATTAGAGGAAAATCTGATTATATAAATTAGTATAACTTTGTGTAACATCAAATTTTTTTTGATGAGCTAGCGACCCCTGTGTAGGGGTCCAAATCCCCAGGTTGAGAACCACTTTGATAAACATATCCCGTGTTTGTTTTTCCTTTTTTGTTTCCTGCCTGGTTAGGGTTATTAGGGTGATTTAATGTATGAATATTGTTTCACAGAATAATACCAGTCACTTACCTGCACTTGAACCTAGCTTTGTTTTCCTTGTCACTCTCGACCTTCTCCAGGCGTCTACTTTGATTCATGTGTGCGCCAGATCAAATTTGTGGACTTCTGTGGAAAGTACCGGCTGCCCCTCATGCACTACCTGTGCTCCCCAGAGTGCACCTCTCCCTGCAGCTCCAACCCGCAAAGTGACGCAGAGTCGGAGGACGAGAGCAGCGTGCCTGCTTACCGCCTGCAGAGGGTGCTTCTGGGATAGTACGACATGGAGGAGCCTCTGACCCTCTGGCCAAGCCCAGCCTTATCAGTCTGTCACTGTGTTCAACATTTATACTGAGATGAACCTGGCTGTCAGATTTTACTACACACACACACACACACACACACACACACTGATACCATTTTCCATACAGCCTGAGCGGCTGTATGTAAGATACAGAATGTGAGACAGCGTTTTTTTTCTACTATGGCCCTGAAAACATTTGTTTGGAAAGGAATCTGTTCCCTCTCTCTCACCACACATCACTCTACATAACATGAGTCAAGGAAACCTCATATTTCCCATGCAGCCATGCAAATCCACAGTCTGTCAGTCATGACTCCATCAAAATGCGGGTCTCATGGTCGGGCATACGAGGACAGTTAAAGACTGAAGGAGCGGCAGGATTCTTTTCCTTTTCAGGGCAGCATACTTTATCTTTCATACGACACGTGGTGCTTTTCAGTAGCTACAGCACATTATTCTGCATTTTCTGAAAGTTTGGATATGAACAATGTGGTTTTGTCCAACTGCTAGAGACACACAGCCAGCTTTCATTTAAATTTGTCTGACCAGGTGAGCATCAAAGCTGCTTCGCCAATAAGATTTACACTACAGTACTTTTAAAGTAGCACGATGTGTGAGATGGCCTTATTTACACAGTGTGGTCCTGCTGGGCCAAGGTTTCGTGCAGTAAAGCTGCCCCACACAATATTGAAAGATCAAGGTTTATCTGTTTTTGTCAGCACTGTGGTCATTGCACACCAGCCTTGACGAATTTCTGCCTTGATGTCATAGTTGTTTTAAATTAACCCAGAATATGGGTTATGTGAGAATGTGGAAGAAGGCTTGTCCAGGCTTACTCACAGGAAGTGGATGTGGGGTGGACCAGGGAACACTATTCACTGTGCTAGCACAGAAACAATGGCTATTCAGCAAAACACAGTGGCAGCCTTCATGTTTATGTTGAGGGCCGTCTGTTTTCTCTGGGTATAAGAATACAGATGTGCATGAAGGAGCCTGCAGTCAGAGGTAGTTATTTTCTGAACTCATTCTTTTTGAGACAGAAACTCACTTCATTTCTAACAGGAAGTGACAGTTTCCGTTCCTGGTTACATCTCTGCTTCATCTTCCTGCTTGTTTGGAGAGCTGGGAGATTTCATTGCCTCCCTGACGGTTCGTGTCCATAAGTGAGGAGGAAAAACTGGCTTCACATTAGACTTTAGTGTTTAGAAAACAGAACCCTGCTTTTCTATGTTACAGTAACACCTATACTAGAGCGTTTTATACTGGTGACTTCTAACACAGTGAAAGAGTATGAAGAAATGTGACATATGCACCCTGAAATGTGACAAGATTAACATGAATTATAAACTCCTTTTTTTTGAGTGATTTTGTACTCATCAGCTTAACAACAGTAAAGAGAAGTAACCTTTTTTTTTTATAACAAAATGAACTGCTTTTATAGAAATCCTTTTTCAAATGTTTAAACACACTACATATTTAATTACCTGCAGAATAGATGGCACTTAAACAGAAAATATATTGAGATATATTAATTGTATTTACTTGTACCCTATTTAGATAATGTAAGTAGACTGTACAGTATATGATAACAATAATAAAGACTGATTGTAATATCTTTCAAATATGTTTGTATTGTCACCGTTTGTGATAGAACAACGGCTTTGAGAATGTAGAAAACATTTCCATTTTACCATTCATCCTATCAGACGTTTTTTAATGCCAGTTGCTAAAAGGCAAGATATTTATGCAAGAAATTGTTTTGTGCACAAAAGATGCACAACATCTATTTAGACAGTTTGAAGTGTGTGTTTGTGTGTGTTTTGCGCGAACCAATACAACCGTTTTGTAGTTTGAATGTGTCCAGGTTTCATTTGCATATGAAGGTGAGTTCATTCTCGAGGCTGAATACTGAGAGACCTTCTCTGTAACCCAGAACCAAGAGATGCCAGGGCGAGTGCATTCTGCGTCGCACAATTTGCTAATCCTTTAACATCACCTGCCAAGAGCCACTAACTGCTTTGTTTGCTCCTCTCTCGTCTCTTTTCACACTTTCTGTTCCTATCTGAGCGTCTCATTTAATTTCTTTTCACCTCACTGTTTCTTTCAGCCTGGCTGGCAAGAGTGATGTTTTTGAGTTTCACATATTTTGTTTGTTTTGAATGGTCTTTGACCAAGTCACAGTTGGGCTCCAGTGTTTTTGCACCCCACTGTCTTTAAAAAACACGTGTGCACAGTGGACCTGTCTACCAACAGCAGGCATTTAGGAAACTCTCTAGCACATTGTGTAGAGTAAAGTTACACCTAAAGCTTGTGTGCACATGCGCTCACACTCTGCATGCTTTGTATGTTAGAGAAGAGGATGCTGTCACAAATGCAACCTGAGATGCAACTGTGACGCAACCATGATGAACTGATGAACTGGAAGCAATGAGTGGTGACTGGCAGATGAGGAGAGTAACTGTCACCAACTCTAAGAAGTCAAATCAGTCGTACAAAATAAACTGAGTGTTGAAGACTAGGATTTGAAGTGGGATAGGTCTCAAAGAAGGAAGATGCTGCCTCTGTTAGCTGACGGCAACTTTGCAAGGTAAATGTGTGTCTCTGTGTGGCCATATTCTCAAGTCTTGTTGGCTTCTCTGTGGTATTTGACGATTAATTCCATCTAAATTATAATTTTTTGGTTGCTGAATTTCATAGGGGGCACCAGTCTCTTGACCTTCAGTGACTGTGAACAATACATACAGTATTGCAGGTGATCAGCAGATCAAAGAGTAAAGTGCTTTGACATACGGGGCGTTTGATACTCTAAGCCTCTTATCGCCCTCAGTCAGAGGCACGCCAGCTCATATCAGCTCACAGTATAGCCAGTGTGCATTGACATGCATGCCAGACCTCACACATGACATGAGTTTCAAATTTATACTCGGCTGAGCCTTTACACACGACAGCCACACACTGCAGACGCCCTCAGAACAATCAGACGTTGTCTTCAGAGTCACAGTGCTGATCCTACGTAGAGGACGTCTGGCTGGAGCCCCCAGCGAGGAGGAGGAGGTGGTGGAGGTGGTTACAGGGGAAAGAAAAAGAAGTGGTGGGTGAATAATCATCCACTGCTGTGTAACAATGTTTGATTGCTACGGTGAATAATCTCCACTCTTCATTCATTCATACTGTCACAGTCACTCTTGACTCCACAACATTCCCTAATTCATTCATCTCCACAGACTCTTTGTAGCAGCTGACATTTGAATAAAGTCACAATGTAAGAATATGTTCCCCCAGCTGTGCAGAATATGCAAAGAAACCATGGTGTAATAGTGTATTGGCATCAAATTATCACATGAACCTGTAATGATGTCTTCATGAAGGGTGTAACTTTTTTTAAGATTATTTATTGGACATTTTTTACATTTGATGTATAGTGACAGTAAAGAGGAAGAGGGGGATGATCAGCTGGAACTGCATCTGTGATGTTGCTGTTTATACAGTAACAGTATACATATGGCTTTGCCCCTATACTTAAATACTATACTATACTAAAAAAGCTAGTAAGTGGGCCTTGAGGTAATTTTTCTTGTCACTTTACTCTTGAAAGTCCTGAAAAATATATTAAGATTAAGTTGAAGTTAAGATTAAGTTGTCTTAACTACTGTTGAAATCTCTGGACAAAGCTAGTAAGTGGCCTTTGTTTATGTCAAACTACTATTGAAAGCTCAACTACTGTGGAGAGTTCCAGTAGAAACTAGTCAGTGTTTGTTCAGGTGGTCCAACGTGAAGTAAATTCATTGTTAAACTTTTGACAAACTGAAGAATGCAAAGGCGCACTGTCACAGTATTAGCTTGTTATTACAACTTCAATTTAAATATGTTTAAATATTTTTAGCATTTAGCTGCTAAAGAAACAGACATTTCCCTCAGATGTTGGTGGAGATCAGAACAGAGCTAAAGTGACAGTGAATTCCAAATAAATGCTAATGTTGCTCTGTGTATTTTGGATGATGTCAATGTTGTGCCTACAGCTTGTTGCATTGCCTCCAAGTGGCCAAAATATCAACGAATGCAGGTTTAAGTAAATTATTGTTATATGTCATACATTTTCATATAATTTGTTAACTGCACATGAGCTTATTTCCACATTCGACTCATTCACCTATCACATTATCTGGCAGTTATTGCATCATCAGTTGCCATGCTGCTCTTTAACTGGAAAATCATTTTTGAAAATAGAGTAAGTAGATGTAGATGTTTTCCCGCTGTGTTTATCATAATCACCACCTTCAGTAGAAACACCATGACTGGAGCCTGCTGTGGAGCTTTGATCCAGCGCTGCTAATCCAGGTCCATAGCAACACTGCAGGAGGAGCTGCAGCGTTCTAGAGAGGGATTTGTCTCCGGGTATGTTAGTGGGCAAACCTGGGCATGTCACAGGGGAGCGTCCAGGCTCGGGCATGGACAGTGTAGGGCTGGAAGGGGTTGCTGATGCTTCACACACACAGAACAATGCATTTACACCCACACAGTCTCACATTCTTCAGAACGGTGGGGCTCGCTGGCACTCGCTGTGTTCAGATGTTGAATCACAGCTGCAGATGCTTCCACGTCAGGAAACGGTGGTGCTGCCTGTCAGGAGTGGTTCAACAGGAAACAGTGTGTCACACGGCTTAAAAGCTTTGCTTGTTATTTGTTTTGGTTGGTGGACTTCCAGCTGATACATGGGCACAACATGGTGGCCCAGAAACAGATGCCGACTGTTTGTGGCACCTGTGTTTGGTCTTTCTGAGCATGTTAATGTAAGAATTGCTCCCTGGTAACCTCAGTACGACGACGTGTGTCCTGTTTCATCCAGTTCGCCCTCCATGCCAGCTTCTCCTCTTTGACTCCTGCTTTTTGAGTAACAGCCTCGTGTCCCCAGATGAAATATTCAAGCTCCTAGTAATCTGAGCTCCAGTGCAGTCCACCTGCCACTGGTGCGGTCTCTCTTGAACCTGATCTTGAGGGAAACCTGAGAGTGATTGCCACGCTTTGGGTGTAACAGAGCTGTTTCAGTCCCTCAATGGGGTGCTAACGTGGTGTCATACGATCTGAATGCACAAGTGAAAATGTTCAGTTTACAGGCTGTTGTCTCATTTTCTTCCAGAGTTCACTATTTCTGAGCATCAGAGCTTTTCATCTGCTGATTAGTTCAGTATTTGTTCTGGCTTTTTGGTGGGTTTTAACCTCATAACATGATTGTAGAAGTCACAGTCCACATTTACAGAGTACCCCAGCAGTAACAGCAGCTTTAGTTAACAGAGGGACTTGTTGTCGGGTTGCTACTGAACATTTACATGTCCTTTTTGAGACACCTGATGTTGAAGTAAGGTAACCTATCTGCCCAAGTGCTGTCAGTAACGTCTCAGCAAGTCATTCTCTCTGGACTTGATGCTGTTTAACAGTGCTACCAATTGTTTTCAGCTGTATGCGGCCTGCCAACATGCAAACATCTCCATATATAGAGTACAGTGTGGTACAGAACAGCACTTTCACTAACCTGAATATAGTGTATATTTGACTGATGGTGATGTGTGACCTGTTGGCACAATCTGCCTAATGTTTACATGTTTCTAGCTCTTTACAGGTTTTTAAACGAAAAATATTTTTATACAGTGAAATCCTGCATAAAGCTACTTTAGTTAAAAAAAAAAATTGCATTCTGCTGGGTCTTCTCTCTGGGTTTAACCACAATTAAACGTAGTTACACATAATGTGATAAATCTTTTTTCAGAGAACAGAGAGCTCACAGGATTGTCAGACTTGGAATTTGTGCAAAACTCCATCCTGATACAAAGCATGACTGGTGACTCTTTATAGGTGAAACGTATGGTTGACTATAATGTGAACCTCCTGTTTTTGAAAATGAGATTCATTATACTGTTTTAATGCCTGGAGGATTTTGGGTTTAAGCCCAGGCCGCGAGAAGCTCCATATTTTTTTTCAAAACCAAACATTTAAAAGAGAGGAAACAACATTTTAGTACAGTGTGAACTGAAAGGTGAAAGAAAACTGTGTATGTGTGAGTGACTGAATGGGGGCGGCTGATGACTGGCTGAATGAATATCGGCATTTTCTCCTCTTCTTTAATAATCTGTCTTTGTGTTTCTGCTCCTTACAGCTGTCAGTGGAGGTGACACTCCCTCATCAGGAATGACCCTGTATGTATGCTCACACTGTAAATCTCAGTGACGTCTTAATAACACCTTTATGGCTGGCGGAACAAATGCAGAAATATTTCTGCTGGCTCACTGCTCTCTTTTGATGTGATTTACCAGCCAGCACAGAAGTATTTTTGCCAATCTCTCTGCATTGCCTAGTGGAGAAAAAAAAATAGAGATGATGTGTGTGTTTCTCTTTCCATTAAAACAAGTGCTGTTATTCAGTGTATTTATTTGCACTGTGGACACAGAGTGTGCCGCCCTGTCCCATATGCCACCCAGTCCCCCGGGGCTCTTGCAACATGCTGCACCCACACTGCCACGACCCTCCTGCTCCACATGGGTCACATCACACTCTGAAACCCATTTGGTGGGCAGTTGGAGCTGGAAAGCTTACAAAAGAAAGAGAGAGAGAGCGCGCACACACACACACAAACACACCTCCTCTCCCTGACACACACGCCTCCCTCCCTCTATGCTCAAATGAAAACTCCGGCAGTCTGGTGAACTTTTCCTGAGTGACAGACTGGATCTTCTCTGGCTGTGGACAGACGGTTTGACGGGCAGGTTAAGTCGCGGGATTCCTTACAAGTCTGCAGCTATGGGACATTTGTAGCTATGTTAGATAACATATTATCTAGTTGCTTATTTGCCATTTTTATTATAACGTTTCTGAGTCTGGCGCGATGGAGCCTGGAGCGGGACGAGGTGACGGGATTCTCCATGCGCTTTGTAGACCGAGGTTTGCTTTTTTAAACTTTTCCTTTTTATGGTTTCTTTGTCTTAAATTCTTCACAAGCGGTTTGATGGACAGGTTTGCTGTTTTACGCTGCAAATGCATTGACGCAGCTGTGGGTGAGCACATGCTTTTTACGCGTCTCTTTGACCAAACAGGATCGACTGAATCAACAGTTGATGATGGAGATCCCGCTTGTATAAAGATGTCACATAACAATTTAATCCATCAAAACACCATTAAGTTAACAATATAACCTCGTGATCTATCCGTTATAATATTATTCCTGTTTTCCCTATAACGTGTCCTTTCTCGCTAATGAACTATTAACTAATATTTTATGTACACCAACCGAAAAGTTACACCCCAGCTGTGGTGCATCTCGTCAGCTGTTATGCTTGAGATGGTCACATGTTTTCATACAGGCTCCTTAGCTGAGATCGTTGATGACTTCTGATAATATCTTGACAAATTGAGGTGACTAATTTAGGCTGTAAAATGCACCATGTGCCCAGGTGTGACGTGTGCCGGGCCTGAGGCGGGATTTCGGTGCCAGTAATTGCATTCTAACTCAGCTTAAAGAATAAACTTATAAACGGATTACCGACTGAGGAGGAATGTTTCAATATTGGCCCCTGAACCGGGCTTTACGTCTGGCTGCGCCCGTGATTACAGCGCCCTAATCTTAAAAGAGAAACAGAGAGATTGACAGGACAATGAATGGGCTTTATTTCATTTTTTATTGAAAAGTTTTACGGTAAAGGCCATGCAAAACTCAAACTGTCTCTCTGAGCCCAGAGTCCTGTCAGGAATGGTTTGTAAGATTCCTGATAGTTCAATAAATTAGAGAAATAGGGCTTAAAGAAAGGCCCATGGGCAAATGAACAAGTGAAATTGCTGCACACAGGTTAGGCCCGCCCTACATTTAAGTAAGACATCCAAGGCCACAGGTAGCTCAGGTATTACTTGTGGTTTAGCCTTCAGGACTTCAAAAGACACTCCTCATGACTATTCTGAACTGTCAAAACATGTCCATAAAACCTCACTCAGCCTGGGGAAGGGCCCTGTTCTCGCTGCTTACACAGTGACCCCTGCGGCTGGATGTTGGCTGACCTTTGTTGGCCTCTGCAGGGTGGCGGGTTTTCTCCCAAACTGAAACCTACGGAGGCAGGATTTTGAAAAAACTGGCGGAAATGCCTCTCTCTCCCAGCCTTTCCTGCGGGAAGCAGCAGAACTGTGATCTAAACTTGGAAAGTGACGAAAGGACATGAACAGGAACTCCAGACATTTCCCAGATATGTGGCCCAATGGGCTTCATTGTTCTGCTGACACCATTCATTTCTGGAAATGGGTCACTCAGTAACTTAAACCTAGAAAAATCTTTCTTCATCTCATGTTGGGTGGATTACCATATAGTTTCCTTCCAATACTCAAATCCAGTTTAGTTTTTTTTAACACAGATCTCCCTCTCTGTTCTGATTTGATTGAATCCCATAATCTCACTATCCCAGAGCCCTTTGGGTATCTTAGTCATTCTACAGACAATGACGACATGTGTTTCCATATAACATGCTGCTCAACACTCACCTGTCTGCCAATTTGTATCGATAGGCCTACTAGTGGTCTTACATCCTCTCAGCAGCATGTAGCTGAGTCAGCGCAGCGTTTACGGCAATCAGACTCTCAGTCTGTACTAGTTACAGCTCAGAGTATCAGGTGATACCGTGCCGCATAATTAAATCTGCAACATGTCAGTGCAGCGCGTGTAGCCTCATACTGTAAAAATGCCTGTGGCAAGAGTGACAAACAGTTGTTTGGTGATAGTCTCCAAAGTTTACGTCTTCAGTCTCAGTTGCCTTGAATAACCGGGCTGATTGCAGATGATGTGGCCCTCAGTGAAACTGGAAATGATAGCTTTGGTATATTGCAATTGTTACATTCTTTGGTTTCGCTCTGTCTCTCACCTTGAGCACAGATGTGTGTCACAGCAGAGTGTGATCCTGTGTGGGCTGGTTCACCTCAGTGGTGACGTAGTGCTGGTGGAGATTGAGGATAAGCAGAAACACACAGGCTTCCTGTCACACAGGCTGAGTCCTGGCTTCTCCGTTTGTTTTGTGGTGGTAAATAACTGACACTTTATTTGGGCCTTTTTATTCTAACCTTTAGTGTCTGTTGGGTTTATTTATGCTTATTTCTTAAGTCTTTTCCTTGGTACATATCAATGTAGTGCAAAATCACATCCATGCTCCCATCACTCCTCTCAGAGGTTTCTGTCAGAGCACCACACTGTGGTGGCTACAAGTCTTACAACTATTTAGTGAATTATAGAACTGGAAATAGAAGCAGGGAAATGTGGTCTCCAGTGCCATTTTTGAGATATATAAAAGTGCAGTGAAAATGTTTGGACCAAACTGGGGGCAAAGAAAAAGAAAGGGTTTGCCCTCTGAATGATTGTAGGTCAATTTTATAAGGAGTAATGATGTGTTTAAATGTCATATGTCATCATATTTGTCATATCTGTTTGTTTCTCAGGATGTGTGTGTGAACGTGGACAGACTGGGGTCAGTCATGGAGCCTGAGCTGAACTGCAGCTCCCAGTGTGATCCACCACTCTGCTTCATCCACGCAGGAGTCAACAGGCAGGAGGGCCTCGACATTCTGCAGAGACTATGCAGTCTCAGCACGGTAATCACATACACACACACATGCACAGAGACACAAATGCTCAAAATATGCTAGTCCAACAATATCGTGCACATATCTTAAGTATGCAAATGCCATGTAAACACACATACATGGACACACTCGTGGATGCGTATACATATACACACACACACACACACACACACACACAAACACACACACACACACACACACACACACACACACACACACACACACACACTAATGGCAGTTCCACACAGTGCTGACACATGTCCAGGCTCATACATCCACACATGTTGGCAGGCATAGCTTAATGTAATCCAGCAGGCTGACTAACAGACTATTTTTGGCCCTCCAGAATATCCCATATAGTCTACATGAAGATTGATTTTATTTGTTTACATGTAGACAGTGCTTGTAACAAACTAATCACAATAATGACACAAGACTAATCATTTACAATGATAATTGACTTTCAAAGTAATCGTTTGTAGTTTTTGTCAATACATCTACTGCTGATGATAAACTTGCGTCCATGACTTAAAATTCGGTGAATATCTGTTTTACATCACTGAAAACACCCATGCATACATTACATCAAATGAAAACAAATACAAATCAAATACTAGAAACGCGTTATTCACCACTGGAGAAACCATTTCAATAGCAGGGACCTGGAAAGGCATTGCTGATGAACTAGTAAAGCTATGTTTAGTATCGTCTTCGTCACTGGTGCCTTTAAGAGAAGAGTGAGCGGAGCCCGGCAACACGAGGCAGGCATAAGCAAGTCTAACGTTACTTTCCAAATATAAACTAAAGTAGTAGAGAGACTGTGTCAGGGAACACAAACACTCTCCTACTGACTCCTTTCTTCTCCATGCTACACCACACAGAAGCGAGGTGAGTTATCTCTTTGATTTATGATGTTAATTTATACATGCATCAGTCTTAAATATCATCTTCACCCAAGGGGAAGGGAGCAGTGAGCGGCACTGTGTTTGCTTTGTTGTGGTAATGGATTATGTGACTGAAGATGTATTTTAATGTACTGTTTTATTTCATTTAATGTGCTAACAATGCATGTTTACTATTGTCTGTTGAACTCAGTGGACGTGAAAACTGTTCGGCTAAAGTGAAATATCCTTTGAAATGAAATGTAACACCATGCATTTGTTACTATTTGTGGACGCAGACAGCTCACCAGGCACAACTGTTTCTAAACCTAATAGTATAGTGGAAAGAAAAAAAATACCACGACAGAGCCAGCTTATTGCATAAAATTCCACCTGCTTTTCTTTCTGGATGTGTTCCCAGATATGGCTACTGCTGGCAGTGTGCTGTCTGAGGAGCAGCTCCTTTGCCCCATCTGTCTGGATGTGTTCAACCAACCGGTCTCCACTCCTTGTGGGCACAACTTCTGCAGGGACTGCATACAAGGATACTGGCAGTGCGCTAATCTGTCACAGTGCCCCATGTGCAAGCAGAAGTTCTACAGGAGGCCTGAGCTCAAAGTTAACATCTTCATATCTGAGGTGGCTTCTCAGTTCAAGAAGTCACTGGAAAAGAGAGACGAAAATGAAGCCAGTTCTGTGGGCCAATATTCAGGCCATAAAGGAGACGTTTCATGTGACGTGTGTGTTGGAAAAAGAGTCAAGGCTCTTAAATCATGCCTGGACTGTTTGGCCTCCTTCTGCGAGACTCACCTGGAGCCCCATCATGTTCTAGGCACCTTCAAGAAACACCACCTGATCAACCCCTTGATGAACATGCAAGACAGAGTGTGTAAGAAGCACGAGAAACTCCTGGACCTGTTCTGCAACACTGACCAGACGTATGTGTGCCAGACCTGCATTAAGAAAGACCACAAAGCTCATCACACTGTGTCGATAGAGGATGAAAGCAGAGACAGGAGAGCTCAAATTGGAAGGACAAGTGCAGAGGTGGAGGGAATGATCCACAGCAGACTGCAGAAAATAAGTGAAATCAATCAAACCGTTCAGCTCAGCAGAGGAAACTCAGACAGAGAGATTGAAGAGAGTTTGCAAGTCTTCAACAAACTGCTCCACTTTGTCCAGAGAGGCAAAGCTGAAGTGGTGGAGGTGATTGGTGAAAAGCAGAGGCAAGTTGAAAGCAGGGCTGGCAGACTCATCATGGAGTTGGAGCAGGAGATCGATGAGCTGAGGCGGAGAAACGCTGAGCTGGAGCAGCTCTCACACACTGAAGACGACCTCTCCCTTCTCCAGAGCTTTCCAGCGTTCTCCACACTGCCAGCCACCAAGGACTGGTCTGACACCCGCGTAAAGAGTGCTGTATATGTGGGCACGGTGAGGAGAGCAGTCAGGAGAGTAGCATGTCAGCTGGAGGAGACGGCAAAGGCGGAGGTGAAGAGGCTATGTGAGACCGAATGTCAGAGGGCTCAGCAGTGTGCTGTGGATGTGACTCTGGACCCTGATACAGCTCATCCCAAACTGGTGCTGTCTGAAAACAAGAAACAGGTCCATCACGGTGAGATAGTGCTGAGCCTCCCAGACAACTCAGAGAGATTTTACCCTGGTGTCAGCGTTTTGGGGAAGGAGGGTTTCTCCTCGGGCAGGTTCTACTATGAGGTCCAGGTGAAAGGGAAGACAGAGTGGGATATCGGAGTCGGCCTTCAATCCGTCAATAGAAAAGGAGGGAATATACTAAACCCTGAAAGAGGCTACTGGACACTGGGGATGAGGAAAGACAAGAGCTACTGGGCCCTCAGCAGCACTCCTATCCGCGTGCCGCTGGTCGAGAAGCTCCAGAGAGTCGGGGTGTATGTGGATCTGGAGTGGGGACAGGTTTCCTTTTACAGCGTGGACTCTGCTTCTCATATCTACTCATTCACTGGGTACTCATTCAATGAAAGACTTTTCCCCTACTTTAACCCCCGGCGTAATCACGGCGGGACTAACTCTGCTCCTCTGATCATCTCGCCTGTCTGAAATTTCTTCCTGTTTCTTGAATGCTGTCAACTATTTTTTTTTAATAATTTTCAGCTGAAAGTTAGCAAAGGCCTATTGTGATGTTTGTTGCTTGTTTGTCTAAATAAAGTTTGTCTACTCGCCTGAATCCTGTGTGCTTCTTTTTTCTGCTTTTACATCCATTATTTACAAAACCGAGAGTTTAGAACACATAGAAACAATAGTCAAATAATGCACATGTATGTGAGCTACATCTGTAACATTTTAGGCTTGATTTTAAGGTGTTTGCATGTGTGTGTGCAGATGGCAGTAGAGCTCCCACGGCGGCCTCTCTCCCCAGTCTTAAGTGCTGTGATGTGGACGCTACTCTCCTGTGGCATCCTGCTGGCTTTCTGCTTCCTCCTCTTCACGCTGCGCTTCAAAAACAACAGGTAGACCACAATGTGAAACACACATATAAACATTAAAGGGATATTTGCAGGAATGAATTGATCAACTGCGTGTATGTTTGCACATGCTGTATTATCAGGATAGTGAAGATGTCCAGTCCCAACCTGAACGTCCTGACTCTCTTTGGAAGTGTCCTCACCTACAGCAGCGGCTTCCTGTTTGCCGTTGATGAACGAACACACTCACAAGGTGGAGCATCTGCAGCTGTGCTACAAGTAAGGCCCACAGCCGCCCTAAATCCTCCATTATATTGTTGGATAAATCGTTGTTGGATAATTACACAGCGCTCTCTCCCACAGGCTCGGATGTGGACTCTTTGTGTCGGCAGTACCCTGGTGTTTGGCCCAATTTTGGGGAAGACGTGGAGACTTTACAGAGTGTTCACCCAGCGAGTACCTGACAAGAGAGTGGTAGGCATGCTACACCGGCCTCCTGGTGGTCGGGTCTGTTTCTAGGATCGACGATCTTGTATTGTGTTCATTTTTGTTTTCTAGTCGCTCCAGGATGCATTCATTTCATCCTAAATGGGTTTTCAGATGGGCAAGTTTTATGTTTGTACGATGAACAGTCTTAAATTGCAGCTGATAATTTATAGACATGTTTTGAGAGGAGTAAGATTTTAATAAAAATGGCAGAAAATTAATACAAACTACATTTGTTTTGTAACTGTATGACACTGATGCGATTGTCTGTCTCAGATCATCCGAGACATCCAGCTGATGGGCATGGTGGCTCTGTTGATCCTGGTGGACATGCTGGTTCTCACTGCCTGGAACCTCACAGACCCCATCAGGTGTTCACGATCTGTTGGAGCCGGTGTCAAGGTAGAAATTTACGGTGATTTTGTGGGGTTTGAAAAGCAAGTTGTAAAACAAGTTGTGTGTGAGGATTATGACATAGCACTTAACTGCTGAAGCATTTTTTCATCTGAATGTTTATTGTTGTCAAATTATGATTAAAATTGCAATAAAGTTGGATTTTGTGACAGCAAAATCACAAACTCCCTCATCCCCCTTCCTTAATGGAATTAATTATAGCCAAATTTATTTGGGTTTCAACTCACTGATACTATATGTTTTTTCCTGGTCCAGGTGGTGGAGAGAGACATTTCCTACTCTTTGTCTCAGCTGGACACCTGTTCCTCTGCATACTCGGATCTGTGGGTTATCATTATTGCAGTTCAGAAGGTGCGTAATCTCTGTTTTATTGAAATGTAATGATAGAATAAATGACTACTCTTGAGTCCTTCATTTTTATATTGACATGATTTATCAATTTACATTTTACTACATGTGATCTCTTTATGCAAAAGTGCTTTGTTTCAAGTCAGAGTCAGTCTCTGTAGTGAAATATTCATAATATTACATTACATATTTCATTATATTCACATTTCATAACATATATTATTACTAGGATTT
The DNA here is from genome assembly GCF_043641665.1 of Enoplosus armatus. Lineage (NCBI taxonomy): Eukaryota > Metazoa > Chordata > Actinopteri > Centrarchiformes > Enoplosidae > Enoplosus > Enoplosus armatus. Next base: position 10,661,602 of record NC_092190.1, on the reverse strand, counting down.
CAGATGGTTAATTCAATGTGTGAGATGAACTGCTGCATGCCCCAGATCAAAAAACAAAAACAATATGTAGACTCAAATCTCTTGCATTGAATGAATAACTTCTGAAATGACTAGTAGTGGCAGAAATTCTTAGATCCTGTGCTTAAGTAAAAGTACAATTACTACAATTTAAAAGTGCTCATTACACTACAAGTAAAGATCTTGCATTTAATATCCTACTCAAGTAAAAGTACAGTAAGTACTACAAATGTACTTAAAGTACTTTGCCCCTGTGACTCATATAGTATTATATATGACATTATTAGTGTGTTAATACTGATGCAACAATGCAACAGTTTACTCTTGTAGCTGGTCGAAGTGGAGCTCAAACATTTATTTGAATGAAACCATCTGAAAAGTTTAGAGGGGAAATATTTCTTTGGTGGAACTGCTAACATCTGAACTCATGGACACACAAAGGGTTGGGGACCACTGGTTCAATCTTTAATACTAACATTAATGAATAAGTAATATTTGTATTTTAGAAGCCTATCAAATGTTTTTTAATGAAAAATCTTTCTCTGAAAACTAGTAGCTGTAGCTGTCAAACAAATGTAGCGGAGTATAAATTATAATATTTCCCTCTGAAATGTAGTAATGAAATGGAATTACTCAAGAGAAGTATAAGTACCTCAAACCCTTGGCTACTTTCCACCACTGGAAATGACAATGGTTGAAATAAACATTTTTGGACCACTGTGATTGTTTGAAGTCTTACAACCAAAGAGCTGTTATTTTGTGGTACTGGACTATTACTTAATCCATAGTCTAAAGACAAAAGATATCTCCAACGCTTACTAGAGACAGAAACAGAACGCAACATTTTAATAAAAAAATGGATTTTCTTTCTCCTCAGGGTTGTCTTCTCCTCTACGGGATTTATCTAGCCGGGCTGACCAGCAATGTCAGTCACCCTCCAGTCAACCAGTCTCCCACCATCATAACAGCCGTCACTTTGGTCACCCTCTTTTCGGCTGTGGCCGTCCCCGTGTCCACCTTCCTGCAGGCCTGGCCCAACCTGGTCTACAGCACTGTGGCTGGAGCCATTTTTATCTGCACGCTGGCTACCAACTGCATGCTGTTTGTGCCTCAGGTGAGAAACAAAGCAGCTCAAGATGCACATACAAGATGCATGGAAAAAGTGTCTAGTAGCAAGCTTTGGAGAAAGTGTAAGTTTCTTCTTTATCCTTGGAAAAATACCTGCGACATGTCCTTGTTTCTGGTGATGACACTGGCTCTTTTGTAGTATCTCTAAAGCAGAAACCACTGGGGAGGGTTTTTTATTTTTCAAGCAGAACTGTCATCTAATCATCGGATACTATGTCTGGATACACAGACGTATGACAGATAGACACATGAATGAGAGATGACTTTCTCTTTTTGTTTTGAAAAAAGTAGTATATGTAAGTCTATGAGTGATTGTGTTTCCCACACCTCCGTTTTCCATATGCGTGTCAGTTTGCCATGTCTATCAGTGGAGTGTGACTCACCACAGAAGGTGTTTATGAGTCAAAACTACGTAGGCTGGTGCAAACAGATTTATGACTCTCTAAGTGTCTGGCAGTGGGTTTATGTTACAATAAAGGAATGCATCTTTAGTGGAGAGGAAGGAAATATCGGAACAATGAGCAACACGCTCAAACACACCTGGTCAAAAGGCCCCATGTCAAATGGTCCTGGTAACATTTACTACTGGTGTGTGTCATGTATCCGTAGATGAAAGTTAGCCTAACACAGTGTGTGTTTTTTAACTCCCTCTAAATATCACAAATCACCATCGTGCAGCTGACCCAGTGGCGGCAGTTTGAAGAGGATCAGAACAACCCGAGTCAGATGGCCAAGTATTTCAGCAGCCCCAGTAAGAGCCAGCCCTCGGTGTACAGCCAGGATGAGATCTACTACCTGCTGGGGGAGAACAACTCCATGAAAAAACTCCTTAATGAGGTACTGCATTGTTCTGTTTTTTTTTTACAAAAGAAAATATTTTAGAATATCCATATGAGCCTGCCTTACAGACCAAGGTGTTATAATGTGATGATACAGATATTTGTTTTATTTAGTCGTCACTGATCTAGGTTACACTTTTTCTGGTGTTTTCTGCACAGAGAAAGCATCGTTGGAAATAACAGCACTTGTTTTCTTTGATTATGTTGTGCCGTTTTTTGTATGTTGGAGGAACACGATGGAAATAAGACTTTTAAGCTTAGTTATGTTTTAATCCTTAATGATTGCATGTCATGCTGTTCAGAGTTATTCTGTATTTTTAATCATTAAATATATTCAATCAATCAATCAACTTCTCCAGACTAGAGCTAGATCATTCATTTAGACGTGATGCCTTTTCAAGTGAAGCCAACATGGTCTCCAACTGGCAATAATCTCTTCTAAACATGTTCCCAGACAGACATTACTTTCACTCTTTTTATTAAGGGTGTCAGCTGTTAGCTGTTAGCTGGGACATGCACTTAACCACCAACTTGCAATAGCCTACATTGGAAATTGGCTGAGAAAATTGTAATAAAGTCAAAAACTAACTTGAAATGACACCGGCTGTTTAACAATATGTTGACAGTTTTCTCCCAGAGCTCGACTGTTTGTGTCGATTTAAAATATCCAAAGGCAGGAGACACTTCTCTCCATGTGTCGGAGTGATTAAGCTTGTATTTTGTGTTACAATTTTCAGAAGAACGCTGTGATCGACAGTCTGCAGGAGCAGGTGAACAACGCCAAGGATAAACTCCTGCGACTCATGTCGGCCAGCCGGCCCCCCGAGGACCAGGACATGGACTCCTCCAACACCATCCTCAACTCCTCCTCCACTCAGACCACAGAGCTTCAGTCTGACGGCCCCTCTTCTTCTTCTTCTTCTCTACCTCAGAGAGACACTAAATCCCGACTCTCGTCGCCACATTTCTCCCCTCACCTCACTGGTGTTTCCTCATCTGCTGTTCCACCATCCTCCGAGCCCCCCTCTGCTCCAAACTCCTCAATCCCCATTGCTGCTTCCTCTCCTCTCCCTGATGATATTACCGCAAGTGAAAACCAGAGAGGTTTCTCTACCTCTGGCCCTACAGGCAGAGACACAGCTGAGTCCAGAACAGGAGAGGATCTCAAACAGCCCGTGTCCCTGCTGTCCCCTGGCTTTCTCAGGACAGCAGAAGAGACAGTTCACTTTGTCACTTCCCTACAATCAGAGTTTAACAATCAGAGCAGCCTAACATCCCAGCTGGGACTAAATGCCAGACCGACTGGTTTTATTAGCAGCGAGCAGTTGCAGGAGATCCTCCAGGAGCTGAGTGTGGATGCAGTCATGGAAAGCACACTTCGATCTCCTGGTCAGACGTCCAGAGCGCCTTCTCAGCTAAAATTTACAGAAGCTGCCTCCATACTTTCCCCTCTCTCCCTGCGGACACCACACTCCCCTCATCCACCCGTCCTCTTCCGCTACCCCAGCATCTCCCCTTATTCGATGAGGAAACGCCGGCCACCCTTCCATTCCTCCAGAAGAGGTCTGGCCCCTCCCTGCTTCTACGCAGGTTCAGAGGCTGCTGGCTGTGGGAGGATAAGGAACAACTGTCAACGGCAAAATCCAGGCGAGCTCTCTGACGGGGTCACTGTGGATGGTAACACTGACCTTGAGCTGGAGGAGGAGGAGGAGGATGCAGAAGGAAATGAAGCGATAAGAAAATGTCGGAGGTGTGTTTCAAGGTCCCACAGAAGTTCAGTGTTGCCCTGTGCGCAACACAAGCACACAGCTCCACCTGATGTGGAAGCGGGTGGTGATAATGCGCAGCACCACAGACACATTAGAGACTCCTGTGGGTACTGGGACTCTGACTCTAGCAGCTCAACAGACTACTGTTACTACCACCGTCCCTACTGTGATGCCTGCCAGCAGCAAGGCTCCCTCCTGTCCTCAGACAGCTCCTCAGACTCCTCCGACAGCGAGTACGAAGGCTACACCAGCCTGTATCGCTCCCCACACCCTGTGGTGTTCAAAGAAGACCTCAAACCCACCTTTGTATGAGCACGGGTTTTCTGCACTTTACATGTTCATCCATTTCCACCACTTGTATTCATGTCCCCAGAAACCTCGTACAAAATTAGCTTTGAGGATGAAGCAGGCCAAACGTTCATTGTGCATCTATAATGGGAGATAATCTGACTGTAGCTTTCAATAGGAATGTGTTTTGCATTCTGTATGGTATTCTTGAATCTTGCATTGTGGGACAGAATTGTTCTTTTACTCATGAGACTCTTAGACTTGTAGCTCAAAAGCACACAATGCTGTTTACTTTGTAATATTACTTATGGCATTATTTGTACATTTCTATTGTCAGATTAAAAACCCTTACATTCCTAAAATGTCTAGCAAGGGGACAGAACAGTTGAAACACTGTATTAGCTATGGAGGAAAATGCTGTATTTATTTTGATATTTATTAGTAGATGTTTTGGTGTACAGAATTACTTTTGGTCTCCTTTTTACTGTTTTACATCGTCATAGACATTCCTTAAAATGTTATTTTATTGTATCGTCTGCATTGTGTCGTTTGAGTTTTGCTTTAATTTTCAAATCTCCTACATTGTCTATACAACGTTTTACATTTGTTTTCAGATGCTTCACATCTACAGCTGTTTTATGAGACAGCGCCCACACAGGCCACTGCTATCACTTTTATACACTTCTTTGTACTATTGTCCAAACACAAGAGTATTTAATGTGCAAAGGTTGCGGTTATCTGGAGTGTGTGTCTCCTTTGTGTAAGTATAAAGAACATGGATGGGGTAGTTGTTCCGGCTGGTAATCAGGCCTTGACTTGATGTTAAAGACCTCATTTGTGTTTCCATGGTAAAAGCAACATCCTCCCAGGATTAGAATATTTTCCAGCCTCCATGCCATCAACCTGCCAGGGATTGAAGATGAAAATGAGTCTGTATATGGCTAAATTATGGACCTCATGTTAATTAATGTGCATTGTCCATTCTTAAAAAAATAAACATGTGACTTGACTAAAATAGTAGAGATAGTTGAGTAGATTCAAGAGTTTTCATGATATTCCTGCAACACAGACAAAAACAGAGCATCACTCTCTCCCCCTCCTTTTTATATTTCTCTTTCCTGCCTTGGCATCTCTCTCTCCCTCCCTCCCTCCCACTATCTGCTCTCTGTCTCTCTGTTTCTTTCCTCCGCTAATGGGAAAATGTGTGTTTGCCTGGGGAGGTGTTGCTATATGAAGGGAAAGTAGTGTGCGTCTTGCATAACTTCTGCTCTGCTGCTTGTTTTTGAGACGCTACTACTCTCTATTCTGCATATGAACCATTGAAGGACAGCCTGGGAGAAATTCCCTTTGATGTAGAGCATAACAGAATATAAATAAACCACACAAAAGACTGACTACCAGCATCACTGTGCAGCAGGAAAGACTTTCCTGCCAAACTAAGACGAGTGACCTGTATTCTGTTCAAGATGAGGAATGCTGACAAGTTGAGGAATTGTGGAATAAAAATAGTTGTCAATCAATCAACACACATTTCTTTCTCAAAATAACACAACAGTCTGCGGCAATCTGCTACATTGTGGAGCATTTATTACAAAATGAATAATAGAATTAATCTGAGAGGATTAATTCTGATAGACCTGACCTCAAGTGGTTTTAGGTCACTAGAGAAACATAAAGGGTACCACTTTAATGGGCTTATAAATTGTAACTAATGGCTCTATTAATGGTTAATAAATTATTTACTAATGCTTTGTTGTTCAGTTAAAACTGGGGGTTGCCAGATTGTGAAAAATCCCTTTAACTAATTGGACTGTAGACCACTTACCTCGCAAAAAGTGTTCATTTATGACAGCATTATTACATAAGTTACAAACACCAGCCGAAGGGATTTTTCAGAACCTGGCAACCCAAAACGTGTTCATATTAACGACTTGTAACTAATCTATAATGCATGAGTAAAGGTTCAAGGTTCAGCTTTATTGTCATTACACAATACAGCAATGCACGATGAAACTGTATGAAGTTGTAGCCCCCTCCATGCACACACATACAATGTATAAATAAGTCAAATATATTAAATAAAAATACAAAAAATAGGTAATAAAATAGAACATGGTAGTATAAGAAGAGTAATAGTAGCACTGAAAGAAGAAGCTGCACTTTATTTAGAAAGGAAAAATATACAGTTATGTATATACATACATATGTATACTATGTATATGTACAATGTTGTGGTGCAAAGAATTGAGGTAATAGAGGGAATGAGGGTAGTGCAGAGGGAGTGATATGGTGATGTGCAAAAGACCAGGAAGAAAAAATAAAGCATAAACATGCATTTATTTTATTTAAGTGTATTAAATGTATTTACCATTCATAAAACAATTAGTTACAATGTATAAGTTCTTTATAAAGGACGCCTTATTAGAAAGTAGTAGGCCACCGCATAAACAGTAAAGACGTAGAGTGGAAATGAACCTGAATGAAGAGCTGTAGTGACAAAGCAGCCATGCACATATGCACACACACATTATCACAATTACTAAGCATTATGACACTAATTAAATATATGTGCCAGAGGGCTGCGTGTCTAAAAAAGTGTAAGAAGAGGGCTAAAGTATGGGCTTTTGTAACTAACATAGCAACAGCGCTCTGTGACCACCGGTGCTCTGTGACAGCTGGGCCCATTTGAACTGACAGTCTGGTTTTGGAGCTCCATTGGCCGAGAAAGTCATCAATCTTGGGAGCAGATACGCCCATTGTCCCTGTCGCGGCATGGGAAAAGCCTTTGAAGTCGTGAGGGCGGTGCCAAGCAAATTTTGCCATGTGGTGCTCAATAGTCGCGTTCTCATTGGACCACAGGGACACGGTTAACACCCATTTCTGAAGGATACCCTCTCTGATTGGCTAAATCGGCCACCCCAGATTCGCCGTGTGCGCGTGCACAGATTTCCTATTCTTCGTCGCGGGTTACGTCAACAGCGTGAACCTTCTTCCATGGCAGCAGAGCAATCCCTGTAACCCTTTACGGAAATAGCGTGGCTAACGTGCGCAGCGACAAAGACAGCGAGCCTGAAACCTATGGGGAAGGAATAAAAAAAGAAATTCAGTATCGTCGCACTCTGTACCTAAAGACCAACGTTTTCTGAGGAGGTCGCTGCCCCGTAGCCTCGGTGAAGACACCGAAATTTGACGGCGACGAGGGCGGATTTTGAGGCAGCGCAGAGCCATTGAATTCGTTGAGGAAGACTGTGGTAACTCGCAGATTTTCCGTTGGACTGTCTGTAGGCTAGGGTATAGCGAGGGAGCCGCCATGGCAGTCGGATCATTGAGCCTCCACATCGGGATATGAAGAGGAACTGCATGTGTCCCGAACTGACAAGAAAACGCTGCATTTACATTTGATCCGCACCGGATCGGCACTCTTAACATCTGATCTCAGCCTTCTTCATCTTTGTGAAATTGATTCTTCATCCAGAAAGAAATCTCAGTTGGTTTTAATCGGGGGGCCACTGGGAGAGGCCAGATTCATGACTATTTTAGTCGGAGACGTGTCTTCAAAGGCCCGCTGAAAGAAAACCTGGAATATAAGGAAGAAATGCTGCTTGATTGACCGTTGGTGGGAAAGAAAGGGCAGTTTATAAGGTGATACGAACTAGAGTGAAGGATTGTGGGATAAAGGGGTCGCTTTCTGCCTGTCTTCCCTGTGAATTATAGTGTTATTCTTTTACTGTCATCCTTTTTTTGGATGAGAAGGTTCGGCGAAGCGATCAGCCCCGCCGTTTAGCAAGTCACAGTCTCCGAGTCGAGAGAGAATCAAAGGGATTGGATCATGTCGGGTCGGCCCAGGACCACATCCTTCGCGGAGAGCTGCAAACCAGTGCCGCAGCCCTCGGCTTTCGGCAGCATGAAAGTCAGCAGTAAGTACACCCTTGTAATGCCAAAGTAGCCTACCTTTTCTGCATGCACCAGGCCCAGTGTGGGGCTACATATTCTCGCAAAATGTCTCCCTACTATCCAGGCTGAAAATGTGTCAAGCGAGCATGGCGTTAGCTCCGGATAGCTTAGCCCTGTCATATATCTGTGCCACTGACTGAGATTTGGCCGGTGCTGAGTGACACACGCACATTGCTCGCATCGGTGAGAGCACACACCGCTGCGCTCTGACGCGCCTCCCCCGGTCCGGTCAGCCTGACCAGGGTTAGCAGGCCGCGCCGGGCAGGGCCGGGCCAGAGGAAGGTAGTATTGGCACCGGCCCAGGTCAAAAAACAAGCCTTCTCCTTTTACCGCAGATCCGGTCTCATTATTGTCCATTTGAATGTAGATTAGATCTCATAGAGTTATTACTACATGGCACCAACCGTATGCGTAATAGAGTCAAGGCAATAGGGCCGGTCTATTACGCAACTGTCAAAGCGGAAGGTGCGCCCATAGTTGACTCGGGCGAAACTGACGTGATCCTGGAGTGTCGAAATCAGACTGGACAGGACAGGAGGGACTGTGACACAGAGTATCCTGGTCATGAAGCCTCAGTGGCACCGTGCCGGAGGCTGGTTATAGACTGGCTGCAGAGATGGCAATGTCGGCCCATACACACATCTCTTTTAATTTCTGCTTCATATGATCTCTGCTTCTATTTCAAGGGATGTCACACTCACTCACCTTTCCACTGCCTGTTTTATGTCAAATTGCCTCTTTACAAACTGGCATTTTTATCAGTGTGAATGTGTCATAGATTGCAGATACTACTAGTTCAAGTATTCAAGTGTCCCTATTAGAGCCTGACCATATGGCAATCTGTTACTGATATGGTGATATGAATCTGGATGTCTATATACTAAATATGGGAGTTTAGCTTAAAATAATATTGGTTAAACAAATCTAAAAGGAGTTTATTACACTTTTCTAGCTTAGTGAAATGCTTTTTTAGATGATATTATCCACATTATTAATGACTAATGACTGTCCTGGCTGGAGACATCCACTGTACCTAGCTACACCCCTTTCTTATCTTGCATGCAGACACACATTTGGGTGTGTGTGAGGGGAAAAAAACGAGGCTGTCAAGGCTTGTCGGTGGTGCTTCAGGGCTGTGATGTGCTCATGATGTGTGTTAGTGGGGTGAGGCCTGAGGCTGAGGCTCTCCTCTGGGCCTTGGCACTGGAAACCACTCAGTGGACTAGGACACACACACACACACACACACACACACACACACACACACACACACACACTGGGAGATGCACTCCCATCCCAAATCTAATACTTATCTTGCCCCAGATATGGGTGTTGAAGCATTGGTGTGTTGCTGTCAGTGTGTAACATTCATGGTTATGTTGCTGTTAAGAGATAGATGCTATGCAATTCAAGAAATCTTGTGCTAGTCAATAAGTTGGCTAAATAAAGAACTAGAGGACTCTAAGTCTTTGGCCTAATTGTTGTTCAGACATAAGCTACTGAATTAGCACCAAATGCGAGGCTGACCGTGTGGACTTAACGTTACATGAGTTTTACACCAGTATTTCTCTGTGGTTTCTCCACCTGAAAATAGTTGTTTCCCAAGGGACTCATCTGGTAAGCCAGTACAAAACTATCAGTCATTAAAGGCTGAAGCTGGAGTCACCCAATTAATTGGTTGTTAAACAATTTGATTTGTACTTGCAAGTGGTGTTTAGTCCCATAGAGGAAACTATTTGATTGCGCAGATGTCCCCAGTGATAATCTGCCAATACGTGAAGCATTTATAGAATGATCTCTCCGACTGTATTTCACATAGGAGGCATTGAGAGAATATAACAGAGGACAAGAAGTTGGTTAAACTCTCAAAGATTGGACATTTTCAAGGACAAGTCTGCTAACTTTCAACTGTGGCATTTTTTTGCCATCATAATTGTGTTCCAAGAGTTAATACCTTATGCTAATGACAGTGGTGGGTTCCTTGCTGTTTTTATCATGCGTCTTCATTTGATCTTCACAATTTGAACCATTAGAACCTAGAAAAATAAAAAAGTCTCAAAGAGCTGTACTATTTTGTGCCATTCACGTGCCTGGAGTTAGCAAGAAGTCATCAGGTTCAGCCAGAGATTACTGGATTCTCTATGAGCCCAAAAACAAGGAAACCAGAACAACGTTGCCTGGTGAGCAACTTTCATTGGATTGAATTGTGTGGCATAGTACATTACTCAGTTCTCTTAACACATCCATGGAGTGAAGTGACTAAGTATCATGTTTTAACACAATCCATTGTCACCATGGTAAGAATTGGGTTAAAAGGTACTTGTTGAAATACTCTGCTTCCAGCAGAGGCACAGGTTTCAGGAACTGGCTTGATGCCTCCCATGCTGGCCGGTACAGATCCTCAGGGGTTGAGAACATATAGATGTGCAGAATAGTTATTTTATTATTGTAATAATTGTACCTGCTGGCTTAAACCAGACCTGCAGAGAACACCTTGATCTAATATGAACAATAACATACGAGTCTGTACTTTAAATTTTATCCTTTCGTGGTCATAAAGGCTGAATTACACTTAAATATGCAGTTTTTCTGGCATATTTGCAATTTGGAGTGAAATGACAATGACTGCCTTTTTCTTTCCTTGCAATCATTCATAGAACAAAAGATCTTTTTCACATATTATATATCACCACCACTAAATGCAGCATAAATGCACCAATCGTCACACCCATATAAATATTGTCTTATTGTCACTGTTGAAGTATTACTTTAAAAAAAGTAATGTGAGCCCTGAGTTTGTCTTAAGGTTGTTGCCTAGCTCAAATATTAGCTAATCCTCAGATTTATTTTCATCCAAAAATCAAAAAGTAAAAAGTGCCATCCACAAATTCCTAAAGCCCAAAGGTGACGTTTTCATTTTGATTGTTCTGTCCCAAAGATTTTAAGTTCAGGGAAACACATTTAATAAGCTACTCAAATGAAGTGTAAGGATTGCTTTGGTAAAAATATCAGTATAATATAATTCATATTAACGAGTGACTACAGAAACGTATATAGACCCTTTATTTAAAATCAGATTCGTCATTCAGAGGCACACAATTTGCGACGTCAGCTTTGTCATGAATGTACTTTGGACTGTATTTATATAACACCTCGTTAGTGTCTACCTAGACCAGTTATAGAGTTCCTCTCCAGTATGTCACCTACCATTACCCTGACCTCCACCATCCCAATACACTCACACACTTACATTTGTATGTGAATAACTTTGCTGATTATCTCAAGCAGCTGTAGCCATTGTGTATGATCCTGGAGAGAACGCTCTTGCCCCTCCCACACACACACACACACACACACACACACACACACACACACACACACGCACACACGTATACATACATACATTCACACACCCACATGAGCACTCTGGTTTTGTTTTTGGGGGTGAGGCAGCTGGCCAAGAACAACGAGCGGCCTGTTAAGCATTTCAAAGCTGCAGCCCTCTCTCTCTCTCTCTTCCTCTTTCCCTCTTTTCACCCCTTTCCTTTTTGTCCCTCTCTCACATTTTGCAAGTGATGATGGGAACAAAATGAACTAATTATACTCTTTGATTCCAAATGAAACAGAAAGGACTTGCAGATAAGAACCATCAGAATCACTCACAGGATTTAAAAGGAGAGCTGGGTTTTGAGGTAAAGAGACGTGATGATCATTCTGCGGGCAGTCCATTGGGTGTAGTCAGTGTGGTGGCAGGACTGGGCAGCCATGATTTTGCAGGCTTCACACCAGTCTGATATCTGAAATCTATGCACCCACATTGTGTCTGGTCAAAAACTCACTGATGCCTTGATGTCTTGATCTAAGCACTGCTTAGCCAAATGTCTCTGTGTCAGCGGTGGCATTCTTGTGACTGGATGTTCCAATAATGTAGTGAGTTATCTCATCAGCTTTGCAACAGTGGTGGAACGCTTTTTGCACGAGTTGCACGTTAAAACAGTACATGCACGCCTTTGCTTGTGGAGCGTTTTGTTGTCCAGGAATTTAGCAAATGTCTTCATACATTCCTCACAAATGTCACGTTGCCCTGTAGTCCACAGCTACCATGTGCTGGAACCATTTCACCTACATTTTGTGCATTTTGTATTTTGAGAGATATTAATATGTCAGGCATACTGACACTGTCTTAACCCAAGTAAGTGGGTGCTTTTGACAGTGTGAAGTGATAGAAAGTTATATAGTAATCAGCCTCAGTGTTTGAAGTAACAGTATGTGTGATATAATCATTTAACTGGGATAGCCAAACAGTTAATACATTCTGCATATATGCATATGATTAGCCTATATGTGTTTGCCAAATTACAGAGAGGAATAAACACATGGACAGTTTGGCAGGTGCACATTCTGTGACATTCACTCGTAGCAACCCGACATGAATGGTGTGAAAATCATCCCTCATCTTGCAGTAAATACATGAATGATGTTACTACTACAACCTGATAGTGTACAGACTTGGTATTAACATGCGTCCTGGGTGTTTAGATCACAAGTGGACAGCTCTAATACTAGGTGTGAATGCACCCTAGATGCTGTCGTGGGAATTTCAGGAAAAACAGAAGACTGGCAACAAGGGAGTAGTTCTTGTGGTTTTATTCACGTCTGCAGACGGACGGTTCCGACAGCAACTCAATTGTCCCTGCCCGGCTGACCGTACTGCATGTCAGAGTGGTCTGCTTTTATACAGAATATACAGCAAAGAATGTGAACACTTGTAAGACATACGTCACTCTCTTTGACAGTCGTCACCTTGTAAGGGTGTTAGAAGGGATGTGTTGTATTTTCCCACTACAGATGCATTGAGATCTGATCACTCAGGCCACAGTCAGAGGTGGTCTGGGCCGCTTGTGTCCACATTCCTTTAACAGTAGATTACCGTAACAATCAGAATCAGAAATACTTTATTGATCCCCGGGGGAAATTACACTTTTTTTTTTTCATAATCAGAAATTCTGATATGAAATTCAGTAGATTTACACTGCAAACTTTTACCCCTGTAGTACCTCGAAGGTGGGTGGCTTATGTCAGGGGAAATGAAAAGTGATTTGACAGAGTGCAGAGTATCTGACTTTGAGTTGCTGCAAACTGTTTGCCTCAGTATTAAGAGATCCTATCATATCGGGTACCAATCTCAAGGCAGTTTTTTAATATACTGTAGTTTGCTTGAACACCCTATCAAACTTCCTAATAATGTTGGATTATTTGCACATACGCCTTCAACAGTGGGCATACATGATGCATGCCAGAATGTCAGCTTGTTACTTGTACTTTTAGTAACAGAAGATTTATCGGTTCAAATTAGGCTCAATCAAAATTTGAGCTTGTGAAATGAATCAGTAGTAACTTCAAAGCCTGTGATTGCATATCACACTTGTGAGAGTGAGACTCGGAACTCAAAGTTCCCACTGTGTGTGACACTGAAGTTACACATGCACATGATTTTTGATCATTTTAAAAAGTTCAACATTGTATTTACCCTTAATAAGCTTCATAAAAGCACAGCAGCTTATCTGTTATCTGGCTTTGTGTTGTCATGACCTTCATTAACACCATCATCAGTGCATTCGATTACAGTCAGAAAAAATGCTCCCACTTTTGCCTACCAACATCATGTCTACCAATACTACCCAGCCCCACATGTATCCTGCAACTGCTCAACACTAGTTTTGTTTTGGCCCCATTGTGTACACATGTCGGCCATATTCAGTTGTAGTCTGAACTAGTCTGGTGACCTGAATTGACTATTGACGCCTTTGGCTAAAAATTGCAGCAGCTGTCTCCTCTGTGTCGCTTTGTAGCTGAGTAAAACAGCATATGTACATGAAATCATGCTCTGTGATTTGTCACACTAATTAAATTCTTGTGGTAGGCTGATTGACTAAGTAACTATGGCAATGATGCAAGCAGATGTTGCAAGGTCTTTGTGCCTCCGCTATTTTCTCTGTAGAGGTTGTGATTTTCATTTTTGTTTCATTATGTTTTCAATGGGGGCCAAGGGACATTTTTAACACTTCTGATAGTTCACTTTGGGAGAATTTATTTTAATGGAAACGTGCTTCCAGCTTGAAAGCAAATGAAACTTGTTATCTTTAACTTGTCATATACCAAAATAAAATGGAGAAATGGGAAATCTGTGTCATGCTTCCAATCAGTCATTTAAAATGCAAAAAAAAAGTTATTTCAATTGCGATCTGATTGCCTGATCATTCCTTATTTGCACCAGTGTGAGATCTCACTGTGAGTTGTGTGTGTGTGTGTGTGAGTGAACACAGACTTTTCTCACGGTATGAGGAAGTGCAGAGGCGTCATAGAAGTGGCCCTGCTGGAATATGTAGGCAGAGTCATATTCCTCTCTCTTTCTCTCTCGCTCAAACACACATACACACTCTCTTGGAAAGTCTATTTCTGTCGTTACAGAATCAGTTTTCAGTTTCTCTTTCTAGACTTGGTCTTGGAGAGTGAAGGCCTGTTGGTTTCTCAGACTCCCCGCTTTTCCCTTATTCTTTGATCGTAATCACATCATCAATAATTGAACCACTCACTGGTCACACATTGGCAACAGGAAACGCACATGAACAGGAACACACATATATAAAATGATGATTTTATGTCTGGGTTGGACCATGGAGGGGTAGCTCTCTTTTTTTTGCTCATGCACACTCACAGTGAGTGTCTACGCAGGCACTATTTGCGTCAAAATCAATAACCCTGCTGGAAAATAAGCCCAGCGAGCCAATGAAAATGGATAGGACCGGTGAACCTCTGCACCCTGTGTTACTGTCTCAGTCAAAACGTCGACTTTCTGGTGTTAAAACAATTCAAAGCCATGCAGGGTTAATTAATCTAATCCCTTTGTTCATTCAAAACTCGCACACTGACTAGTCACACGCTGGTAGTTTGCCAGAAGTCTGCATTAGATGGCCACTTCCTCCTCATATGGATAGGATGCTGTGGCAGTGAAGTCTCTATTAAATAACACCATGATCTGGAACAGTCACGGTTATTAAGCAGCACTAATCCACCCATCGACATGATTTTGTACCCACTGTAAGCTGTTGACAAATGTGTTTGCAGCCAACTGTCTCAGCAACTCCCCTAAAATTAGACAAATTTAATAAAGGTATTTTGATTATTTTAGGCATGTGAGTCTTTTGGCTCATATGCAGCCTTTTTCCTGCTGCAGTTTTTGTGAAAGAGGAATATACTAATAAGACTGTAGATTTAGAGGGGAGAGCAGGTGTTGTGATAGCATTTAGTCTCATATGTGTATAAGTTTGGACGTTTATTTGAGAGCATGTCAGAGAGGAAGGAGCAGGCGCACATTTGTGGCAAGCGACACACACTGTTGCCTGGTTGTCCTGTTACTGTCAGCTAATGTGAATTTTGCCCCTTGACACTTCTGGGGGGAGGAGGGGGAGGCAGTGTGAGGCAGAGAAGCCACTTAAACAGGAAAAAGCCTCCACGTTGTGATCTCAGGGGAGCAGAGGCAGCTCCTGACTGACTACAGAGGAAGGCATAAAGGGGAGGAGGGGCATGTGAAAGCAGATTCCGATCTATAGTGCATTAGCATCAAATACAACTTATTAGCTCATGACTTTTCACTGATTATAATCTTATGTATTGAATTGGTCTGTCTGTACACCACGGTTGGTGAGTCTGTCCAAGGTAATGAGTCTTATCCACTGGGGATAGTCTCAGAAAGCTAGGCCTGCTTTATGCTGATCCCTATTTGATGCATTGAGTTGGATAAAAGCACCTATGCTTCCTGATATATAAATAATGATCCATAGCATTTAAACTGACAATGCAGAGTGTCCTTCTGTCTATAGAATAATAGTCGCAAGAATGTGATTGTTTCCTCTAGATATTTAAGTTTCCTACCACTCAAAACAGACCTGAACACTACAAACATATTTCATGGGGCTTTTCAAACAGTTGCAGTGTTTGTTAATAATATGGACAGTTTTTTGTTTTTTTTAACTTGGACGCTCTGTTTCAGCTCAGCCATCATTCACACTCAGTCAGCTGGGAGCTGATCAGTACAGCCACAACTGTTAACCAGTAAGAAGCACTGCTGGAACAAATGGGGGTTAAACTGGCTGTAGCTAAAGAAGGCGGCCATATTGTTCTGTTTCTCTCAGTCAAGAAAGTTGTCAGCAGCATCATTCAAACCTGCAACCTGTCAGTCACAAATTGGCTTGTCTAACAAGGGGATTACCAAGAGAGATGAGCAAATGATGAGTTAGGGCATGTTTGGACACATAGACCTTTTTCACTGAAGACATTTTGACATGTCAAATAATAAATGTGTAACTACAAGCAATTTAAAACTGCCGCCTTGTTTGGCTTTTATTTGACATGACCTTATCTATCATGTCCTCTCTAATGTCGTTTTGTTCTCTCTTCCATACCTGTAAACATATCATTACTTTGTTTTGAGCATCTGCATTTCTCTATTATCTGTTTCTGAAGGGGATAAAGATGGCAGCAAGGTAACAACAGTCGTGGCCACTCCAGGCCAAGGCCCCGACCGACCACAGGAGGTGAGCTACACGGACACTAAGGTCATCGGCAACGGCTCGTTCGGCGTGGTCTACCAGGCTAAACTCTGTGACTCCGGAGAGCTGGTGGCCATCAAGAAGGTCCTGCAAGACAAGAGGTTTAAGGTAACTCATACGCACACACAAACAGCGTCTGTCTCAACTCTCTCACTCTCAACTGAAAGCTAGAAACTAAAAGGACATAGAAAAGCAGAATGTATAAATGATTATGATGCGCACAAACTCATACTCTTTTCTCCTTGTCATCCTTTTTTTTGTAACCACAGTAGAGATTTGTTGCATCAATGAATGCGAATGTGACTGAGTAACTGTGAAAGAGACATGAATGGAGTGATCTTTCACAAGAACAGTGAGATCAGCGAAGCTGCGAAAAAAGAGAAAACAAAGGCAAAACTTCTTAGCATTTTGCTTTTGACACATCCCTTTAATGTGTGTGTTTTCTAGCAGGAAGTGTGCGTTTGTGTGTGTGTGTGTGTGTGTGTGTGTGTGTGGAAGTGGTGGGGAGGTCTTTTCTCCCACAAACAAGCTGGAACACATTAATACTCAGTCACCTGTTGAGTTTAGTTCAGTTGTCACCGTGGAGACGTCATATTTCCTTCCAAGCAAAGCTCTGCTGGACTCTTCCTCCTGTGCTTTGAATACATTTGACTGATGGCTTGTTGTTCCTCGGCTGGGGCGACGTTGTCTCTGCCAGCTCACAACTCGCAGATAAAAGAGCTGAGACTGCCAAGCCTGCAGGACAGCTGTTAAGATTCTCATTAAGTTTATAGTCTTCGGAGTTGAGGGTGAAGGGTACACAGTGTAACAGTCGTATTATTGGTCTTGGGTAATACAGGGAAAGTGCTCAACACGTTGTCAAACTGGGAACAGTGTCAAAATGATGCTGGATATTTTGGACATATACATTTATTAGGTACACATAGCTTAAACTAATGCAGTCGAATACAACAGCCATACACAAATCCTACCTTAATGAAAGTTGTATTAAGCCTTCATCTATTTGAATGGGATGGACGAATCATTACTAACACCTCTCAGTTTAACACAGTATAATTCAACAGCACCACAAACTGCAGCCTCCAAAGTGGCCATAAAGTTGAATCAACCACTCACTAATGGTTTCAACAAAAACTGAACATTATAACTTTCATAAAGGTAAGATTTACTGCAGGACTCTTGTATTGGGCTGTATTAGTTTTAGACACCTGTACCGAATACACTGACAACTGAGTGTGAAACATGTAACACAATTACTAGCCAATTCCTAATGAATGCTGATGTATCTCACTTTCTATGTATTTCTAAAAACTAGTTATTAAAGGAAGCAGATTTCCCCTTTTTTGATACTGACAAAAAAATTTTTTGCAGTGTGTCAGTCAACCTTTGTTCAGAAAATGCTTTTAAGGAATCACCTGCTGTAGAAAGAAAAGCAAGAACAAAGATTTCCGTGAGTGTTATGCCCAGGGTTACGCTGATCACCTTTTTACACGCTACACTTTAGTTTGTTGTGTCTATATCATGCATTCCGTGGCTTTTACAGCATATATATATACAGCCAGAGTGCACAGTTATGATGATGCAATACAACGTGTGACTATAATGTTTTCCACGTGTGCTGAAAAACTTAAACACCATGACTCTGTTCTACCCAGGATTTCGGCTCATTTAAACATCTTGTGATTATAATGGAAGAGGTTAGAAATTAATAAGAGGCCCCCTTAAAGGAAGTTTGTGAAGTAGGCTTTCTCGCTTTCTTGCTGAGACTTAGATGAGAGGATTGATACCACTCTCGTGTCTGTACAGTAAATATGGCTACAGCCAACAGCTGCGCTTAGCACAATGACTGGAAACAGGAGGAAACGGCTAGCCTGGCTCTGTCCCATTGTAACAAAATACACCTACCAGCACCTCTAAATCTCACAAATTAACAGGTTATGTCTTGTTTGTTTGCCCCCTACAAAAACTGAAGGGTAAAAAATACATGTTGCGGTGCTACAGGGGGATATATCTCCCCATAAAAGCACCACGTTTCCAGTCTTTGTGCTAAGCTAAGCTAACCGGCTGGTGGTAGCTTAATATTTACCGAATAGACACAAGAGTGGTATCAATCTTCTCAGTCATTGTAAACTAGCTTAGGCTGTAAATGCTGTGATATGTTGCATTGGTACATGTTATGTACTTAGAATAAACATTAAATAAAGAAAGAAATAAAGTAATTTGGGTATGTAGTGTGTACTAAGTCCATCACTGGATTATTCTTGATTTTAATACATAAGACAGAGCTTGTTAATTGATTCACTAGCTCTCCACTATGAGGCTAGTCATTTTCTCTTGCTCATTATTTTATGTCTACTTTGTTCCTCTCAGGAGAGTCAGGGTGTGTTAGCAAGAGAGGACGAGAAGATTGATGGCAGGATAAGCCTAGGTGTCCCCAGTTGTCTCCTGGACTGCAAACCTCCAGCTCCGTCTCATCGTGAGAGTCACTAAAGTTTAGTCAAAGTTTAGTCAGATGTGTTGCCAGTGCCTGTAGCGTTTTTGCCCTTGGACTGTTGTGCTGAACCGGTTCAGCTAAACACTTCAGCAATTCAGTGCCCGATGTTTAACCTTTTTGGCGGTTCAGCACAGTTTTTCAGCAGGTGCTAGTCCTTTGGTATCCAAAACCAGACAAGATGAATGATGTCCCTTAATGGTGTGGGAGTCGACCATCTGTCACAAAATACACAATGATTGTTCGGGACACGCACATTCTTTGTGACTCTGCGTGCTGGCCATGATGATGTCATATCCCGCCCTTCCTGTTAGCCTGTGGTTAGCATGACTCGCCAGCAGGTTGCATCTTTGAAACAGTGGTCAGATGAGGATCACACATACTGTTTTCTTCTCCTGGTGTTCAGTGTCCTCTTTATACCAGACCTCTCTTTCGCTCTGTCTGTCTGCTTTTCTGTCTCACTGCTTCTACTTGCCCGGCCTGTTCTTCCTTGTGAACAGCTTGTTACGAAAAATTAAGCAAATGAGCGCTAAGACTCCTCACATGACTGCCAAGCACGCACCGTTAAGTGTGTGTACCCCCCTCCCCCCCACACACGCAAACATACCCAAACACCTGCGCTCTATTTTCCTCTTGTTCCTTCTCCTCCTCTTCAAAAGCCTTTTTCTTCTACACTTCTGTTTTTTCTGTCTGATTTGGTGTTCATCTGTGAAGTGAGCCTGGGTGAGCTGAACCATGCGAGTCCAACATGTGTGAGGGCTTTATTTTCTCTCACTATCTCACACACACACACACACGAGTCAAACAGAGTAATCATGTGAATTGGCTCTGTGTTGAGGTGTAGCTGATGAATGTGTGAGACAATCTCTGGTGGGCTTACAACTTGCTCCTGGTGCATTATGGGATAGGTCCTCCTCCACTCCCATCAGAGGGATCACATATCAGCCTATTGGAAAATGGATGCTCACTTTAGAATCAACACTCATTCACGCACACACACACACACACACACACACACGCGCACACACACACACACACACACACACTGTGAGGGCATGTCTGGTGGTAGAGATGCTTACACAACGTTGTTTAAGGGTAAGTCTGATGATTTTCTTATTGTTGACAAATTCAATGAAAAGACTGAAACCACAAATACATTTATCTGACTAACAAGTATTGTTTGTGTAATCAAAGGTGTATCCCTCTGCGCTGTATTGTTGCCCAAAAACCATTACAAACGCATCAGTGAGCCACATCGTTTCACTGGGTGATATGTTGTGTCATTACGATGGAGATGCTGCTGTAACTGAGCTAGTAAACATGCTAAGTGACAGAAAGCTAGCTAGCTAGGAGAGCTTTTCCCCCTCTTCAATAAATCTTTATTGAATTAAATAATGTACAATCATGCAAACAAAATGCCAGAGGGGAGTAAACAGCCAGTGCAGAGAAAATGTAAAAAGCTCATTGTGACTGTCTAGTGCTAGCAGGTTCCCATACTCTGTGAGTAGCCACTGCATAACTAAGCCTCTAGAATCACATATTTTGTGTATTTCTGTTGTGACCAGGGCTTTCTACATTGTTGTTTTGTGTTTTTCTGTGATATATTGACAATAAGAAAAATATAGAATTACGTTGGCCTTATTCTTAAAGTTTTATCCACTGTCTACAGTCAATATCATCATAAGCTATCACCTAAACAGAACAGTAAAACAGTGTGCGTGTCTTTGTGTAGGTAGGTAAGTGATTGCTCTATGCTCTTAATCTTTTTGGAAGCTGGATGTGGTTTTGTCTGATAGTATACATCAGCACCATGACAGTGTAGCACTTCTAGCAGCCTACAATTTAGGTATTCTCTCTCTCTCTCTCCTTTTCTCTCCATCTGTCTCTCTCTGTCTCTGCTGGCTGGGCTGCTGACACACTGGAGGATGACAGGTCAGCAGGAATGACTGCAGTATAACTGGAGCTGGGCAGGGCTTTACTGAACAGCCTGTCTGCTCCTCCTCCATATGGTACCATCTTTCTCACACATAACGCACACAGACACACCCTAAAACACTCCCACGAAGGCACTGCAAGAGGACAAGGGCATTGCCTGCAGTGCACGCTGGTTCGATGGCTGGTCTGTGACCCGCACGCTATGATGTAGGGGATTGTGTGTGTGTGTGTGTGTTGTGTTGGTAGTAGTTGTGTAAAGGGTGAAAAAGCAGTGGGAGGACTGTGGGAACCATTTGTGTCTGCCTGTAAGTGAATTAGACTGTACCAGGCTATGGAGCTACAAGATGCTGCTGCTGAGATGATGAGGTCTTGTTTAATGGACAGCTTATTGTGCTCTTGTAAAAAAAAACTGAATGAAAGGGGATTAAATCCTCATAAAGTGGCAGAAAAGTGTGGAAGGACAGCAGCATATCTCCCTGCGCCAGCCAGCATGATCCTGACCCACATAACAGGGGATCTCATTAGTCACCCAATCAGTCAGTCAGCTTGCACAGTTTGTCACTATTTTGTCAACCACATTCAGACATCCAGCTAGCCGGCTCACCAGGCAGCTTGTCTATCAGTCTCATAGCTATAGAGTGTCAGCACCACATAATTAATCATATAACTTAAGTACTGATTCTAAAACTGTTTTACTCTTTGACCCAAAGCTAAAAACTGTGTTATAGCTGATATCAAACGATGACTTGTATTTTCCACTTTCAGTCTATTTTATTTGTTCAGATACTGAATGGGTTGTGTAGCATTTAAATATTTATTACTATACAAGCAGAATATATCACAAAAGTAAAAGCACATTTGGTCAGAAGCAAAGTTAGCTTGTCATTCAGCTAGCTTGTCATTGGCTTCTCTTGAGTCAGTCAAGGCAGCTCATGAGCTAGTCTCCTTTTACACCAGGGTCCTGTGTTGAAGCCATGTTAAACAGTACAGGGCTGACCTGTGTGCTATTGTTTTACACCAAACCAGAAGCCTGAGTTTACACAAAATGCGGGTCAGATGCTGCAAGAGCCCCATCGACTCTTTTCCACCCAGAAGCCCACACGCTGTCCCAGGTTGAGATGTTGGTGTAGAAGAGGCAACACAGTTGGTCAGTAAGATTATTAGTCAGCTAGTCAATCACACAGTTGCCTGTTTGTTATCATTTTAGCTTGGTATTTAGTCTGTCAACTAGGGAAGTAGTCAACAAGCTATTCTGCTGGTTAGTCACTGTCAGCTGAAATATTCAGCTGAAATGTATCTCGAACTCTAGGCTGTAAGCTGATTACATTCTGTTTATATTCATTATTTATATTCTGCACTCCATTGAGTTTCTACACGTAAATACCTTTCTGTTTGCAGGAACGGATAATCCGAAATACCAAATCCCAAAAAATTGAAAAAGTTAGCTTGTATATTATGCTGATAGTTATTTCCATTTATGCAAATATGAAGAAAAACAAGTGTTCATTTCATGTAAATCCCACATCCTGACTAAAACCTGACGCACTGTAATACATCTCATATTCAGAATATTAGTATGCATGTCATTGCAGTCAGTATGGGTGCCCTATGTTGTTATTGTACAACAATAAATAGTAGAAAACCCTTATTCTACTATTTAAGCTGCTCACAACAGCAAACAAAAGTAAGATTATTATGTAATGAATCCACTACTCTGCCACAGTCTGATTTTAGCTTTTCTCCCTGTATTTGGCTTTATTTTTGTTTTCTGGATTCTCCAGAATGGAGTCCACACTCTCCGAATGTTACAGAAGGACTTTAGATCAAGTCAAGACAAAGCACTGTGATAAAGAGGAGGAGGGAGGGAAGGAAAACTGGAGAGAAAATATGAACCATAATGGAGCTGTTAAAGCTTTATGCAATGCTTGAATTCTTGCCCACCCTTGAGAGTTTTGAAGTCCATATGCACAACCATTTTCTGCATGGACACACTGTATATGAATATAGATGGAGTGCTCTACTAGGGTTCAATGCTCGCATTTTGTTCTAGTGGCCTTGTGAAAGCCTGTGGATCGTCACACTACAGGCCCCAAGGCAGTTTTTAACACATTTAGTGTTTCTGCTGGAGGTCTGTTTTGTGATCTCTTTTTGCTTTCCAGGGGCCCTTTTCTGTAACTATTGGCGCATGGGAACAGAAAACATGCCACACAATACATAATTGTGTCGTCATGTTTTAGCCTGTGGGATTTATCCCTCAGTGAAGGAGTGAATGTCTGTTTTTTTTCTGTTTATTAGCATTCTTTTGCTGCTAGCACATCCAATTTTCTCAAATCTTAATTCCTGAAAAACTGGCACATTGAGCTTGTGACAGTGACGTGGCTGACAACAACATGATTGTTTCCCAAGATGATTAGTGGCCTATGCATTTCCTATCACAAGACACAGCGATATTATGGTTTTTAAGCACTATTCTTTATGGCCATTATGTTATGTTGAACCATGCTAATAACACTTTGATTAAACTGTCCCTAACTATGCTGTGAGTCCAATAGCAACCTTTCACAGTCTCCAAAAGGTCCACAGTCTTTAACCATGAGCATGAAACTCAAATGTAATGTTTCATTCATGTTTTTGTTTTGTTCAGAACCGCGAGCTGCAGATCATGAGGAAGTTGGACCACTGCAACATAGTCCGCCTGCGCTACTTCTTCTACTCCAGTGGAGACAAGGTCAGTAGGCTGAGTGAGCTTCTTCTTATTCTTCCTCTGCTTGTCTGAAGTTTGTCTGCATGACTAATTGTGCTTAATGTCGCGCTGCAATTTTAGTTTCAACAAGTAGGATGTTAGTGGAGAGTTTGGGGCATTTCCTTGTAGAATTTGACTGCACCAAAATGAAACGTTCTTCAGGCACTCTAAAGCAGAACATGGAAAAGTGTACGTTAAAAGTCTTGAAATGTGCACAGAAATAGTTTAAAGCACAGACATGTTTAACTTCACTGGGTCTTCATCAGGGCAGTGATAAACAGATGTATTACACCTAGTGCAGACATTACTGGAAGTAAACATTATTTCATCATGTACAGTAATGGCCACAGATCCAAAGAAGACTTTTATTTTTTTAAATCCTGTTCCCTCTTCAACAGTTTTTTCAAATGGTCATCTCCTCTAATTTGGCTGTTCAACATATTCTATTCCTTCCACCCTCGAAAGACTGTAATTTCATGTCGCTCAGTAAACATATTCAAGAACAGAAGAAAAGAGGCATAAATCTTTGGTAATATAATAGGGCTGGATTCCTCACTCATAGGTGTCTATTGGTCTTTCAAGCATTTGTTTTATCTTTTAGGTGGAAGGTAACTGTGGGAAGACATTATGGGAGGTTCAGAAAAAAAACTGTCCTAAGCATGTGGTCCCTTCTGAGAATATACCAGTTGGATTGATGTTATTAATTTGTTGATCTAGAAATTTAGAAATATTGTAGCGTCCCTCTGTAAGAAGGCTACGAGATGTTAGGTGGCTCTGCTAGCAATTTGTTAGCAAACAGTGCACAGGCTACAGAGGGCTGTAGCCAACACCAAAACAACAGAACAGTCATCTTTACTTTGTGGTCTCGGAACTAGCATCTCACTGCGACTATCGCTCATAGACTGACTCTCAACCCCACACTAAGAGGAAGAACAACAAATATCCCCTCTAACTCTCTGCCAATCACAGGTACGCTATCTCACAACAATCACTGTCATAGGCCGCTGAAATAACTGACAGGCGCCACAGCTTCTGAGCTTATAACATGTTCACTGACACCCTGGAAATCTCATTAACTGCAGTAAACAGTCCTTTTTTATAACTTGGCTGAACTCCTATCTCTGAACACCGTGACACTCATGACATAATGCTAACATGTCACCCAGTCTGTTACAATTTGCCCGATTCACCCATTCACTCACACACACACTCAAACAAACACACACCGATGGCAGTGAGCTACCATGCAAAGTGCTGACCTGACCGTCTTGAGCAATTTGGGGTTCAGTGTCTTGCTCAAGGACACTTGTATGTGTTGACAACCCTGTGATGAGTGAACGACCCGCTCCACAATTGTTATCAAACTATAAAAAGGGTGATATTAATCATATCAAACCAAATCAAATGGTTGCATTTAGTAGGCTCACAATAAAAAGTGGGGTGGAGATCGTTTTCCTCTCCTCTGTATATATTGTCAAATCTAAACAATTAATCCACTCTTTTTGCACATTACAGTTTCTACTGTTTAAATAGCTGTGAAACTCACGAAACTCTTACTGATTTCCTGAGAAGAGGCAGGAAAGGAATACCTGTCCTTAGTCTGCCTAAGGGTGCTTAAAGAATATTTCCTTTTAGTACTCGCTTTTTTCATCTTCAAGAGCACCTGAAGGTTCCCGGGGCTTACAGTGTGTTTAAATGATTGAGCACTTGGCTCAATTAGAGTAGTAAAATAATTGTGTTCTTTCGTTTTTCCTGCGCCTTTTCTGCCCCTTTTAGTTTTTAATGCTGCCTTTGTTGCCTTTTGAACTCTCTGCCAGTCAGCTGTACCATCTCCTGTCATATGTCTCACTCCTGGCCTGTTTGGCCTCAATAAATTCATTATTACATACAGTACATTGTGACAGGGAAGTCCCTCTCTCTGAATGTGGCCCGGCCCTGCTGTCTGTCTGTGGCGACCATTGGACATCCCCTGGAGACTACAAGGCTGGGCTATGTCATTCAGCTGGCTGACAAGCAGGCAGAGGCCCATGTGTCAAATATAGACACACGTGAACTTTGCAAACTCGCTGTCGGGACTATACCCATGACACTGCAGTTAGGAATGCTTCCATGTTGCACACCTATTGAGGCCAAGGAAAGCTGTGGGGGATTATAGGGATGAGGTGGTGATGGTGAGGGTGGGTGGGAGGAGAGACAACTGAGAGATGGATAGGGGGCATTTATTTGCCATACCAGAGGGTATCTGTTAATTATAGACTCAGCTGAGCCCTCCCCTCCGTGTTGTAAGCTCCACCCATATTCCCACCCCTTGTCTCATGCCATGTGCTCACTGAACTCTGGGAACCACTGCTAATTCTTGGTATACTGACACACTGACAGCAGTGACTTGTCACCTTCCCACCTTGACTTTCTCAATCACAGGATTTTGTTATTTTGATCATCCTCAACTGTTATTTTTATCTTTTATTGCTTTTCACCTTTATACCTTTTAAACCCCCCCCCCATCTCCTGTGTATCCACCCCCCCCCCCCCCCCCCATTCACTGTATTACTCTAGGCTAATTGTGGAGACTGGCACCATGTTGTTGGTGTGGGGATTTACCACCCATAGAGCCCAGAGGGAGAAAAGAGAGGGGGGAGTGGGCTAGTGAAGTAGTCAAAAGGTAATGTCAAGGGAGGTTAGTGGATGGATGGAGTGAGAGTTGCAGACAAGTTGATGGATAGATGACAGATGTGTATAAAAGCAGAGGGTCAGACAGAGATAATATGAGGTCAGGTGTGGGTAGGAGCTATTGGTGTCCTGATGGGAGGGGTCATGCTGAGTGCAGCTGTGAGCCAGGCTAGGACTACCACTACTGTAGCTGTCAGCATGTGCACAGGTAGCCTTATGTAACTGCTGGCATGTGGTGTGCTTGACACACACAGTGTGCTTTTACCCTTTAACCACTTGTATAATACTGTTCAAACAGAAGGCCACAGGTCCAAACAGCGTAGGCAGGGAGGCAAATAGTGGTTTGACTCTTTCCTCTTAAAAATACGTAGTCGCAAAGATATTTCATGTAAGATGTTCAGCTGACAAAGAGTTGCCCTCCGCTGGGGTTGCTTCTTAAAATCACATCTGTGTACACACACAAGTGCTTTCACTTTATTCTACAACATACATAACATCAACATTCTTGCCAGCATGGTATGAAGTTACAGGCTTTTTTTTCCAGTTGTAACAATATAAAAAAACAAAAAATCAGTTAATTGACATAAATTACCAATATGAATTACAAAATTCATAAACCATTGGAGGCATGGCAGGACTGACCTA
The DNA here is from genome assembly GCF_043641665.1 of Enoplosus armatus. Taxonomy (NCBI): domain Eukaryota; kingdom Metazoa; phylum Chordata; class Actinopteri; order Centrarchiformes; family Enoplosidae; genus Enoplosus; species Enoplosus armatus. The sequence goes on along the minus strand of NC_092190.1, from coordinate 10,634,510 downwards.
CGAGGGGACCTTGTGGGGGAAAAAAATTGTTGACCCCTACCTGTCGTCAGGTTCCCTATAACTACTACTATTTGAAGCTTAATTATTTGCTTAGAGACCCAGAAACCAACCAGTCCTCCTACGCTGAAATAATGCTGCCTTGCGTTGTAATTTGTATTAAATACACCTTTTATTTAGGAATATGCAACAATATAAATCGCAATATAAAACAAAAGCTCTTAAGTCTACTTGTTGACACACAAGATTATGTAATAATACCAAACCCACTAATGCTGGTATTTCACCTTACTGTTTTCTTTAAACATCTGCAATTAATCAAATTACAGTATGTGCAACTTGGGGCTTTTGGGGCCCTTATAGGTACGGTAATCAAACCTTCAGTGGAGGGAGAAACTGCCTGAGCTGCTTTTCTGTGCTGACAACGTTTTGTCAGCCTTTGAGCAGAACTGACACATCAACTGACATATTTTTTTATGTTTGATCCACTGAGCTCTCATGTTTAGGCTGGAAAACCAACCAGGCAAAGTGGACAACTGCCCCAGAGCCCCAAACCTTCAGGGTTCACTGCCACCAGGTTCACAGGGTAGCGATTACTTTGTTGTAATTTGATTGGTTGATTGCTAAAGCAGAATATAAAATGAAATTATAAGGGCTCTAATGCCCTAATAAAATATAATCTCAAATCATTTCCGTTGTATTTACATGGTGCATAAATAAATATAGGTTTACTCAAAGTACCTCACACTTCATTTTGCCTGGGGCAGAATTGTATTGCAGACTAGCTGTACTGGTTAATTTCTGGGGCTCTCAGCAAAGATACTTAAGCTTCCATGTTTAGTCTGCTTGTTGCATTTTACATGGCGGTCACTTGAAGATGACAGGGTACATACACATGCACAGAGAGTAGGGGCAAAAGTGGTTGGGTGGGCCAACAGTTTATTTTTGCCCCAGGCCCCCCTAGCTTGTTAATCTGCCCCTCACCATCCCAATGTAGCTCTCTAGTGGCCACTACTCCAACACACACACACACACACACATACATATACCGCTGTTGATAGACAGACTGTGGTTGAACAGCACTGCTTCTGAGTAATGAGCCAGGTCTGGTGTGTAGTCGGTAGAGCCACAGGAGTTGATGGTAATGCTAATGCCTGACATATATCTGGCTGTGGCCCCTGCACATATTTCTAGACTTATTCTTAGATCTGTACTGCCAGGTTGCAACTGTCTTCATTAGTGTGTGTCAAAATAAGGCCAATTCACTCACCGTATGTCCCTCTACCGCTTTCTGTGCCTGTGTTCCTTGATTTCACAAGTTCATTAACACTGACTGTTGTGTAGCTTTCTCTTATCATATGGATTTACACATGCATTATGTCAAGCGCTGACTTATGTGTCGAGAGATTGCTATACTCGAGAAGTGGCAAATGACCAGGAAGCACAAACCCACATGCTAATATATGCTACACTTGTGGAAACTGACATGCATAATTTATATTACATACTGCACAGATTCCATCAATCCCATTCGTGGTGATTGTTGTTGATAGATAGCCGAGCCAGTTGTTCAGGTGCAAGCGTTTTTCTCAGCAAATTAGAGGCTGAATTATTTAGCCGGGAGTGAGCAAGGGGCAAATCAGATCGCCGCATGGCTAACCATCTGGGAACAAGCCAAGGAAGTGACTTTGTAGTGAGGCAGGAAGTGAGTCATCCCTGTTGCTAGGCTAAATATAGCTTTGGTGGTGCTAGTAGGAGGCGGAGTGGGCCCTCTAGTCGTCACAAATGTTATCAATGGGAGTTTTGCTAGTGGAGAAAAAATGGGCGCACACATACACACATGGTTAGAGGAGAGAGGCACACAAAGGAAGAGTGTTAGCAGGGAGGGTGATGCCAGTGACAGACGAGTGTGTAAACGAAACTACCTATGTCTGAGAGCTGTTTAGGAAATGCTGCTCATCGTCACTGTTATCTGCACCCGTTTGTGTTGGCCTGTCTCCCAGTCCTCCCCGGCCCTGTGTTTCACTCAGTCACCGTATGTGTGTCTAATCGTCTCAGCGTGAGCGGGAGAGAGCAGTCGGTACAAAGCACGGCATTGAGCTGACAGAAGTGTACCACGCAGTCTGTCTGGAAGCTCATCACGGGCCTAGCTCACTCGTTGTGCATTGCAGAGCCGCAGGGAGGGAGCTGTCCGCCACCTAAGCTGCATGTTAGGAGGGAAAGAGGCAAAAGGATATGGAGAATCATTTAATTTAAGTTAGAAGCCTTGCCCTGTATGTCTCACAGGTGTGTGTTTAATGTTTTGTCTCTGGCCAACTGGTCAATGACACTATTACATGAGGCACTAGGTGTTCACTTCCCCACTGGTGATGTTCAGCTCTCTAGTGATATCCTCTCAAACATTTAGTGACCACAAAACACATTATGTTACAGATCTATGTGCCAGTATGACTCGAAGCCAGTTAACACTCTGGTGTTACAAAAGTACAGTTTAAGACTGGATTAAAAATCACTTAAATAGAGCAAATACCCACCAGTAAAAAGCCAGCATAAAGCACTGCAGGTGAGCTGCTTTTGGACATTTGAGCAGATTGAACGTTTGAAGCCTTAAAGCTGGCAGTGTTTTACCTCTTCTAATCAATGAGCCACATCACTGGGTGACATGTTCCTTCATTACCATGAACGTGGGCACTGCAGTTTATTTTGAGTCAATTCCACATACAGTGTCCTGCTGCTGTAAATAATCACGAGCTGTGTATTCATCCACAGCTGAAAATAGTCCCCGACAATGCAGTGTTTACTACTATTAAAGTAAACACTACAGTGCAGTGCCCAGTTTTAGGAAATGACTGCACTTTAAATACAAAATGTTGTCCTCAGGTGGAACCAACGGGCTTGAAGAGTGTCAGAGTAGGGAGGTCAAATCTATAATAATCCCAGACTTATCCTTTGAATGCTGATGAGGGAAATATATAGAGGGACCTATTCTGGTGATCAAATCAGCCCAAAGAACTCTACTACTACTACTACTACTACTACTACTACTACTGTCCATAGATTCAGCATGTTGCTGTCCCATCACCCAACCTTTAAACAGGTCAAATTGTGTCATCTGAAGGCCCGGCTGTTCCTCCTTACAAACCATCAGGGACAGACAGGCTAGCTGTGAATGCATGAATGAGTACGTAAGTTCATTTGTGAATCTATAAGGTGCTTTGTATCTAGAACTATTTCCTTTCAGTACGAGCTATGAGTGTGATTTGCAGTCATGACTTGTAGGTCTCAAACAATAGATTCACGGGAAACACCCGATGACTCAGTGCTTGCTAACTCTGGTCAGAATCAAAGGAAAAAGGAAGTCCCAGAATAATTGGGTGGAGAAGCCTCAGATACAGCATCCTTTTCAGGGTCGGAGTGCTCCAGAGCTGAACGTGCACAACCCCACCCTCCAACGCGGGCCTAGTCCAACCAGGAAATGAGGAAATGATGTCATTGTCTGCGGCCACTGTTGGAGTACAGGCTATTATGACACATGGTTGTGTGTTTCCTGCCCTCGAGAGGAAGAGTCCTATACAATGGATCCCCAGTTAGACTGCGAAAAAAAACATCAGTTACATCAGCTCACAAATAGCTTCTTTCAGCTAACGAGAGAAAATGCAGGCAGAGACGAAAGAAGAAAACATTCTCCAAAATAAATTGACATATCAGGCATCTGGCATCTGGCATGTGCATGAATGTGTATTTATATGTGATACTTAATTTTATTGTTGGGAATTGCAGGAATTTTCTAGTCATACTCCACGTCTTGTAAGGGTAACTGTTTTGTTTGACATTTTTTGTTATACTATTCTCCTGTGTGTGTGCTTGTGTGACCTCTATATTCTTGTCTTTGCTTCTCTCTAACAGAAAGATGAAGTGTATCTGAATTTGGTTCTGGATTATGTTCCTGAGACGGTCTACAGAGTGGCCAGACACTACAGCCGAGCCAAACAGACGCTGCCCATGGTTTATGTCAAGGTATATAAGTGTGTGTGTTTGTGTCCCTAATCACCATGTCAAGGCGGTGCGCTCCACTTTATTAAGAAGACCGGGGAAAGACGATATTTAATCAAACTCCCACACAATGTATTCAGTATCTTTTTATAGCATCAACACTATCTCTCAGTAGAGTGCCATGAAAATGTCTGGACACCCCTCAAGTTTTGGTCCAACAAACTGTTTTCTGTCTGAGATTTTTCTAATGAGTTATTTACACTAAAGTAAGAAGATCATTCTGTAAATAGTTATAAACTTAATAAAATTAAAAAATAAAAGTATGTTAAAATGTTACATACTAAGTATATACTAAACAGAAGTGTGTCATTTGTGCTTCATGTAAAAGAAAATATTGTACAAATGATGATATTGTAACTTTTTTATCTGACATCTGCACAACAAAATATGCAAAGTGCAAATAAGTAAAGGGGTGACCAGACCTTTACACAGCACTGTATATAACCCATCTCGGCCTCTAATATGACTTCTCTGTTCCACACTGTAAAACTGGTCCGTTTTTGTTGCATGCCGTGCGCTCAGATCAGTTGTTACTTTTCAAGTATTTCTCTGGCTGTGACAGACACGTGCAACAAATGTGAGAATAATTTGCGAAGGCAAAAAACCCCGCATTGCATCACCAGTCTAAATGATTTTCCTCTCTCAGTGAAATAACTGAAAAAAACACCTACAGTTAATGAGTCCCACTTCCCACTGAGCAGAAGAAGCACTCAATTACCTTTTTAACTCGCACCAATATAAATATTCTTTCATTAGTACAGGAAATGATGTGCTGGTATACAATAGGTAAATGATGGCTAAACATTTGTTGCACAAAGAACATAATAATAATACGTTTTTGTATAGATACATCTCCATGCATCATCCACCAAAATCACCAGTTTCTGATTGAATCTGAGGGGCGGCACAGGCCTTGCTGTTGGAGAAACATGTTTCATTTTATCTTTACGAGGCCTGTTGTTAACAAGGTTGAGGAGGTTGAAGAGGCAATGTGAGACGCTGTAGTCTAAACATTTACTGATGAGATGTATACTTGACGGGTCTGAAGTAGATTCTTGAGTGGTTGTTTCCAGACTTAAACCCTTTAATGAAAACTGAGCTCGCTATTTGTGTAGTCGTAACCTGTGCGTGTGTTTCTTTGTGTAGTTGTACATGTACCAGCTGTTCAGGAGCCTGGCCTACATCCATTCGTTTGGGATCTGTCATCGGGACATCAAGCCCCAGAATCTGCTGCTGGATCCAGAGACCGCCGTGCTCAAGCTCTGTGACTTTGGCAGGTGAGACACAGGAACCGTGTTTTATCCAAGTTTTGATTGCAGTGGCCATTTAAAGGAATAGTGAATTTAATTTTTGTTGAATGTGCTTATTTATTTGCTTATTGTGCTTTCTCGTTGAGAATATGAAGCTACAGTAAGCAGCTGGTTAGCTTAGCTTAGCATAGCATAAAGACTGGAAACAAGTGAGAAAGCTAACCTAGCTCTGTCTGAAGGTAACAATCTGCCTACCAGCTCCTCTCAACACATTATCCAGGAATCTGGTTTCTTCCTGGAGTCTTCGCTGGTTGCCTGGCAACCTCGAGATGACGATAAAACTGGTACTGGCCACATGTCTTTTTACGGATTAAATGTGGAATTAGTGCACTTTAGAGGTGCTGGTAGGTGAATTTCTTTACCTTTGGACAGAGCCAGGCTAGCTTTTTCCCTCTGTTTCCAGTCTTTATGCTAAGCTATGCTAATAATCTTTTTTGTAGCTTCATGTTTAGCGTACAGACATGACCCTCAGCAAGAAAGCGAAAAAGCGTCTTTCCCAAAATGTCGAACTTTAAAGAGTTTGAGACATATGGACCCTATAAAGTGTTCATCCTAGTGTTGAATCCTAATCACAAGGCCTTTCTTTAGGTTCATATTTTCCTCCTTTTGGAGCCGAGTATGGTGGTGATAATAATTATGTGCTTTGATTTTGTGCGTAGTGCTAAGCAGCTGGTCCGCGGAGAGCCTAATGTGTCCTACATCTGCTCTCGCTACTATCGAGCCCCGGAGCTCATCTTTGGTGCCACTGACTACACTTCCAGCATAGGTAGAGGTCTCCTCATGATTCATTTGATTGTGAAAGATAAACACATATCGACAAAGAGAATATTATCAGATGTGTATTATTTGCTGCTCCTCCAGACTGTGCATTTGTAGCATTAGACCAGTGGATCATAGTCATCTCTGCCCCTTTTGCTTGTGTCTGACTTCTTTTTCCCTTTGGTGACCTTCCTTTTCCTTTAGATGTGTGGTCAGCCGGCTGCGTGCTGGCAGAGCTGTTGCTAGGACAACCAATCTTCCCCGGTGACAGTGGAGTGGATCAGTTGGTTGAAATTATCAAGGTAACGACCGGGGTGACCCACAGGGTGTAAAAGTCTTCAAAGTCTACGATACTGAGGGGTCTGTTTCTTTTTCACAAGTGAATAATAATAAGATGAAGTTAAAATCGTAATGTTGCTTCCCATCTGTCCTGTTCTCTCCAGGTTCTCGGCACCCCGACCCGAGAGCAGATCCGTGAGATGAACCCCAACTACACTGAGTTCAAATTCCCCCAGATCAAGGCACATCCATGGACTAAGGTGAGTCAACAGGTACAGGAGCCCTTTTACTACTTCACATCTTTTGTCTCATGCTTGTGTTGCCAACATGCCGCTCCACAGCCATCCGACCTCATCACATCCACCCAACAGAGCTGCGTGGGGCCGTAATAGCCCCACACCTGCTCTGAGCTTTTTAGACCCTACAAAGGCTCAACCTTCCACAGTTGTCATAAAACTCATATCTTTAGTAGTTTTTTGCTGTTGCATGTGAATTATTCTAAACTTGCTGTAAAATAATCTGAGGAGTGTTTACCCATGAAATATGGCTCCATTGTAGTTTTTGCAATAGCTCTGAGAATGCAAAGGTAGCAACTTTACCTTAGTTCTTTACAATTTGTGGCACCCCTCAACAGTAGCATTCTATAGGAATTTTTGTCTTACATTTCAGAGTGAGTTTAAACGCAGCTAGGGGCAAATACATTACATAACTTTACATTTATTTGGCAGATGCTTTTGACTGGTTGTTCAACATGTTTTGCGGGTTGGTTGAGTATGTTGAACCTGTGTCATCTCAGTTACAGCACAGCGTCTCTGCTCTGTTGTATCAGTCAGCCTGATATTGACGGGTCAACCTGTCTAATAAACTGTCACATTAGTTCTCCACTTTGTGCTCTCATCTTGGTGCATGTTTTACGTCATAGTGAAAATAAAACAGGTGGGAAACGGTAAAGGGACATTCTCTCTTCCTGACTTCCCCTCAGCAGTCCCACTCGCAGCTCTTGCATAACAGGGTGATCCAATCAGCAGGCAGCAGCAGCAGCAGCAGCAGGTCCTTTTAGTGGCCTCTCAGGCGCCCTGCTGTGGTCGCTCTCTGCAACTCAGTCAGTACTACTGTTCACTCCTGCAGCAGTCAAAGACATTCATTCATTGATTCATACCCCTACATACAAACTGTTGCTTTTGACTGTGTACAGCAGGTTTCATAACATACACTGAAGCTCATTTGGAGGACACAAGTTCAGTGTGTGTGTGTGTGTGTGTGTGTGTGTGTGTGTGTGTGTGTGTGTGTGTGTGTGTGTGTGTGTGTGTGTGTGTGTGTGTGTGTGTGTGTGTGTGTGTGTGTGTGTAAAAAAACATTGGAATGTCTTGTTTTGTTTAACTATGCTTCATGTTATCACCGTTGACGTCTTCCTTTGTGTCAGGTGTTCCGGCCGCGTACACCTCCGGAGGCCATCGCCCTGTGTTCTCGCCTGCTGGAGTACACGCCCACGGCCCGCCTCACCCCTCTAGAGGCCTGTGCACACTCCTTCTTTGACGAGCTGCGTGACCCCAACGTCAAACTGCCCAACGGGAGAGAGAAGCCCTCCCTCTTCAATTTCACCACCCAGGGTATGCACACACAAGTGTTGCTCAAAAGAGAAACCATTAACACATGCTCAGAGGCGATAGCATGTCCTGTTTGAGTTGCAAATATAATTGAATAACAGTTCTTAAAATAACAAATTGGGGATTGTGCAGGTTTTGAGGTATGCAGCGTCCAATATATATTTGCTGGCCTTTAATGAAAAACACATCAACTTGTCACATCATCTACCTCATGTAGATGCCTCTCACCCCCTCCCTGACTACAGCTAGCTCAAATCATTTGTCAACTATGGATTGGTTGTATATGGGAAGCCCTTAGGTTAAATAGATTCTAATGTCTGTACATTTAAGTCTTGTGTTTAACAGGTGACTGTCTGAAAATAGTGGAAAAAGCTCAAAACTCAAAGATATTATGTTAATTATAGAAGATTAAGTAAACCAGCAACTGTTCACACTTAGAACCAAAACTTCTGCTGTTTCTTCAGCCTTTTTCTATGAATAGGTAGCTTATATATGATTTAAGCACAAAGTATTTAATATCCTACTTGTTGTATTTACACATAAGTATTTAAAAATGTTCTTGCCTCCATTTACCTCTTCATCTCACCTCTTCGTCTCTCATTAGTACATATCACCTCTGGGAAGTTTCCATTGGTGGCTGACATGTCTGCTATCCATCCAGGAGTTGCAGAACAACTTTGTAAAAACATGACCTGGTAACTTGTTCTTTCTCTTTCAGAGTTATCCAGTAATCCCTCTTTGGCCTCCATACTCATCCCTGCCCACGCCCGGAGCCAGGCCGCCGCCTCTACCCCAACCAACGCCTCTGCCACCACAGGTTAGAGCCACGCCTCCTTCAACAGGCGCTTCTTTTATGTATGTTATCTGTTAAATTAAACTGGTTGTGACTTCTGTTGCTGCTAACTTTCAAAACAGTGTTTAGCTCTGATGGTAAATAAGTTCTGTAGATTTGAACTAAGTTAATATTAAAGGTTGATATTATTAAATATATATTAAACCTCGCACTGAAAAGCACTGTGAGCACTTGTACCTTTTCCACAATATTGCAACATACTGGCTCAGTTTCACACCCGGGAGCTTCCCAGTACAACCTGTAACTGTTGGTCACTGAGCTGCTCCAGTTGGTCGAGTTGGGTTTTTCTTGGACTCATAGCAGTAGCTGAGGAGGGGGGATTTACCATTACTGTCTCTGTCACTCTTTCTCTGCCAATCTCCTAACAAACTTTATATAACTTTATACTTGTACATAAATTCATGGACTGTAAATGATCATCTCTCCTTCCTGTCCAAAGATGGCAGCAGCACAGAGCGAGGTCCCAGCACCACCACCGCCTCTGCCTCGGCCTCCAACTCCACCTCCTGAGCCCACAGACCACCCGCCCTGCCCCGGTCTCAACCCCAGCCCACGGCCTCTCCATTGCCCCGGCCAGGGGGTGAGCTCCGCTCAGCTCAGCTCTGCTCTGCTCTCCTCCTTGACAACAGCAGAGCGATGCTGACGCAGTCCGGATTCAACAGCTAGCCCACAGCCCCGTGCCACAACCACAAACCAAGCATCCCTAATCTGCCTCTTTTATCCCTGACTTGGCCCCTCAGTCAGCTGTTTGAACTCTACTCCATCCTCCGTCAAAGAAATCTCTCCGTTCCCTTTCAACGGGGAAGCAAAGCGCAGGGCCAGAGGTGTTGTCGACTGTACTATTGATAAAAGTACACTGTACATGTATACACAATGCTAGCCTGCTAATGTTTGTAAGAGGACAATCTGTAGAAAAAGTCCTAAGCTGTTCCCCTCGGCCCTCTCCCACTCTGTCCTCCACCACATCGTTCCGTTTTTCTGCATCCTCCTCCTTTGACCTCTGACCCCTGTGTCCCCTGGCCCACTTCCTCCCCCCCTTTGGTTCCTCCTGTAGTGCATGGCCTGAGTATGGTTAGGATCACCTGTGGGGTCACCCCGCCCGCTCACTTCTCACCTCCACTTCCGCAGACAAGGCATGAGGCTCGCGCACGGGTATACACACATACACACTCATAAACACACACCCACATCCTCACGCACACACATGGATGCATGATGATCCTGATGTATGTGGAAAGAAGCAGTCCACTTGCGGGCGTAACGTTTGGACAGGTTGTTTTTGTTTCTTTGCCTGGGGTTGTTTTTAAATGGTTAGCAAGCTGTTTTACTCGACCTTGTTTTTAATTTTTGTTTCGTACTCCTGGGCAGATGTTTTTGGATTGCCATGTGCGATGGATGTGACATGTATCTGGTCCTGTGTGCTTGTAAAATATATACATACAAATACAAAACAAACATGCATACATACACAGTTTATATATTACTTTTCCTTATGTATAAAAAGTATATATAGATATATGTATATTAACTACAATGGTTCAGAAATCATTTATGGTGAGCTCATATCTGGCAGAGCAGCGGCAATATTTGCTGCTGCCTAAAGACAATAGATTTAGATAAGGTGGTGTTTTGTTTCTTTTGCTGGAGTGTGGTTAGATTCCAGCAGTCACTTCCCTGTTCTCCTGTATTGTCTGTATTAAGGCTGTAGGTGGATTTAGGGCATTGCTCTATTCCCTGTCTTTGTACCGACTCTGTCTGTAACAGTGTTTCTGTGACAGTGCAGTGTCTAGACAAACATCGTCCCCTGTCTAGCTCTTCCTCTTTCTCTCCGTCTCCGTGAAGAATTCAAGATGTTTCTTAACACTTTTCTTTCCTCAACTCCTCGAGAAGCCTCTGCGGTGGTCTCTCTCTGGCTCACCGCCGACTTGTCTCCTGTGTTGTGACCACTGACTGAAGTGTTAGCCTAGGGTTCTCTCTCTCCTCCACCTGCCGCACATAGAGCCACTCGGTACAGTCTGTCGAAAGCGTCTTATTTACAGAGAATACTCACTACATTTAAAAAAAATAAAAACAAAAAGAAAGAAAAGAAAAAAGCAGAATTTGTATATACAGTATAAATGCTCCTCACCAAAATTCTGACTTGTATGACTTGTATGTTGTTTTTTATGTTATGTTGGTTTTTTTTTTCCCATGTTGTGTTCAAGGTATGTATATATGCAGACCCATGTACTGTTTATGAGCAAAAACAAAGATGACGAAGGGTAGGGAAGAAATTAAAAAGATAAAAAATAAATAAAAAACAGAATCAGGGCAAAACTGATGTTGTTTATGGATATTGTAGATGATGATCAGCTTTATCCAGCCATATGTTCAATCTTACCTGTACAGTACAGTAGATGACAGCTGTATTATTGTAACAAGAACTAGTCATGTATAGTGTAACTATAGTTTGGAGTGCCTTTGCTTTCATACACCTTCGCCTTGCCCCCCCCTCACCCAGCCCCCCTGCCATCACCCCTTTCCCCCCTGATATTGTGACTCTCCCTTTGGTGCTGTTGAATGTCCTGCTATCCTGCAACACATGCACACACACACACACATTCACACTCTTCCACCTGATTTTCAGTCCCCTCCACTCGCACCTCTTTCCCTTTTTCATTGCACACTTACTGTAATATACAGACATGGTTAATTGTAAGGATATTTTCCTTAACTGAAGATACAGTAGGCAAGTGTTTATTTTAATAGATGTTTTATCTTGGACACACATGCACGCACAAACCACAGTCCTGGCACGGACTCCGGTGCATGAAGTGGGTGCGGGGGGGGGGGGGGGGTTGTGGATGGCAGCAGGGGTTCAAAAAGCCCTCGTATACTGTATATATACAGTACAGTGTCTGTATTACTCAGTGTTGGTTCTGTTACCAAAGCCAAACTAAGATGTAGTTGTGATGAGCCATCCTCAGAGGCAGTCATGTATTCTGTCTCTCTTCTTCTCTCTCTGGATATTTTGTTGTTCCTCTGTCCTCTTGCTCGTTCTCCTCTCTCTGTCTGCATATTCGGGGGGGGGGGATTCAGTAGCACCTAAGGGGTCGAGTCATGTAGCCTCTCTCCTGTCTTCTGCTTGCTGTAATTTTGCATTCATGAACGTGTTGCTACCACCAGAAAGTTTAACCACCTCACCCTACCCCTAACTCCAGTTCAATAAAAGCACCACAAAGGTTACCAAAAAAGAAGAGTAGCAAGTATATATGCTAGTATGATATATTATACTAGTATATATCCTAGCTTACTATGCTAACTGGGGTTAAAGAAAAGAAAAATCATAGAAAATACTACAAAAACATCCTGTATAACAGTACTACTACTTGAATGCCTCTGTTTGTGACTGAAATTTTTATTTCATTTGTTTGTTTGTTTTTGTTTGTTGGTTTTCTTTTGTTCTGTGAAGGTATGCTAAATGTGCACCTCTGTAAATATTCCCTCTGCGTGCTCTGAGGAATAGTTCCCTGGTACTGTAATTTGCATTAAATAAAGAGTAGGATAGCCTGGAAATGATCAAGCTCTTTGTCTGTTCCGTCTTCTTTTAGTAAGTGTGCTGTTGTCTCTTCACATAGCCAAAAACTTTTGGGAAACTTTTTTAACTTTGGAAAGCAAAATGGATGTGAGAGCCAATATGTATGAAGCTGCTCCGAGTTTTGGTCTTAAATACATCAATAATTTAAGAATAATGTAATTTCAGGGATATGTGCATAAAGGAATGTGATGCATAAATGAGTGTTAAGACTTGGTCTCAGCTGCCAAATGCAGAGGCTGCCGCTACACACTTAGCATATTTAGGAAATACTCTCAGTACTTATACAACATGAAAAAGTTCATGAGATGATGTCTACAGCATGAGTGTGATTCCTCCAAATGTTAAAATTACATTAAAATGTATTTGCCTGGGGATCTCTGTCAGGCAAACTCAGTATTTTCTTTTAAATCTCTTCTTAAAACTTAAAACTGGCTTTTTCTCAACTGATTTTATTTGTTGTACTTATTTAAATTATTTTATTTTGTTTTATATCTTGTGTTTTGGATTTTATTTACTTTTATTATTTGTTTCTATTGTAATGCACTTTGTAACTTTGTTTTGAAAGGTGCTATATAAATAAAGTTATTATTATATTATTATTATATATTATAACAAGACTGGGAGTCTACAGCCATGCTAGCAGCTCTGTGCTTTGAGCTAAATGCTAACATCAACATGCTAACATGCTCAAATGACAGTGCTAACATGACTGAAGTTCAGTGTTTACCATGTTCACCATTTTAGTTAAGCATCTTAGCATGCTCTCATTTGCTAAATGGCTCTAAAAACAAAGTACAGATGAGACTGATGAAAATGCCATAACTTTTGCAGGTTTTTGGTACCAAATTATTGGGAAAAAAATAGATTTTGACCTAATGAAAAGTCAAGGGATGACCATAGTTATTACGATATATCCTATTATGGAATTAATAGGATTATTATTATTTTACATTTTAAACTTAGAAGTCACAACAGTCTGCTCCTAAGAATCACACTTATTAAACGTCTTATCCAGACAAGATTTTTGCTGTTGCACCAACAGATCAGTCTTTGTCTTAGTATGACCACAGTGGGGCAGTGTTTGTCCTATTATGCTGTTAATGACTCTAGGAGCACCAGCACACACTTCAGTCTGAGGAGTACCTTTAGTAAGTTTTATTCACCAGAATAAAAAAAAGAGCATTTCTGTTGCACATGATGGCATCAAAACACAAAACTAAACACAACCTGTGGTAACAAATACAAAAAGCAAAGATTATCTTTGCGACTACAGCTCTTTCCTCATTTCAGCAGGACTTGACTGACTCAGACTGTGAGGTTTACGATCATCTTCATCTGTTCAGGATTTTGTGCGGGCTATGCTCAAGACTATTACACGACAGAAATACATTTGAATCAATGAGCACATTCAGCGGGTTTTCAGTTTGTACAGTCAGTATTAGAAGTCATAACGGGTTTTTACTGACCACCTCCATTATGAGAGGAGAGAGAATGTCAGGCTGGATGTCCTGGATCTGCAGAACCTGTTTGCTGTACTCCTCAGTCATTGTTCTCATCTCGGTGAGACAGGCCATCACTTTGGGGTACAGCAGACTGGAGGCACAGAGAAAACAAAGGAGGTTCAATCTGAGGAAGGTTTCAGACGGACTCGACTGAGAGTGGCACTTGGTATTTCACTCACTGTTTTTCTGGTCCTGTTCTCTTGCAGTCAATCCAGGTTTTTAGTGTCAGCGCCAAGTTTTCATGAAGCTCGTCAATCACGCTGTGTTGCTGCACACCTGGACGGTCTGATAGATTGAATAAAAACAAATCTCGACTGATCCGAAGCAACCTGAACCTGAGAACTTCTGAAAATACAGTTTTATTATTTGGCTGTGTACAAATGCACACACTGTTTTCTAGGGTTTGAATATTAACAGGGTTTATAAATGATTGATTAGCAAGGACTGGGATGAACTGATGAAGACCTGCTGCTACCTGGAGAAAACAGGGACATGGCTTGCATGAGAACATACTCTTCCTCCTGCAGGCCCAGTTTGCGCAGTGTGTGGTGCAATTTGAGCAGAGGCTCCAGCAGGAGCGGCTGGAAGCCCGCTACAAAACACAGGTGAACAGAGGTCAATGACACGAAAGAGATGGACTAGAGAAGACTAGGAAAACAAAAATTGGTGCAGCAGAACCAGAGATATTCATTCAATGCATTCTTCTTCCTTGTCCTGTGACTACATTACCCACAATGCAACTTGACCACTGACAGTTTGGTAGGAGATTAAGGTGTGTTATGCTAGTAGCAGCTAATATAGCCTTGAACCATCCTCTGCCAGTGAGAACAGAAAGGCTGTTCTCACTCAATGATTAATTCTGGCATGACTGTAATGTTGTACTTTGGGAAATAATTCTGTGGAAATGTACATCATGCAGCTATTACAGGTCATTTTGGGTTTTTTTGGGCACCAACCAATATATGTTCCAACAGTCTGCAGCCTCAGCCATTATGTGAATGCAGGCTTTGTCCCGATAAAATAAGTTTTCATGGAGAACAAATTGTAAGTGGTAAGTAAGCTCCTCTGAACAAGATGCCCTGTTGTCCTAATATCACTGAATACTTGTATCATCTGCCAGTCACTTACTTCATATGGCAGGATATCTTGGAGTGCCCCATCATCCTTATACCAGGACTTTTTACAAAAAGACAAAATGAGATGCTGTCTTTACATCATCACCCATTTGAAGAGTTTGTTTGTTGTCAGTTTATCCCATGGTTAGGTCTTTTTGACCAGTGAGTTCATTGGTAATTGGTAATTAAGAAAGTGTCCTAACATGAATTTTGAACAGACACCCAGAAATCAGAATAATATTCTGTGTGGCCTAAATTATTTCCTACTCCTACTGTAAATATTCCATTAGCACTTTGAGAGACATTTTAAAGACTGTCTGCCAGCCAAAGACAGTGAGTATAAAGCTAGAAGACAATGAATGAATGCCAACTACATTTCTTCAGACAACACCAGTTTGACAACATTCTGGCGAGTCGCGTCAGGAGTCACATTACGCCTCTGAGAACATGAGATAAGAGGTGCACACACATTTTACTACATGTCTGACAACTCACAAATAAGAAATACAACATACATCATACATGAACATGAACATGTCCAGAGTATGACATTTACACTCACGGTACTAATGTACTACATCTGTAAATCAGAGGCACTTAACATGTCTTAGGCTACTTTTGTTTTGGTTTCAACTATAACCTAGATTCCTCACATACAGTACATACCTCCGAGCTGCTGAATCTTTAAGAAGCATCAGATCATATTTGTGCCTTTAAAACACTTATCTGTCCCATCTATCCAATGCTTTTGTATTTCCAATACATACTGGTTAAGCTACAACCATCACTGAATGTATTTTGTATGAATTAAGTACAGTTCTGAAGACTTGATTATAATTATGCACTGACAAATCCAGTGGCACTTCTGCCTCCATATAATTTCAACCCTTTCCTTAAAGCTGCAATAATCAATATTTTTATATTAACAATGGATCAAATTTCTTCTTCTATGTGAAATTAGTTGCTCATATTGACAAATCCAGAGATTTACCACCTGACTCTGCAGTACCCCTCAGCTCTATGGAGTCTCTTTCAGCTCCCAACTTTACCGTTATGGTTCAGTCTCACGGCTCTCATCAGCGCTGTTTACAGATGCAGCAGGCAGCTATTTTTTTAGCAAAAAAGCTCTGATAAACTCACCTGTACTCAGAACCAAACAGCAGACAGACACAATTAGCAACTAGCTGGTGAACAAAGCGGAGCATTTAGCAGCTAAAGAACCAGATATTTCCCTCAGGGGTTGGTGGAGACCAAAAACAGAGCTAAAAGGAGAGTAAATATTGGACTTATATTCACCAGGTGGCCGAAGACACAACTCCAAGTGAATGATGATGATGCTCTGTGTGTGCTAGATGTGTTAATAGGCAGCTGTTTGTCAAAACGTTCACCATATACACTTTATGAGGTGATAATATGTCAATGTTGTGTTTACAGCTTGTGCTGCCCACACGTTTCAATATGACTTGTCTGTCATTCTCATAAAATGAGAATCTTGCAATCTTCCCTCAAAGGTTAGTGGATATTTAAAACATTTGCACAGAATGTTATGCAGTGCAAATCTGCATCTGTGCAAATTGTGAAGTGTTATTGGTAATGTGCATGCACTCATCTGTACAGTAGAAATAGCCAAGCCTACCCCTCTGAATATATAAAAGCGTGATTTGGCTTTTGTTTATGTAAGTAACCTCACCTCGTACAGCATCATCTATGCAGTATGTAATATGGCCACATTCCCAGTTGCTTGTTTTTGCATTGAACACCATGTTAAAGCGGATCTGCATAACTTCAAATGTGGCTCCCTTCAACAGAGCAATTTGGTCCCCAATGGTTAGAGACCTGTGAGAAACCAGTGTGACACACACTTAATGGTGAATGAGACACTAGTCATAACAAACATACCCACTGAGACATATTTGAATATGCGTTGAGGCACAAATTTACCTGAAGTCCTGAAGACTTTTGGAGAAACTAATGATGTCCTGGATCATGTAAGTTGTGAGGTCAGTCACGTGTGGAAGAGCAGTGAAAACACTTTTTTTGACCTGTTCGCCCTCCTGGTTCTCTTGTTTTCCAGAGGAACCACAGAGACTGGAGGAGGAGGTGAAGGACGAGAAGGAGGAAGAGGAGGAGAGGGAGCAGGCATACGAGGGCTCGCTTGCAGACTGCTTGTACTCACTCACAGGAAGGATGTTTCTGTCCATAGGCTGAAAAAAGGAAAACACCAGCCAGGCAAGTTAAAACAATGATAATGACAACACCTCAAACAAGCCTGCTGTTATTCACACACCCTAAAGCCACTGAAGCGGTAAAATGCTGAGTCAAATGTGCTGTGGTGGCTGCAGAGTAGCTCCTGAATGGTTTCCTCTTGTTGAGATGAAAGCTGTATTGGAGTGTCGAGCATCTTCTTCTTCTTGATTCGGACCCTCCTCTCTAATACCTCCTTCTCAGACATGACCACTGCAAGGACACAAAAACATACCTGTACCTGTAAATCACTCCTGCAGTGCTGTCACTTTTATGTAAAAATATACATTTTAAAGTCACAAATAAAGGTTTGCCGTAAAATAATAAGGGATCATTTGTTGTATCTGGATGCTACTTACTTTCTTTGCGCATGCCTATGGCCTGGCATTTACGGAAGCGGCAGGCTTGACAGGACCGCCGGTTGTTTTTGGTTATACTGCATTTATTTAGGAACGGACAGCAGAGCGGCGATGTCCTCTTTATGGCACGTCTGAAATGATTTAAAAATCCACCAAGTAACAGCTTACAAACATCGATCTGAAGTTAGAAATCACATGCATTAAAACACAACTGAGAATTATGGAATGAAACATATTTACCCAAACCAGATAATGTGAGAGGGGCTGTTTGTAGTGACAAACCAAACGCTGCAGCTCTACGGAGATTTTTGGCCTCTTTCAGCTCATTGTTTTCATTTCACGTCCCTCAAATTTACTGGTTCAGACCGCATGCAGCTTTAGATGCATAAATATTCAACATGTTCTTGTAGATTAACACTTTTAACTGGAACATCCAAGCCATTATAACTTTTATATGTTATAATAACCTCCAACATCTGTGTCGAAAATAAACAAATGTAGTACAGTTGCCTTGCTACATTAAAATTATCTTTCTCAAAACACATCAGTGTGTAACAATATGCATTTCTTCATATGTATATATCTTCTGCTGACTTAGTGATGCACTGGGTAAGACTTGGATTACACTGCTGTTCTACTGAACTGAATTACTCTCAGACTCAGATTCATAATTGTCTCATATTTCCAGTAATCTGATAATGTCATGATGCCAATACTACATGTAGTCAGTCATGTAGTCACATTTTGTTACAGCTCTTCTCCATTGTGTCAAAGCAGTGATGCAGAGGTCAAAACTTCAAATGCATTCACTTAACTGTTGATTTCTGGTTCTTTTCTTTACTTTTCAACTATCAGATACACATGAAAATGACGAGAAGTGTTGAACTGCTGTGTAGGATCATTCACTGTTGCTGAATATACAAAGATACAAAACGTTTGATTTCATAATCAGTATAAAGGTGCATGTAATGGGGCACATTGCGTTGGTCAGCTGATGGTAGGGATGCGTGTCATGTAAAATGCAATATCAATAGTATCAATGTGTTTTGTCTTCCAAAATACAATACTTCCCATTTCTCACTAAATGAGAGAATTCTTCCGGCATGTTTATGGGAAGTTTACACACTCGTGTCCAGGTCACACTCACTGAAGTCATGGACTTGACCTTTGACTGAAGTCGTGTTAAGGTTGCATTTGTCACTCACTTTTTATCCAAGATGTCTGACCAGGGAGAATATACACAATATACTACATATATGACGTGAATGAAAATCTATGTCCTGATATAAATGGAAAGCTTTGTTTTCAGGTTTGTTTACCACTAATGACTGTAAGAAAGGACATTTTTTTCCTCTTTTTGCTGCTTTGACTGAAGACTTTTTTGTTACAGCGACTCCATTATGTGATTTTGTTGATTGCATGAAAAGCAGTTTTGGCGTTTGTTTAACCCTATTCTCACAACTGTCAGATACAAATCAATACATCGCAACAACTGAGGAAACCTCAAACATTATAGGGGGAAAACTTTTTTTTGTTAGTTTCTTAGTTAGAGTTTTATGCACCTGAATATGGAGCAGCCAACAGTCAGGACAACACTCATGCAGGGTAGATGTGTATATGTGGTGGTTTGGTAAGAGGAGGAGGAGGTCACACAGGAAGAGACAGACGTGTACATGCAACATGTGAGGACGTCACAGCAGGGACAAAGAGGGGATAGCTGTGTCATGTGTGTTGTAAAGGCACATATCAGATGTGAGGTACAGTAGGACAGGATTAATCTGTCGATTCATCTGCTCATTACTTAATTAACTGTTTTGTCTATAAACATGTCAAACAAAGTGCCGTCTACACATTGTTTGTTTTATACGGCTGACAGTCTAAAACCCAAAAATATTCATAATATAGACAATCATAATTAATTTAT
Source organism: Enoplosus armatus (assembly GCF_043641665.1). Classification (NCBI taxonomy): domain Eukaryota; kingdom Metazoa; phylum Chordata; class Actinopteri; order Centrarchiformes; family Enoplosidae; genus Enoplosus; species Enoplosus armatus. The sequence continues at coordinate 10,614,931 of NC_092190.1, read as the reverse complement.
GTACTTTTCAAACATGAATGAGCACTTGGAGCGGGATGACATGTTGTGCGGCGCAGTATAAATTTAAATTCATGTGATGATCGTACTTTCTTTTTGGTAACAGTGTTTCAGAAAATGTGCTTAAGCAACTGAGAAAACTATTATTTCTATGTTTTATTATATTTACAGAAAGTGAGAAGCATTTCGTCACCTCTCTCGTTGTTATAAATATTGTAACAATTAGGAAGTAAGAACACAGAATGGAGCATCAACAGCAGCTATGAGGGAGAAGCTGCAGCATGTGTGAGAGAGGAAAAGAGTGAGTGTCCAGCCTCACCTGAAGAAGCCCTTGCAGCCTTCGCATGTCAGGGCATTGAAGTGGTAACCCTTAGCCAGATCTCCACACACACCGCAGGCTCTGGGCTCCTCATCTTCTGTCTCCTTTCCTCCCTCATCCTCATCTTCTTTTTGCCTTGTGAGCGCTTCTCGGATGGTCTCCACACCAGTGGCCTTCTTACTCATTCTCACCTAAGGGACGGTTAGACGATTCTGGCATCACTAACTTCATATAAATGCATTCCAAATGCAGCATTAGCTTTTGTAAGAAGTGCCAGGGTTTGTGGTAAGTGAGGTGTTAGTGTTGACAGCCACACGCACAAACAACACTGTGAGATCAAGCTTAACTTTTTAACCATATCACTACTAATTTACAGAAGACATATGATCTGCAAGGCTGTGCCGTGATGCTCTTGCCTTCAAATATAAACATAAGACAACAATTTTATGACTGAATATTCTTTCTCCATTACATTTTTGAATAAAGGTGCAATGAGGCATAAACATGTATGAATAAGGGCTTAGTGGAGACATTTAAGTCTATTAAACGCCTTTAATCTCAATCCATTCCCTGAGGCTAAATGATCACCACTGGGAACCATTTCATACAACACATGAAGTGTCGCAGGACAGTGAATAGCTATGACAAATGGCAACAAGACTAATGGGTTAAAAGGGTTTTGAGGTCTTGTTGAATGCAAATGAACTGAAACAGACCTAAAGAAAGATTTTCTTATCTAAAAAAACATGTATTTTCCGTGTCAATAAATACATCAATCAAATCACCCTATCATGAATCCTGTACACTGCAAGCCATCTATGACATTACTTTGAAACCAGGCATACTGTGTATTGTATGGACTGTAAGTGTAAACCAAGTGTGATGTGTTGTGTCTTTAAACCGTGCACAAACACCACGAGTAACCCATTACTTTCACTTAAGAAAGCACATTCTCAATAAGTAGCTCGTAAAACCAATTCTTGTTTGGGTAACGCACATCTTCAATCATGTCTTTGACTTGGCCGGCAGCAGCTGTGACACAGCAAAGTGTCATTTTCAATCAGTTACAAACATGTAAGAGACTCTGTCGCCCCTAAAATAGTGTGAAACCTACTTTTCCTACCTCTCCTTTAGCTGATTAAAGGTCATGTTTTAATCAAACAACAGTGATCGAGATCATTCAACTCACTGATTTGGTGATTCCAGATGTCCAAACAGCTGTCTGTAGTCCACAAGGTTTCTCCTCGCAGCAGTTAATCCCGGTGGATTCTGGATTTACTGAACAGTCAACAGGTGAGAACGAGTATCGCATTTGCTCTTCCTGCTTGACGTGTTGTTTGCTGTTAGATACCGGGCTCGTTGCTACAAGTATTTCTGGCTGCAGCCCGCTGGACGCGACCGGGGGGGGGGGGGGGGGGGGGGGGGTACCATTGGGATACAATGCCCGCGTAAGGCGCATCGCCTTGGTATGAAAGCATAAAGAAACAAATGGGACTGATTAAAACTTAAACTGCAATGTGTGAAAATGTATTGAGTATTGAGGAAAGTTTTCACTGACCACTGTTGATTAATGAACGTGAGGCGCAACTGACACAGCCACGGGAAGGAGAGGTGCTGAGGGTGCTGCAGCAACCCCCACCCACAGGTGGGTGAGGTATATTATGTGTAGGCTGTTTTTTATTTATGTCGCGTTAACCCCAACCTCCCTGTCACCAATCATCTTTTCTTGTAATTCTGTCCTGACTGTTTCCTCTAATATTTTGAATACTGTCCTGTAGTCATTAGTAGGTCTGTTGACTAACTGTGGCAGGAAGGTTTTTACTGCGGTCAAGTGAACCGTTGTTAGCAAAATCCAGATGAAGCCACCCGCCGTTTGGATTTAGTTGCGAGTCTATTCAAGTAATTACTGTACCGGTGCTGGGAGTGGCCAAAAAGGACGTTTAAAGCAAACTGCAATAAGTTCTTGCATTTAACATACCTGACATGATATTGTATTACATATAATTTGATGAAATATGTTTTCTGAGAATGTGATACCTACTGTATGTGATATGTATTAAAATATATATATATATACTTAACTGTTTGCTTAATAGATTTGCTGAGAAAGTTAACATGCATTGTAACACAACACAAAAAAATCAATGAAATTGTTTAAGAGAACTGCAAAACATCATGACATTTCTAAAAGTGATACTAGGTTTAACATTTAAAATTTTAAATGTAAATTGTTAAAATAAGAGAGAAGTCATCAAAATGAGTAACTGAGAACCCTGTATCTTCAATACCTATATCCATATTGGATCCTGTCAGACAAGATGGGAATATAGTGTAGATTCTAGATAACATATGTAAGTAGTAATAATCAAAAGGCAATAATTAACCCATAAACCCACAATGATGATTATGAAACTTATACTTTACTAATATGAGCAAACAACAAGTTTAGACATCAGACTGCAACTCAATACACTTTTTATATTTGTAGTCCTTCACTCAGTTTAAGTGTGGTGCTGCTCTGCTTCCTTCCCCTGCTCCACTTGGTTGAACATCTCCTCCAGGACTCGGTTTGAGGCTCTTAAAGAGAGACAGGTCGACTGTGAGGCCCCCAGAGTACTACGAAGGATCCTAGAAGGCTCTGCAGACCCCTGAATGATACTCCGAGCTGCCTGCAAGTGTCTATGCTGCCTCTGGTGCACTGGGAGAGAGAAACCACAACTTCATCATTCAAGAGTCATTTTCTGTTTGTTTTTGCTTAGAAAGGGCATTTATCTCTTACTTTTAAGAGTGTGTTTTTAATTATTGCTACAAATACTGTCTACTCATAATTTAATGTGTGAATACAGTGTAAAACAGAAAAATCTCCCAAACCTCTTTGTCTGACGCTGATCTTCTCGACCTCTGGGATAAGGAAACTGTACACCAACTCTGACACAATCTCCTCCGACTGAAGATTGTTGCGGCTACTCACACACACACACATACAAATGATTTGTTTATTATGCTTGGGTTTGAATTACTTCTGAATACAAAGCATCAGCAGACACGCTAAGGAATCCATTACCTGTCCTCCATGGCATAAGCGATGTCGTTGACCTCCTTTGCCCTCCTGTGGATCTCCTCTCTGGCCTGCTGGTCAGCTGTCTGCTCCAAGGTCTCAAGGATGATGTCCTCCAAATACAAATCCACCGTTTCCTGGTGTACCTGCACCACCTGTGACACAGTGTTAAGGACATTAAAACATGTACAGACAATCACACATCTTACTTTTAGAATTACCTCAATAACACATTCATAGCTAAACATGTACACATGTACGCACTTGTCTGAAGATCTCATCTTCTTCTCTGCGTCTGCGCTCCTCCACCTGTCTCCTCCCACTCTCCTCAGCCTCTCGTAGGCGACGGTCTCTCTCAGCCAGTAGTGTAAAGGCATGGATCCTGTGCTCTTCCTGGAGATGAATCAGCTCCTTGGACAAGATGTCGAACAAGTGCTCAAGCTCTGCACCTACCACTCTGGCCCGAGATGCCTCCTCTTGAGTGCTCTGGGTGGGGAGAGAGAAGGCGTAATGAGATTGTTTGGAATTTGTCAAGTTTCACATGTGAATCTGTCTGTGTTTCACCTGGTGTCTATGTTTGTCTCTCTGTTTTTTCAGGGTTATTACGATCCCTTTGTCAGCTTTCTGTAGCTCCTGCTCCTCTCGTTGCAGGGCATTTACAGTTCTCAGTTCCTGGATGAGCTCTAGATGGTTCTCCTTGCCCTTAAACATCTGTACAACAACATAGACAGAAATGAATAGAGATGTCCTTACAACTTGAAACACATGCAAAAATTTCTGTGGGCACTTTAGGCATAAGAAAAAGTCACAGATATGCAGGTAAACACACACACACACACACACACACACACACACACACACACACACACACACACACACACACACATGCATGTAGGAATGTTCAGACCTCGTACTGGATACTTCTTCCTCTCAATAGTTTCTGCAAGTGGATGACTGCGAGCTCCATCTCCTCATCCCCCTAATGAGGGACATATAAATTAATTAACAAATAGCATCTCAAATACATGTAGGATGAACAAGGTCAGTGTTCATTAGAGTCAGAGACATCAGCTGACCTCTGGTGGCTCCTCCACTCTGGGAGTGACAGGACGAGGAACAGGCTTCTCCTTCTTGACAAGAAAACGCAAGGACTTCTTTGTCAATTGCTCGTTCTCCTCCTCCCTCAGCGCCTGTGGAGCCACAGTTGGTCATCCATGTGTATCTAGAACTCAAGTGATATGTTTACTGAACATATTTCTTTTTGTTTTACCTTGTATGTCTTCATCAGTTCGACTGCTCTGTTCACAGGGGGCTTGATGGCATCCTTCATGATGTTGACTTTGGGTTTGATTCTTTTCACCCGTGGCTTGAGGACTGAGGCAGAGAGTCCAGCCTCTAGCTCTAGCAAGCCTGTGATTGACAAAAAAGTTACCTTAACAATAAAGAGATACTGTTGTCTCTGAGGTGTTATTATGGAAATTACCCGCAAAATTCTATTTGTCCAAAAGCATTTAGATTCAGACCTTCATATGTGTCTAAGTAGTGGCTTTTTAACTCATTGTTCCTGCTGATGAATGTGTCACTGCGAGTGGCATATGTCTGAGGATCTGTATAGTCTTTGACAATGCCACGTCGCTCTCGCTTCCCCTCCACATTTCTCCACTTAGCTTCCAGTTTTCTCAGTGCTACAGAAATGAAAAAGAAGAGATAGATGAGAAAGAGTGAAACGAAGCCTTGACTAATACATTTATGATCCGAATATTATGTTTGAGGCAGTGGTTGCCTTACACCTGATGTAGTCATTGTGAATCTTGTGTAGCTTGGTCTCCTTGTCTTTTTGACGCTTAGAATATATCTGGTTCAGTCTCTCTCTTGTGACTTCTTTCTGGGCCTCGTCCCTCTGCTTCAAGAGGCCCTCCAGTACAGCAAGACGAGTCTCTTGCAACCTGTCCACCATCCACAAAAACAGAGAGCAGTGCAGAAGGGCAGGTTTTGCATGAGAAACACAGCAGGAACAAGATTCCCTAAAAAGCTAAGAACTGGATATATCCTATACACCGTTCTTCGTTAGACGTATATTACCCCAAGTCGTATTATGGTTGTGGCATTTTGATGAGAAAAACTGCCTTTATAATGGAAGAACCCATGTGTCAGCATGCACTCACTTTGCTTAAACCTCCAATAGCAAATTGTTTGTCCACTTGGGGGCAGCAGAAACAAGCTATGACCACAACACTGGCACTGGGTGTACAGTAAATGACACTGACGAGAGCGGTGAGAAAGAACCAAAAGAGTGATGTTGGCTGCAGCTGGAAAACCCAAACAGTGTCATTCTCTGTGAGTTCATTACAAGTGACCCCTTTCACATGTACACATAATAATTTGATCCACTGTAAATATAAATAGTACTGATTATAGCTGCTTTAAAGCCAGTGTGTGTACAATTTGAAAATGTCCAACTTCAGAGTCCTCCGTGGTAGTACCATAAAAGACAACAATGCACGCTGCAACACAAGTTCGGGGACTTTATAGTTTGCTGTGGGGTACTTGTGATGGCAGATATATTACTACTTGGCCAAGAAGTATGTGCTAATAGGTGGTTTAAATCTGTGGCAAACACTGCACCAACAACATTTTAGGTAAGTGGTGGTTTTCTGTTTTTTTCAGTTAGGGATAAAAATAATAGCGTTTGAGGCGAAGCACCACTCACTTCTGGATTTCTCCTTCTCTGAAAGCCCACTCTTTAGCCTCCATCTCCTCCATCATACGTCTCCTTTTGTCCAGCTGACTGAGGTCATCCAGTGGAGGAAGGATGGCCTCCCAAGCTCGTTTGGCACGTGCCCGCTCTATCATTTCCACTTCTGCCATGCCTGCAGGCAGTCCACGACCTGAGGGGAATTGTCATCAGAGAGGGTTTAAATGTAATTTGCCAAGGTGAGGCGAGGCATTGGAAAGCTAATTATAAGACACTAAAGGTATAGGTAGACTGTTCAGTTGAGATCACCAGTGGGAAGGCTGGAGATATAAGGTAATTATACATTATAGTCTATAAATGGTTAAGATTTGAACAGTTAATCAAGTACCCCAAGTAAAAGCTGCCAGTTGCAGGAGCTCTGAGGGAGTTGTCCCAGGTTGTACCACATAATCAGGGCTGTATGGATCTGTCTGAGCTTCACTTTCCCTGTAGTCTGTCTGGACCCCCACAGTGAAGTGGGTGGGCTGTTGCTCAAGATTGTTTCCACCAGTGAATACAAAGTCCTCTCTGAGGAGACAAAAAGAGAGAATGTACCCTCTACCAGCAAAAGGTCTCAACAGAAATGGCTGGCAAATGAAGAAATGCGAGGAACCTGTTGAACTTACTTTGGCAAAGCAAAAATCACATCTGGGGGAACCTGCTGTGCAAAGGGAATCAGAGGGCTAAAGGAAACAAAATGGAACACCACGTCAGAGCCTATGTCAATAATTAATGTAGAAAGCGGGGCAGCTTGGCTATTATCTTTTGTAAACTGTCATAGTATCAGGCAGAGGTAACTGCTGCAAAATGAACAGTATGATTGTATTCCACCATATTCATAGAGATTAGGCTGGCTAATCAAACCGTTTAAAGTATTTCCACCGATCAGCTCCCGTCACATGGCACTCCTCCCTTTTCAGCCATGGCTGAACATTTGGGATAACCCTGTCAAGAAGATAATAAAAAATCACAAAAAAAAACAGACACAGTTTATATTTGTAATGATTAACAGAGATTATACAACTCAGTAACTGCTGCTGCTCATTAAATAGTGTCTGTTCGTGTTACCCAGCCAATTGCTGCAGTGCCTCTCTGCGCTGTTCTGAGTGGCCTCGCCAGCGACGATCAATAGAGGCCGGTACTGGGTCTGCAGGATCCATTTGAACAGTATACCGTGGGTGGTGGGACAGGTTACTGAACATAGACCCAAACTCAGGCACTCTTCTCTGATACAGGCAAAGAGAAATACTGTCAGCGAGTGTGTTTAATTCAGTCCGTTTCTTTGCTCTAACGTGTCAAAAGTAACAACTGAGAAACAATATTGGTGGATCTAGGTGGATTTACCTGTAAACAACTGAAGACAACACCTTGTCATTTAAAAAAAAACTCTCTGTGCATTCTTAAGAGCTATAAGCAACAAAACTCAACAAAACAAACCCCATGCTAATAACATTAGAGTTTATCCCAAGATAATATCTTGTGTTTAAGAATTATTGAGCCAAAGAGACTGTTGCCTTTGACTTGGTACTTATAGTATAGTAAATAGTAAATAGTTAATTATGGTAAAGTTACCCTTCTTTTAATTAAAGAGATATAACACTTTGCCAGGGCTTAACCTAATTATTAGTTAACGTTATCTGATGACATGACCTTTCTTTAATGTTAGCAACACAATCAATATTTTGCTGTATGACAAATATGGACACAACTTACAATTCGGTCTTTAGATGCATAGGCCTTGACGCTGGACCTGACATGGTCTACCTGCGATGACACGGTGTAAACTGGATCTGCGGTTCAAAACAATTCAGCTAGTTAGCTAAAGTCCACCAAGAGCTAGCAAGATTTCAAATGGTAGCGTTAGCTCGCGTCGGCTGGCAGTAAGTTAAGTTTACTTACCATACAAGTAGTCATAAACCCGCTGCCGCTGAACAACTTTATTAGCATCATTTTTCTTAGGAATTGTGCGAGTGACATATATGCTCATTTTATTTATTTCAGTTAAAATAAATATTCCAATGAATTTCTCTCGCAGACAGCGATATCAAGGGCCTATGTGGTATTTAACAACGTAGCCATGGAGACGGTAACTGTTTGAAAGTGGGAGGGGTCTACTCATTTCATTTCCTGCATAGAAGTCACGTGACTGGCAGTTGGAAAATCTAGGCTTTGTGGATATGAAACAACCGATGACCTACTGTGTTTGAACATATGTGGTTCCTTGTTAAAAAGAAAAGAGTAAAAGTTACACGCTATGTACCGAACAACGTAAGGGGAGAATACAATTACGTCTCCCAAGAAACAGCTCGGTAAGAATCATCCAATCACTGAACATACAATTCAGGCGCGTGCGTCGCTAACTGCATGCTGACGCTAAAATCTACGTTTTGTACTAGGAACTTGATAACACGTTCATCAGTTGGTATAAATCAGTCTACTTTCGGCTTCGGCAGCATCTATTTCACGATGTTCTGTTTCCAACTTCAACGACGAAGCGTCCTTTGTTACAGCTCTGATTCGCGTGTGTCCCTGACAGACTTCTTCTCCATAGAGACGGTGGCTGAGGCTTATGGGTCTCGAAGGCATTCTCCGTACCAAACTGACTGAAAAAAACATGTATTCCTCAAACACAAAGAGGGGATTATTAAAACTAATGGTCTTAACATAAACCTATAACCACAATATAATATATACAAGACTCTCGTGTTTTAACGCTAAGGACGAGAAAACTTTCAAGTGGGGAAATATATTTCCGGAAACAGCGGTTCCTGGATGGTTCCTCTCCCTTCGCAACTCGCCTTACGTTTTAGAGTTGATATGTTATTATAATTATAACCCTTGTGCAATAAACGATAATGTCAAGTATTTGTTGCATTGTTGAGAGTACAATACCTCAAAATTAAAAACTGCATACACATTCTGAAATGTGTTGATACAACACATTTTTTCCGTTAAACCAGGGAGCAGTATAGTATGTGACTTTATTTATGTGAAAATAAATCATGCTTTCATCAAAGTACTAATCCGGTGTCGGTTTTAATAGTAAAATAACATTTATTTGCACACATTTTCAATGTCAGTGTTTAAAATGTCATTGCTCCGCTAAGTACAAATGTAGATCTTTATGTTTTGGGGGCTATTTTTAATTTCCAGAAGACATCTTAAGTGTTTCACTTCATACATCTCACTTTTTTCTTTACTCCTCAGAGCACATTTTTGGGTAGCCAAAAAAGTTGATTTTGTCATCAACAGGAAGTCTGCATTATCAAAAGGAAACAGAACACACACACACACACACACACACACACACACACACAGTATTTTTCTCCTTCTCAAAGTTTTTTTTAAAAATTGCATGTCAGGTTTTCTTAGTCTTTTGGATTTGAGGAACACAGCTGACCAAAGCAACATTACTTCACAGCTGGAAGGTGTTGCAATTCTGTGGAAAAGCTAGTTTTAGTGCCAAGTGTGCCAGCTCACTGTCAGCTGAACTTCTGCTGCCTATATGTTAAATAAGCACTGTCTAATGTTAGATCTCAAAAAAAGAAGAACAGCCTTGTGCCTGGTTAAAGCCTAGATTATTGCAAGTACTACGTCCTCACATTAGTGCCAGTTTTGTTTTTGACAGCCTTAAACCATCAACTGTAGATTTTATGAGATACATCTTGGTTAATAACAAGATGTCTCATTGCAAGATGTACTCATGAACCACAAACTCCGCATTGAGAATGCAGATCATAACCACATACACAAGTGATAACTACCAAATGCATAGCTGTCTGTTGATCTGTGATCTGCAAACGGGATGGAATCAGTAATAACGCCTACAACCACATTAACACTTCATAAAAAGCGAATGTGTAACCTTTAAATGGCTTGTTCTTGCACCAGTAGATATGAGACCACAAACAATCACTTTTGTCATTAATTATCCTTATACAGCATGAAAAATTTCTTCTTAAATCTATAATAACTGTAAACTTAGAGACCAGTTTATTATCTAAAAACTAGCTAAAACTAAAGCAGTCTAATACAACAACGTTGCCAGAAATCCTACTAAAGTTATAATAACTTTAGTTTAGGATTTCTGGCAACGTTGTTGGTGTTTTGATAAAACCTTTCTTTTTTAAGTTGTGATTCAACCGTATGGTAATTTTGGAGGCTGTATAGTTTGTGCTGCTGTTACATTTTATGGTGTCATATTGAAAGGTGTTTCTGATATTTTGTCCACACCATTCATATCAATGAGGATAGACTAAATATTAGAAACACCTCTCAGTATAATGCCAACAGCACCACAAACTACAGCCACCAAAATGTCTGTAAAGAATCAACACCTCTGTCTTAGTTTCAACAAAACCTGAACATTTTTACCTTAAAGAAGACAGGGTTTATTGCAGGGTTGTTGTATTACACTACATTAGTTTTAGCTATATGTGTACCCCAGGTAGCAAGGCATTCATATAGAGTAAGGCTATACCTAGGAAGCAAAACCCATGTAAGATTTTATGAATGATATAATACAAATCCATACTGTGAATATGTCTAATGTGTCTGCTTTATACTATGTGTATATGTGTCTATCTCAGAGTGTTCACACTGCTTTGAAAGAGGGTGATCATGTGACTAGCAAGAAAGGAAACTTGTGTCTTGACTTATCAGACATCATCGTGTGTGGGAGAAAGAGGCAGATGTTTGGGTGGAAAGCGGTTTGGAGACGGGAAGAGAAAGAAGAAGGGAGGGACGTATTAGTCACATGTCTTTTATATTTCTGACATGGTAGCCCAGGCCAAACTCTAAAGTTTTGATGTTACTGTAGACAGCGTTCAGGACTGAGGATTTAGTTAAAGACTAGATTTGATGTATTTCTTACTGGTGTGAGAGGCACTGGGGTAGCCAGTTTACAGAGCAACCTGAGGACAGCTGGAGATGAGGGACATGATGTGGATTTATGCAGCCATTATCCTCTTGTCGTCTGAAGCATGGAGCACGAATACAGGTTTGGACATTAACACATTTTACTTGCACGTGGTTGAAGATACAGTTTTTAGATACAAACTTTTTTTTTTAGAGGGGCACAAAACCTCCACAATGATGACCTCGTAAGGACTTTTGTACATTGTATGGTACATCTTATTACAACTACAAATGAATGGAGTCATTTATATACTGTACGAATTTGCGGTACTTTACACTATATGTAAATATGTTGTGTGAATGTATTGTCATTAGCATGAAATGTACCTCAAATATCATGCAGTATACAGTTCATTACTGTGTGATCTGTGACGTGGGTGATATTTGGATGAGTATGATGTGTATTATTTGACACTACTCATAAAAGTAGTCTTTTCATAAAATTATATACAGTACAAAGTTGCCACGTATGCAAATGTTCCAGGTGAACAACTAAACAGATGTTGGGGCCCCATACTTCATTATTGTTTGGATGAGGTCTCCTTGGTATGTAGGAGTTATGGAGGTCTCTTTTCCTAACCCCTTGGCTGCTGTGCAAATAACTTGTCTATCATCGGTTTTGGGGTACTGAGGGACCCTAGGGAGACATAAGTTTACAGACTCGTGTTATAGTAGGATCCCATGTATGCCTAAATGTATAAAAGATGAGTTTGAACAGTGTTCGAGGCAGCAGTACTGATTCGGCTACGGGTGCTGTACAGGTCAAGATGCACATGCCTGTTGATCCTGATCTTTGATGCAAATAAAGAATATTATGTGAAAAGTCAGTATCAGCGGAGTTTCCTTCCATCATCGGATCATCGCCTACATCTGGGGAATGAAGAAGAAATTAACAACAAGTAAACTAGTAAAGTGTAAATCTGGTGGTTCGTACTTGTGAGATTTCTGTTACATCTTTGTGACTCGCAGTGTAGACAGTCAGTGGAAAGAACATTCATGGAAGTGGGGTAATGCAGAAGCTGACAAGCAAGACAATTGTTCCATAACAGGTGTATGAAAAGGTTGTGGCCTGTTTTCTGAATGAACAAGCGGCACACTGCCACTTGTTTCTACAGTGGAAATCATGATTTCAAATCAGGTTCACACTTTGATGCAACTTTTTTCCACTGTGGGGTCTCTGAAATGTAATAGAGAAACTTCTGCCTGAGGTCTGTGGTTTTACTACTCCATGTCATGCATTGTGCTTTGCTTACATCCAGAAGTAAACAAGTCTCAGACCCCCATAACACTCAGCAGCGAAAACTTCGGCCAATGAATCCTGAATTTTCCGATTCATTTCTTTGAAATAACAATGCTAAAGTCGTGAGCTTCTTCTACAGTGTAGACAAGTAAATGGGGGATATTATGACAATAACATTTGCCTGTTATATATGTTTTACTGTCAATGATTTCCTTACTCCAGATAAGTTTTTTGTTTTACAAAAGCTCAAGAAACAATTTCCTTCAGCAAATAATGCTGTATATTGTCACAATTGTCTGTGATTTAGCCCTGCTGCAGTTGGACATGTCTGAACAGCTTTAATTGTATCGCTTCACACCTTAAAACTAACTAAACTAAATAACAGATAAACCACCTTGCTTGTTGCTCTGCTGATTGAACACTTCAGAATGAATCTCTAACTGCTGCTTTCTGACTGAAAACAGACTGTTTTACTAATGTTTTTACATCCACCTCTCTCAGGAACTAATCAAAGCACCCCTGTGAACTCTACCACTTCTCCTCCTAAAGTTTATGGTAAACTAATTTCCCCCCTTTTCTCTCCAGCTATTTTACAGTATGAGTAAAATATTAGATTATTAATATTAAGTAAGACTAGTGAAGGCACAGGAAGTTGAAGCCAATGTTTTTATCCCTCCTTTCCTTGTTAATCCTCATTGCAGACATTAAGCACTTTTTTGTTGAAATAAATTTAAAGAATTAAAAAAACAAGTTATTTCTGAATAAGAAATGTTTAGTCTTTATTTTTTATTTTATTTTGGAATGTAATTATAAAACATTAAGAGGCTATACCAAATGTTTGCCACTTGTTTTCATTCAGTAGATCTTAAAAAATATAATGTTTGGATTTTGCTAGCATTGCATCGTTGATCTTAAAGATCCCAGTTTATTGGGTTTCAGTTGAGTTTAAATGAAATTTAACAATTTCTGACTGATATTTATCCACTGTTTAATCCAAAATAATTGATAAGAAGGTTTCCTCATATCCTCAAATAACACCTTTCTATATGGGCATATTTTGTTGTAACAAACATAAAACAACTACATGATTTATTTTATCACTGTTTTATCCTGTGTCATTCTTCATGCCTCAAGTTATATCTGTGTTACTATTCATGCTATCATCTTTTTGTTTCAGCACAATCATTGCACCAGTATGTGCAAAAATAATGAAACTATTCTTTTCTTTTTTTTTCAGTTGTCAGAAATTCAGCTTTCAACGTGGGGAGTGATGTTAACCTGACATGCAGCAATAAAACATGGAATGAGATGATGTATGTTATCTGGGAAATAACCCTGAAATACAGCGTCTGTAAGATAGGCTTTGACAATGATGGCCGAATTAAAGACTCCTGTAATGATGGCAAGTCGCTCCGAAACACATCCAGCGCTCAGTCATACCTGCACATCCCAAACTTTTCAAATTATGACGTGGGAGTCTACAAGTGTGAGTCGGTTTACAGAGGAGGGAGTGAAGATTATCAGATCAACGTGGCTATCACAGGTAGGACTCAAAGATGGATGATTTAAAAAAAACATGTAATCAATAAGGTTAACTTCTTAAAGGGTAACTTCACCCAAATGTAACAGTGAATTCAGCTTACCTCTAGTGACATGTGTTACTGCTGTGAAAATCACTGAAAAGTGACATTTGAAAACCCCAATAGCAATATGCCTTTCTTGACACAATTTCCCTGTTAATCTGTATAATGCACCAACCTCACTGTTGAAGATTTTCATCTTAAACTATTTTATACTCAATGTACGAAATAGTGAAAAAGTAAAACTTTGTGCAAAGGCAAGCAAATTAAAACTACTTTATCTGCATGGTTAGGTATTATTTGGTGTAAGGGCAAATGCATCTTTGGATGGATTTGGTTGAACTTACCTTTTAATACAGCAAGCGGAAGTTCTCAGCAAGTCTCATTTCTCCTGTTTTGTCTTCCGTGGCTCAGTTCCTCCCAGTATATCAGCCTGGTTAGAGCATAAGGACAACAAGATGGTGGCAGTGTGCAAAGCGGAAAGAGGAAAACCTGCTGCCAGCATCAGCTGGAGTAATTTGGGAAACTCATCATCTGTGGAAACACTGCTCGACTCACATGGATTTTGGACTGTCGAGAGTCGCCTGGAGCTTCCAGAGGGAATGGATCCAACAAACCTGAGCTGTGCTTTCAGTCACCTGTACTGGAAAGAGGAAAAGACTTTGGTACCAGAACACAAAAAAGGTCAGGCTTTAGCAGAGTGGATAACACAAGAGAAAAGATTTAACTCTGGGTTTAGAGCAGAAGCAATACTTTTAAATGATTATTTTGTTTTATGTTTTTTGGGTCAACATTGACAAGATGTTTTATATTATAGTGGTAAATTACTAACTAAATTAATAACTTTGTAAATTGATGTAATGTATTGTATTGATGTCCAGCAGATTAACAAACCTTTAATCTTCACTTTGCAGGTTATGTTCCTTGGCTGTGTGTCCTTATTATTGTGGTGATCATTGGGTTTTTGGCAGGAGGTTTATCTTTTGCACAAAAGAAACTAATAACATTGAGGTATGAATTGTCATTTGATGAAAAATGTTTTACATCGTCTACTTGCATACCAGTAGTATAAACTACTAGTTTTGTTGAGTCACTGAGCTGGTTTGTGTATCCACTTTTTTGCCAGGCAATGCCAGCAGTGCGACATCTCACCATCCAAATCTCCACCGGTAGGTAATCTTTCTGTAACTCTGCAGTTCATAGTTCTGTGTGTTTCAGTGCACACTGTTAAGTATTGTTCATGACACCTCCTTTTCAGACAGAGGATGTGGAGGAAGTGGAGCCCTACGCCAGCTATGTTCAACGTGTGAACTCTATCTACAACTCATCTGCAGATTTGTTCACATAAAATCATACACATTATATGCATCACACACACTCCGCTCTTTGTGAGAAACTGAAGGCTGTGAAACTGAGAACGGGGGAAATAGTAAAGAGTTATGAGTGTGAGATGAAAGACTTCCGATAAGAGAGGGAAGCCTCTCAGTTTAATTCTGTGCTCTTGACTGATGGAACAGGGAATGTACCTAATGACACACACTGGCACCCTTTCACAGTAAATGCAGCCCACTACTCTGTGTGTGGGTCTCATGGAGTACATTAACAATAACTGCAAATGAAGTGCTGATTTGGAAAGAACACCGCCTTCAGCCGGACGCAGCACACAGAACTAAAGACTTTTCATGCTCTCATGAAATACATGTACAAATACATGAGCTGCAAGTATATAAAGATGAGGATGATTAATAGTATTGGTATTATTACACATATTTATAGATTAACTGTGAAGAGATGTTCACCTCTTGCTCCTGTCAATCCAGTAAAGGTGCCAAGTAGAGAAGGACAGGTGTAATTCAGTGATTGCCACAAGATAATATGGACAATATCATGTGAAGTATTCATGTTTTGCCTTAATGTATAATTATGTAACTGCGTGTATTAAAAATACATCTCTTCCCAAAATGTTCCGTGACAATGTGTCAGTCGTTACAATAGAGTGACACAAAGTGTGAAAAGCAGTCAGTTGTTTACATTACATTGTTTTGCAATGTGCTGCAAAAAAGTAACCGATACTTGGTTGAACACCCACCTGTTTGATGATTATCAGCTCTGGACCATCCAAATAAATGGTGAGTATTAGAATTTGGTTCAATACTCTCGTAATGAGTGTGAACCCATTCTTGAAGAAACTGATTAGGTGAATAGGAAATGGAAACTAGAACTGTTCTGCCATCTACTGGTGGAGATTGGAACATAGTCCATCGTCATGATCATGAGCTGTATCACAGTCCATGTTAATACACACTCAAATCTAGAACTGCTGAAAGGTTGGGTTCACAATCTCTCAAGATTAACTATTAAAACAATGGTCAGGTACCCACATTTACACTGAAACAGGTTTTCCTTGCTGTAATAATTCCTCCTGTTCATACTGGCCTTTAAGAGATGCCTTCCTAATGCACTTCCAGTGTAAGTGATTGGGGACCAAATCCACAGCCAGGGTCTAAACTTTCTGTTTGAATTCTGCTATTAAATCGTACACTGAAGCAAGTAAAAATTGTCTTACCCTCACATTGATTAGTTAGTTGAACAGAAAAGACCTTTTTTCTGTACACTTACTCTCTTAGTTCTTCATGTGTCCATTTCTGGCGAGCCCATTAATGATTTCCCCTCTGAAATGTAGCAAAGAACCATACTGAAGGGTTGGTCTTAAATCAAAGGGATTATTGCTATGACTGTCAAATGTTTTCAGTGATGCAGTGGATTAATACGACAGAATAATGAACAAAAGTGGTATTCTGTAAACATTTAGTCAACAAAAAAAGATCAATGAAACAAAGGCAATTACACTGCTCTACCAATTCATATGCATCCAGTCAAATATATAAATAAATAAGGGCACAGACAAAAACGTTTTCTGCATACACATACAAAACATAAAAAATATAAATTCTCAAGTCTTAAATATCTATTTGTAGTATATTTGGGTGGTGTGCAGCAGTTCTCAGGAGCACTATGTTGCAAAATGGTGGAACAAAGTTTTGACTCTGTTTCAACAAAAACAGACTATAGATAAAGATCAAACTTGTACACACATTAGTCAACCTGCTCATGAAGTCACTTCTTTTCCTTTCATGGTGAAAAAACAACATGAGTACAACATCTCTTCCACTTTTGTAGTACACACACCCCTTGAAAGCTGAAAGTAAATACAACAATTTTGGAGCCTAATCTTTCTATATCAAAATGATTTAAAGATTTAACATTCTCAGTCAACCAGGTCATGCTGTAACAAACTGGAGTTTGTCAGAAGCTACTGGGTTTGGATCTTGGAGATGTTCATAACGGATATAACCTCTTACATGATGGGTAAAGATTCCAAACACCAAAGCTATGTCCAAAATCCATACTACATACTAATTCTATACAGTGCGTACTACATACCAATCATCATAGTATACTGTTAAGCAGTTAATATACAAAAATATAAACATACTTTACCATTGTATACTAACAGGAAAGGACACAATACATGCAACATTAAATTCCAATTAAACATTGACTTTGGAAAGCTATTTAGCCAATTAAACTTCACAAAGAGAGTAAAATTTAAATTCTCTGCGTACACACACTGACTACACCATGTGACAAGTTTTTCTGCAAATAAAAATGTATGCAATCAGAGTTATTTAGAAAATGCTATAATCACATAAAGGTTTGACACACATGGTGTAACTAGTATGGTGTATGTCAGAAGCTACTGGATTGGGCGCCGTTCCTATTCTTGAAGATGTTCAGGATGTTTCACACCTTTTGTATGATTGGCAAAAATTCTTCAAGACAAACACACAGTCCAGTTTCCTTTGAGTCCAAATAATGCGCTGATGCCATGATGTTTCAGGAATCCAGGCAAATCAGATCAAGTGCTGCAGATTCTCCTCCTGAGGTTGAGTTTCTTCTGTAAAGAGGTCAAATCTTGAGGAAGGAACACCAGAGTTGTGTTCAGTCTTGAGGTTTCCTCAACAGTAAAGAGAAACATCTTGGCTTTTCCACCACCAGCTGGTGTTGACCTTGGAGGCTTTGTTGTTTTAATTTTGCCACAGTTTCTTGATTGAAGATCTGAAGATTTGATTAACAGTTCAACTGGAAACAACTTCTTGGATGCCATTACAAAATATTAGACACTCTCTTGATATTACCTACCAATCCTGCGTCTTGCAATAGACTGAATGAACTTTTCCTCTTGTTTCTTTTTACCCCATGAGCACATAATCGTCTTCACATTCGTCTTTAGATGAGCACTCAGACACACGTTTAGGTTGAAGTGCTTCTGGGATATAAACTGTTGCATAGTCACAATCATCGTCAGTGGTAGCTCTAGCTCTTCTTGATCCTTTGACGGTGCTGTGGTCAATAGAGGCATACGTTACATCCTCGTTAGGCTGTCATGAGATAATGCACAGAGTGAGATGGTCTTTCCTCAGTCCTGAACATATGTTACACATAATTTTTTCATACAGTGCTACTGCAACCAGCATGTTTTTGATGTGGTAAGTGGTTATAACTTCCTGCAGATGAAATAAACTGCCCCAAAGTTTCTTTTACAACAGAGGCCATGCATGAATGTTCACCCAGTATGCAAATCGAATGAGGCAGCACCTCTGACTGACTGAAGCAGTCCCATGATAAGCTGGAACTGATAACTATGAAGATTCATGCTCAATAAAAATAGACTAAACATTGATATTGGCAGGTCTACCTTATTATCTGTGCGGCTTCGACCAGCTGGTGCAGAATCCCCTGAAAGAGAAAATGTAAATATATAAAGTGTAGCAAAACTTTCTAAGGTTAAGGTATATACTATATATATTCAAAATACTATATATACTATTATAGATTTAGTTTTACCTTTCCTTTTCTTCTTTATCCTGTCAGTAGAACGAATTGAAATGATGAGACCACAATAAAGGCACAATCATTCATATCAACATTAAACATAGAACAATAAAACTTAATTAGTGTGGGATAAATAAAAAGACTGGTGATGATAATTTAACCTCCACTTAGCGGGTAATAATGTCTTAAAAAAATCATAGAATACTATCTACTATCAGTTTTTTACGGGTGTAGGTTTTACCCCACAGCAGTGTTTCCTTGACAGCTTAACAGATGACGTGTGGTGCAACAGGAAGCACTTAACATATGCCTTCAACCCACATCTGTTTATATCCAACTGCCTGTGTCAGTGACAAACAGCACAGGACATGGAACTTTGAATGCTTCTAGGTCAACATCATAATGTTATAATAAATAAATATTGTAAAGCTGCAAATTCTTTATGTTGACCTGTCGTTCACAAAGACAGTGGCTGAAACTGAATCCGTTCATAACGCTATTTCCTTGATGAAGCAAATGCAGAAGCTGCTTGCAGTAGAGCCAAAATACAACATTGTTTAATTTGGACAAGTACATCCAGGTCTCTAATATTGTTTTTTTTTTTTTTTTAATGATCTTGACCACATTTCCTTGTAATTTAATCACTCTCATTTTAAAGATGTTTTAGATGTGAGTGTGCCCTCTACTATGTGTATATATCTAAGGATGATTTCTTACCTTGAAGTGCAGTTTCCCATAATGTGCCCACAGAATCTGGATGTTCACACTGTATTTGTCGGCAGGTGGCAGGTAGCAGAGCTTGGTTGCTGTAGAACAACCCCAAGCTTGACACTGTGGTAGACACTGATCTCACTGATCTCTCTACTGCTGTATCTGAGTGCACACACACACACACACACAGAGAGAGAGAGAGAGAGAGAGAGAGAGAGAGAGAGAGAAGGGGGGAGCATACAACGGCCTTTTTGTGTGCTATTTTGATTTCCTGTGCACGATGGTTTCTTACACCACACACACGCACATGCATATACTGATGTTGCAGGAGAAAACCTCAAATACATTAAAGGCTCAGTTCACCTGAATCTAAAAAATACAAACAAACAAAACACAGCCCATCGATTTTTACAAAACAAACTGATCCACTAAAAACTGTTGGTGGTGATATCTTTGAAGTTGCCAAGACTTTTCTTCCAGAAAGACTGGAATGAGTTCAAATGTCATTTTTTTTCAAGCCTCAGCAGCACATATCTCAAAACATATGCAAGTAAAACCAAATCTATCAGCTTTGCTAGATACCGCAGGGGGGGTAGTATAGATCGAGCTTGAGGCAAGCTGACCCTTAACTGTGATGTTTGCTCTTGTAGCTGTATTGTCTCATTTGCATGATTATGCAAACTTTCTTGATGAGGAATATGAGGAAGTCACAGACCTATTTTTGATGTTCAGTGTACAATCTATGTCTTTGTCAAGAGTAGAAATAGACCTTTATGGATGTAAGGATCATTCAGAGATATTTCTGTAATATGCACTATGCAGTAAAATCAGTTACTCAGAATGAGGATGATTCACTGTACTGAAAGTTTGGATCAGATTCAGCTAAATGTCAAATGTCAGATGTTTGATATCAGATAGATTTTTAAAAAATGTACATGGTGTATGAATTAATTCTAGACCATGTATACATATGAAGTAGATGATACTATGCTGTACACTGGAGGGCGCTGTTGGAGCAGTCTGGGTGATTCACATACCACTGAGCAGGAACATGCCTTATAGAAAGTTATGGATCATCTTACACCATCTACTGGTTGCATTGAAACAAACAAGAAACATAGCACATCAGTACATCCACATCCACAACTGTGATGAAAACAAGTAATTGCCATGTATATTTAGTAGTTTTAGAAATAGTCTTGGGTTGAAAATTGTTTATTCAAGTCACAGTAACCGCTTGTGATTGCACTTTGGCAGACTTTTGGTCATTTCTGCATCTGCAGGAGCTGCAGATGTCTGCACAGATTGGATAAGGGAAGCAAGCAAGCATCTTATTATTTCATAATAAGATGTTCTAGTCTAGTGTTCACTGCTGACTAATGTTAGCTGTTCACATGCATGTAGCCACTCATTGGAATGATATGTACCCAAGGCCTCAGTCTGACTTTGAGGCCACAACTTCCTGCTGGGCCTCAGCTGGGCTCCGAGTGCTGTTGGTTGAAATGATGAATCTGTGCACATTACAAAGGTCAACCCCAGTCCCGTGACAGAGAGTGACAAACCCACTTAATAACCTTAATAACAGTGTCTCAGCTTTTGTATTGAGGATTACCTACGTGTGTAAAGAAGTGTTTTTTTCAGCGTGTATTACAAAATTAAAATGCAAAGAAACAATAATACACAATGTGCAGTTTTCACAAGCATTCAACTGTGTTTCATGACATTGAAATACACACACGTGCAGGATGGTCTTCGAATATATGTAGGAGGACAGGAAGTGGTGAGCTTGTCACAAGTGAAATGAGCCCATGCAGTTGCAACAGTTTTAGACCCTCTGTAAATTCTCAGGTAACGAACATGTCAAGCCTCATGGATAGACTGCCGTTCACCTATCTGCCGATATTTTGCTGTTTTACATTTGTCTGTATGTATGGAAGAGCTCATGGTAAGCCTTAACACTCTTTTATCTTGTGATGTGACTTTCAAGAGAGCATGAGGGAACATTTTGAGTCATTAACTGCGAAAAAGAGAAAACAGTAACACTTTAGATTACAGGCCGTAAATTACAGTGTAATCATTTAGTCTATGTGGGGTATCATTACAATAAGTATTGGGTACCAACTGTATATGCAAGTACAAGGAAAGAAGGCAAGATGTTAGGGAATAAGTGGTCAACAACTTATTGGTGAAGTTAAGTTCTGTTGTCTTGTATCAGAATAGACAAGACTAAGGATTTTGAGTGTAATTTGATTGACATTTAATTTTATTTTAGGCTCTATTCCTTCATGTGAAGTTGGGTTGATGGTCCGAAGAGGCATGACACGGAAAACTGCCCCTCGCCAACCTCTGACAATCAGATGTCCTGTCAAACACTGTGGAGAATCACTGACTGTCACCTGGTGTAAACTACTCGACACAAAATGTGAACCGATTAATTACACAGAGAATGTAGAAATAATACAGATCAACAAACTTCCTAAGGATGAACTGATCTCCCTTTTGACTTTCAAACGGATATCCATTTCTGACGACGGCCTGTACAGGTGTTATTTAAAAGACAACAAACATGAGGAGATCAGTCACATCATCAACATCTCAGTTTCAGGTAGGCAGTTTTTTCTCCCTCAGAGCCAAATTATGGATTTAAAATGTTTTGTTTCAAGTGTTAATTCTTTCTTTCAATCTACAGACTTAAACCAGTGGGTTAAAAGCTCTGACAATAATGCTGGTAAGAACCTGTATTTGTCAAATACATATATTTTAATGGATACAGACTAGGACTACTGATCTGATTCTTCTTCTTTTGTAGATGAGTTACCAAGCGCTGCTGGTGAGAAGGATGTGTCCTGGCTGCCCTACTTCTACATCTGTGGAAGCATAGCTCTTCTGGTCTTCACATCGACAGTGTTAATCCTCCTGAGTTCTTATGGCTGGAAAAGTAAGACCATTAACATGTATTCACAGTTTGAATTACTGTGACAACATTTCTAGATCTTATCTCCTAACAATGGAGCATTTGTTTTATGTCTTCTTCACAGGAATACTGACCTTTAACCACACAAAGGGGCAGGTAATGTGATGCAGTATTGCTAACTTTAAGGAATAGTTTGACATTTTGGGAAATAAACTTAGCTACTCCCTTTCTTGCTGAGACTTAGATGAGAAGATTGATACCACTCTCATATGAAGCTACAGGCAGCAGCCAGTTAGCTTAGCATCTCTAAAGCTCACTACTTAACTCATTATATCTCGTTTGTTTAATCAAGACAAAAACCGAAGTGGGAAAATGTTGTGGTTTTATGGGAGTTTTCTAATGTTTTTCTCTGAAAGGTTTTAGTCGCTAGAGACCCAAGTTTTTATTCAGAGTATGCTGGATGTAAGTGATAACAGGTAATGTTGAATGACAAAGCTAGCTCAGACACATGAGCTTTGAATGGCACAACGGTCAAGATACCGACCAAGTGGCGGTCCTAAGAGATGTTAGGACTGATGAGGGAACCTCATGTAGTTATCTTGAGTACCTTGACCCTGCACAAGTAGTTTTCCTGGCCAAACATCCTTGACCTTCAGCTGTTGTGGCCATCGCTGGAGAAAAGGAAAGAGGTGCCACGACTTCCAAAAGCTGATGGATCCTCTAAAAGTCTTTTGTTTGTCCAGACACAGAACTGTATCAGCTGAGGAACTCCTGTCTATCTACGCTCAACTGCAAAAAAAAAGTAGAGCGTGTTCGCAGTGCACACAGCCATGTTACAATGATCAAGCAAATAATTTGTCATTACAGTGCTGAGTAATTTGGGTTTGGTTGGTGCCAGTCTATGAGACGTTTTAGCAGTCTATGTGTTAGGTAGAACAGAATAAACTAACAGAAAAGTTACTACTTTTGGAACATTTTACAAGCAATATGTATGTATAAATATATCTTCCTATGATAAGGGTTAATTAGTGAGCTTCAGAGGTGCTGATAGGCGATTTTGTTACCTTTGGACAGAGCCAGACTAGCCCGTAATTCCTGTCTTTGTGCTAAGGTAAACTAACTGGCTGCTGGCTTTTAGCTTCATATTTGGCTTACAGACACAACAGTGGTAATGATCTTCATCTAACTCCTTGGCAAGAAAGCAAATAAGCGAATTTCCCAAAACGTTGAATTTTTCCTTTAACTCAGATGTTCAAGAGTCATGATATTGTCAAGCAAGAGTAGGGTATTTTATTTGCTAACCTAATCTTGTTCTGGTGTTTTGGTGTCACAGGAAATTTCCACCCATGTGATACCTGACCTCCCCAAGGGGAATGCTCATTCCACTCTTGGCCTGCAAACCCACTTTTCCATTCCGAATGACATCTACTCTCCGAAAACTGCTGAAAGACCACTATCACGACCTCCCCTGATGACCAATGGGAACCAGCGGGCTGTGGCAAACACAGCAGATGAAAGTCAAGTGTCAGACCATGCAGTGTATGCTGTCATCAACCACCGGCAGTCTGGGATACCTGCCAGAGAAACGAAACAAAATAAAAACGCAGAATATGCTGCCATCAATGTTTCCTGAACATCTTTGATTTGTCATCGTCACATGCAGATGAAAACATGGCTGGAAACTTCTACACAAGAAGGTGGCGGTGTCATGGAACAGGCAAGGAAGTGAAGCGATCAACCACACAGCAGAAGGGGTGAACGGAGGAGGCTTGTGGTGGTACAGTACAGTCATCTTGAAGTACCCTGGCTAGACCAGAAGCAGCATTGCATTTATTCTTTTGCCCCCTTTGTTCCAGACAATTCTGCTTTTTATTATTAATTTCTTATTTCATATATTGTTTTTTCCCTCCAGTCATTTAACTTACGTGACTTGGAGAGCTTTTTTTGGACTCATTTAACTTTGTTGGCTAAAGCATTGGTGGTTTGTACAAAAAAAAAAAAACAGTGGGTAAGTAGATGTGTCATGTGCAGACTCACTGAACACTTATTGTGCATACTTATGTCTGATTTGTTATTATAAAGACTGAAGTTTGGTAAAGAAAAAGAAAAAGAAAAAAGTTCCAATAAAACACATGTTGTTCTTTGAAAGGTTATGGATGTGGTGTCCTCAGTGATTATGTTTTGATTACTTTCAGCTGAGATGACTATTTGAATATTTTAAAGAAAGAATAATTTGGCCAACTCATCCTATTGTTCTTTGTGAAAGAGAGATGACATTATGAGAAAACATATTACTTTCTTTATCTGAGTCTTTATCTTACACATTTTCTGTTCCACATAGAGACCTCAGTGTATTTCCCTGCCACTGGCGGAAATGCAGTACCTGGCCTGTCGACCATACCGGTGGGGTTTAGTTTAAATGTGCAGGAAGTTAAAGAGGGGGTTGAAAGAGTTCCGACATAATTTGTGGTAGCAGATGCACCACCTGTTCTCAACCACATGTGGTTTACATACTGAGGTACTGTAGTTTAGGTAATGGTCTTATCATTATGTTGGTCACATGTTCAGCAAGTTAAATAACATACAGGAAGAAGGAATATTGATCGGCCGAAGAATTTGCCAAAACCAATTAAAAATTTTATTAAAGACAATAATATGTCACAGTAGAGCAGGGATTTGTGGTCACCAACCTTAAATATTTACCTGTGACCCTTCATCACAAGTTATGGCCTCACTGCAGACATGAGTTTTGAGCAGTTCGACTAAAGACTTTCCCTCTCAGGTTGTTCAGTTTGAAGGATTTAAGAGGCAGAAAGAGGTGAAAGAAAAAAAAGCAACATTCATAGAAAAGTAAGATAAATGAATATCTATCTTGTGACCCCTTCAGAGTGATCTATTTTTCTATATTTTAGTCAATTGTGAACAGAATCAGAAAAGCAGTGTTTGCCCTGCTCACCTTTTTTAACACCTAAATCCACAAATCATCCATCACTGCTCATCACGCTGAACACATACAGTGTGTCATATTGACAGATATGCTGATTCAGTTTTCTTTAGATGATGTCCAGTAGAGCACAGTGTTCCCTGAGTTGTAAATCCTGATGGTAATCCATTTACTGATGTTCACAAAAGGTCCTTTCACTAAATAAATGTGACCTGGCTTTTATGTTTCTTACAGTATATTCTCACAGGAGTGCATACTCAGGGGAGGAAGGTGAAAAGTTGAAATGTAGTTTACATACTTCACATGAGTTGGTCAACTTCTTTTCTGCCTCTGAGTGGAAATGTTTCATCTCAGCAGCGGTGTCTGATAGCTACAGCCCACACACAAGTTCTGCTCTTATAGCTTCTCTCTCTCTCTCTGACTCAAACACACACATGAGTAATTGTGTTTTTTCTCTGGTGGACAAAGCCCTGTTTCAGACGGCAGAGAGATGGAGAGCGTGGAGGCTTGTGCGATGGCAGCGTTTGAGACAGGCCTGATTAGATCAAGCCTGCGGTCACTCAGAGAGTGTGTGGACGCTGCAGCGACTGACAAGTCGTCGGACAAGGTGTACAGATACTGTATCTTCTGACGAGGACGTGCATGTTATTCAAATGTAAAAATCTGAACGGTATTTTTAATGTACAGTGAGTGGGAATTTACATTTAACAGCTTTAATTTTAAATCAAGTAAAGTGAAATGACAGTGGTAGCTTCAACATTATATTTTAGGCATGTGGGTTGCACTTTGATCCAGAGCAACAGACAAGTGGTTTTTAGGGTTTTGTTCAAGGACACTTTAAAGGAGGTAGAGTGGCTCTTCTGGTGGTTTAACCTGCAGTCCCAAGTAACAGGATCATTTGTTCAAATGTATTATTCTTTTTTAAGTGGGTCTTGTAACATACACTCGACCACACCGTCTCAACACTTCACCACAGCCTGACCTGCATACACTCACACTCTCCTCCTCACACACATGAACTCGCCTGACTGTCTGTGAAATGCAGACTAGCAGACACGGCGAAAAAAGGGTATCAACGTTGCAGCTTTAGGGAATACATTTACAGATTTTTGACTGTGGAATTTAAACTCTAACACACGTGCACATGCAGAGACATTCAAAGGGACTTTGAAACATGCAGAAATGTTTGAGTGAGGTGGGATTTGACTGAGCCTGAGTGTTTGGCCTACAGTCTACAGCTTAAAAGCCTTCTGATAGGTAAGCAGGAGTGCTAAATGCATGTGGTTTTGGCCCAAAAGACCTCTGCAATTTATGATGTGGACAGCCATGTTATTCAAATGACAGAAATCTAAGACATATTTTTTTAATGAACGCTGAGTGAGAATTAATATTTAACACTGTTTTAGCCACACATCCTTCAACCAAACTGTCTAATATTAATTAATTCGGACTGTAATGTGATATGTTATTTTATTATGTTTTGTATATATGTTTCATATTTATATATATGAATACAGAAATGAGTATAAGTGCTGCGTTAAATACACAAACAATGTGTCTGACAGAATTAATAAATACTGTATGTTATCCCAGAGCTTGTGAATACATCAGAACAGCATTGGCATGTGCTGCAGGCTCTGTGTGTGAATGTGTGCACAACATGTGTGTGTTTTTTTGCTCTGGTCCGCCATAACCCGTCTGGCTTGGGATGAAAAAGGACCCAAAGAATGAGCATCTGGAAACCAGGTTTGGCACACCAGAAAGGAATTTCATGTTTTTCTGAGAGGTACAAAGCTGAGCTGAAAAAGCTGAAAGAATGCCACTGGAAGATTTTAAAATGATGAAGAAACGTATATTTTTATTATTCTGTTGGTTGCATTTATTGCATCAAGTTTACATAGTTGGTCACAATGCATCGTTTCATATTTTCTTCTTCTTTTATGGGTCTACAGTTGCTCTGTACAGGGCTGGATACTATGTCACATTTCCATTTACTTAAAAAAAAAAGTTCTTAAACCACATTTCAGAATTATTCTATTGTAAGCTCTGAGCTCATAATCGGTATTGTATGCATATAGTGAAACTATGCTGCTTAAACTCTTAATTAACCATCACCATTAATTAATGGTGAGGAGTGTGATGTCCCCGATGTGCATGTCATTCTGTTGACAACTGACTCAAATTCAAATCATATGCTTTGATATAGAATATTATTTCAGCGTAAAACTTATGTTTTTAAATGCCCCTGTACACATGCAAACATGATATATCCCAAAAGCCTCATAACATTATATTTTAGGCATTTAGGTGCCACTCTCAGCCAAAGAACTAATGAGCAGGCATGTTTTTCACAGAATAGTGGCACTTCTGGGCATTTAATCATTATCAAACCACTAAGCCACCCCACCACAGCCCAACCTGTACACTCACCACACCTTCACACACATGAACTGGCCTGACTCTGTCTGACTGTAGACAGGCAACAAGACACGCATTCCTTTCAGGGGCACCAAAAAGGTTTCAGTGTTGCTTCTTCAGGGAATTGATTGAGTCTGACCGTGGAATTTAACCTCTAACAAATATGCACACACACATACACACACATTCTCTCTCACAACACACGCAAACACACTTTGAAACATGTAGAAAAGTTTGCAATAGATATTACACAAACAAGACATAAGTATGCAGCCTTCTTAGTTGAACTAATGAAGTACACCCCTGACCCCAACCAGCTTTAACAGTACACACAAGTGACGGAGACCTTTAACTGAGGTACAAGAAGTAAAACCTTAAAGGTGAGCTCATAGTGCCAATTAGCGGTGTTATTTAAAGGATAAGGCTGGCGATATTCTATATTTTTCCTATTGTCAAGAAATCCCACGTAGATAACCAAAACTATCAAAGTGTTCGTCCATCTCTACAATACTGGTTAACTAAGACGTGAATCTTTAAAAACAGGGCACACATATGGAGTTTCAACATTAAAAAGGCTAAATAATTCCCTTAAATAGGGCACTGTAGTTTATAGCAAATGGAACTTAAACAGGAGTAAATAGTGTTATTTGTTGGGGACTATTTTCAGCTGCAGATTAATACACATTTGGTGTGTTAGTGAGTATTTACTGAAGCAGGACGTGTATATGGGACCGACCTAAGGTAAACTACAGTGCCCATGTTCATGTCACCGGAGCATCATGTGGCTAATTAATGTGTTTTTAATAGTAAATCACCAGACTTATCCTTTAAGGACCTGGTAAAAGACAGAGACAAAGCATTTTAAGTGACTCTGATGTGTGTTGTGGGATGTGTGGCCATCGACTCAATCAATTACAGAGCCAGAGAGAGAAAAAAAAATTCCACTCAACATTTCCTCATTGACCTCATGTGAGGAAAACCTGGAGATTATATAAGAGTCCAGTGCAGAAGAGCAGAGATGAACGTCATTGTACAGTTGGCGCTCATACATAGGATTGTATTTGACATCCTATAGAGGTGTATCTTCCTTTTGTACCAGGACGATGATGAAGACGATGATGATGCAGGGAAACAATTCTGCTCGGGTGGCTCTGAGAAGCATCTCTTCTTTTCAACTTCGGGACTCATCTGAAAGATTAATCAGCTGAAAAGAAATGCATGGAGAAGAACAAGTTCAACTCTCAAAAACTGCTGCTTGTAAAGAAACACACATAGAGATATCACAGCTGCACATTCAGCAGCTAAATGCATACTGGCAAAATCTTATGTTACACCTGTAGGATTATTAAAAAATACAGATCCATGGTTGATTTACTTACAGAAAAAATTCATTAGACATGCCAATAAAGTGCAGAAGGAGTGCAGGTAGCAAAAAAATCAAGATGAAATGGTTGTCGTGTTCTGTGTGGATGTGTGGATGACATAATCATCATCATGCCACTAATCTATATAAAGTGTTCAATATTAAATAAATCAATAAATCTTATCATTCTCATTCTTGTAATAACAGAGTTGTATCTTTTATTTTATTATACAGTTTTAACCCTTTTCAAAAGCCTGTTTATATTTAATTTACTGCCCCCTCACCTTTCAGTCAAACACATGCTCCAGACTGAGTGTGGAATATGGTACAGAAAGCATTGAGTTACAGAAGATAGTGAAACAGAGGCTATAGCAGACGTCATACCTTCGGCTCTCTATACTGTGACTCATTTCACAAGGCCTAGGGGCATAACTGAGACAGGACACACCTCCTACCCTCTGAGATTTGCCTTTCTGACCTCTATTTTATAGCAACAGTGTTCATCCAGATGGGGCGCTGCTCCTTTTCATTGTTTCTGTAGACACCCAGGCAGTTTGCCAAAACCCACAATAGGGAGGGAACCCTACAAATTTAAATTTATTGACTTTCGAATGATTACTTAAGTTAAAGAGAATGACGGTAGAGTGGATGGAAAATCTGCAGAAAACCTCCCAAATAAATCAGGAGAACAACATCAGCTTCATAAAGGTGCAGTACTACACAAACTGCAAAGGCACCACAAAAATCTTTTTTTTTTTCCATTTCCAGCTTAATTATAGCCATAATTCTCTGATTAAGTCTCTGAAAATCACCTTAAATTGAAATAAATACAAGTTCCAAGTTATAATCCTGTGTCCCTCTCTCTTGTTATATCCCAATTAATAGTAGTATTCTTATATTAAAATGTCTCTCTTCTCTCTTCCTGTAAAATGTTAAAATATTTTTGATAACTCATCTGGAACTCGGGGTGTTAAATATAAATATATCCAATCAAATATGATTTGGGGTGACTAGCTAACCCCACCCATCATGTAAAACAGCAATTGACCGTTAGCTTGTGGGTTGTAGTAGCTGGCAGGTATTTGTTTGGATATCAGTTAGAAAAAACTTGGTTTACATTTCCAAAGAAAGTGGTTGAGGTGTCATTTATCAGTTTCTCCCAACTGTCTTCTGCACATCTGTATCTAAATGGCCCAAAGGGTGTGTGGGCATCAATCAGGTGTTTAAGAGTAAGATAATTTGTTTTCCCAGAGTTCTTGATATAAACATGAAAATATACAAAAGGCATGCCACACATACACACAAACTCACCTTCTTTGTGCAAGAAACACTTCCAAAGGCAGAAGCAGAGGGACATGACCAACAGAGCTGCCACTGTAGTGACTGAGATCAGGATGGTGAGAGCCGTCCCAACTAGGAGGGAGAAAGACAGACACATTTCTTTAAAAATAAACTACAGCGTGTAAATCCTGGCCTTGATTAAATGTCATGAGGGGCAACATGTGTGTGTCTGTGTGTTATAAGGCCTGTGCTAGTCTGGACACTGCTTTCCTTTTATGGACCATCACTGACTAGATTTGAGATTTAATTGTGTGTGCACTCCTGACCCACGAAACCAAGGTTAAACTAAATCAGCAAGCTAAAGCCATGACAATCCCTGCTGCCCATGATTAGCTGCATTAAAACAAATACAGATTTTTATTTTAGTTCAACACAGTTTGAGAAATAGGAATAGTAGAACTTCTGTAATCTCGGCTTTCCGAAGGCAAAAGTCAGAAAAAGATCTGCACGCTGTCCCGGTAGCTCCCAGTAAATTTAATTTAACATAGCAACATTTTGATCTAACAGAAATCTTCATCAGGCATTGTCAAATAAACGTCACAAAGCAGAACAAGCAATTTAGCCCACTTGGGTGGATATGGTCTGCATGATTAAGAGTAAATCTTCTCTCAGACTGGACCAACCAGAGTAGAGCTGGATTACAGTCTGATACTTCTATATAGAGGACAACGCATGCCTCTATGGAAAGGGCCAAAATAGAAAACAAAACACTCATACATACATGCATACATATTGAATCTCATATGACAAAGATCCAGCAAAATCTAATATAATCTCGTTGAAACCTTGCTCTGTTAAATTAAATTCACAGAGGGGTGTCAGTACAACGTGCAGATCTTTTGTTTTCAGTTTGTTTGTTGATCCAGAACCTGTTAAAAAATTTTGAATGCTACACTTTGTTTGTGTCCTTTACAGTCTCCAACAGTCTCTGCTGTCTTTAGTTTTCTTGGCGGTAGCCTGGTTGGCTAGTAGGCCTCTTTTTCCAATGATGACATGAAATATTTTTGGAGTTTGCCATGAAAAATAAAAACACAATGCTATCAAACAAATGTTGAGGTGAAGTATCTTATTGGAGCAAAGGTTCAACTCACTTTTAGTGTTCATGGATACAGCAATCGGTGACTCAAGGCCTTTGTGGTGCACCAAGCATTTGACGGACACATCTTTCAGCAGCCCTGACTGGACAGTCAGCGTGCTGATGACCAGAGTGGTCCCGTCGCCCTGTGGGAGCTGGGTCGTCACGGGGGGGCCCATAGTGCGGTTATCCCTCTCCACGTTCCACACTATCTCTGCCGGGGGGCGCGACACTGAGGTGCAGTTGGCCTCGATCACACCTGGAGAGGTGGTCTTGTAGCTCACCTGAGGTTTGGGCAGCACTGAGAGAAATAAACAGAAAAAGACAGAATATCACAACACACTGGAAACACATTTACACACAAATTGCTATTGCTAATCATTGCTATGATCGATGATACTGAAATGCACGAGGTATTAATTCATTCTTTCTTAAAAGCGCTGGAAATGTTATCACATAATGATCAAACACTAAGCTAAATGTGGAAAGATAAAACTGGCCAAACTTCAGACTGTAGTTTAGTTTGTATTTCTACATCTTCAGGGTGTCTTTGGGTAAATTGCTAACCTGATACCTGGGGAAAACCCTTGAAGCCTTTGGATCAGCTATGGTATGAAGATTCCTGCACACTTAGTGTAAGATCCATAAGTAAATCTCTGGCTGTTTTCAATTCTCTGTTCTAGGGGCTGAGCGAGGAATGTGATGCACTGGAACCGAGAACATTTTTGTTGGCAGGAACACGTTTAGCCACAGATATTTGGCCCTAGTAGTTTCAGCGTCTTCTCAGAGTTCTAGGTGGTGAACTGCAACCACCATCGGTCTGGATTGTATCAGATTTCGGGGTGGGTCAAACCACAACAGGGAACAATTCTCATATCAATTCAAACCATAATGCCCTATGAACGAGCACAAAGCTGGTGTGAAATTGGGGCTCTTATTTACAATAAAATTCCACAGTTTTTCCATAGCTTTCCCACATCTTATACCACATTTGTGATACTCCGTAATTCTGTGATGCAATATAAATAGGCACATATTTAGAAATGTAGGGGCATTAAGCACATTTTTATTTCTATTTTGGAACACAGTTTAAAGTGTTAACTTTAAATAGACCTTATGTCTTTAAAATACATAAACAAAAGAAGTAAACAAAAATATATTGTATATATATAGATATTCTGTAATATACTGTAAATGCATCAGTAAAAACAACCCAGTAAAATATTACACTGAATAATAATCATCACTCACAGGGGACATTTTTCTGCATGATGAGTACTTTTACTTTTGATACTTTAAGTATATTCTGTTGTTAATAAGTGCCTCAAGTAAAATTTTGACTTGTAATGGAGTATTTACACTGTTATGCAGCAATAGCAACCATGTGACAAGTTGGTAAGTCAAACTTGTTAGCAAACAGTTGCTTATTTACACATCCAGCAGTTACGGTGCAACATTATAAATCTCATGTCGTGTTTCTGTCCAATATCATCATTCTCCTTTTAGCTTAGTTTTTGGTCTCCACCAACACCTGAGGGAACATCTGTTTTTTTAGCTGCTAAATGCTCCACTATTCTCACAAGACACTAACCGTGTGTCTGTTGTTTGCTGCTGAGCAGGTAGGTACAGAGCTTTTTCACTGAAAACAGCAGCCTGCTGCAGTCAAAACAGCGCTATGAGAGCCGTGAGAGTGAACCAAAGCAGTAAAGTTATGGGTCGGACAGCTAAACGATGAGCTGAAACTCGCTATAAAGCTCTGTAAAGCCAATGGAAGCTGCACATTCAGGTGATCATTTTCTGTTGGTTTATCATTACTCATGCCTTTCCCATTATCACATTGTTTTCACATTGTCATTTGACACATTGTTATTATAGAAATAGAGATTATATCCACTTTAAGTAAAGGATCTGAATACTTCTTCCACCACTGACATCTAATGTGGTCATTTCATCCAATGTGGAATTGAACCCTTATTTGTTTCCATTATAGTGCGATTTTAAGATTACTCGTTTCGACTACTTTTTTTAAGCATTCCTGCAATTTACATTTTTTTAAAGGTTAAACCTATTATCACTTTTTCAGAAATGTAATGAAAACTATTTAATTCCATTACATTTTGAATAATTTTGATGACTCACTTCTGCTGTAAAAATAGTTTTATCACGTTAGCTATCAGTGTTTGTGGACAGTATGAGAGACAGAAGGAGTAACACATCATCCAGAGTGGGATGGGGGTGGAAGACTGCTGGCAGCAGTACACAGCAAGAAGAAGAAAAAACATTAATGCTAATCGTGCCTCACTAGAAACACCTACTGTACTGTACAGTTCGGCTTCAAACAAAAGCACATCTGTTTGTTGCGATAACTGTGAGAGAAAGGGAGTGGGACAAAAGTGGGAAAGCAAATGAGCAAAAAGAGAAAGAGACAAAGCACAGAGAGAATGACTGTCTGCTGCAAACACTGACACAGTCATGCATCAGGACCTCACTCCCTGCCTCCATCATTCTTTCGAATGCTCCATTCTTCACATGGACACACTGTTCAGTGTTAACACTGCCTAGCCAACAGCCAACAGCCTAGCCCTGCTGTATCATGGACAACCAGGAAGACAAGATCAACATTCCTGTCTAAATCCCAGGGGTACCTGTCTTTCCTACAGACTCAAAGTCCAAGTTGAGTCTCTTTGCACTCATGCACACATGTCTGACTCCTTTGTTTTTTCCACAAGATCCAGTCTTTCGCAGCACCTACATCTACTGTAAGACAGATACACTCACAACTATAGCCCTGAAAAAATGTTTTATGTATTTTTCATAAAAAATAAATTTTCTGCCAGTGAAGGTTAACTAAACTAAAGTGGCACTATTGTGAAACAAAACAGCAAAAGACTGAAACACTGATGGCTTTAGTAAAAAGAATAGCTACAAATACATTTATTTCTGCAGCATGATGGAAGTGTGTGTCAGTGTGTTGGTCCAACACTTTGGTCTGGAGTAAAATATGTCACTTAGATTGATTGCCATTAAAATTGGTGTGTAATTTGGTACAGACATCCATGGTCTCCAGGCTAAGACTCCTTATAGCCTTGTTGAACCCTGGACATTTCATCTAACGCGACAGACAAGTCAAGATCTCCACTTGTCCAACACCTAATCCAAGGGTAACTCAAAAACTAACAAATGAACTCCCATCAGCCTAAACTGTATTTTGAGATTAAAGGATGGGATTAAAGGAGTTTTTTCAGGAAGCTAATATGAAGCTTCAGTCTGAGTTAGCCAAATCAAGTGGATATCTTCCTAAATGAATGGCTTTTTAGTACAAGATTCCCTCTTAATGTTTCCACAGACAGTGTTTCCTTGCTGAGCTGCGGCAGATGTTCTGATACTTATAGGAAACGTGACAAAACAGCAGCAGTAAACCTACACGTGACTGCCGGGACGACTTGATTTGGCTAACACAGACTGCAAAAATGAATTCAGCTGAATTTAATGGATTAGTTCGACATTTTGGGAATTTTACCTAGATGTTTCCCTCTGCTTCCAGTCTTTATGCTAAGCTAAAATAACCGATTGCTGGCGGTAGTCTCATACAGACATGTGAGTGTC
Source organism: Enoplosus armatus (assembly GCF_043641665.1). NCBI lineage: Eukaryota > Metazoa > Chordata > Actinopteri > Centrarchiformes > Enoplosidae > Enoplosus > Enoplosus armatus. Next base: position 10,579,818 of record NC_092190.1, on the reverse strand, counting down.
TTCTTCTATAACGCTCAACAAGAAAGCAAAAAAGCATATTTCCCAAAAAACTATTTTGCTTTCAAGAAAGCATTTATGCAAGGACTGTGAATTTTGTCCCTCATCTCTTACATTGGAGTTTCACTAGGAAGGGATCACTTCACAGCCAGTATGAACAGGAGGACTGATTACAGGAACCAATAACTCTTCCTCACATATTCTATTTCTGTGTGGGCCATACTTGTATAAAATGTAATGTAAAATAATCAACAATGACTGGCTGGTTGGGAAAAGGTTGTGTTTACCATAGGTGGCGAGGCAAACCGTGGAGCTCTTCGGCCCGTCAGGATGTGTGGTGTACAGGCAGGTGTAGCAGCCCTCGTCCTGGATGGCGACGGGCTGGATGGTGAGCTGGCTGTCGGACATGGAGGCACTGAGCCAGACTCTCCCCTGGTACGGTGGCTCTATCATGGGGTCGCTCCGCTTTGCAAAGGAGGCCACCTCTGTGGAGTCTCCTTGTGCAGAAGTGTGTCTCCATACGATCTGCTGCACCTTTTCAGGCAAACCATAGGAGCACGAGAGGGAGGCCTTCTTGCCACTCACTGCTGTCTTGTTGCTGTCAACAGTGACTTGCGCTGGGGGTGAAAAGAGACCGCCATCCAGTGAAAGAAAGACAGATGAGGGAAAAAGATATGAAAAAGAACAGGGAGGTAAGAGGATGAAAAACAGGACAATATTCAGAAATATGAGGCACCCAAACAGAAACCAGTCACTGGAATCTGCAACAGCTGTTTCTAGTTAGAATAATAAGACCTCCTCCCACTGCTCCACAGCTCTTTATTAACTTGACTGGCTAAGGCTCAGCAGCCTCATCAATTTGGGTGCAGAGACTAGGGGTGGTTAGGGACATCTGTATTCACATATTTTCTCAGTATATCTCCACAGCAGATTGATATTCAGGTTGCAGGGAGGAGCGACTGTCCCTGGAGTCTACAGAATTGGTTTTGTTTTATTTGAGTGGGGCGATGCAAAGGGAAGGTATACAAAATCAGTTACGCCGCGTTCACATCAAATCCTTTTTAGTGCAATTATGAGCCTCTGACTTGTAATTTCGAGTCTGAGATATCTGCAATTTTTGACACAGATGATATCTCCCACTTGGTGAAAGAAATTACAGAGGTGTCAACAATCTGTTGGCAGAATGTTGTCAAAATAAAATCCAATATTAACACTAACACAATCGATTCAGCTAATTTAAAAGGAGCTGTACACCGTTGTTTCCATCAAGTTTCACTGAACCGACTGTGGATATCTGAGCTCCTCAGTTTGCTGAGGGTGAGATCTGTCTCCCTTCAGTGTGTCACCATGATCATTGATCAACACATTCACGGCTGTGTCACAACGGCAGACTCACTTCCTGGCTTGTGTGATACGCTAACAGATCTTCCATCTAAATCTCTCCTGTCAGGGTTGAATATATGTCAGAGAACCATGTCTTTGTTGTTTTTGTTTTATCACTGCATTTCTAACTCTCTCACAGGCCAGTGTGCCATTACAGTACACAGCTTTGACCACTATACCTTTTTGTTTTTTAAGCATGTCTTTGTTAGAGTCAACAGTGGAAAGATGACATGAAATGAGGGGTGAGAGTGATGAGGAATGACATGCAGGAAAGGTCTTTGAGTGGACTAAACCAGTAAAATTGCAGTTCATGGTCAGTGCCTTATAACATCAGGGCTCCTCTAACATACCACATTGTGTGAATGTGTGTAATTATAATAGTAATCATTCAAAAACACATTAAAGACAAGTTTGTCAAAATTACAAGGTTTTTTACACACTGGTTTTTGAGCAGTACCAATAATCTCATAATCTTATTTATTTGTGCACACAAAGAAGATCCTCTCACATCTGTTAAAACTGTATATATCTGTGTACATCACACTGCATGAAGCTGAACTACACCCACCACAGAGATCCTTTGGACTCTTGGGGTTAGAGACTGTAACACATTGGTGCTCTTCTATTTGCAGAAATGAAATTGACAATAAAAATCATGAAATATAAAATCATTAATGGCCTTACTCACAGGTAACAGTGAGGCAGGTCTGTCCCTGCTTTGAACCAGAAGGATTCATGTCAAAGATGCAGGTATAGCAGCCTTCGTCACGGAAGCCCACCCTGCGGATGGTGATGGCCGAGGCATCTTTCGGGGAGGAGGCAAGCTCCACATGCTGCTGTCCACTCACACTGTCTCTGTTGCCGGGCTGGTAGGTCAGCAGGGTCTGATTCTGGACATCCAGCCAACGCACCTGCCTCAGAGACTCACCTCGATCCCTCGAAACACTGCAAGTCAGAGTGAAGGGCTTCTCCACTGGAGCTTCCAGACGCTCTGGTGCTGTCACCCTGCCTAAAACATCCACCAATATATATATAAAAAACATTAGAATTTGGCGTGACGTGAGTTCTCAATTTGAGTTTTTCCGTATCTTTACAGTTTGGCATACTCACCCTGCAGTTGTCCCACCATCAGTAGGAGTAAACACAGCTGCAGACCTGTCCTACATGAGGCCTGAATCATCATCTTCTTCATTGCTCATTTAACAGGGAGGAGGAAGAGTGGTACTGAGATGTGGAGAGATTTCACAAGTTGTCATAGGCAGCCCAACATGAACTCAAACTCATGCTTACATAATGTTTCCCTACTCCTGTGGTCACTAGATGCTAGCCAACACATTTAAACTACTCGGTGGGATGCAATGTAAAATATTTTCCTCAGGTGTTATAACATCCCATGTACAAAGATTTTCAGATAAAAAGTTATCTGTAGGTCTCAAAGTTATCAGAGCTCTTTAAACATTTGAGCAGACTTTTTTTTTTGCCACATCACTGACTAAGCTAAAATCACTGAATTTAATCTAATACAACAACTTGCAATGCACTTCATGAATAAATACAAACCTATTGTAGCCAATTATATAAAAGTTCCTCCACAGTTTTTGATTAAATGAGATATTCTGTAGTTAATCAAGATAACTGAATTACACATAGTCATATGTTTTCAATTCCCTGTGTCATACAAATCATACACCTATGAGCCTGAGACACTCACCTCTACTTGTCCTCATGCAAAAGGTAAAAGCCAGCAGTTGAAAATGTTCTACCTCTGCAACATCTTGCTCGTCCTTACGACCCAGCAGTCTTTTGTAACATCACTCCAGAACGAGCGAGAAACTATTTTTACTCATCCGAGTGTTTTCTATTCCGCGCACCACCAGCACAATGAACACCAGCCAGCGGCAGCTCCACACTTGAGTTTACTGGATGTGATGGAGTTCTGAGTGCAGGCAAAGCCACGGCCCAGTGTTGGACTCACAGCACCCTCTAGTGGCACTTAGTTTGCATTGCTCTGTGGGACAGGTGGAGATTTCAGTGTAAATGTTTGTCTCCTATTTCTACTTACGCTTCCCTTGTGGCTAAATGGCTTCAGGTCAAATTTAGACTTATGTTGCAGAATATGGTGAAAGAAATAGGCTATCACAGGAGAAAATAGCTCATTAGAAGTACTAAGCCTTGTAACTTTAATTTTCAACTTTATCATAATTGTCCCGAACTAGAAATCTGTCATAGGCATGAACACAGATTATTAAAAAAAAATAGATAGTGCTCAATGTCTAGATGAAGTAATGATAAATTGTGGGTTTAGCACTTGGTCGTGTTCATCATCAGCAGCAGCAGCAGCAACAGCAGTTTTGTCGCCCTCTGCAGGCAAACATGGTAACTACAATGCGATCCCGCAAAAATCCTCACAGCGTTAAATAAAGAAACCAAACTCATCATTTATCATCTAAAATCTATTCAGAAATGTTTTAAAGTATTATGAAATCTATTAATCTTGTGATTAACTTTTCAGGGTCTTTGGTGATACGTCACAGTTTTGCGACGGAAGTGTGTTTGTCGGGCTCATCTTGGTGACGTACCTACATGGGAAACTGTTGGAAGTTGACAGCTGAACAACAAATGCTCCTAAAATGGGCTTATTAGCAACATAACAAACATTTTGAACGGTTCAAGCCTGATTGTGTCTTCATATCAGCATGAATTGAAACTGTCCTCGGCCCTGCTGCCCCTGTACAGTCAGATATTTTGCGGACTAAAGGCTGTTTTACAGACATCATCATGTCGTTTCTGGTGGACTCAGTCATCATGTTCACCTCACAGGTAATGAGTTGGTAAAGTTAACAACTTGTAACGTGTATTTCTTTCACTGAACAAGGATATCCAGCGCATGTTGTAAGCTAACGTTTTGTTAAATGTTAACGACGCAACGTTAGGTCTGTGATTATCTTGAACTACAGCACTCTTGTTCTTGTGAGTCCTGTACGTTAGAAGTTGTAATGTCTTTTAAGTTGAAAGGGCTGAAGACGTCTTGAAAAGAGTCAAAATGTCACCGTTTTTACAGTTGATTACACCCATTTGTCAATACTGAGGTCAAACCAACCACCAGCAACACTCACGCACAGTTAATTTTGCACACATTTACATTTTACAATTTTATAAATGAAATTATTACATTTAAGCTTAAATCTAACATAACTCAAAATTAAATTAGACAGCCATTTTCGATTATATTTTGTTCCAAACGTAAATAAATAGACGGAAATTATTGTATTTTATCATTATTGTTTTATAATGTAATGTTGAATTATGCAAAAAACAATTCAAAGACAATGGTGATACATCTGGTAACACTACTTGTTGTCAGTGCTTTTTTAGGTTATTGTGTTATAAGTGACAAAGTATCCTTGTTGGGAGACAGATATCATTTTCTAATGGTAGTAGTAGTGCTTTGGTTGCATTAGTGTATTTTGGAAGTTGCTGCAAGCTGGTAAAGAGAACTGTGTATGAGGATTTTTGAAAAAGTGATCTCAGCATTGAGAAATTAGTCTAACCAATAGGCTTTTTTTCACAGCAGACATTTTAACCTGTCATCGTAGGAAATGCACAGTTGTCAATAATAACATTTACGATGGCTCTGTTCTATTTAAGTGTCCCAGTGAGCCGTGACAGTGGGAAAGTGAGCCAGCATGCACAATACAGGGGCCCTGAAACTGAAGCAGCCAAATGGAATTCAATCATTCATTTTATTGTTTACACCTGTGCTTTTCCTATTGTGACATGTCAAAATGTCCTCCATGAAAAATGCCTGTCGTGAAAGAAACTGTGGGTCTTAATTCAAAGATTTGAGATTTGAGATAAAATCTAATGCAAAAGCTCTAGATCTTTCCCCAGTTTACTCAAATTTGTCAGCTTGATGAAACTTTCCCTTCTCTCCTTCCTCAAAATTATTCCCATTTAATCCAACACAGGTGCTGTTCTTTGGATTTGGCTGGTTATTCTTTATGCGGCAGCTGTTTAAAGATTATGAGGTACAGTGTTATTGCAAACATTTATTTATAAATAACCGTTGAATTGATGTGTTGATTACTGGCCCAGGCATAATGATGATTCCAATGAGAAAAACACGAGTCCTCTGTGCTAACAGCCTCAACTGTTTTGTGCTTGTTGACAGGTGCGACAGTACGTTGTCCAGGTGGTTTTCTCCGTCACATTTGCTTTTTCATGTACCATGTTTGAGCTCATCATCTTTGAGATTCTGGGTGCCTTAAGTACTAGGTAAGTACATTTTCTGTGGAATATAACTGTGTTTTATTGCTCCCCATTGCAGACTAAGAATGTTAACCCTCATGTCTTTGCCACAGTTCCAGGTATTTCCACTGGAAGCTGAATCTGTATGTGATACTGCTGGTTCTAATCTTTGTGGTGCCTTTCTACATTGGTTACTTTGTTGTCAGCAACATACGACTGTGTAAGTATAGCTGATTAGCTGAGTATTACAAATAAAATACTCAATACTCAAAATTAACAATGCTGTTTGACAGATGTTACTTCACACATTATGTCACAGAAAGCTGTATTCTTTATGTCTGTGCAGTGCAGAGACAGAGGCTTCTGTTTGCTTGTATGGTGTGGTTTACCTTCATGTATTTCTTCTGGAAGTTGGGAGACCCATTCCCCATCCTGAGTCCAAAACATGGTGAGTGGTGGGCACCTTTTATGACTTGTTTATGAATGTGGATACTTTTTTTTTCTTAAAATTTGAGAGTCCTTTATCTGCAGAGAGTGTTGAAAGGCCGGTGAAACAATGGTGTCGCTGTTTTCAGTCTGTTGTCTTCTTTTCTTTTTTTTTAGGCATTCTGTCCATTGAGCAGCTAATCAGTCGTGTTGGTGTGATCGGAGTCACACTCATGGCTCTGTTGTCCGGGTTTGGTGCGGTCAACTGTCCCTACACGTACATGTCCTATTTCCTCAGGTAAGCTCGTATCACTCAGCCTGTTAATCTGCCTGTATATCTGCTTATGCATCAGATATTGCTATCCTGAATAACATCCCTGTTTGCACGACACATGCTGCCGTTGCTTTAATGCTTCCTGCTTTGCTGTTTTCACAGAAATGTAACAGACAGTGACATCCTTGCTCTGGAGAGGCGGCTGCTCCAGACTATGGACATGATTGTTAGCAAGAAGAAACGGTGAGTAAAAAAACAAGTATTTATTTTCTTTTTTATGAAATGAATAAAACTAATTATTGTGCCACTACAATTTCTTCTGTGTGTGTAGAATTGCCATGACACGGAGGCAGATGTACCAGCGTGGGGAAGACCAGAACAAACAGACAGGATTCTGGGGCATGATCAAGAGTGTTACCTCCACACAAACAGGCAGTGAAAGTATCCTTTATACTTATATTGAATATGATGACAAAAAGACTTAATTTTTAGCTCTTACCAGATAATTGTGCACTAATTGTCTGCAGTATTTGTAGTAGATGTCAGCCTTGACTTCTTCCCTCCAGACCTCTCTCTGATCCAGCAGGAGGTCGATGCTCTAGAGGAGCTGAGTCGACAACTCTTTCTTGAGACTGTGGACCTGCAAGCCACTAAGGTTAATACATGTGCATGCACACACACACACGTGCACACACACAAACATGCTATAGATGATGCATGCAGAAGGATGGATGGAAGTGTTGATAAGCAACTGTTTGCTAACATGTTCACCATATCAACTTAACTCAAGTAAAAGGTGATGATATATCAATGTTGTGTTCAAACTTGTTTCCGCTGCCCCCAAGTGGCCAAAGGAATCCGTTATTACAGGTTTAAGCGTACTTAATTGTTTTATATGTCTTGGGAGTAAAGGGGCATAACTGACATGTGTGCACATAACTCCACAGAGGTGATGTGTAGCAATTTCTCCAGATCCTTACCCTAGCTGCCTTTCGATTCACACCTATTTCTAAAGTTATTATGGCTATGGTGTTAGCAAAACATTTAGCATCATCACAATCATAACACACAAAGAAATAATAATGTTTCATTGGAGTAGTGCTCCTGTATTTACTTGACTTTTAGCTCTGGTTTGGTCTCCTCCAATATCTGGGTCTGGGTAGCGCACGTCAAAATGACTTCCTACAGGTGTTGATTAGAGTGGCTAAGATTCAACCTTACAGTTATTGTGCTATAAAACCAAAACAGTTAGCTAAAAAAGGAGAAAAAGCTCTGTAGAGCTGCAGACTTTATTCTTAATCATTTCACATAGCACAGACTGATTGAATGGTAATATTGATAATATTGATTATTATTCAACCACACCAAACATACTTAAACTTAGGGCTTTCTAACCTAATACCTAAACACAGCATTTTCCATGCGTATGCCTAAACTTAAACATCTGTAATATGAAACATATAAAGTTTTATATACAGAACGTCCCCTACTGTAATTTGAACCTGGTTTATTTCCACTACATATCATCACATGCAGTATTACATCACAGGATCTAATAAAAGAAAGTAAATATATAAAGTGAAATGAATGTTTGATAGCATGCTGTTAGGTCTGCTGTTGGCTAATCACATGGTTCATACAGATCAGATAGAAAAAGTAATTTGCAGCCACCCATATCATTTATACCCATGGTTTAATTTTTAAGTCTCTGACACGTGGACTAGAGAACCACTAAGCTATTCCACTGACTGCTGTTATAGACACACACATTTATCTTTACACCGTGTACGATAAATGATTTGCTAACCACCTCTCCTTATCTTTAGGAGAGAATTGAGTACTCAAGGACATTCCAGGGGAAATACTTCAACTTCCTCGGCTACTTCTTTTCCATCTATTGTGTTTGGAAAATCTTCATGGTGAGAACATTAATGCAATTATATTCTGTCATTGTGTCTTTTTCTCACACTCACTATATATACTCTGAGTGCTACAGTCCAGTTACATAATCACATTTTGTTTTGTTTTTTTTGTTGTTTAGGATGTCGTTAAAAAGGTACTTTGAATTATTTTTAAAAATCCCTCTTCTGTCTATTATAGGCCACCATAAACATTGTGTTTGATCGAGTTGGAAAGACGGATCCAGTGACGAGGGGTATTGAAATTACAGTGAACTACTTGGGCATCCAGTTTGATGTAAGACACACACACACACACACACACACACACACACACACACACCTGCAGAAATAGTCACATGTCGTACTGCATGGCCTCCTGTAAAGATAATTACCGGCTCATCATCATCTCTCTGCCGGTTTTCTCTGCAGTGAACCCGTCATGATGGCTTTCAATCTTTTCCCACGTAGACAATTATTTGTTCTCACAGCTCTCAATAATAGAGCACGGCATTACGCTGAAATTTAAATGAATAAATGATGACGGCAGATTGAAAGTTGTCATCCTCTGTCCCTACTGTAATTTCATTTCTTTGCTTTTCATGTTGTTTTGTTTGTCTTTCTCCCCGTCGCAGGTAAAGTTTTGGTCCCAGCACATCTCTTTCATCTTGGTGGGAATAATAATCGTTACATCCATTCGTGGCTTACTCATCACCCTCACTAAGGTAAAACTATCACATCATACATGTTGAAATGACTACAAATATTGAGGTTAATAAATCTGTGAGATGTTTTTTTTAATGGTACGTCTATTTAAGATTTAATGCTTCTTCGTTTTTTAGTTCTTCTATGCAATATCAAGCATCAAGTCCTCCAATGTCATTGTGCTCGTCCTTGCTCAGATCATGGTGAGTGTGTTGCTTTATAGTTGTCTTGTAACGCAGAGCACAGCCTCCAAACAACAGACAAACTAGACCTTTCTCTCTCCGTTTGTCTCACTCCACCAGGGGATGTACTTTGTATCATCCGTACTGCTGATGCGTATGAGCATGCCGCTGGAGTATCGCTCCATTGTGTCAGAGGTTCTGGGAGAGCTGCAGTTCAACTTCTACCACCGTTGGTTTGACGTCATCTTCCTGGTCAGCGCCCTGTCCAGCATCCTCTTCCTTTATCTCGCCCATAAGCAGGCACCAGAGAAACACATGACCCTCTGATTCCCTACACCTCTTCCCATCTGGATGTGACTCCTGACCCCGAGGTGACTTTGAATCAAGAGATAGCGGGGTGTTTTTTATATAGGACATAATTATCTGGACTACGTATTCCTGAATCAGGAATGGCTGATTGTTGGATGCAGGTGATGGGGAACTATTGGAGCACATGAGGAAACAACTTTGAAGTGGATTCTCTTGAATTTAAGTATTTACAGAACAAACATTACTATTAGGAATTAAATTTTACCTGCAAATGCAAATACTTTGTTCTGTGTGCTCTTAAATTTTCATTATTTTGGCCAAAATGATCTTTCTTTTGTCTGAACACACTGGAGCTGTACTGTTCACAGCACGTCCCTTCTTCACCCTTCCCCACACACCACTGAGGTGTGAATGGACTAAATGAAGGAACGATCAAGATGTCACTCATGAACTCCATCCTAAAGTGGCTGTAATTTAATTGGGAACAAACACAAATACCCATAAAGGAAGTTTAATTCAGATAGTATGTGTTCATTTATTTGTGTTCATGGAAATGTTCATTTATTTACTTTTATTTAGAAATGGGAACAATAAAGTTAAGGTTTTTAGAACATTAAATAACGGCAGCAATCTTTGCATAGAGAATAAAGTACATGAAAGGCCACAGTTTACTGGCCACAGTTTACTGGCAACATTAATAGCGTTAGCTTAAGTTCTGTAGGCTGTAGTTATCTTGGTAACATTGGTAATCTCAGGTTTAGGAAAGATATTACTCAGATCATTGCACAGACTCATCTATAAGTAGATCTACTGTTTGCATCAAAGAAAGACAAAAGTATTCAGGAACATGTTATGTTTTATACATGCAACTATACTGCTATGATTGAGGTTGAGAGACAGTGAATTTCAAAAGTCTCTAGTGTCCTTATTCTGCTTTTTCCTTCAACTCTTTGTCTCGTGATATTAATTGGAGGTGTGAAGCCCTTAGAGCTGATTGTTTAACAAAACGATGGATCAACATTAGATTGACAAAGGCCAAATTGGGAAAACGGATGCTTTCAGTGGATTCTCAGAGTCTCTCATCGATACTGTCTTGAGATGAAGATGATGACGTAGATGAGGTCTAGAAGAGATAGAAAATAAAATCACAATTATTTTAGACAACTTTTTTTTTTTTAATGCAGTACGACAAATGTCAGGGGGTCACCAAAGTCAGCAGGACACACTGCTGGGGAACCATTAATATCTGTACAAAATGTTGTGCCAATGTCCTCCTGGTGGCGCTAGAGGGAAAAGTCAGGGGGTCACCATCGTCATTAGGATTCATCATTTGGGGAATGTTTGTACAAATTGGTTCTTGTGATATTTCAGTCTGGGCTGACCGACAAACCAATATCCCTATAGCCACGCCGCTAACGAAAATGTCACCTGTGAACATTTATAAAGTGCCACTCACCCTCTCTCTTGCTGCTTCAGTGGGGGATTCAGGTCTGGCTTCCTCCTCACGTCTCTCCTCCTTGCTGGCCTCTGGAGTGTTGGCACTGTGGACCTGAACATAAGATGTTTCCCTGAGGAGCAGGCGTGTGACAGTCACTCCTTTAGCTTTGAGTTGGTCGTAGACGCTCTTTTTAGCCACCAGCATCTCCAGAGAGCTGCCACTGCTGCGGATCATTGCCACCACCTCCTCGTGGCTGCTCTGCTCCACATTTACTCCGTTCACCTCCACCACGATGTCGTCATCCTCCAGGCCCGCCCTATCAGCTGCTCCACCCTTCACCACCTGAAACAAAGTGTGTCTTACCACTTTGATTTCAAATGGTAATGATTAAATGGCTGCCATTCCTGTAATTCTTACCTCCTTGATGTACTGTCCAGACACCCCCTGGATGCCGTTCAGGTGAAAACCATAGCCAACTGAGGTCTTCTCCATTTTACACAGCTTAGGCTTGAGTTCCTCCTCTCTTTTCTGAACAGGTGTGGATGGTCGCACAGGAGCAGGTAAATTGATGGCCTCTGTGTAACTGGGCGGTGAGTTGGAATCCTTCATCTCGTCCCAGAAAAGCATAGGAGATACTTTCGCCTGAGGGACACAGCAATGGCGTTATACAGATTGTCTGCAGTCTATATCAAAGTTTGTCAGCGGCACCTTGACTCACCTGCTTATACATTTGATCCGTGTCTTTGTCCACCACTAGGAGGCAGCATTTGTTGCCACTCTGCCTTATCTTGTCTGCCACCTGCTCATGGCTGCAGCCATCCACCTCCTTGCCATCCACAGCCACTAGTCTGTCCATTTCCTTCAGACCTGCTCTTTCTGCTGGGCTGCCTCTGTCTATGTCCTTTATAAAGTGGCCTGCATGGATTTAATGAGCACACTGTCACACACTTGTTAAAAAAGCAGTTATCTGTAATATTAGCATATTTATTATGGCCTTGCCTGTTTGGTTGGGCTCCTCCCTGAGCAGGAAGCCATAGCCATCAGATTCCTTGGTCATGTCGATGGTGCGTGGCTTGTGTGGGAGATACTTGGCTGTGGCTAACCATGCTCCTATCTTCATATGCTTGTTCTGGTAGTACCTGTCTGTTTCCTCGTCAACCAACAGGAACATTATGCTGCTGCCAGCCAGCTTGATCTTGTCCACTACTTGTTCGTGTGTGGAGCCTTCTACGCTCTCCCCGTTGACCTCCAGCAGCCGGTCGTGGACTTTGATCCCCGCCCTGTCGGCCACACTTCCCGGGATCACCTCTGTCATGAACAAACCCTGCTCACCTAGAAAGGATGTTATAGAAGATATGAAGAAAGCTAAAATATTCAAACATACAGAGATTTCAGGTTACGGAGACAGTTCTGTACGGTCTGACAAAAATAGTACCACTTTATAATAAGGCAGCATTAATAAAGCATCTACTAATACTTAATAGATTAAGCCATTAATAAGAATATCTTTTGGAGACCAGGTTATGCAAATCCCTTCGCCTGGTTTTCATCCTCCTCCAATATGGCACTTGCTTTTGCTTTCACTTTGCTCAAACGGACTGTCTGACCTCCGACTTTTTGGAAAAGAGCTGCAGAGCAACTGAACCAAAATACCTTTTTTAAAGGCAAACTCCATCAATTTTACACATCAAAGCCTGTTTACAGGTCTTGGGGAGTACTACTGCATATGTGGAAAAAGTTGTTTAAAGCCTTTTGTGGCTCCAGATGGAGCTGAGCAAAATCAGAGATAAAATTGCCTCGAGTAATGTCACTTGAGTCAAGTGACAGGTTTGAAAATGAAAAAGAAAAAAATCTGGGGGTGTGGAGTTAGAGAGAAGTGAGTTTACCAGACCTCTGCAGCTCGCTCCTCATCTCTGCTCGAGGCTACATTAGCCACTACTAGCATAACACACGACTCTCCGACTGAACTGGAGAGTCGTGTGTTATGTTGACTTGCATTGTTGGTGATGTGGGCACCAGGTTTTGACCAGAAAGAAGAATAGGTGGAATAAATACAGAATATATCTCTGTATCTGCTGCATTGATTTTGATACTTAAATAAGACCAAAAAACTGTCCATCGAGAGGTCGACGTTTTTAGGAGTACAATTCTAAATTGTTGGAGTACTCTTTTAACTAAATAGTAACATTTACTTTAATTATTGTTGTTTTATCACTTTCTAATAAGCCATGTCTTGTAAGTGTTAAGTTGGAGTTAAAGAGTAATTTAACACCAGGCTGTAGAGTTTTACTGCTCTCCGGTTGAAAGTTTCAAGCCACGGGTTTGGCTGGGTGTAATCAGAAGTGTGCTCTGTTGCACCTGTAACCACACCCAATAGTGATGCCACTGGGCCCTGGAGTACACCTGTGCATCACTGCAGCAAGGTTAGAAGTTAAACCACAGGAGGTCAGCAAAAACTGACCTAAATGCAGTAAGACAAAGAAAGTGTCATTCTGGAGGAGGATATAAATAACCAATGTGAGACTTCAAAAACTGACAAGCCCAAAAGTTGCTCTTATTAATGACTTGATACTGATCTATAATACTGGAAAATGTTTTTAACCATTAATAGAGCCATTTGTTTCAACCTATAAACCCTTCATAATGGATTATTAGAAAGTGACTCTAAAGTTACAAAATCTCAGCAGGATTTTATGATCCAGTTCCACCCACGTAGGCAGATGAATTAAACAGGTTTATTTCTATGTCGTTATTTGTCCTTTTTAAAGGATCTCTTTTTGTCTTCCTAAATTGTGATTCACTACCCCAGCATCCCCAGCTCACCTTTGACTGAGCGAAGAGAAAACCCAAAGCCTAAGCTGGACTTAACCAGGTAGCTGAGTTTTGGTTTTAGAGCCTGTTTGGCCACACCATTGGTAACTGGCGCGCTCTGAGGATCGGCCAGGTTCACTCCTTGTGCTTTGGCTTGCTTGTAGGAAGCTTCGTCCATGATGTGGAACGTGACTGATGCTCCACTGTTTCTCACCATATCTACCACCTGTCCCAAGGGAACACATACAAAGTCACAGCATAATGCCATCAGTCTATGGAGCCCCGAAACTGGCAGACAAGTCAAAAATGCATGAAACACCAAGCATGTATCATGTATTCTGTTGTAAGTGTAAATAGAAATGTAAAGCTTTTTGCTTTTTCTTTAACCACCAATTAGTTGATAATTAAATAAAACTTTATTTTACTCTTCTAGTAGTATTCTCAACTAGCAACATTTCCAATTTTCCTCACTGCTCTTGTAACTGTAGCTTAAAAATCTTAGCAACAGCAAGGTAATGCTAACGCTACTTGGAAGTTCACAGAGGCGTCTGTCTTCATAACATCATCTTCGTCTTCAAGTGCATATCTTTTGTCTTCATCATGGACCACAATGGAAATAAGTCTTGGACTATTTGTGTAATCTGTGACATGTTGTAGAGTTAATGTCTCTTCTCATACTGTCAAATATACTAAACTAAAAAGGTCTAAGTAGTGTTAGTTTGCTATCTTTGTTACCTGCTAAATCTCATTATCATATAAGCAGTAGGAAATTTAAAATTGGGTGAGGAGAAAATATGGAATAGATTAATGATGAAATGTGTGCCAAGACCTGAAAATGTATTATTTTAATTTCATTTATTTTATCAACTGATTGGTACAAACAAACAGCTTTTTGCTTTTTTACCAATTAATAGGAGGTTAAAAGAGAACTGCAAAGCGTTATGTTTCCTGTTACACTCCATTACATTGATTATTTAACTAAAATTATTATTTATTGATGTTTTCAGTTATATTTTTGACTTGTCAGATAACCTTTTACCACATGTTGTCATGTCCGGGGCTCCATATCAGTCTGGGAGTTATTATTGATTTAATTAATGCACTGAAGTAATTTCACATCCCACTTACCTCTGAATGGGACAGTCCATCAACAAATGTTCCGCTGACCCGCAGGATACGATCTCCATCTTTCATGCCGGCCAGTTCGGCTGGACCTCCCATTTCCAGGCAGCGGATCAGGTGACCCTCCTCACTGTGCTCCACCCTCAAGTAGAAGCCAAATGTATGACCCGGCCTCTTGGTCAGAGAAATCACCCTCGGCTTGTTCCCGGCCATGTCCTACCACGGAGGAGAGGGTTACATATACACAAATTATATTTTTTTATGTCCTTTTATGAGATGTGGTCCTTGGGCTCATTACTTTTATCTCCAAATATTTCCAAGTGATAAATAAATATAATGACATATATGATGTAGACTATTGACATCTTGATGCTTTGAGGCTGTGATATACAAGATAAACAAAAGAGACAGACATACAGTAAGTGCTATGTGCAATTTGTTAATGCAACCCTTCAGTAAAGGAGTAGCTGCAGTTATTGAATTTATTAATAACCTTTAAATGTCCTCTCCCCCTTTTCCTGTCACTACTGTCAGTCTTTAAACGTATAATGTCACAAGTCATTTGATAGCAGATAACCCCGGCTCTGAAGGAGCCATAGAAGTGCTGATAGCTTCAGATGAAAAGTTAATCTTCCATGTCAGCGCTCGAGTTGTGGTTAATGGTTAACAGCAGGCACAGCTGACCGTGGTGACGACTCTCCGTTAAAAGACAGCAAGGAATGTCCCTGTAATCCTCGCACCATACGGGAAGGTCGTACAGGATGTGTGTGTGCCTACTGACTGACATGTTAATGTAGGATACTGTATGTTCTGTTAGTGTCATACAGCTCTTCCCGTGTTAAAGACACAATACATCTTTATCAACAGTTCAAGAAAATAACAGAAATAAGAGAAACGATTGTAATCTCCTGGATAAACTGTATATAAAAATATTTAAAAACTCAGTGATCTAGAAGAGTACAGTAAAGAAACAGTAATGCCTGCACGCTGACCCCAAACAACACATTTATTTAAACAGACAGGTCAAAATGAACTAACCCACAGCCTTGCCTTTCATGTGATGTGAGCATAATGACATAATTACACTGCACTAGATTCAGTATCAGAATTACGAGACAGTTGAGATACTATAAACACACCTCAAGTTAACTATATTACCGTCATAAAAGTTTTCCTTATTTAACAAAAGCAACACCGCTCACCCTCAACAAATTAACTCATTATCTGTGTTTATATAGTAGAAGAATTTAGATTATACTGCATGTTAGTGGATCCAAAACCTTTTGGCTTGTGTGACCCCTTAAAACAAAGTTATGTCTACTTGTGACCCTTTTATAACCATTTGTGACCACAAAAAAGTGAACTTTTGCTTTGGTTTTCAGAGGCTTAAAGAGGTACAATTATCCAGTAATTTACAAAAAAGATTGCTAATATTAGAGGAAAGTCTGAAAAAATAAAACAATAAATGGCAATAAAATCTCGCGACCCCTTGTGGGGGTTCCGACCTCAAGGTTAGGAACCACTGCTGTATGTGATGTTGGATATTTTTAGCAATCTGAAATTGGCCTTTATATACATTTTTTTGCTCTTTGTTTTGGTAATGTTTTGAAATGAAACTCACCAGCTCCTCTCTGCTCAGTGTCCCAGTCCAAAGGAGGAGCTCACCTGTCACTGCTTCGCTGTTATCTATTATCTATCTTCAACCTGTCCTCCTCCCTCCCCCCTCCCTATATCCCTCTCTCTGCAGGGACTTTGACAGGCCAAAGGTGAGCCTAAAGGCTGAGTTATTTAACAGTGTCTCGTGTCTGGAATGTCTCAGGAGGTGATGGCCCTGTGCAATCCGTCCCCAGAAAGGAAGATAGAGCCATGAAGCGGTTTGTTTGGTGGTCAAAGGTACATGACGCAGGTGGAAATCGGCAATGTGAGAAATCATTGTAGTACGCTCGTCACAGTAAGCACGACATCAAGGGAAGTGCATCAGGTGCATTCTCATTTGCATAAATCTCATTGCTATAAATCTCCTTGATTTGTGGAACAAAAATCTGTGTGTATAGTTAAATCTACTGTATATGTTGTAGTATTGCATTGAAAACAGGAAAAGAACATGATTTTGGGTGTTCTTGGTGTATGAACATACTTTCTTAACATAGAATAAAATTTACTGGTTTATGTACCACAACTTATAAACAGTCAAACTTGCAACACTGGAAATATAGTATTCAAAAAGTACAAGAGAAATCTTTCAGTTTGATCCATATGTTACATTTTGACACCTTTATTAGTTTATTAGGTACACCTTGCTAAAACTGATGCAGTCTAACTCAACAGCCCTGAAATAAATCCTGCCTTCATGGAGGTCACGATGTTCAGGTTTTTGTTAAACTGTTTCAGTGAGGTGGTGATTCAATGTTATGGTCACTTAGGAGGCTGCAGTTTGGTGCTGTTGAATTTTACTCTGTTCTACTTTGTTTCGATTAACTTCATTAGATCTTTATCGTCCCCTGGGGAAATTTACAGTATTTGTAGCTCTAAACAAAAACAATTCAAGTGCAACTCAACAGCCACAACAACAAAAGCAGTAGAAAAACGAAATGTGTCTCCTAAAACGTGGAGCCTCTTGAGACGTCACGTCGAGACAAACCAACAGTGATAGTCTGATTTCAGAAACAGTGGTCGTCGTTGGTGGTTGTCCATATTCTACTCAAAGATGGGCACCTTATTCACATCTGTCAGCATTACAGTTGATCAAAACTTGCTGATATAAAAGCCTCAGTAAACATTATAAGAGTTCAGTGAGTTTGTTAAATCAATCTTAAACTAATTTTCAAAGAGGTAGCTCCAAGTTTTAACTTACTGCCTTCTTGCATCACTTGCAAAAAACACATTTTCCATGTCATTACGATACAATAGTAAGAATAATAGAAGAATAGAAGTCTACTTGAATGGACTTAGTGGACATTTATTTTCAGAACTACATTCACAAGGTTCACAAAGTTCAGGGTAAGTTGGGGTGTAGTTTAGTTTTCCATGTTTATGGTTGCTGCAGTCGGTAACTATGGGAGAGTCCTTTGGTTATAAAAGGCTTATGATACTGCAGTCCTTGGGATGGGACAAAGGTGACAGAAACTCAACCAAAGCCAAGCAAAACAAATCTGCAAAGTTAATTCATTACTGCACTGATGTCCACAGCCAGACTTTTCTGTAGAATGGTTCCGTTTAATAATTGTACTGAATTAAATTGACAGGATTGTGATATCATCCTTTTTTTCGTAAAGCTTCCGAGGAAACTGTAGTTCTCAGTTAGGGTAACGCCATTCATTTACTCGGTGATAACAAGACTTTATGGTCCACTCAGTCATCAGCTGTTCTTCTCCTTCCCTTTCTAAAACAAAAATCCTTTTGACATTATGGAAACAGAGTCAAAACAAAGGATGTAACTGCTGTGGACTGAGGAGACATAACCAAGCAACACCATTTAAAAACCCACAAGACATTCTTCTGTTGGAGTGAGCTTTGCCAAACATGTTGCTGCCACCTACTGTTGTCATGTTGCGTGTGTGTGTGTGAGAGTGCACATTAAAGAGTAAATCCTTTTTGTTTAGCCAGATACAGAAGTCTCGCTCAAGGAGAAGTATCCCTCTGAAATCTCACAAGAGGTGAGTTGTTGCAGGAAGAAGACGTTGGAAAGTCATCTTACTATTTAACAAAAAGGTCTGTCTCTGCAGGGATAATTTCAGACACACAGAATAACAATCTGGGCTTGTCAGTGGCAGAAACAAGCCCTTTTATTGGGCATACTTTTCACAGGCGTAGTTGCCTGCAAGAATTACATTGCAGCCATTGCAGCCCGTTCACGTTAATGTAGACACCAACATTCGTAAAAAAATAGGGCCCAGGTTTAGAAATACTGGAATTACCCTTTAAAACATGGTTTCATTTACAATTTGCATTTCTCATAAAACATTGACTTCCTCATAAAGCACTTGCAAAGCCTTTTAGTCGATGCTTTGAAGCCTGCATTCATTGCACTATTATTTCTTCCTCCCCTTTTTGGCACACTGCTACCTTTTACAGCGTATTACCTCCACCAACAGTAATGTACTGTATATTGACAGATATGCTGAACTGTTGGTGGAAAGATCGACGGATCTCCATTACCATCCTTTACAGTCTGCAGAAATGTGTATCAAGTCGCCCCATGCTGATGCTGTAAGTGTGCACACACAGGAACCCTCTCATTAAACATCAAGCTACAGCACTCCACCTTTAAACCTGCAAGAACACATTTTTGTGGCCACTTGGGGGCAGTGGAAACAAGCTGTGAACACAACATTGACATATTGACATATTTTTAGCCACCTGTCGAATAGAAGTCCAATATTCACCCTCTTTTAGCTCTGTTTTTGGTTTCCACCACCTCCTGAGGATAATATCTGTCTCTTTAGCTGCTAAATGCTCCACTATGTTCACCAGCTAGTTGCTAACTGTGTCTGTCTGCTGTTTGGTGCTGAGCAGGTAGAGTACAGTAGGTTTTTAGAGCTTTTTCACTGAAAACAGCTGCCCGCTGCATCTGGAAATGGCATGATGAGAACGTTGAGAGTGAACTAAAACAATAAAGTTTTGGGCCCGACAGCTACACAATTAGCTGAAACTCGCTATAAAGCTCTGTAAAGCCGAGGGGAGCTGGAGATTCATCACTGCGAGTGACTCCTTTCACCGCCATTTGCTGCTTTTAAAATATAGAAATATTGATTATAGTGGTTTTAAAAATTGAGTACATTCATTACTCTCCACCTGTAGTTCAGTGAATTCACACAGCACTCAACGGGAAAACATGAGGGTGCAGGTCTCTCCGTCACAAACTGAGAACAACAACAGGAAATGGCAGAATCTGTGCAGGCTTGAGGGCGTCAGTCTCCCTGCTTCTGCACACAGACACTCAGATACAGGTGTTATGTACCTCCAGACCAGGCACTTATGATGGCTGATGGTTTGGTGCTCTGAGCTCCCCCACGATAACACACTTCCAACCCTGTAGCCGCACGCTCACTACCGGCCTGGAGACATGTTTGAACAATCGATCCCAGGGGTCCAGGAGCCACGACCAGAGGAGAGATGAAGTGAGTGGAAGGGGACAGAAATTCTCTTCAGCTCGGCTTAGCACTGATGCATTCACTATCCATTACCCTCAGTCATCACCTTGTGTTTGCCAGAAAAAAAAAGGAGTGTTTCCGTGACGCTGACTGCCTGGATTGATGAATCCTCCGCAGCTACAGTTGTTTATTTGATCTGAAACCTAATCTCAATGGTGTTTACAGTAACAGCAGCAAAGTATGCATATACTGTAGCGGCAGAGGATACAGACATGAGCTGTAAAGTGCCACCCCAGAAGTGATTATCTCCAACCTGTCTTCATCAGCAGTGGGGCATCAGCAATCAACACGTCATGCCAGTTTGTGATTACTGCACTCAACTGGGAGCACTAGTCTCTCTCTTCATCTTGATTGGCATCCTAACATGGCTTGTTTATCTGGGTTAAGTGGCTCTGCACATGACCTGCCTGAGCCAGCTAATTAGAGCGGGAGAAAGATTAGAGGTAGGCCGCTTGAAATAATGCCCCCCCTTTTTTTCTCTGGGAGTCATTTGAGCATTCAGAGGCCAAGCAGACGGTCCCCGCTCTCCACAGCAATAACACGCCTCACAAAGCAGCGACATTTCAACCTCCCACATGTACAGGTGGCACGGAAGAGACAGCTTCTCCATTGCCTTGTAGGAAAAACAAGCATGTAACCTTTCCAGGCCCAAAGCACATATTCCATCAGTGGCTCATCTCCAGCTCAATGGTGCAACTGGCCGAAAACACATTATGTTGATATTTTAAACCTCGATGAAAGGATTGATGATGATGGCCTTACACAAGGATGTGAATGAAAATGATATATATCTGTCTCAACCTGCAATGGTACTCTGACCAAAACGGAAATAATCATTAATCATTAGTCATTAATTAGAACATGAAGCATATCTAAGAACTTGTTGTCTTTTTGCTCATTCCCAAAACATGACACATAGTGACATCTATCGCTGCTGACATGTCTTTAGACGACACAAGAGTGCAGTGGGGTCAGGGATATGTTGTGCTTTTATTTATATCATTATGATATAATTGGACGGATTTTAGTGATTCATGCTAACTGCAGTTAACTGTATGTCGGTCATGACTAAATGACCGGCATACAGTTAACAGTTACGGTACCAGAAATACCAGCCTCATGTAACAATATTCTATAAAAAAGTAATCATAGCCAAGAAACGAGACTTATCATTATTGTCCATAGTTAACCAAAAAGAAAAAAGAAAAAACTCTGTCAACGTAGGTAGCTAGTTTAAAGAAACCAGCTTTACTTGCTGGTAGGAAATATATGCTCTCGTTCACACAGACCATCTGAGCGACTGAGTAAGCATCAACACAGAGCTCCGTAACAACATGTCCAGCCTTCATCCAACTGGCAAATACAGGAAGTGCACTCACACGCCACATGAGGGCGACGGTGCGCATGTAAAAGCCACTGCAGCCACTCTTGGTCATATTTAAGGGGGCACGAGATCATCCATCCATCAATTAGATATACATTAGCTTATACGTGAGGGTCGGGGGCCAATCCCAGCTGGCATTAGGCGAGAGAGTCGAGGCGCGTCCTGCAAAGGTCGCCGTGCTGACACAGAGAGACAGACAACTACTCGCGCTCACATACACACAGTCGACAATTAAGCGAACCTGCGTGTCTCTGCACCGTCGGAGGAAACCCACGCAGGAGAACACGCAAACTCCACACGAGCTGCTGAAGTCTTGTCTCCACAATCTCAGCCATGTAAATTGCGCTGCAGTTTTAACAGTAGATCCAAGGTTAATTTTGTCACCAGCAAATTGAAGAGATAAATTAGGCCTGTCACGAGGCCTATTTAGATATGACCAGATGATAGCTTATTGAACTCACACATGACAGATAGTGGTGGCGTAACAAAAAAACAAGGCTTTAACTTCTTATTCGTTAACACAGTGTTACTGTTCTTATTGCCTCCAGCTCATTAAACTCCTTAATTACTTTTAACCCCACAGTGCCATCTATTTCTATATTTCATACCTGAAGAAATTAATTACTTCTCCTTATAAATGATCGATAATGTGGTTTCAGGGCAACATGTTTCATACAGGGAAAAATTACCTTCCAAACATTTTTATTTTTGTGGTTTTTAGTGAGTTTTTTTAATCGAGAAAAACAATAAAACTGCCTCATCTGAACATCTGTAATTGTAGAGGCTATTTTAGAATATATGCGATAGGACACGTGTGGTGTGAGTTTACACTTACAATCAATAATTTGAGCATTAATGTGCCCAACACTGATGGCGAGTGTCCACCTACAGACCAATGATATCCAGCCCTTACACACACACAATATGGCATTAGTCTTCCTCACTCTGGGCTCACTCGCTCTCTCCATGCGGTTCACTTGACGGAGCGCAGCGGTGCGCTCCTCCTCTCTCCTCCTCCTCTCTCCTCCTCCTCCTCCTCTCTCCTCCTCCTCCCTCCTCCTCTCTCCTCCTCCTCTCTCCTCCTCCTCCTCCTCTCTCCTCCTCCCTCCTGGCGCACACCGATCCTTGATTAACGCGCGCGATGCCAAGTGAGACACATTTACAGTAAAGGCGAACAAATAAACGATAAAGAATCAAAACATTTTTTGTTTTGGTTTGAGAGGTTGGGAAGCGACAACTTGCCTCGGTCACAGGTGTGTGGAGGACTATGGAAGAAGAGTCCAGTTATTTTACCACTTTAGGGGCTCAGACGAACATTGACAGCAGGTCTGAATCGAACTTTTTGTAACCTTAGAAACAGCATTAAATCAAAAACATGGATCTCTATGTGCGAAATGAGACATCTACGTCCCCCGAGTACGTCGGAGCGCAGATTGATGCGGTACAGAGCGCAGCCGGTAACGGGAGCTTGGAGACATCAAACATCACCGGTGGCAACGTCTCCACACTCCTCACACCTCAGCGCGTGAGGCAGAGAGGTGAGCGGACACACAGATAACATTCACCACGTGGAGGTTAATTAAAAGCTGCAAATATGACCTCATTTTGTATTGAGTGTCTTTATTTTTATAGTGCAGCGCTTTTTGGTGCAATGTTGACTTGACGTGCTTACCTCCAGCTGGTGACCACAAGGAGACGACTGTGCAAGTAATTATAGCTTTCCTTCAGTTTAGGTTGTTAATGAAGGTTGACTGAGATATTTTAGGCTGAGAGGCAGATTCTCTCTGAAGTGAGAGGAAGGGAAACTGACCTTATGGTTTTCACTCCCCTCAGATAACTACACAGACAGAAGAGGCATTTGTGTGGAACTTTTAAAAGCAATAGCTCACTTAACATTCATCAATCAAAAGCCGAACAGGCTTTAGTAATTATCTAGGACTAGGATATGATATCGTGATTCACTCACTTTTTTCAAAGCAAAGCTGTGTTGTTATGTTCTGTTTTGCTTTAAGGGAAAATCAATGCAAATGCAGTGCAATAGGGATCAGAGAGAGAGAGAGTGACACAGTCAGGAATCAAATCCTGGCCACACAGGGGATTTATTCATAAAAAAAAGTGTGCCACATGGTCATGCTGCTGCTTCCTGATTTTTTTATATATATATTTAGTAACTGTTTCTATTTTCCAAGCATTTCCGGAGCACTAAAATTGATTGTAGTATAAAGATGTGTCTGCGTGTCGTACATTGCACAGATTTGTAAAACCCCTTTGAGGCAAATTTGTGATTGTGGGCTGTATTAATAAAACTGACTTGACTTGAGCTTGCGAACAAGAAAGAACATTAACGTGCGTCACCACTCTTGCAATTTCCTCTCAGTCCTGTCTCCACCTTCTGTTTTATCAATCAACACTCATGCTATTTTCATCCACCTTCCATCCCTTAACGGTTGTTTGTCAGTGTTTCAGTGTGTTGATGAGGTGTGTGTGTGTGTGTGTGTGAGAGAGATTCTTCACTTTCATTATGCTGCTGAGTGTTCAGCTCAACATCATGAGCGAGTGATGTTTCTTAACTGTTGATACACACTGTGTTATCTTATGAATGATTTCACTCCCTTTTCAATCATTACCACGATTAGCTCACGTCCTCTAGACCTGCCAGTGATTAATAAAATCAAGCACCCAGTACCCAAATCAGTACATTGTACAATTACAAACCCACTGAGGACACATGTGACAAGTACAGATGTGTCTCTTGCCTGGTGAGAATTGAAGCAGCATTGTTAAATTGGGAGCTTAATCCTCTTTTATGCTTCACTATTAAGTTATCACTTCTTTTTCAGCTTGGATTTACACTGCCTCATTTATCTTTATTCAGCATTCCCACAGTATCTTCCAACAGGACCACACACCCATCTTCTAAAGAGAAAAAAATGAGGATGTCTGATGCTGTCCAGCTGCCCATCATTACTCACTCTGTCACTCCAGAATTTGATCACTTCTTCATGGCGTTCGTTCATTCCTCCCATCTCCTCTCCCTGCCCATCACTCTAACGCTCTGGAGCAGATTGAGTTTTGTCAGATTCCCGCTAGGTCGCGCACATTATTTCTGCAGACCGTGGATGTCAAAGCATGTGCCATGGACCACATACTGTATCGTCTTCCTATATATAGTCAGCAGGGTTTCATTCTCATCAAAGAGGTTTCACAAATTAATTCTTTGACATTTTTTGTGATCAGTGAAATCAGATGGGGGTCATGTTCAGACTTTACAACGACACATAGAAGCGTTCTCTGATCTGACGCCCCTCTTGGCAGGACGACATAACCCGTTGGTTCCTTCCAAAACTGTTACAGAATCAGTGTTGAAAACTAAATGAGTTTTATGATGTCACATCGCTGTGATTAAGGTTTGGTTAGGTTCAGGCACGAAAATGACTTTTGGGGTAAAATAAGTACTTCAATAAGGTTAGGGTAACTTTGTTGTCATGGTTACAACAATTATCACGTGGTTAAGGTTAGATTAAATAACATTAATCATCTGTAGCAAACGGGAAATAAATAGCAGTCTCCCATGTTAATGTCCGACAGAACCAAGTCTTTGGGCACAGAACGACTTTTAGGGAAACAACATGGTGGTTTGGTGTAAAATTCCTTTGTTAAGGTGGGGAACTTTGTTGTCGTGGTTACAACAATTATCACGGTTAGGGAGCGATCAAGGCTATGCTGCCAATGTTTTGATGATTCATCCATCAGTCCCGACTTCCCCCCTATGCAGTCTGTCGCTCTATAACAATAACGTCATCTGACTTCCTCCTTGCTCCCAGTGAACTTATCACCACGACTGCA
This sequence comes from Enoplosus armatus, assembly GCF_043641665.1. Taxonomy (NCBI): domain Eukaryota; kingdom Metazoa; phylum Chordata; class Actinopteri; order Centrarchiformes; family Enoplosidae; genus Enoplosus; species Enoplosus armatus. The sequence goes on along the minus strand of NC_092190.1, from coordinate 10,554,642 downwards.
GGAGGGCTTTTACCACTTGAACGTAAACAAATGTCACTTGGTGAAATGACTGATGCTGTCATTTTTTTCTTGGGAGCACAGTCGCCAAAACATACATTACATTACATTTTCTGTTTAATGGGGAACTCCACCAATTTCTATACATCAGTATGAATTTACTAGTCATTGGGAGTATTGCTCACCATCGTATAACGTCTTTTTTGGCTCTGGAGGAGCTTTGTGAAGTTGAAGTAAATGACCCTATGGATTTCACCAGGCTTCGTCTCTGAGACTACAGTTTATTAAAGGAAAGGCTGCGTTATAAACTGGTACCGTGGTGTTTGAGAGACGTTTAACCAGACATCCTCCTTGTCTGTTAAACGTCAAACATTCTTTTTTAAATCTGTCTGGAGCATGGAGTACCCTTTTTAATGGTGCACATCTCTGTGAAACATTTCAGTGTTTAAATATGTCACTGTTCTGTGATGTTTTTCACCAATGATCCTGGCACACCCACCAAAGGCCCATCGCTGGGAAAAAACACATCGCTCAAACACTCGTCAAAATGTCTTCACACTGGATGCAGCTCAGGTGTTATTTCTGATATGGAACAAAAGCCTGCAGACTCTAAGTGCATCATGGCGCGTGGTTTGACCCCCCTGCTGTAGACTTGATATTAGTTATAGTGACTCTCAAGGAAGCTTGTCACACCTTATTTATGGCAAAAGATGCAGGTTAATGAGTATATATTTATAATCGATGAAAATGTTTATAAGTTATCAAGGATGCTGACATATTGTAGTTCAATTCATCATACAACAGTAGGAGGTCATTACTTTTGAGAGGTTAATGACAACAACAAAAGAGGGGTTATCAGTCACAGCCAGGAATAAAAACACCATTTTCAATCCTAGAACACAAAGCAGTTTATTCCACAAAAGGCATTTAGACAAAAAAAAAAGAAAATTAAACCCTCCTTTGCTTTTCATTTCCCTCTTCTTTCCCACGACTTCTCTAAGCGCTCTCCTGTTTGTGCGTATTACACTATCTCCATCGCTCACACTCTCTCATCTCGCTGCCTGTTGAGAGCTGAGGTGTTTAATACATGCCTGCACTGTGTGCCAAGCAACCAACATGTTGTTTTGTAGTCCAACCGCCGTGACCAGGGGCTGTGCGGCTCGTGTGATGTAGTCTGTCAACAGAGAGCGGTTTCGTTCAGTACCTCCATCAACTGTTCTGGGGTGCAGTTGGCTTAGTGACAAGGCTTAGATGACATTTACAATGCTGGATTAGCCACTAGCTGTGACATTTACCAATACCTCGGTCTTACAGCAGCAGAGCCGGCTTTACCCTGATAGGTGCAGCGACACGAGGGCCAACTGGGATTGAAAAGTGACATGCGCTGCATATGTATTAGACAGAGAGGGGGAGGGTAATTCATCGTCAATGTAATGTCTAATACACTGAATGAGAGAAACAGATGAAACCTTAAATATTCATGTGTGGAATATGAACCTCATTATTAATTCATCCACTATTTCACTGTATATCTAATAATAGCTACTGGCACTGCAGTTAACTTTTCACTTGACTTATTTTAAAGTTAGTTAGCAGGGAATCTGTCCACCAGCCTTTCACATCCAACACTTTAAAATAACAGCAATGATGTGTTCGAATTGACCCTACACAAGAGGCGGAAAAGTTTTTATTGAGTTTGCATTTGCACAATTGCCAACTGTGTATAATGTGTATGTGCACAAGGGTGTCCAATATAGCAGGCATCCTGTATGCATGTGACAGAACCAAATAGAGATACCTTGCTGAGATAGTATATGCAGGTAATGCACTCTAATAAGATATAAATGGCAGATACATTGAAGCAGTATTCTCCGACCTGTCAAGATTAATTCGTTTCATATAAATGCAAGTCGAAAACCACTGGAGGTTGTCTGTGTCTGTAAACAGAGAACAGACTGTGTGCCAGAACAAATGGTCAGACATGTCTTATGGGCACTGCACACACTCATGAAACCAGTTCCCCACACCTCAGGCTTCCCTTCTGTCATTTGGCTCTTTAAACTGAAAATAGTACTCCAATTGGTGGAGCTGAGTGCAAACTAAACATTGCCAAATGGGCAGTGTTGGTTTCTGTATTGACTTGTGTTCTGCAAAGTTGTAGTAGTAGTATAGTTGCTTCAGTTTTTCATGTATTGCATCTATGGAGTGTTTTACTATAACAGAACAACTCCATGACGTTTACATTCAGCCTCTAGTTTCATTGCGGTGTGTTGTGAGGTGTGGGCTGGCAGAAACAGCAGCGGTGCGGTAATGAGACTGAAATAGTGGGGCAGAAATAAAAAAGAGCTGTGAGGCTTGGCCCTGTGCCAGCAGGTCAGCTGCTGGAACCAGACAAACAAATCAGATTTACCAACAGCTCCCGGACAGAAATAAAAGGACAATATTTTGCTCCATTGTCTTAAAAATTAGAAGGGACATGAATGTGTTTACCAATCTTTATCTAATAGTTGTTGAGATATTTCCTGGACCAAAACTCTTTTTAACTATAGTATCCCCACTGGGACTTATGACATATTATATAATATTCCAACAGTAGCCTTTGATATGTTTCTAGCTTTGTATTAATACCTCTTGACTTTATCCAATGTAATATCATATAGTAACACACATCCTGTCGTAGTCCAACAGTGAGTATATACTATTTTTCTCAGATTAGTTATTAGGACAATATTGATAAGTCTGTCAGTGTTTAGGCTCTCCAGATAACGGGGATTTGTCTGCCAGTTGTCTGTCCCAGGTGGTGACACACTAGTCCAAGCTGATCACTGGAGGTGGAATATTCATTATACACCCGCATCAGGAGCACCACATCCAGCACAGCTGTGTAAACCAGCGCCAACAGGAGATTCCATCACAGTGAAACCATCACACCACTGCTGCAGCATTGTCGGACAAATTTGTCAGTTTACTACAGTGAAACTAGAGTCTGTATGTTTAATAGTTTATTTATTAAATATTGAATATTGTATCATATAGATAATAGATTATGAATATATACAGTATATAAATATATATACACAATAAACACAATTCATACTGTGAACTTGTTAGCAAACAGTTGCTTATTTATATGTCCAGAAGATGCAGAGCAACGTTTGGAAATGTGATTCTGATAAAAGTCTGATATACAGCTAAATGCTCCACGGTGTTCACCAGCTGGTCACTAAATTTGTCTGGATGCTGTTTGGTGCTGGGCAGGTAGTGTACAGTGGATGTATCAGAGCATTTTACCTGTGCAATGTTGTCCTGATCTAGAAAAGATGCAAATGAAAAGGGTGAGATGGAATCACAACAGCAAAGTTATGGGCTGTCAAACCAAAACAGTGAGCTAAAGATGCTAAAATGCACCTTAGAGCTGAGGGGAACTTAAGAATCTGAGATATTTCTCTGTGGGCTCATCACTTAGAGTGGTATTACACGTTGTCATTTGATCCATTGTTAATAAAAAAATATTGATCATAGCAGCTTTAAGCCTTGTCCTAGTCTGTCACTTGCAATTGAGAAAATCTTCTGATTATATGTGCCTACCTCTTTAACTGAAGAAGCTACTGGTCAACAATTTAGACCAAAATCCAAGCAATTGCACCTGCATACAGATACGAATACATGACTTAACAAATACAGACGCAGATACCAGGGGTGGAAAAAGTGTTCAAATCTGTTACTTAAGTAAAAGTAGCATTACCACAGTGTTGAAATACTAATATGAGTACTCAATATACAGAATGGCCCATTTCAATGTATTATATTTTTTGATGCGTTAATGTATAAACATCACTTTAATATTGCTGGTAAAGGTGGTGCTAATTTGAACTACTTTATGTACTGCTGGCTGAGTTTTTAATTTTCATTATAGGTTAAGTTTTATCTTAACCTATAAAAATACACCATAATGTATTTGTTGATTATATGCTGTATTATTAATCTGAATCTATCAGTGTTTCCTGCGCAGCTAGCTAGCACACAGGAAAACTAATTGGCTTCGATTAGGCAGAAGCCAGCGTAACATATTTCATTAGGCGAGAGAGACAGAGTAACAAAGGCAGAGAGTTCCTCTCTCTCTCCAATCATCTGTCTGCACATTTTCATTATGCTCATGCAGATGTATGTGCACACACACACACACACACACACACACACACACACACACACACAAACACACACACACACACACACACACACACACACACACACACACACACACAGAAGCTTAAAAAATGAAACACTTTTAGTTGCTGCCTTTTACAAGCCAGCTCTGGTGCAGAAACCCTGACGTTCTGTCAGCAGAACTGTGCCCACCATATTAGAGGTTACTGCTTTATATTTCCATAGGAGTGTGTGAGACAGATGGTGAAGCCTCATGTTGTTAGGTGGGAAGACTGTACAGTATGTGTGTGTGTTTCTGAGAGAGAGATGAGAGCGAAGACTTACTGACTTTTGCTGACCAAGCTGAGTCAATCGCTAAGCCTGCAAGTTATACAAAGACATGTCAGAGTGGCTGAGTGGAGGCAAGAGCAATAAATCAATTAACTGACAAGCCATCATCCTACTTTCACATATGAACCACATATCTGCCCATATGGATTTGGAGAAGCCAAAATCCCGTCTTTGATGTTCCTCTTTAACTCCATGCCAGGTATTGTGCAGCAGTGTTCAGAATTTTTAACTTCACGCTGCATTTTGATTAAACACACTGATGAGTGGAGGTCAGATTATTATAATTATTCATATATTTGCATCCCAGGTAAATTACGCTAAATCAATATGAGTGCGGTTCAGGAATATATGCATATGTGACACAGGCCAAGGGAAATAACCGCATTATGTTTTGTGTTTTTATACCATTTGTTGTGTTGAAAGTCAGTGAGGTCTGACCGCATTTGATCCTTAAAGAATAACCTTGAGGGTACTGATCAGCTAGAAAACATGAATCAATGACGGTGTAATTACCCTCTGGTTATTACAAAAATAAAAACATTCAGATGGCCTGTTGTCAGAACACAATTCTTACTGTTATTTTCGAAGAGTTCTACTTTTAATTGAAAGTGGAAGGTAAGGAAACGGAAAGAAAAAAAAAGCGAAGAACGCAAAATGCAGGAGACTCCTGAAATGGAAAAGGGTAAAGATCGAGGAGAGACGCCTGAAAGATGAGAACACGCTGTGAAAATAGCCTCATAGAAGCGGGAGCGCAATGAGCGAAAAGAAGAGAGAAGAAGAAAAATAGAGAGAGCAATACATTTGGTTGGTGTTTTGCAGGGAACAGACCCTCTCTAGATGTATTGGCAGATTTTAGTCTATGTAATTTACCAGTGACTTCAAGGAGCTGTTGGTAGTGTATTTTCAGGGGATTAAGGCTCGAGTGTGTGTTTGGTTGCACATGCCTCTGCAACTGTGTCAATGAAGTTTGGGTTTACATGTGTGATGTGATTTGTGTCCGGCGGATGTGACTCACATGGGTGCCTCTAATCCCCAGGATACAGACGCAGTAGGTAACCGTTAAAAAGTGTTGTGTCTAAGCGGGGGGTGAGGCGAAGATAACAGAGAGAGCCGATAACATGGACTTTACAGGATGTGATCCAGTGAAGCTGCTAATGGCTGAGGGCTCAGATAGGCTGTGGGCTGCAGGCTACAGTATTTTGTACTTTACAGCTTTTTGTATTGAAGGCGGAGGGCTCATCTTGTGGATGGGAGATAATATTAATGTATTTGGTAACCAAATTTGTAGTACAAATGGCCCTGAAGGACTGAAAACATGGAGTTAATTAATAGTAATTGGCTGTGATGGGCTGTCTTTGCACCAGCTAAAAGCAGTAAAGGAAGTCTTACGTTCAAGATGTCACTTAAGTAACAGTACAAAAGTATTAACAGCAAAATGTCGTATTAAAGTAAAAGTAGTGTTTTGTTGGACAGAATGGTCCCTTTCAGAAAGTTATATTATTATATATATGTCATATGTTATTGGAATATTATTACTGCCGCTTCAATGTGTAAGCAGCATTTGAATGTAACGGATGTGGAGTATATTTTAACTACTTTATATACTGTTGGATGGTTTAATCTAAAGCACAGCATCATATTTTATATACTGATCATTTGTTTTGTTTGTGAAATAATATGTAATATGTAAAGTAACTTGTAACTCCAGCTGCAAGATTAATGTAGTGGAGTAAAAAGAACAATATTTCCCTATGTATAAAGTATAAAGTAACATAAAATTGTACTTGAGTACAGTACTTGAGTGTACTTTCCACCACTGGCTACAAGCTATTAGCAACTGATTTGACCTTTGACAGTATCGCAGCTAAATGTAATGTCTTTCAGAGTGTTGCGACATTGAACTACATGTGCGTACAAAATTACAATTATAGTAAGATATTGTTAGATATTATTGCAAATGTATTTGTAACATTATTGTGATACCTCAAAATATTAACTCTTGTTTTCTGTGTCATCCAATATTGCATCAACACCTATTGACTTTAGTGACTTGAAAAAAAGATTTGGACTTATATTCATGTAGGTATTTGTTTAGCCTATCCTCACGGTTTTAACAGCATTTTATTTCAGTCTGAGCGTCCTATCCAGATGTTCTCCAAATGAAGGGGAAGAGATTTGTTGGTCATTTGGATACAGCTGTCACAGGAAATAGCCACCAGCAGCTGGGTGTTTTCACTTTAAGATTCCAGCTGGACAGACTTAAAGGACTAAGTCATCTTTGTTTCTGTTGCCATAGGCCAGTTTATCTCCACTCAAACATTTTCTTAGCTGTACTTACTCATGTTGTATCGTTGACATATGACTGATTAATGTCACCTGGCTGCAAACCAAATTCCCCCCCTGGGGACAATAAAGAAAGACTAATTGATTCATTGACATTAGATGAGCTATAATGTCCAAGGCAGTGCTTTTCCTTTTCCCTCTTCCCACCTCCAATCGGGCTACTTTTCATGAATCATAGATTGATGCCTTCATGCAGAAAATCGAAAATGTCAACTGACATGAAAATTAGGAACTTCAGTTCAAAGCCTCACTGTTCCTTCTCTACATTATGTGGGCTTATTTGCCTGCAGAGTCAGCAGCTGATGGTCATTTCCACCTCTTGGACTAGAACACTTGCCATACTTTATTGCTGTCTTTATTGTGGCTGTAACGTGCAGTCTTTCACAAGCAACTCATGTAACTGACATTTTATGAGGGTAAAACATCAGAGTCTAGCATTACATTATTTTCAAGAAAAAGCACTGTGCTACTGTACAGCAGCAACAACATGACATTGTAGTGCTGTTGCAGTGCAGTCACAAACTCCACCCTTTTGAGACAAATGTAACACAATGAAAAAAAGTTTTTGTTTTGAAGACACACACACACACACACACACACACACACACACACACAGCCATGAGAAATAGCTAGCTACACAGCACTATCGGCTCGAGGCTGTTAGGATCAATAAAGACAGTGTGATTGTATTGATCATTATGTAGAACAGAGCAGATGAGTTGATTCAGTAGGGCAAACATGTTCATACTGATATCCTCTGCTCTTGTTTTTTCCTGTAAAAGATGGAGACCACACACTGCGTATCCTGCTCTACTCACTCATCTTCTTCCTGAGTGTGTTTGGCAACCTGCTAATCATCGTGGTGCTGACGGTCAATAAGCGCATGCGCACCGTGACCAACACCTTCCTGCTGTCGCTCGCCGTCAGCGACCTGATGATGGCCGTCTTCTGCATGCCCTTCACCCTCATCCCCAGCATCCTCAAGGACTTCATCTTTGGAGCCGCCATGTGCAAGATAGTGTCCTACCTCATGGGTGAGTGAAGGAGGGAGTGGTGAGGAAAAAGGGGGGTGGTTAGAGGAGGTGAAGAAAGACTAGTGATGAGAAGTGATGGAGGTGAAAAATAGTTTGAATAAAGATTTTCTATCTGTACATTAGCCATCACGTCCTTGTTCTCTTATTCAGTTTTGCCTACATACTGTAATAGACAATCTATGGTTTACTCTATAGTGAGCAGTGAGTTGAGATTTCAGATACATGGACACTTTCCATTGTTGGCAATACATAGAGCATGCATTTCATGAAAATATAATGAAATGGCAGAGGCACCAGGTACCAGATATGGAGGGATTTTGGACACAGCTCTGGACTCAGTTGTTACATCTGGAATAATCAAATGTTAAGAAGAATGAAGGCTTTTGCACACTTTTTACACTTCACAGTTCACATTGATTAGTCAAATACCTTATTCAGAACATCAGTTACATCCATCAATGACTAACCATAATAAGCACCACTTCCTTAATGGTCATCCATTTTTTAAATTTGAAAAATTTAAGTGAACAAAGTCACATTAAAAACGGTCAATAAAAACACCAAGAGCTCTTTTTTAATTGCTTCTTCAAACATTAAAGTAGCTTTAATTAATGTGTCCTGATGCAGGATAATTCTCATCTTTACATCTAATGATATTCTTACATTCATTCATTTATTTAGTGCTTTTAGTACTTTTACTATGATAAATCACATCACCGGGGCATTTCAGTGTATGAATAATAAATGACACAATGTTAGTAATGTAAAAAGCAGCCTTAAAAAAAGCCTTAATTTATTTGTTACAATTCCAACAGAGGAAGTGTGTCTTTTAGATGGAGCAATATCCATCTCTGTTATTGGTTTTATTGGGTTTGACTAACCAATTCAAATCTGAAGAGATTAAATACAACTCTTTCATTATAACCTTGACAGGATTTAGCGGCACATGTGGTAAGGGCTGATAGTAAAACCCTTTCCTGATAGAGCAGGTCTATACAGTATCTTCTGTACAATGTAAGGAATAATCTTTTTCCTGTAACCTTTACTTCATAGCTGAAGCTTTTTCAATGGAATTTACTGTGAAAAGACATGTAAATTTGGTGGAACTGAATTTTTAGGCAGCTCAGCCATACTGTAATTATTTGGGGTGAACTCTTTCAGAGAGGAGGTCAGTCGCCTTTTGATGGAGGTTAGAAGTACATCTGCTGATGAGAATTTCACTCAAGATATGGAAAGACATGTTTGGAATAATTTTCAGAGGAAAATGTAACACCTGCTTAAATACAATGAAAATTAAGAAAATGGGATCCATTCTTCACTTACTGAAAGACGACCCTCACCCCTTGTTCAACAGGTTTGCAGTGAAAGTTTAGACCCATTCCATTCATCAAACACAATCTAGACATTTTCTTACAATTAGGACTTCCTTGTCTCTGATTATGACTTAGTATCTTGTAATCATGAGAATCCACCATAACGTTTTGAATAAAACATTTTCATTAATGTTCATATCCATATCCACACAAGATGCCAGGCAGCTAACTGGTAAACTGATATATAATCTTATATATATATATATATATACATATATTGTGGTGAGCTATAAGGTAACATTTATATTTACAATGTTGTTAATTAAAAAATCTCTGGGTTTTTGTCTGTTAGTTGGACAAAACATGCAATTTGAAGAAGCAGGCTTGTAATATGGGAAACAGTTATGGACATTTTTAATTTCTTTCTGGGATTTGATGAAGAATAGCCTACTCAATCAGCTGAAAAACAATCAACAGATTAATTGATAATAAAAACCATTGTTAGTTGCAGCCCTACTTGTCTTATTGTCATGTATCAGCACTAGCAAGCAAGCATGGCTTGATAGGAAACATTGTGTAAAATACAAGCAATAATTTCCATGAATTTGTTCTAAGCAGCACCTAATTTTAGTTTGTCTTTGTGATTTGGGGACGAGGGTTGTAAAACAAAGGAAATCTCAGAAAATGCAAAATTCTCCTCTACAGATATTTTTCCACAGCTGGTATCTTTACACCAAGATATCACATATCTTTCATGGTTTTGATGAATCACAATGGCACTTCCAATTGCTCAAACTGGTACTGAATGTTACTTTTTTGTTATTTCATCAATTTTCAAAGCAATAAAATGTTTTGACTCCTCCCTTCATCTCACATTGTAGCCCAGTTTTGCGTCACCTGCTGTCCCATTATAACTTGCCTTTAAACCTGACAAAACTGAATCACTGCCTACATCTTTCTTGTGTGTGTTAATTAAATAGAAACAAAATGACATTTCAGTCTGATTACCAGGCTAATCCCATATTGCCTTGAGAGGTGATTGACTAACTACACCGCAGCCCAATATTTTACCGCTGAACTAAAACTCCATTCAGATGCAGCTCCTGTATTGATTTATTTTATTTGTGAGCCTGAACTGCAACAACCTTGGAAACAAGCAGCAATCAGGAAGTTAACAAGTTCTCTGACCTCCGGTCCACTACAGTTATAGATTGCCATTGAAGAGTATCACATCCACAGACCATTTTCATTATCTCCTATTTGTGGTTAATTGATGAGGGGATGTGTTTGTGCCTCTAATATTCACTTTCAGTGAGAAAGGGGTAATTCTCCTAGTTCACATCAAGGGGATATTCATGCCTCAAGGCATAATAATGAGTTCTCCTCCTCGGTGCTACATCTAAGTGACTCATCTTCAGTATCTTCAGTATCTGTCAATAGAAGACTTAAGTCTCTGGCTTTTCTTGATCTACTACTTTTTGTCCAGTTTGTGTTATCAATCATTTAAGGCAGTCAGGTTTTCAAAGGATGAAATTTAAACCTTCATCTAAAGGTCTTCTTACTTGAATGAACAGTTTGACAATTGGAAAATATTCATATTCACTTTTTTGTTGAGAGACAGAAGAGACGATTGATACCACTTTCATGTTTATACGGTTAAATATGAGGCTACAGACAGCTTGTTAGCTTAGCTTAGCTGGTTAGATCTGCATATTCTGCAAATTTATTAAATTGTATTATTGTATTATTTATTCATAAGTGATGCATTAACATATAATCAGCATTGTGGTGTTGTAGCTTGTCAGGATGGATTTAGTTTTAACTACTTTACATACTGCTCTGTTAAATCTACAACAATACATCATACATACGACATACAAAAGTTTTTATGTAAAAATATACAAAATAACAAGAAACTATAGCTGTGAGAAAAATGTAGTGGAGTAAAAAAAAAGTGTACAATATTTCTCCCTAGAATGTTGTGGAGTAAAATCATAAAGTTTTATAAAATGGAAAACAAAGTACAAGTACTTAAGTAAATGCGCTTACTTACTTACCACTACTGACTTTTGCAGCACACAAGGAAAATAAAGAGAGGGAGTTCGGAGTGGAAACATTTCATTAAGTTGTAGAATAATAAAGCAATTGATTAAAAATAAACTCAGATCCCTAGAAGTAATAGAGGTAATGAAATATTTTCATGCTCTCCTGCACACGGAAATGAAATGCTACACTCATATATGAGAAGGAATAAAACCAAATATAGAGTGGAGAATAAAAAAAAAAAAAAAAACGAATCAACAAAGTTAGCAACAGAGAGAATTACAACACAATGATTATGATTTTGTGAAAGTTAGAGACAGGAACAAGAACAGGAACATTGTGCTGAGAAGAAAAATCTGTGAATGAAGGAGAGCCATCATCATGATGTACTGAGGAAAAGTGGACAAACCCAGGGGAGATAGTGGCTGATTGTTCTTTGTTTCACTGGGATCTGCTCTAAAGCTGCCCTCAGAGGTTCAGAAAACATAGTCTAGGTCCTGACTCTCTCTCTCTCTCTCTCACACACACACTGTTTGTATTCTCGCTGAGGACATGGATAAGAGAGGTAAAGAGTAATTTCCCGTCTTGCCCTGTCAGGAGGGAGATGGCAGATCACGTCAGTGGCCAAGGCCAACATCATTTCTTCTACCAAGACTCAGATAACCATCCCCGCCTCTCCGCCTCGCACTATGTTCATTTTCGAGCACATCTCCACAGAGCACCACGTTTTGTTCTCAGTTATGATTGCAGATATTATGTGCACATCAACAAACATGTTTTTATTATGGGGTCCAAACTCTATTCTGAGCACAGAGCAGTAATAACTTTTCATTCATCAAAATAAAGTATATCTGAGAACAGAACAAATGTATGTTTCTGCTTTGTTTTCCTACAGGCATATCAGTGAGCATCTCCACATTTAGCCTGGTTGCCATAGCGATTGAGCGCTACAGCGCCATCTGCAACCCCCTGAAGTCACGGGTGTGGCAGACCCGCTCCCATGCCTATCGGGTGATTGCTGCTACATGGGTGCTGGCCTTCATCATCATGATCCCCTATCCAATCATCAGTCACTTGGAGTCTTTTCAGCGTCCCGACAACACCACCGCTCACCAGTGTCGCCACAAGTGGCCCGTCGCAAAGGCAGAACAGACCTGGTGAGTGTGTGCAAGTTAACATAAAACTTGCAGTTAGATCATCAATCTTTTTTACTTGCTTGCCATCTGGACAACGTGCTGTTTTGTATCAAATAAACTTCAGATGAACTGCGTCTGAGGTGTGTGTGTGTGTGTGTACTTTTAACAAGGCATGCCACACTGAAACATCTAATTTACCTCCATGTTTGGACCTGGAGCCTGCTTTAAGCAGCTCTTTCTGTCTATTAGGTGTTTTGTCATGGAAACATTCGGGCAGATGAAGAGACCAGACGGATGTTTCAGTGTGTTTTTGTTTTGGAGTTAGGATGGAACAGGCTTTGGGATAATTTCAGTCAACTGTGTGCATATTTGCATGTATTTGTGCAGAGAGAAAACTTTGTCTGAGTAAAGCATTGTTTTTTCTAAGAAATAACTACCCTATGATCTTTGAAAATCACAAAGGGTAGTTTTTCAACATCCAGAACATACAGCTGTTCTGAAGGTATTTCCAGAATCCCTAAAGACCTACCATCTGGATGAAATAATGCATTGTCTGCTGCATGATAAAAAAAAATCCCACCTAAAACCCAAAAAATTGTTTGGGGCATTTCATGTCTTTAGTAGAATGTGGCTGTGTCCCTGGAGGTAGAATGGGTCGTCCATTAATCCTGACGACACTGAAGTAGCTTGAAGGCCAGCGCCTTTCACGGCAGCTCCACGGCCATCGGTGTGTGAGTGTGTGTAGCAAAATTGTAAAGCACTTTGTCCATTAAGGTAGAAACGTGCTATGTGAATGTTGTCCTTTTACCATTTACCATGCATTAGTGGACGGAGAGAGAGACAGTAAAGGTCCCCGTCCAGATTAGGGGACGCCCCAGTCAAAAGTATTTTAACCAGTTTCCCAAATTGCAACCTGCGTTATCCAGGACACCGGAAACTGCAAACTTTTTTTTTTACAGCACAATAAAAATAAAACGTGTTATTTTCTATGAAAATATAAAATAATAGACAGTCACATGATAGATATATAAACTATTTATGATATAGATATATGAAACTGATAATGCAGCTTTGATTGACATTGGATATACTGAGCAAGGTCATTTTTGTTTTGGTTTGGAAGGAATTGCAACGTGGAAAACAGGTTGAAAATCTTTTAATCATCTTTTAATCATGCAGTCAGTGGATGCAAATCTACAGGTAATGGTAATACATGAATACATAAGAGGTACAAACTGATGCTACATGAGTGCCTGTGTGCACCATTATCCTTACACATGGACAATGGTATTTTTAACCTTGTTTGTGTCTCTTTCAGGTACATTCTGCTTCTTCTTGTGCTGTTTGCAATCCCAGGGCTGGTGATGATTGTGGCCTATGGACTGATCTCCAGGGAACTTTACAGAGGCATCCAGTTTGAGATGGGCCACAAAAAAGACTCTACTGGTGAGGCCACGTACACCACGTGGAAAACACATAAAAATAGTAGGGTAAAGCATGTTTTCACTATTTTTCCCAGTAGGTTTTTGCTTTTCTGAGAGAACTGAGATTACCAACCCAACAGATGTTAGAAGTGACTCAATGAAGGAAGTATAGAACATTTTCAACAAATACATGTCAACATTTAAACTTCTGAGCTTCCTTAAGAAGAACAGTCTTTCGTTTTTGAAAATACAATCAATGAAAATACAATCAATGTTGGCATCAAAGGTAAGCCTATCATCCTGGTTATTAAACTTTATCTAATAAACTGGCAGGTCAATCCATGTGAACTGATGTTACATCATGTGTAATTCATCTAATAACTCCTCATCAGAGGAAGGAAGGGATGCAGGTGGATGGGAGCAGAAATAATTTTCAAGCTTTGGGAAAAATAAGGTACTGTAATAAATAGATTACATTAAATAACTTTATTGATATCCAGAGGGGAGTTTGTTTGCCTCTATTTGCATAGAGACAAATAATAAAAGAGACACAAATCAGACAGATCACCGCAGACAACATATGAGAGACATACTGCCACTACAACATAAGCACCGCGAACACTCAAACTAACACATGTTCTGAGAAGACATTAATGTTGTTCAGCAGCCTGCCTAACCACTAACTTAAAAAAACGATGTATTTAATACAATCTATCAATTAAAAAATAAAAGGCTAAACATGCACCTGAAAACGGATCCAATAAAACAGACAATGAATATGAAACGAAACCTTATAAATTGTGTCCAAAGCACAACCCATATCTCTGGAAACAAGCCAGTATCACATGTCATTAAAAGGTTTCACAGGTGTCGACACAAACAACCATCTAAATCGTTATGTGATGTGATCTCAGCATCCTTAACTGCTCATTCAACACCTGTTTTAGACAACTAAAAAACCTTTTCTAATGAAACAGGAGTCAAACCTATAACAGAACCAGCCTTTTTAAATAGACTTAGACTTTATTAGACTTAGACTTTATTTATCCCACAGCGGAGAAATTTACAAGTCACAGCAGCAAAGACAGAAAGGTGCAGAAACACACAGCAGACAAGCACTGTGTCAATAAAAACCATAAGTTTTAAAAAAAAAACAAAAAACAATATACATATAATAAATACAGATATAAAAAATATGGGGAACAAAAGCAGACCACAGCATAGAAGATAGCCGAAGCTACCACAGTGTCATAAAAAGTCCGGAGCAGTTTGCTGCACACACCGAAGGACCTCAGCCTCCTCAGCAGGTGGCCCTTCTTGTACAGGGCCTGAGTGTGGTCAGACCAGTCCAGTTTATTGTTCAGGAGAACGCCCAGGAATTTGTAGTTCTCCACCACCTCAATGTCCAAACTAGATGTGTTAATCTTGTTCCTGTCATTGGCGGTAATGCTGTCAACATACACCAGCATAAAACAAGGCACTGGCCACAAAACTCAGTCTATTGACGTCAAAAGACTTGCGTTTCCAGAGGGAAAACAACCTGGACTGTGCATTTTTAAACACAGCATCAACATTTGCTGACCAGTTCAGTACAGTTGTAAATTGGCTTGTTATTTCGATAATGTGAAAACACTGTAAATATATAAATGTGTCTAATCAAGCAGTGTTCCATATTGTACTTTAATGATGTTTTGATTGCAATGTCATTCAATTATTGAGTCAAATTGTGTCTCTTAATAAATGTCATCATACTATTCAGCACCTACCAACCAGGTTCTAATGTTAGCATTCACAATTTTTTTTGCATGATTTATGTAAATGATGAGGAATTTCATTAGTGCTACAATCACTGTAATGTGTGCGGGTTAAGTGAAACATGACCTTTTGTGGGCATATGAGAGTGTGTCTGGGGTGATAGCAGCATGGAGTGTGTTTGCTGGTGCTCCATTAGAGGATGGAATTGGCTGGCAGCTGCGGGCCTGGACATCCCCATCTGTTTGGTCTCAGAGAGAAAGAGGTTGTCCAGAAGAGGAGCTTGAGAGACAAAGAGCATGGCGAAAATAATGAAGAGGAAATAAGCGAAAAAATGACAAAATAATAATAATAAAATCTAAAATAACCTCTTGGAAAATGTGCTTGATTTAATAATCCAGGACTCTTTCTACACGACCACTTACTGTTTGTATTTACTTGTTTTAGGGCTCTTATTACTGTACTCAGTGCACATTGTCCTTTGTAGAAGGAAAGCTGAACTATTACATTTTATGAATAAATTTAAATGTCCCCTGACGGATTATTACTGTGGCTCAGCAATACTTGCTAGTACCTCTTCTTTCCATTAAAGTTGGCTGCTGCTCATGATTCACTCATTCAAGAGCTATGATTCACTCAAAACAAACCTTATAAATGGATGCATGTGTTCTTACAGAGCTGTGATGCTTTGGCTTATTTGATTTACTTCTTTAGTACAAGTATTACCAGTTGTGCCAGGTGTAACTACTTTAAATACTGATTCATTCTTCTGGGTAGTTTAAACATTAACATTACATCTTATTTTCTGAGATTTTCATATGTTTTGTGTGTTAAATCTCCAACCACTCCTGATCTATATAAACAGAAGTGTGTCCGCTGGGGACACCAACATTTGGTGGAGATCTGATACCAAGTAATACCAGGGACAAAATCATTGACATTGATGCCGATTCCAACTTTGTATTATTAAAGCATGAATTATCATGCAGGGGACAGCCTTCTGTCATGATGAGATTGAAACATCATTAATATGCCACTTCTAAATGTTCATTTCTACTGAGTGGGCAAACATTAGGCATTTCTTTTTACCATTCTCTGCTACTAACTTAATTACATGTGTGTTAAAATACCCGAGAGATTTTAATGGTAAATTACAAATGTTTACTGTGTGAATTCTCTGAACTAATGAGCTGATCGCTGCTTGCATGCACACAACAGCAGCAGAGGAGAGTGCATGCACTAAGAAGTGTGTTCATGTGCCCAGAACATGTCCTGATAATGTGAAATGGATAGATCCATTTTTTTGGTATCAATCAGATTTCATGCTAGTAACGATATTCAAAACAAGACTTAGTATCGATAGTATTAAAACTTTAGGTATCTGGGAAGTATGGGGAGTATATCCGGCCCTTAACCTATGTCTACAAAGTAAAGTAAAAGCATAAAGTGTCACAAAATAGAAACATTACTCTCATATTAGGGGATCACGTTTTAGATACAATAAAGTATGTACTTTTGTTACATTGAATTCACAGAAAAACTCTCCTCTTATACTCTGCTCTGCCATACAGATGTGAAGAATGGACTGACCTCCACTGTGTCTAGTGGCAGTGATGATGGAGATGGTTGCTACGTTAATGTCCAGCGGCTGCACTCGGTGGAGATGTCCACCATGGCTGCATCCGGCAGGGCCATCAAGGCAGAAAGACCACGGAGCAACACATCTGAGGCAAAGCTGGAGGCCAAGAAGCGGGTTATCCGCATGCTGGTGGTCATTGTGGTCCTATTCTTTCTCTGTTGGATGCCGCTGTACTGTGCCAACACCTGGCGAGCTTTCGATGACCTCTCTGCCAAACATGCCCTCTCAGGGGCACCCATCGCTTTTATCCATTTGCTGTGCTACACCTCCGCCTGCGTCAACCCAATTATTTACTGCTTCATGAACACACGTTTCCGCAAAGCTCTGCTTGCCACCTTCTCGTGCTGTGCCGTGCCTTGCCATCGTCGCCGTCCTCACGGGCTCCGGGACAACGAGGAGGATGTTATGGCAACGGGTGTGTCCATGTCCAAGTTCAGTTACACTACAGTCAGCACCATGGGAACCTGCTGAGCCAGATGGATGCAGGCACAATCCAGAAGAGACAGTTACTACGGCAACACAGCACCCCACATCCTTTATCTTTAGGCCAACTCTGTGCTCATAGGGACAGTAATGTGGAGTGGAAAAACAGGCCATATAGTGTAGCAGTATATAAGCTTCACCCGTGACTGTGAGTAAAATTATATAGGCATTATTTAATGAAAACCCAGTTTTACAGTGTAAATACCTGCATAGCTATATTGAAAAAGCACCCAAAAAAAAGAATATAGTAATCTCTTGTCACAGTGGACTGAGGCAAATTGTTTGCTTAGATGTTTACAACAGGGCGTGTGTGTTTGGATGTAGTGCAGAGGATGTGAGTTGTGACCGGCTGTATATGTGAGGGAAGCAGCTTGACTTAGTAGTCATTATGTAGCTGTAAAAATAAGAGGAACATTTACTATGTCATTTTTAAATTGTGTTTTATTTTTTGCTGTTTGTTGTTTATCTGTGTTTATGATGGTAATGCAATTGCCTCGTGGACTAAGTGCCTGGTTCTAAATACTATGTTGTATTTGTCTGTTTGACTGTTGATTTGCCTCATTCATCACGGAAAACCATAATCACAGGCAAACTGTAACCTGAGGTGTTTGGAAGTGGAGTTCAAAGGCTCAAAATATCTTCGAAACAAACTGAAAATCCTCCTCAGAAGAAAAACTGGAGGAATTTCCTCCAGATGGGAACTGATAAAGGAGTGTCAGTTCTACTCCACGGTTCGCAGAAAACAGCTTAGATGGGCTGTGTTGTGGTTGTAAACTGTAATGCTAGCCACCTTTGTGTTTTTGAGTTTTTAGAGCTGGATTGTTCTGTGTATTGCTGCAATGTTTGTTTGTATTGTGTCCTTGCAGGTGAACACAGTAGCAAACATGAGAAGGGTGACTTGACACTTTGAATTGTGGTCCTTTCTCATATCAGGGCCTCTAGTTTGAGGGCAGCACAACATTGACTGATAAGTACCCAACACGTTGTGGAGAACATAGGGATAGCAATCTGAGTTATTTAAGATACTATTTAACAGTACCTTCATTATTATATTCCTGATACCATATTAGACCAAACCCAGTATAACAGAAAGCACTGTATATTGCTATGAATGTAAGGACAAAAAATCAAATCAACATTGATGAAGTTATTAGGAGTAAATTCAATTTGGACAGAGAAACAATGAGATTTTAAAGAAATATTCTACAATGTCATATATTAGATGAGGATTTTAAAGAAATTATGACACACAAATGCATATCTTAATGCATACATTTGAAATGACACAATAACTGGCCATATTTTAGAACACTAATGTAATGCTGTGATAAACGTTCATGTTACAGTATCAGTAGGTAGCTTAGATCTGCATAGACAACCACAGCTCGTGAATCCATTAGCACCTTTTGTCAATCTTTTGCGCTGCAGATAAGCATGCAAGTTTACCACTCTAAAACTTGTGGCCTTATGGGTAAAAGCTTACTTATAACACTGTACTACACTCAAGACCAAGTCCAAGCAAAGAGCAGGACAAGAGCAAGTTTAGTCTTTGTCAAAAATGCAGCATTTAAATGATGACATAAGCCAAATAATTTATGTGGTTAACCTTATAATAACAGTCTCAGATAGATATATAGCGCTTGGTGACGACAAAACAAAATATGGTTCTAATATACCCAGCAGAACATTTTACACATAATGACATCAAATATGAGTTTAGGTTAAAACAAGAAGTCTCATGTACTGTATATGTTAATTATGTTGTTCAGTAGCTTATATAAACAGTAAATGTTACTAATATGATATATTTCTTACCATATATGTATTGTATGACAGTATGAAAGAGTGATTTTTATGAACAATAAGTTCACTTCAGCCTTACAGTTGGTTTTAAAGGAGTTAGCAAGAGGAACAAGTAACTACAGTATACACAAATAAGTTCACTGACTGCTCAGTGACTTGCAGTCCCTGGTGAACTCACCTGCAGGCTACAAAATGGCAGCCAGGTTTCGAAGGTCTCTGTTTGTCAGGTCCTGTCTGGCGTGCCTGACTCTGGCTCCCCTGCTCACCTCGCACTAATTGTGTTATAACCTCAACCCTGCCAGGCTGAACGGAAGAGCATATTTCATTGAGTGCACCAAAGCACAATGCTGTCAGTCTCAGAACTAATAGATGCATGACCTGCCTTTGTGAGCATTTCTTTTGGAAGATTCTAGATGGGCCTGCAGCTTTTGTGGTTTATTGGGTGCACTGTTCCCTTTGTGTTTGAAATATAAATCATAGTGATGTCTTACTGCAGGAGACTAAGACTTTTATCAGCTCAAACCACAATCTATGTACGGAAAGTACAGCAAATGACAATCTTGTCGACACACCTAGATTAGGACAACACAATCTTACACTTATGTGCTAATTAATTAGTATCTGCCGCTCCTGCTCCTATGTTTGTACACTGACACAACCTTACCTTCTCGTGGCCAGTTCATGTAGAGATGGGCACATTTCAATTGAATAGCAGATATTTCTAACCATGAATGAAGTTCTCCTGCAGTAAAAAGCAGACGGGAGTGTTTATGCGTCTGCCAGTAGCATTTTCCAGCTAGAGAAAAAATGTAACACAGCCGTCTGTGTTGTTGTTTATGAGTGACACTCGGAAAGTGTTTTTTTTATGGAGAGCTGTGAAGGGCTGATTTCCCTGCGGTGTCGCAGAGGCCATTTGACGTTATGACTTACTCCCCAATCCACCCCACTTCATCCAGTCGCCTCAAACACACACACATACATGAGGCACTCCAGCTTAAACTGGTTATTACGCACTTGCTCTTAACCAATTACAGACAGATGTGAATAATTCTTTTTTTTCCCCTTCACAAAATTAATACTGGCCATGAAAATTAAAGCTCGGTATAAAAATAACCATGATGACAAAGTTAGAAGATGAAGTTGGTGGTTGGAGCTCAAATTAATATATTCCACTTAGGTATAGGTACATGTCAAAATGAACTAAGAAGTACTAAAGGTTACTGTGAATGCTACCTTCAATCAGTCCTAATATGCTCAAATGCATATTTAAATGTCAGTTAAAGAGACATGGTAGAAAGTGACAAACTAATTACTTGTATTTTGTACTTGTACATGTGTAATCTCCGCAGTTCCCCTCGGCTCCACAGAGAGTTTTTGCCAATCTTGGATCATTGTTTCTGTCTTCCCACCAATAACTCCCCTCTTATCAATCAGCTGCGGCAGGCAGGTAATGGCCAAATTATAACCATTGTCCATACAATGGTCCATACAATGGATAGATAAATGAGACACTTAAGGTGTGAGTGCAAATGTGCTAATGTAAACGTCTGTTGCTAATAGCACTATAAATTTTAAGAGGGGTAAAAGTGTCTCTACCGTAAATTGTGACTGTTTACTGACTACTATCAGGGATTCTTCTCACATTCATGCAAGTAATCAATCATGTTCAGTCAAGATAATGAGATGGCCTTTATTTGTGTTGATTGATTTCTCCCTCCGCCACCCGGGTCTCGCCCTGTTCTAGCTTCTTATTACCATGCTTGACGATGGCATCTCTTACCTTTAGCATTTTGTGTGCTCATTTCTCAATGATATGTCTGTTGGGCTCTCGGGGGCTTTATTGGGTTGCCTGCTGAAACTCTAACCGCTGCTTGGATTGCAGACCACCCTCATGAGCAGAGCCTGTTCATCCAACTAAAAGTGTAACCATTTGTTACAATCAATGGTCCTGTATTATTTGACAAAAGCATCACTGACAAATGGTGAAGCTGTGCTCAGGAGTGCTGCTAGTGAATGATAAGGACACTGTCCACAGGTGTTGCAGAGGGAGTCTCTGGGGCACATAGGTTGGCAGTTTGGGCAGAGGCATGATTGCTTAATGTGAGCAGATCTGTCTGACTGGGCTGCACAGCCAGGTGCATCCGTGACAAATCCACTCAGTAGTGATAAGATGAAAAATAAAAAAGCTTGGTTATCTGGATGGCAAATAACACTGCTTGGCACAATGCCCGGGCCATGTAAGAGGCCTCCAACAAATCCACCAAAATAAACCTCAAAATACGTTTTCCATGCTGTCTAGAACGACACATAGAAGCATTTTGTCATCTGACGCTGTTACCGGCAAGACGACATCAATTGTCTGTGCCTCACAAAACTGTTACAAATCACTTTTGAAAAATATCAGTCCTATGATGGTTAAGGTTTGGTTAGGTTTAGGCACAGAAACAACTCGGTTAGCTTTAGGGAAACATCGTGGTTTGGATTAAAATAAGTACTTTGTTAAAGTTGCGGAACCAGGAGCAACCAGTAGCCCAGTGCTAAAATCAATACTTTGATTATGGTAATTTGATTAAAAATAATGTTATTAGAAATGCATGTGAATAGAAATAAGAAAGCACTAAAACTAGATTTTGAAACAGGACCTCTCTACAGGACAGCCACAACATTAGCTGCCTTTGTTGATACGACACTATGTGCTTTTGTGGTGCAAATTCACTGACAAATTTGCAATTAATCAAATTTCCAAAACCAACACAGTGAATATGTGGGTTTTGGGGATCCCTAGAGGTCTGAGGCCAGCTTTTCCTGTTTGATAATCCAGTCTGGCTCTTTTAATTACTTGTACACATTTACTTGTGAGAATGAGAATCTCATTTCTGGCACAACAAAGGTTTCATTGTCCCTTGAAAGAACCACAAAAAAAAAAAACATACAATGCAGCCTTTTTTTTAAAGGCTGTCACAAGCATCTTTGTTGTTGAGTCATCAAGATGAGCAGAATTGACAGCATGAGTTATGTTTTAATAAAGTCTTCAGGGTTGTGTTATAATGAAGATGTTTTATTCCATGATCCATGAGTGTAGAAATAATATTGTGGAAACATAATGATGAGGATTAAAGGCCGTGTTGTCTGAGATTCATAGTAAGCATCTGGGATATTGTTTCATTAGGTTTGATGTTCACTGTCTCTGGGGCGGATTTTGGATTAGTGCAGCCATCTTGCTGTGAATGTCAGCGACAATATGAGGAGATGCAAGCCTTCTTTAACCACATGCAAATATAAATTGCATCCGCTCCATATCTGTGCCCATACCTGCTCATCTGTATCCTTATTAATATACACATCATATTCTGAATAGTACTGAAATCAGGTGTTGAAACTAAATATTCTCTTGTATATTTGTTTAGTGATGTTCTGTGAGGGAAAGAGCTGATCTTGTGTTTCAGTGATATATAGTAGTGTGCCATGTTTCTAAGCAGCTTGTTCAGGCCGTAGGCTCATATGGGAAGAGCAAGGATGAAGGGTTAGAGAAGCATATGAGGGCACATTTAGATCTACTCGAACGGTCACAGTTGCCAGGCCACCATTGCCTTAAGTGTGTTTAGAGTGTACAGTATCTGTATGTCTGTGTGTGTGTCCCTCGTGCATTTACTGTGTGTATATATGAGTCCCTGTTGTTTGAGGCAAAACGAGAGCTGGAGATAAAAGCATTTGGAAGCGTTGTTTCCCCATCCATGGAAAAGAATATGGGCAACCACTGTTGAGCCTGACATGTTCAGGGTTGGCTTGACATAATCAACTGTCTATGGGTAAACGCTAACAGAACAGAGCTAACTGTGACTATTGAGAAAACAATCTGTGAAAAATAGTTGATGTGGTTTTCTTGGCTGCTGTCCACGCTGTTATTTTGACAAGTATCTTTGTGCTGCTATGACGCTATAAGGCCTTAGGTGTTTACATGTGCTTTGGAATATGTAGTTTTTCCGTTCTGGTTTATGCTCTAGATGGAGGAGGTTCAACAGGTCTACCTCCCTTTTGACAGCGCAGATTCATTGCTATTATGATTGTCATCACAGCCACTATTCATTGTTTCTGACTCGGAAGAAAGGAGAGATGTGCTATCTCTCAGCACGAGAATCATCTGGATAACATAGCTTAGTATGGAAAGTGTGTGTAGGTGAGTGTGTGTATGTACTATAATCAGTCAGAGAAGAAGCCAGGATCATAAAGAAGAGTCAGAGTTTGTGCCATTTGTTATATGTGATCTTTGAGATTTTAGGCTGGCTGCTGTGATTTACTAAATTGGCGATCCTCATGTCTGACAGATGCACATTGTGTGTTTTCCTGTCTGTCTCTATGTCTCTCTCTCTGACACACACACACACACACACAGTTATAAATGTGTATGTACACCTGGGTGACTATCCAGCTGGTAGTACTTTGCTTTTGCTTTACTTGTGTAATATTATTTAATTCTAATAAAGTCTCTATGTCAAATTATACCTAATCTCCTCATTAATTCTTTGACATTTTACTGCAATTATACGTGATTTTCTTCTGTGCTTTTGATGTTTTTCATGAATTTGAAACTACTTAAGTGAACTGGGAAGAGAAGAGTAACAAATTCAGGCAGTCAGGCCTCATCTGAGCCAGTTTCAGCTCCTGTGAGCGCTTTAAGCAAAGTACGAGGCCATGCTGAAACTGGAGAAGGTAAAGTGCACAGGCGTTGCCACTGACTCATTCTCTTGCTTACTTGGTGGTTCTGCTTGGAGTGGTTTTAATGGAATCAAAAGGAAACTTAATGTTGGCTCATAGCTACTCTTTACATAGCTCCTCTCAAAAACACCAATAGCACATAAAATGTAAATAAATCTATATCATGTACTTTCAAAAAAAACAAACACTTGGCCTTAATGGACAATAAAACATACAAAAACTGAGCATCCCATCACATGCAGTAAAAGAAAGACTTTATGCATGAGAGTTTAGTAGAGATGGGCTTATTCAACAGCGTTATCTTGACCTTTAAAACACAATTCCCTTCAAGTTGGCATCTCTTGACAGCATTTTAATTGTAATGGATAACAGCATGCACACAAAAAGGTACTCCCTACAAACTGAACATAATTTAGATGGCAAGGTTCTGTGTAATAGATGGCTATTGATGAAAGGAGTACTTGTTATCAATACAGTGACTCTGACGGAGATTAGCACTGCCTGGCTAATTCATGAATGGATGAGCATTCAGAAGAGAAATCAATGTGGAGGAAGAGGGGTTTCATCATTCCTAT
Organism: Enoplosus armatus; assembly: GCF_043641665.1. Classification (NCBI taxonomy): domain Eukaryota; kingdom Metazoa; phylum Chordata; class Actinopteri; order Centrarchiformes; family Enoplosidae; genus Enoplosus; species Enoplosus armatus. The sequence goes on along the minus strand of NC_092190.1, from coordinate 10,529,887 downwards.
ATGAATAATGACATCCTGAAATCCTTTCAGCCCCAAGTGACTAGAATTACAGTTACCTTGTCTGCTGCTATCATTGAGACCCAGTTTGGCTTACATAAAAACAACATACTTGAGAGACTCAAAAAGGTAAAGTACTAAGCAGCAGAAAATACCCTTATCTCAAAAGAAATAAAAAGAACCCTTGATCTCTCTTTGGATCAATAAATACCAATACTATCAAACTTATTGAGGCTCATGTTGTGACCAATTAATAACAATGGCCATTACCTCCTGCTGCACATCCTCCAATCACCACCTCAGTGCAGTCCATGTATGAAAGGTCACGGAGGTCAAAGATTGCCTGAACACTCTCCTCTCAAGTAGGTCGGGTTTGAGATGTATGCCTCTGTCAATGCTCAGAGACATGCATAATAATAATATAAAGTTTATTTATGTAGCACTTATCACAACAAGACGTTACAAAATCAACAAAACCCTACACACACAATTTTTAGGACCTGTACACTGGAACCTTCAGTTGCATCCATCAGCCAAGAACATTACCTTCAGAAATCACTTTCAGTTCATTGTGCTTGCAGATTGCTTCGGAAAGAAATTTAGATGTTTATCACTGCTGATTTGTTTCGTCACGCCACCAGATATCAAGCTGTTGTACCAACAATACACCCAAATGAAATGTCAAAACAAAGCAATGGTCTGGCTTTGCCGGGCACACATTTTCACACATCTGTGCAATGACTCATGTTCTATGGGTAAATGACGAGTGTCAGCTTTTACTAAGGTGGGAAAAAAACATGAAATGTGGTGGTGCTCTCTGTGATGTTCTGGTTTTCTGCAGGTGAGGGCTCATTCCTAAGACCTTGATGCAGCTCAATACAGTTTGAGCAGATCACTACTGATGTTGATGAGTGTCCTATAAGCCTTTACCTTCTTGGTTTGTACTTTATTTGGTATCCAGTGGCAACACGCCCACACAGAGATGCTGAGACTTTGTCAAGGAGCTATTCTGAAGAGGCCTTACTTTAGTTATTTAAATATAGAAGAGCTAAACTGTCCATTAATCTGTGTGAAAGGGGCTGATAAGCAATCGTGTATCTCTGTGACCCTGTGTGTCCCATAGGGCATGTTATGGGATGGAAATAATCACTCCCCCTAATCTTCCTTGTACCCTGGACATTTTGCATATTGTGAATTGAATGGGAATTTTTGCTTTTGCTTCTCTGGACAGAAGAAAACCTGCATTGTGACAAGATGAACTACACACCTTGGCAGTAAATAAAGGCTGCAGACACACCTTTGGAAAACAGGGTGTGAACTCCATATGAGCAGGATATATTGAGGGAGGCAGTAAAATGGTAACCCTTTTAGCAGAAAGGAGCAAAACAACATAAATATAACACATGTGATACACATCACTGATCATCATCACTGAAGACATAAATGTAGGATGTGTGATATTGTGTCTCCAGTGTTTTTGCCACAGCTCACTGTTTTTTCAGAGACATTACTGTGAATATAGAAGCCTATAAGAGCTTGAGCTTACATAGTATGAAAAAATACAGCATCTGTTGGCTCTTACCTACAACTCCACTGATATGAGGATGTCCTTCCAAATTTAAACTCAGGAACCACTTGAAATCTCATGAGAATGTTTTGACAAATTGTTGAGACTTTGTGCCCCTTGGCACTTCTGAGTAACTGCTTTTGTGGCTGAGGTACATTAATCACTAATTTTGCGTGTGATCTCATCACCTACCTGACCAGCCCTCGGTTGTTCATCACAATATATTGTAAATGCTAAAAGCTTCTTATGAGAAGGAATGCAAGGAAATGATGGACACAGAGTAGCACGCTAACAGGCAGGCAAGTAGAAAGACAGACATACAAAGCAACATAATGACTCACATCGCTTTGACACAGCAGCCAACAGTCTACAGAGGTAAGGACAACGAGACCCCCCAGAGAACAAATAAGAGAAAGAGAAACACAAAGCATTTGGGGGAGTCTTTCTTTCAAAAGATTTGTTTTTGAATGGAGCATTTCATGAGTCGATTTCAGTAACTTAGCAACTAACTCTGTGATAAAAAGAGGGAAATGACATCTTTTGTTTGTGTCACTGTGGTGGGCGTCTTACCAGAATTAGAAAGTCATTTGGCACCTTGGACAAATAATAGCACATGTGTATTACATCTGCCATTCATTTCAAAGTGAATGTATTAACTGTAAAAGATAAAGTATTGTTAATTTAATGTATAAACCCAGTGTCCACTTCCATACACACTTGCAGTGTGTAGTGCTGTGAAAATACTTAACATTTCACAAAGGCTATACAACTGTGACACCTTGAACAGAAAAGTATAAGATAAGAATAATTATAAACCATGAACCATTAGTTTCACAACAATTACTAATCTTCACAACATCGTGTATGGTTTATGCGCATAACTAAAAAAGTCAATGAGTCAATGAGCTCCACTGTGTTTTAACAACATCATTTTGGAAAGCTATAAAAGCTACAAATTTATTGGCGCAGTCCCATTAGTGTGATTACTGCTAACTGCTTCTGTTTCTCACTGGAATTCTTTGTGTCATGTTAACTTGCCAGAGCTGTCAGCTGTCTTTCAACATGTGCTGCAAAAGTTGTGAAATACCTACCTCGCTACTACTACCAACCAAGACTGAACTGGTTGCAAAAGTATATTGTAATTAATTCTAATTAATTGTACTAAAATGTATTTACAAGTTCTTCAGAATATAGTATATATACAGTATTGTGAAGCTGTTTCAATAAGTATTATAATTAAACATTCTATGTTACTGTATTTATTCATAAAATCTCTTTGATGAACTTGGATCTGATTGAATATACATTTTAATACAGTGGACAGAAGCTAACAACAACAAACTGCAGACATGGGGCAGAAAATACATTTTTCAAATATTCTTTATTTGAACAAATAGTGATCAAGTGTGTGTAAAATAACATTAAGACTGAAGGTATGAAAATTTACATTGCATGTATATGACTGTCTCCAATGAGTATTTTTCAGATCATTTTTTTTTCATCTATACTCAGATGTGTTACAAAGGGACTGACGTAAATTCAGATGGGGAGGAACAGAAGAGAAGACAGAGAAAGAGGGAGCCGACCATGTTTAAGCTGCAATGCAGGGGCAGCAGAGCTGGGAAAAAAAAGGGACATATAGAGGCGATTGGTCAGTGACTCTTCCATTTCCTCTTACCTAATTGTCACATTAAAAGACAGGATGGAAAAATGGACAAAGTGCTCCAGAGAGTGAGTTTTGATGCAAAGTACAGCAATTCTACAGACCTGATGGAGCTCCGTGTGGATATTACTACCACATAGCTAAAAGCCTACCTCTGAGACGACTGAGCTCTCTTATTTTCCAAACCTACTACTTTAAAATCCATTACAGAGCCCTTGCATTTCCTGCCTAGAATATAGATATACTCCAATGTCTATAGTTAATTTACAAAATTAGGCTGTTTGAGGAATCTGACAAAATGAGCACTGAGCAATTTTAATCATAGCTTTAACTTTTCTTAAGTTAAGCCTTTAATAATCAAGCTCCTAAATAATAATTCAGCACTTATTTGGCCACCACTTATTTAGAAGAAACTTACTTCAATATCAAATCTTAATAAAGGTAAATAAGTTAAATCCTTTATCTCCGAAAACAGATAAAAGAAACCCTTCATGACAAAGTAAAGCAGAAAAGAAGACGCGGTAGGACTTGTGCGTCCCTGCTGTCGAATTTGCTGAGTTGGTGGAAAGCACTGTCTGCAGAGCACCTGAAGAAAAAACTTGAGGAAAGTTTAGTAGATAAAGGAGGGCCTAGTCAGCATAGAGTTGGAAATGCAGGTTGTTAGTGCCTAGTACCTTCGGGTCCAGTGTACCCAAATACCATATATGTAATGTAAATGTGTAAGGGGGGTGTACAGTGTGCATGTGTTTCTTTTACATGTTCTCCACATAAAAATGAGCCAAATTTCATTCACAGACCTGAACACAAGGGTTAAAATCAAACCGGTGGAAACTTTTGAACTGGCCGGATTAAGGGGGCCTGACAAGTTTTTTGATAACAGCACATTCAACATGTTGTGCGATCTCACACCATGTTTGTACAGCTGTTAAATTTGGTGAATAAAACACAGCAGCTTGAAGTGTATTCAACTGACTTATTATGTCTTCTTCTCAAGGATGATGGCAAAGAAAACCACCTAACAAAATGAAGCTGGATCAAGAGATCTAACTAGGATGGATGGTGAGTTGATTGAGTGACAGACATCAGCCACTTAGGAGGAATTGTTCAATATTGTAAATCACAGCTGACACATAGATGTTGTAGCAGCCTGGCCAGCTGTGCCCAATGTTATTCATCATGTCACGTCAGTCCTCTGTCCTATAAACAGGAGGGCTGGATAGGCTTGGAACATTTGAGCTATTTATTGGTGGCAATTACACATCCTAATTTAATTTCTATATATCTAAAAGTATTTGCTTGCTCAGGAAAACTGAACACACTGATTGAGTTTGAGCTCCTCTGTCAAGTGATAGATTCTGACACCTGCAGTTGGCCTCATGAGAGTTGTAGTGTTTCTGTGTGAACCTTTTGATATGGTTTGAACTACTGTGATTGCATTGGAGTCCATAATAACTTCTGAGTACAGTTGCAGCCCTCTGCAAAGGAGCAAAGCACAAACTTTTTCACCTTTCAAGCCTACAGAGAGAGAGTATTCAATATTCAAAAGTTAGTATTCCTTTCATTTATGATGCCATTTAAATGTTTGAAGGCCAGATTTTGAGATAAAAACATATGAAACATATGGCATGTGCTAACATTGCTGTCTTATTGGGTGAGTGGGTTGTAAGGAGATTCAGGGATAGGAGGCCAATGAGACAAACATGTGACCTTTAGGTTGTTTCATCATCATGCAACAGGATATCTCCACGGGGGATGGGGGCAGGGGGTTGCATTCGAGTCACGCTTCCATTATCAGACGTGATGTGATGGAAAGGCTGATTATTGGGACAATCAATAGTTTCAGTGACACTGGAGGTCCATGGATGGTGACACTGGAGCTCAACCCTCAATACAGTGTTTCTATGATTTTCACACATAAAAGTAAATTACCAACTAAATGAATAATACTGTATGCTGTTACATTTTGAAGAAGTACAGAAATACAGTATCTAGTTACTCATATTCAGCTACTTGATCATGCATGACTCTGCCAGGGCATATAGTTTGTGGTGAGGTACATATGAAAACTGTTTTAATGTGGAGGAAGTAAAGTCCTTTGGAAAGCAAACATATGTGGAATGAGGTGAATGTTCAACAGCTCAAACAACATTAGACTGAAAGCAGATGAATTTGTTATTTCATTTCCTACATCTGTGTTAGACCACTTACCAGGGGTCAACATCCTTATCAAATAATGCAGACTTTGAGGTTAAAAGATGAAAAATGGTAAATGAAACTTTGACTCTTCATCTAGATTATTCGATTATAGCGAATGCCAGCCAGTTAAATTGACATTGAATTAATGGGTAAGGGTCCGGACAGGCACACACCAAAATGGTTACATGTTTGTGTGTGTTTATGTGCAAACACACACACACACACACACACACACTGAAATTCTAATTCAAAATAGTTTAAGGTAATTACTGGTGTCACCTGCACCTCATTCCCTAATGATGATTGATGTAGTCTGAAGGAGGGAAGGAAAGGAAGAGGGAGGAATGAGCGAGTGCCTGTGTGCAGGATCTTCTCCGTCTGCCTGTGGGATGCTGGTAAATGGCCACGACAGAGCTGAATTCTAACCTGTTAATCAAAGAGTGAGACTGTCTCTACCAAAGGGAAATGAGGAGTTAATTTAGCACTGAGCAAAACATGCACAGACACCATAAACTCAGGTAATACACAAGCAGGCACTCTGGAACGCATGCATACAAACACAGAAAACATTCGATAACATAGATTTGTCCATTACCTGGTGACAGAAAGCTGATCCAAACTCTGCTTGACCATAAAAACTTTCAATATGACACAATACGTAAGTCCAAAGGGTTGTGTTTCAATGCATAAACATGTGGCTCACGATGATTTATGAACTAGCGATGTCCTGATAAATTAACTCTGTCTGTTGGAGCAAAGACCAGTCATGAATGTCATTGTCATGAGGTCTGAGCCAAGGTATCTTGCTTTATTAAACATTAATATGTTCTTTCAGCCTCAGCATGAAATATCTCATCAACCTTCAATTAACCTTGCAGCTCATCATCTCCTCTTCCCCTTTCATCTTGTGCTTAGAGGTGCGGATGACCGGAGGCTGCTTTTACAGTCACACTGCAGGTTGACCAACTAAGGTAATGAAATCTATCAGTGCTAATTGCTGGCTTCCCCTCAGTGTCTCTCACTAGAGGTAGAATCAGTGCTGTAATGAAACAGAGCACTCACAACGCAGCAACAATAATGCAACCAGTGGAGGTGAAGAAGGTGCCTTTGTTTTTCATCATTCTGCCTCCCGTCTGGAGTCAGTGTTTTCCATTTCTGACATTTGACCTCACTTCCTGCTTCTGTTTGATTTGATTTCACTGCTGCAAGTTCTCACTTTCCACTTGCCTTTTGTCCTGTTCACCTGCTCACTTGATTTTGTTATCAGGCTACTTAAGTTGATTTGCAAGGTGATTTATGGGCCTTCAAATTACAACTGTTGCATCTTACATTAAAAAGTTACTACCCCTAAAATAAATTATTTGATTTACAATTTTCTACACTGTGGACAAGTATTGTTTGGGGAATGGAAAACTGAGAACCTCTGAGGTTTCTCTAATGCATATTTATCTGAAGCTTCACTATAAAAACAGTGATATATGAATGATATTTTCTGTATTTTTTGTTTTGTTTGTGATTTTCTCACTGGTTTGAAGTAGAAAGGGAAAGGTGATTTCTGGCAACCAATCCTGTTTTAGCAATATTTGAATCAAAATGTAATGATAATTTGTTTGTTTTTTTGATGTTGCCAGGCCACTGTCAATCAAATCTGATCAAACTAAGCCCACACAGTCCTGACGAAGCAGATTAGCTGAATTTATAACAGTTGAAACTCTTAAATAAATTAAACTTACCAATGTTTTTGAGACCATGCATGTTTTCAGGGGCTTTAAGTGGATCAGAAAACAAATAAATCCTTACAGTAAATGTGTAGAGTGGTCAAAAGCGACTCTAGTTTGATGACATTTCAAATTACAATTCTTACTTTTATAATCTCCTTCTTAAAAGTGAATCTGCATAGTTTAGTTTGAAACGATATTTGTTTTTAGGCAATAGTGATGGCAATGTAGGTCGGTCCACCACTTTTTAACCAGAATGAATCCTAAAGATTTTGTTAATCACCTGACTTTTCCTTTAGCACCACTATGAGATACACTTTTTTGATTTTGTGTGAAATATCTTGAACTTTCATGCATTGCTGTGAAATTTGGTTTAGATATTCAAGGTCTCCAGAGGATTAATTCTATTGACTATTACATTTCAAGGACCGTTGTGTTATCTGCCTTTTCACTGATTACCTTCCTTCAATAAAAGTAGACAAGCTAGCAGGGCCACCAAAAAGTAGCCTCCCGACGCCTTCAGCACATGAGAGGTGTCATATGACCTTCACCTCCCATGTAGTAGCAGTCCCACGTGACTTCCCTTTTTAGGGATCCATCCTTGTTAACTTGACACAATCACAGACAGCAGGCCAGGTTTCACCATGGATGACGACGATCCAATTCAGTGTGTATTCATTCCATTCAATCTGGATATCAGTGGGGAGGCATGTCAGAGCATAAATAATTCCTCTGGAGGTTGGTTTCTACTGCACTGGATGAACGAAAGAATGAAGAAAAAACACAAACAGTAAATGAGAAACGTGCAATGCCATATGCTGTTTTTTTATAGACTTTAGCTTAACTTAATTTTGTGTTTATAACTGTGCACACATCAACAGAGGCAAATATAGCTGGTTTGATAATATATAAATATAAATGATAATATAAATGTAAATGTGTATAATTGTTATCTAAACTGTGACTTTTACATCCTCTTTTTTGAGTGTTTTTCAAATAAATGTGCTATGTTTTGATGAGTACTGTGTCAGAAAAAGAGACGTAAAAATCAAGAGATTGTGCAGGTAAAAAGTAAACAAAATACAGCGTAATAATTTAATATTTTTGTTTACATGTAGATAAATGGTAGATGGTTGTTGATGGATGTTTTTACTGTTCAAGTTAGAGGACATGAGGATTGGGGTTGTCCCAGGTGATCTAGACACCTGCCATGGAGACTTACCGTAACACAGCCTCTGCCTTCTGTCTACTACCCATAACAAAAGCCTGGCCTTGAGAGCTCTCATGATGGAAAACACTGAAGGTGACACTGCAGACTATGATAAGGACTGGGTAAGTGATAAAGATTCCACCTCTGGATGGAAAAGTGCGTGACACAGACAACGCTCAGCCTTGACGGGTAGGTGTCCACCCACAGCAGCTTAACTGGCTGGAATCCCCTGTTGACGCACTGATCCAGCAGAGCTTAGGTGGTGGCTCAATACAGCAAGCAGAAGGAATAGGAACATGTCCAGGAGGCTTTACCCGCTGTGCCCTTTGCATTGCATTCACAATCACACACATCACTAAGTGTATAAACTTGTATGTGCGAGTAAAGCAGAAATAGAACGAGTGACTCAGAGACAGACGCAAAGACTAAACAAAGAAGATCTATTCATAATACACAAAAGAATGAGTAACAGAGAGAGAGTTAATTATCTTATTAAAGTGCCCCCCCCCAGCATTTCCAAGTGGTTTTATTGTTGCGCCGCTGTCACAAAGACAACCGGATCGTTTCATGTTTTCCTCAGAGCATAGAAACTACCAACAACACAGGACACACTGCATTTGTCGTCAAATTTCTTCAGATTCTCCTTCAGACTCTTTTTGAGCTCTTTCTCAGAGTGAAAAGGCAATTAAATTTAAAACTTCTGTTAGGCTTTCAACTTTTATTTCGACTAAGTTGTTTTTAAGTGTACTTTTTTGTGGTCTTTATATATATACCAGCATCATTCTAGCAGCTGGAAGCTTATAATGCAGGTGATTTATGGATCAAAAACATACAAAATCTAGCATTGGAGTAATGAACTGAATGTTTGGTGCTACGTTAAAAGACCTTTTGCTGTGAATGAAAACAGTGAGGAGAGCTAACCTGTGTTGCCAGGACTGATATTTAGAAGGTCTGCGACTGAGAGCACTGCACTTTGAGCACAGTAGGGGTCAAAGCAAACACGCTATTTTTACTCACCAAGCCGCTTAGAAGTATTTCATAACATCAGTTCATATTTTTATACCACTGAGCAAACATCTGTTTTCATTCAGTCATCCTCTTTTCAAATTCAATTTGTTCTGAGGATGAACTGCATTCTAGGTTGAGGGGTCATATGTTTGTCTGCCAAAAAGTTTTTCCCTCTTTGTCTGTAATTCATTTGAGCTGTCTGCGTTTGTGAAGAATTACAGTACTAGCAACTCTTTCACAATACACTTATTGTGTTATTGTTATTTTAGTTGTTGTTATTTGATTTATGATGAATTAACCTTAACTAAAAGTTAATTTGTGAACATTAACTGTAATTGTACACAGTATGACTTTCTTCCAGTGAAATTCTAGCAGGCTGCACACTAAGAGAAATAATGATGTCTTGCACAACATAGTTTGTTTCAAATGAAACAGACCTGCAAACAGACTTCATTTAACCATCAGTCAACTGAAGGGTTACTAAATTACCGGGAAAATTAAAAGTGTAAAAACCTTTAACCTCCCTTAAAATCTGGAACATGGAATTTATATATTAAAATAGCTAGTGACAAAATCCTCTAGCAGCACAGGAATTGTGACTGGAGCAAAGGAGGAAGTTAGGATAGAAGTTAATGTCATTATAGCACTGTTAAAAGATTGGAGACACAGACTGATGGAACTCGAGGACATGAGTTTAAAGGGGACTTATTATGCTTATTTACAGTTCTATATTTCCATTTTGTGATTCCACTAGAGCAGCTTTTTATGATTCACAGTTCAAAAAATTCCAGATTTATCCTATACTGGCCCTTCATACAGCCCTTCAGCCGATTTTAGCTCCTGTCTCTTTAAGCTCCCCCTGCCTAAAAGCCCACTTTTTTTCTGATTGGCCAGCCAAGGATTACTTTTACATACGTTTACCTCATTATTTGGCAACTTTGGCAATGTTTAGTATGAATATCTGACATTGTAACACTATGTATACATGACAGAAAATAAGAAAAAGCATTATAGGTCCTCTTTAACCTTTGTTGTGTTTAGTGTCCATTGCTTTTTGACAACAATCTGACCACCTAGTGGGGTATAATAACCAGACCTAAAGCCTATAGGTGGCTGAATAAAAGACAGATCCGATGCTTTCTGAGCCTGTACTGAGAGGTCTTCTGCACTGCTGTGCTGATGAAAACACCAAATGAATCCCTGCTCTGCCATTCTGGTCTTTCAGCCCGAAATCCTCCAAAATCCTCTTTTACAATCACATCAGCCCATCCAGCAGAGCAGACTGCAGGTTAAGCAGTTAGAGGTTTGTAAAGTATCCAATGTGAACCCAAATATTTGCTTTGTGAAGATGGGCTTGTCAGCTAGATTCAATTTGACACGTGACTCAATAGATTTGGAGTAATGCTGCCATTGTTAACTGATTTCAGACTTCAGAATCAGAATCAGAAACTGTTTATTGCCAAGTAACATACATTACAAGGAATTTGCCGTAGTCTGAAGGTGCTATTGTTTTGACAACAAATAAGTAGAATATAAAAGGTAAAATAAGAATAAAATAAAAATAAGATAAGATATGATAAATAACAAACAGTGCAGTGACCAAAATAAGGTAAAGTAAAGTGTCCAGATAAAGTGTCCAGTAGGGGGTGGGTGTGTTAATGTAATGCAGGGGGGACAGGGGTGATGTACGTTAATATAACGTATAAAATGACTTCAATGTTTTTTAATGGTCTTTGGTGTATGAATTCACTATGCTGATCAAATATAACAAGATAAATCATTTTTACTGGGTGTGCATGTATCTTGTCATGTTTCTAACACTTGGGTGTACATGTATAATGCATATTAACTTTAACACATCTTCCCTGAGATTTCTCTCTTCAACCTTTAATTCTCCCAATCAGAGAGACAAATTACTCTTTTTCCTGACAAACTGACAGATATGAGGAGTGCAGTGCAGATGACATATTCACTGGTGTCATCTTCAAACACAGAATCACCTTATCTCATTTTTGAGCAAGACATTTCTTCATCATTGCTTGCTGCTATTCTCTCCCTATTGCTGTCACAGCACTGCCAGACTCAGCTGTCACACAGAGAGACGCGGTGACTGGCTGTGCTAAAATACGTCATGTATACACACAGACACAACATGCTGCAAATAGCTCAGTCTGAGTCAGATCAAACAGATGTAGATGCACCAGTCCTGCTGAAAAAGAAATTCTGACAGCAACTTTGAGTGTCTTGTGCTTAGTACATGCCTGGTAGTCCTGGATGGGTTTGAAACATGTTAGTTTAAAATCCATGACATAAAAAGAGAAAAACTAAACTAAAACTTAATACAAGAGCTGAATGACTCACAGTAATTAACACACAGGTACCCCACACAGGTGTTTTCAGTTACTCTGGCTGATTAGACCTCTGCTCAGGTTGATGTTGGGCAGAGCTATGCTGGGAAGTATGTAGGAGCACCAAATTCAATTAACTAATAAGAATGATAAGGTGACAAGTGACAACATGGTTGTATTCAACACCCATACTACCATCCTATTTAGTATGCCAGAAATATACTTAGTATGTCCAAATACATAGTATGTCAAATGCAGTTTGCTAAAAATACCAGGATGTCCTACTGCATCCAGTCGCATTTTGCAGTATGCGAGCCAGCATGCTTTTCTGGCTATTCTAACCCACAATCCTCTGCGCAGCGGAAGATACGTCACATGCAATTGTGACTGCTGAAAGAGCACAGACAGATGACAGCTCACTGACAGATGACAGAAGCCGCAATGACAGATGACACTACATATTAGGACTGCAATGATCTGATTATTCACCGTCACATATCATAAAGTTTTGCAAAAATGTATACGGTTACACAGCAGAATTGGCAAGTGTGTTACACAAGTTACAAGTTAAATGTAAGGCTGCTTCACATGCAGATAGAACAAAGTACCAGCAGCTGCATCTCTGTATGAAAATATAATCAACAACAAAAAAAACATCTGCCATCTGACATATGTCATTTTACAGTTGTTAATATATACTGTATGTTAGAATTAACGTTAAGTAATGTAGCACCCGTTGCAAATCGTATCTTTTTACTTCAAATTTCGCTTTACGGACTGCAACGCAAGTATGAACAAGAGGGTCAAAGTCCAAGGCGCAATGTTATGATGAAGTATGTCCTCATTATACATTATTAAGTGAAAACATCTGTGGGGGTGCACCGTGGGTATATAGGGGCTTTAAACATATATTCAAACATATATTCAGAATATTAATTGTGGAATATCACAGAAGAGTACATTTGAAAACAATGAATTAAAACACATAGATAGGGCTTTCTGCTGTTCTAACGTTTGTGGAAAAAAAACGGCAAAACACAGCACATACATGCACTTCCATGTTCTCTACACCACTGAAAGCTTATGTACTCTATGTTCACTGAGAGCATTAGCTTTTAGTGCTGTGCTTTGAACTGTTTTTTTCACAAATCCTTCTTAACACATTGATTATTGAATTGCTGACTTTGTCAGGGCCTGATACTGTGTGCAGAGCTGGTTTCATGTAAGATGTAAGAACAGGGCTGCATGTAATCAATGAGAAATCTTGTCTTGTTTGCCAGAGTTATATATGGACAGCATATTTTGAAACCACTCAGACTAAACACATCCATGGCAAGCCCAAATATGGACTCACTGATAAAAATAGTTTTCAAATATATAAAGGATATGGCAGTCTAACCTTGAAGACACCATATCTGGTGGAATCAGATAATATTACTCTTCTGATTGCCATTAGGTAATGCCATAACAATATCAAAACAGAAAAAAATACCAGCCATCGCTACCTGCCAAGGTGATGTATGGGAAGAAAAATAACAAACCCAATCAAGCTGATTGAACCAAACTTGAGGGCTTTGTTTATGCGCCTGAATTCAGGACAACCTCTGCTTTCTCTCTATTAGATTTTCTTTGCATTTAGAAATCACTAATGCTTCACTACCATTCCACTTGACGTCAGGGACATAAGTGAAGCTGAGTAACTGTGTTTACAGTATCTATCTCTCTGTGTGATGTCATTTTATTTGATTGTCCTGGCTGGTAAACATTCTGTTGCAAGTTGCATCCACTTCTGGTTTCATAGCAGTTTATCTGACCATTAGTAGGTTTCCATCCAAATATAGCACATATTGAACTGACTTTTGAGAAAATCCGCAAAAGAAAATGTGAATTGTGTGTGTTTTTTTTATGCACAAATTGTAAACCATTTATTGTTCACATCCACCATTTTGTATCTTTTATCCACCCCTTATTAAGAATTGATATGTTTTATGTTTTAATATGTTTTAATTTTCAGGTCAACTTGAATTAACACGTTAAAATTTCATTTCATTTCAAGTCCAGTCTTGTAACTTAGAATGAGTTGCTGAAGATTGGTTGGTTCAATAATATTTGCTGTTGTGGTACAGAGCGCTCTGTTGTAGCATCATCACCTTGGCTTGAGGCTCAGCGGGCTCCTCGATAAAATAAATGACAGCATGGGGCTTCTTTTTCTGGCACAAATAAACATAACCAAACATGCTTTAGCTTTGTCTTAAGTCTTTATTCCCTGGCATGGTAATGAACTAATACAAGCTGGATAATCTTGACATTATCAAAGGCTGCACAGCCCCATCCTCTTATAAACAGTATATATTTATCATATTTAACACGTGCAATATTGTTCAAGCTCCATCATCATATGATATCTTTATGGATTACACCCTGCCTCATGTGTAGGTAGGTCAGAAATATTAGTAGTACTTTCAATGTATAGAAGGACGTTTGTAGGTGCTTTGCTCTACACATTGTGTCATATTCTATGTCATGCTCCCTCCTTCCAGCACACCTTTCATAACCCAATTTAAGGTGAAGGTTCAACCTATGCTAATGAGTTAATCAGGATCAGACGTGCCTCCCCTTTGATTGTGCTAATATCCTGTTATCAACTGTGTGAAGTCTAGTCTGAAAAGTGAATACATTTCTTTGTGTGGGTATGTGTGTAAGGTTTTTCTTGCTGAAAGGAAGTCGTATGACAAATAAAAGATAAACGTTGTTATTATGAATGTTCATGATCATGACTGATTGTTTCATTTCCTTCTATGCCGGTTAATTACGCTGTTGGTGTGGTATGTTATTTACAGTATGTGATTCATTGTTAGAACCAGTTCCTCCTGAGGCCACAGGCTGATTACTTCTGAGGCAGCTGTCCCTTAGGTGAGTTCCTGGGCAGGCACAGCGTATAGCCCACAGAGCATGAGAGCTGTGGCTTGTCTAACGAACACCAGGCATACAATCAAGCTCTCTGTTATTAGTGAATCACACCTACTTTTTATACAAATCAAAAATGTTCAGGTTTTTTCAGGTCGTCATTTGAGAACTGTCCTGAGAGGAAAACATGTCACTTTCTACGTTGCTCAACATAAGATACTCAATACACAGTAACTCAGAATATGGAACGAGTCACAATGCTGCTATTGTAGGAGAAGGGAACTGGTTGGGAACAGCTGTTGTGGGACTCAGAGTGGAGGCTATTTATTAGATGCAGTACAAACCACTGCAGACTCACTGCGTATCAAGCTCATTAATCAGCCCAATAGATTTATTAGGACTGTTTTGTCGTTTTGACTTTTGTAATTTGTGCAGTTTATAACTCAAGTTCTTCCTCTTAAGTTCTTAGTCATTGTTGTTTGTTTTCAGCCCCCAACCTGCGTGAACATTTCATAACAGGCCATTTTTCACTGCAGAAATTTTAACATGTCATATTAGGAAAATCATAGGTGTTGCAAATAACAATGAGTCTGTTTTATTCAAGTGTCCCAGTAAGCCTTGCCAGTGTGACTGCGAGAAAGCTTGCACAATACTCTGACCCTGAAACTGAAGCAGCTAAATGGAATTCAGCTATTATTCATTTTATCATTTACACCTTTGCTTTTCCTACTAAAACATATATCTTCCATGAAAAAGGTCAATGGCGCTTGGAAACCCATCCATGTGTTGGTGCTGAGCCTTTAGGAACCAGCTTACTGATTGTCAAGATCACACCTTTGGAAGTTCTGTATCATCATTTAACAAAAGCAAAACAAATATGCATTCATAATTTTCTGCTCTGCGGAAACAATGTTACGCAAGTCTCACCGTGAATGCTCCCGGTCTATTTATTGTAGACACAGTCAGCCGATCCTCAGCCAGTGGCTGATGTCTGTGACAGATGGCATTCGAAACAGATGCTATCAGTCAGGGTTCAGCTCCATTTGGGTCTAATCACTGATGCTCTATGTGACCTATGCATGCGTGTGCATGTGTTAACGCGTGCATATACAGGCAGTTGAGTATGTGTGAGTGTGTCAGTGAATTTAATCCCTCTACTCCTGTTAAGACAACTAAAAACTGCTTGTGTGTTTGCTCATATACGTGTGTGTGTGTGTGTGTGTGTGTGTGTGTGTGTGTACAGGATTAGTCTGTTCTAAAACTAGCCGCAGCAGAGAGCTAGACGGTACCCCATTACCCACTTACTTTTAAAATCTTCAGTCCATCCCATCTGTGTGGCCTGTGACCTCTCCAGTGACTGTGATACAGCTTAGCTATAACAGTAATCACAAAATTAACTGCAGCTGGAGCGTTGCTGTTCGAACATCTTGTTCATTGACGAGCACCGTAGGAAGGAAAAGTCAAGTGACACTTCAAAGGGCACAACACAATTTGATTCAGTGGTCTCACTCTGTGATTTTCCACATGTTTATGTGTTCGTTTGTGACCCAAAAGTCACATAAAGTAAGAGAATGAGAGATTGAAACGGGGAGGGGGGCGTCTACAACACCTCAGTAATTGGACAGCGCTTTTTATCCAAGCTTTGAAGATTTTAACTCTCAAGAGGCACACAGTCTTATTGGAGACAAGAATATGACGGTATGTGGCTCCCACTCTCTATTATGCTAATGACATGCAAACGTTTGTAAGGACAGCATAAACACTCAGCTCTGCATTGCTAAAATTTAAGTAAGACAGGCAGGGTTGCCATTGGTAATATATAGAAGAATGACATTTCTGTACTATTTTGTTGAAACTGTGTATCTATAATTATGATTTTCCCTGCATTCATGCATTATCAATCCAGCCATCCATTTTTGAGCCACTTAATTGAATAGAATTGAATTGAATTGAATTAATCTCACTTCAGGGTTGCAGTGCTCAGAAACAGGGTGAGCTAACTAGCCCAGTTTTTTTTCTACTCAGGAACCTTCCTTCTCCAGCTCCTTCACTTTAGCTCTGAGATGCTCCAGTATCTCTTCTTATCAGTCTGGAATGATAAGGGTGGAAGCGTATGATCTGGAAGCAGTGCCCATTTACTTGTCTACACAATCTCGTCCAAAATAAGGAAGATTTCAGATCTGAAACAAAAAAATGCAAATATATATGTGTGTGTCACAATGTGTCAGTGTTTGTGTGACCCATCCACATGTTTCGAGTTTCTAAGAAGCTCTTATGGCAATTAGAGCTTCAGACCAGCTCTTTGAAGTGCTGTCATGGTGATGAGATGATGGAAATGAGGAACGACACCCAGATTGTGCTGTGTGTGTGTGTGTGTGTGTGTGTGTGTGTGCCTGGGTCAGGCATATGTGTATGGTGGGTGACAGACATCTTTGGATCCCACCGTTACTTCATCTGCGCAACATACACATGAGCACAGTGACTCTGTCAATGGTGTTGGAGAACTAACGGCCTTCACTACATTTTGTCTGTGTGTGAGAAAGCAGGATTTGCAAATAATTATGTAAATCTGTGAGTTACAGGGAGACTTTTTTTATTTTGATATTTGCTGGAAAATGTGTGATGAGAACAGGCACCTCCCATCAAAACTACTTCTACATTTCATCAGTAGATTCTTCACATGACATGTCGCTTTGTTAATAATACTACTGACTATCATCGACTCTATGTCATCCTTTGATAATCCCATCAGATCATCTGAACTATCGAGTTATGAAACAGATTTCCAGCCCATAGACCAGCTGATGCCTGATAATAAATGGGACAGAATGGTAATCTCATTATGATGGGGTGTTCCTGTTGTGTTTCCAGTTGTGGCAGATGTGAAGAATGTTGGTTGGTTGGTTGGTCTTCCAATAAAAGACTTTCACATAGGATGGACTCAGGGTAGGATAGCTCAATGTGTACACTGACTGTTCCATAAAATACAATGTCATCCTTTAAAAATGGTTTTTATTTATTTGCACATATGCACAAACACAAAAGCTAATACTTTCCTTCTGCCTTTGGTCATTCGCTAAGCTTTGTTTGCACATTCTGGATCTCTGTGCCTAATGCACACACATCACAAGATCACAAAGCTGGGTAATAAACATAACTCCTAATATGATGTAGCGTTTCATTATATTTGCTATTAGTCACAGCAACAGTAGTCAAGGGAAACAAGAACCATGAATGGAAAATTGTTCCATTCATTTAATTGCCTGTAAATATCAGCATACCTTGCTTGAATACCGAACCAGCCATACAAATTCTTTAACAGCACAAAGAAACAAACAGCAGGCAAGATTGTGTGTGTGTGTGTGTGTGTGTGTGTGTGTGTGTGTGTGTGTGTGTGTGTGTGTGTGTGTGTGTGTATGTGTGTCCGTCCTTGCTGGTTACTGCATGATTTATTTCTGGGAGCTTTGCCAAAAACGCAAAACACACAGACAAAACCATAACTTATTCCCTTCATCCCCATCTTATATGACCAGAGACATGTGCTGTTACACATCAGCCTTAAGCATCATTTACTGTATCATTAACATCAGTTTAGAGGTTGATAATATCAAGTTGGACTTAAACTATCCAGTAAGATGTTTCGCTAATAATCTAGGAGGCTTAATCATTTCTGGCTGGTGGAGAGTCCCAGGCATCTGAGGGTCATTCACATCACGATGTAACATGATGTTGGTTGGCTCTGATCTAAATGTCACATAACACTCGTGTGAGAGTCACTTACAGGGCATTCAGACTGAAAACAGCACTGTATTAATACAATCGCAGAGAGATGCGTTGGTGTGGGCATTGCTTAAGGCGCTGATGAGCCGAAGAAATACGATCCAGGAAGTCAAGTTGGAGTACAGCATCCAGAAATGTCCTTTCAGAAGCCTAAACATTTCACAACTGTTTACAATACTACGAGATAGGATTTCACAACCCTGGAATGTTATTACGCCGACAGTCTTTTACCTCGCTGACATGAAGAGTGGAATTACCCTGTTTACATTTCAAAGTAATCCAGCAATGTAAGCTTGCATGTATGTGATCGGCCAAAGCAGCTTGTTGCCTGGGAGAGGGAGCCCTCCTCTGTTGCTCTTCCTGAGGATTCTTCCATTTTTTTCCCCTGTTCATCAGATTTTTCCTTATCCGAATCAAGGGCCTAAGGATAGAGGGTGTCGCATACTGTACAGATTGTAGTGCCCTTGAGGCAAATGTGTGATTTGTGATTTTGGGCTATACAGATAAAATTGACTTGACTTGACTTAATATATGCCCAAAAACATTTTGCTCTTACTTCCTGCTTATGCAACCCAACACACACTTTAGAATCTCTGTCTGTGAACCGTTTACTTCTAACCTGTTTGGTGCAGTTCAAATGAAACGTTTGTTTGGTTCGGTTTATTTATGTTGATTTCAACGCTGTCAAATTCTGGTAAGGACCAAACAACTGCACTGAGAAGAAGTCTGAAAAGGAGGATCTCAGTCCACTTCCAATGGAGGAGGCGTAAAAGGCTTCAGGATGGTACTCTGGTGGGTACATTCACACATCAGCACCATCCATACAAGCATCCTCTTTGATGTTTAAGTATGCTTGTGACAAATGCAGTCCTGTTAAAATGGCATGGCACCAGGGAAATGGCTAAATAGGAAGCCTGCTCCATCCAGGTTGACAGTTCTAATGAGCAGTGTATATTCATGAAGCTAGTGTTATTCACTTGAATAACATCAACATTGGGGGCACTGACTGTTCCTCCCAACTAAGCAGATTATGTAATTCATAATTACAAGTAAACTTCATTCTAAGGTCACAGATCCTGCACTTGCCATATGCATCATATCCATTGTTCTACATATTTCTTGCCTTTTTTTGTACCATGAAGCAAAACTATCATGTGTCCACATTTTGGCACCAATGAGAAGCCACCCTTACCTGTGTGTTTTGGTGAATGACTGTGCTGACATTGATCCTAGGATAAGTCTGGCGACTATTTCAGTCGCCATCCTCCTCCCTTCCGCTAACTGTGCATTACTGTGTGGGTCCAGCGAGCTCCCCCAGAACTGAAGAATAGGTAGGCTTCACCTTTAGGACACTGATGATCAAGTTATGTTTGTCTTTTTTAACAATTAAAATTACATAGTCTACATATGTGGTTTACTATTAAATGTGATGTTTTCTTTAGTGGGGATTTAACCATTTTAATGGTTATAGAGACAGATGATTGGGACAGAGAAAGAGTGGAAAATAAAGTGAATGACAGCCAGAGAGAGTCAGTGCTCCAAATGGGTTCTTCTCATTATTTCTTCTCATATGCCAAAGGATGTGAGTTGAGTGGGTGTGTGAATGTAGCACGCACATGTGAGGTGTGAGGTATCTACGCATGCATGTTCAACTGATACAGACGGATGTATGCTGGACAGAGTGCTTCTGCCTGGCAACCATATATAATGCACTCTTTGGACTTTTGAAGTATTTTCATTCCGACTGCATTAACCCTTGTGTGGTGTTAGTATTTTTGTTACTCAGCCAGTGTTCATGGGTCTGGTGGACCCGCTAGAGTTTTGGGTTTTCAAAACAACACAATCAAACAATTTTATGTTAAAATACTCAACAGATGTTTACTTCATCCCAATTACAAGTCATATGAACAGAAAACATGGTTAATATTTGCCCTTTACCTTTGTTAGATCACATTTATGAATTAATGTGCAACTCGTTTTTTTTAATAAAATGTAATAAAAAAAGAAAATCAGTTATAATCAAGTGGAGTGAGTGGAAAAAAACACATTTACAAATGAAGCAAGATGTTTCACAACTATTGATTTTTATTCATTTGAACTTCATTAGACATATAACTCATTCAGGTCAGTTTACATAACACAAGTTGAACACATACAGTAACAATATCAGTCTCAACACATCAGGGATTCTGTGGATTCCCCTTTGGACCTGAAAACTCCAGCAAGGATAAGAACCCCAAAGTAGGCATGTAAATCAGTTTGGTCCATCTCCTTCCACCTCTCTTCAAAAACACGCCTTCCTTCAAGATTACTGCAATCCAGAATAATTTTCTGGATGGAATCTGGGATGAAAAGCTCAAATGAAGACTTGATGTCCTGCACACGAGTAACTGTCAGCCGTGTTGGCCCTGGTTGCATCCTTATCACATTAGCAGCTCTGCGGGGTGGCTCATTTCTTGGGCAAGAAGACCATTCAATTTCACCATTTTTTGACATCCATATTTCTTCACTTGCTATCTGGTGGGCTTGTTCTGGTCCTGGAGCTGGCTGCTGACGGGCTGGTCCTGGTGCTGGCTGCTGATGGGCTGGTCCCGGAGCTGGCTGCTGACGGGCTGGTCCCGGAGCTGGCTGCTGACGGGCTACTCGTCTTCGTTTTGGTACTAATTGGTGCTCAACCTCATCCTCTTCTTCAAAGTCACTGTCAGACTCTGAATTTTCAGAAATGTGATCTTCACATTCTGAAACCTCTTCCTCGACATCATCATCAGAAGCTTCTCTCTCTTCCAAAATCAATTGCAAGGCCCTCTCAGCAGATAATCTTTTGGCCATCTTGATCAGTTGTGATAAGGAACCACACTGGCAAAGCCATATTTATAGTGTTACACCCCTAATTTGCAGGTGGGATAGGGTATGAGAAAATAAAGTTTGGTTCCCGCAAGACAGAGGGTAAAATGTGCGGGAATGTAAGAGCAGACGGTGTTGGTAGTTGAATTTTCAATAATGTTGCAACTTTGTGCGGGAGCAGGAGGGGCAGAAAACACTATCAGTAGCCCCAGAAAGAAGGAAGACAGAGTGAAGGTACACAGGACCTACACTTTCCACACTTTTATTAGCCCCGGGTCCAGTGGACCCAAACACCCTGTATGTAATATAAATGCGTAGGGTGGGTGTACAGTATGCGGTCATTGAAAATGTGTTTTGATTTATGTTCTTCACAGAAAATGAGCCAAAGCCAATGAATTTCAGGTTGAAAAAATAATTAATTGTTTCATTTTTCTTTTGATAAAAACTGAAAACGGGTCCCACAGACCCGAACACCATACAAGGGTTAAATGTACCCCCTCTCTTGTTCTCTGTACCGAGACCCAACTGCAAGGTTGCCCGTACTTTCTCCAGTTTGAGGGCTCACTGCAGCAGTCAGGGTTGCATTGAACAGTATTAAGTGATGTTGCTGTTGCAAATGCAAGGTTAAGTTCTCCTACATTATAATGACAGACCAGGACCCTAGAAGACTGTATACTGTATTCTCTGTCATTTCACATTATTATGTAATCCATATCTCAATAACAATGGACTGGTGAACTTAATGGTGAGGATTGTCAAAGTAGCTCCTCGGGCTAACCTGTCCATTTAGCTACCAGTGGTGGTTTCTCTCTCCTTCCTTTGTAAAATCCAGGGAGACCTACAGATTAGAGGCACCTCATCAGTAACCGAGGGACAATAAGAACCAATTAGTGTGTAATTGGCCATCTCTAGCTGTGACTGACATTTGCCACAATGCCACTCACGCTGCCATAAGCAACATTTACAACCCAGTGCCCAAGTCTGCTCATCGAATCCCCTATGCTTAGGCATCTGTCTAATTATGCCTCATCCATTAAGCCCTTATATCACTGCCCATAACTGAGGCTCGTGGATCAGAAACAACGCAGCACAATCAATAGCTTTTTTTGAAATTATGTGAATGACACTGCTGTGTCCAATGAGTTTGAATTCTCACTGGGGCAGATGATCTTCTTAAATCCCTGTAGTCCTAATGTTGCTTTCCTCCCCTCCTCCCTCTTGTTATAAAACCTGAACACACACAGTACACACACTGTGCTGCAAAAACAAGTGGGAAAAAAACCAGGAGGATGCGCCAGAGACTTGGCTTAAAAACTGTTACGAGGGACCGTTACATAAGGACTTCAGAAGCTTTAACTTTGGGAAATATTAAACCAGGCTGACATTTCTAAACTCTTCTCACAAGAGAAGTCTACACAAGAACAATTTAAGTAGCAACACCTCCACGAGAGAAACAGTAATTGATGCCAAATCGGTGAAAGAGTGATTTGAAGCTTGAATTAAATGTTTATTAATTTCTGTTATTCCTCACACCTGCAAAGCTCCCAGCTGAACTGACAAACAGCTGTTCTCGGAAGGATTAGTTTACAACCAATCAGCAACATGCAAGCTGGTGGAAAGAAAAAAAACAAAACATGTTTTAGTTCAGCCAAGCTCAGCTCAGCTCAGCTCAGCTTGGTTCAGTGCTTTTGCTCGCCACACAGCCCAGTTTCTGCCTTTTTAATTAAGGATTAAAGCAAAAACACATACATGTATAGGCTTTCTATTAGCAGTATATAACAGTATTTGTTTCCAAGGGCTATGATGTCTGTAAAATACTTTTTTTCCTTTTAATAACTAAGACCAATTTACATTTCTATGTGATGTTGACCCAGTCAGTAATGCTGCATGCCAAACTCAATTTTATATACAATATGAAATATACACAGCACATACACACAGTCTGTGGTCAGGTGGAATATTGGATGCTGACTATTGGCAGGCTAGTTGAGGATTAGCCAGCTGAGCACATCATCCGTCCCAACAAGTTGAAATAGAAATGAGGGCTTTAATCCGAAGTGGAGGGGCCATTGGCACAGAGCGGAAGGCAAATGAGAATATGTAATTTTGTATTGTTCCTCAGTTTTGTAATCCACCATTACAATAGCACTGAGTTTAGAGCCTGTCTGTATGTAATATAGTCTACCAGTGAGAAATAAAGCTCAGGCAACCCGTCTCACTGACCTACAATAATTTAATCTCGCCAGGTGACACAGTTGATGGGACACAAAAAGTATGACTGGAAACAGCCATGGCTGCACTTTTCAGTGCTTCACACATTATTATGCAAACTCAGGAGAGTCATTGACTCACTCACTCCATAATGTTAGTGATGCACGATAAACAGCTGAATAAATGTATGTGCAGTTACATTAAATATTAAAAGGTGAGTGTAATTGACTGGCCTCAGCAGGTCTTGATCAGCAGTTTCATAATATATGATTGGAAGAGCTTAACTCACTAACTCACACTATAAGGTATATATTTAAAGAGTGCGATATGTATATATATTTAATGAAGTAAATACTTTAATACACCCAGTGGATATTGTATAAACTAATCCCTCTGCTGATGTGAAGATACACTGAGTCCAGCACAAAATTGAGTCCATAAACACCCGTATGGCATTCATTCATGACCCCTGTGACCCTGCTGTCTATATTTTCTCTTGGTCTATTTTTGTACTAATGCAGCACACACTCCTTCTAATATGCTGACACTGCCATCTCATGGTTTTAAGGGTAACCGCATGATGTGTATATGCTACATATTTTCTCCTATACATGGATGGATACAACCAGTGGATGGAAATTATTTATTTATTTATTTATTTATTTATTCATTTTTTACTTTTCCTCATGTGCTCAGGCAGCTGACAACATACATTACCTTTGTTGAACATGACATCATTGTCCACCAGCAGAGTGCATCATTGGGGTAGCTGTTGCCGGATGCTGAGACATTATTGTTTCCAACACTGTTTTTGCATTGTAATTGGAACAATGACACGTCATACAAAAACACAACAGAGGAACAGATTGTATGTCTGTATTTATTTTCATCAGAACACAATTTTAATCATTGTAGCAGTAGTTTTCATACTTTTCGAAAAGATCATGACTTGTGAGACTGTTTTATAAATCATTTCATCAAAGTTGTTTGTAAAAAAATTAAAGAAGTTACTTGAACTAAAGCATCTATAATATTACAATATACTGGTAGTATAATAGTAATCATAATAATCATAATCGCAATGATACTTCTATATGACTTTGAACCTTTTTCATTTCTATAATCATAAATCTTTCGCTTTCACACACACAGAACCACAACCTTTCACAATAAGGTTGCGAAGCTGAGGACAAGTCTATTGGTTAAACCTCACCACATCAATGATTTCAGACGCTCAAATAAAAAAAAAGAATTAGAAGAAGAAGAAGAGGAAGAGGAAAGGAACAACATGACATCAACTAAAAATACACAAGGAAACCTGGACGCAAAGACATACATTGTTCAGCATACTAGGGAACGTATTTACAACCAAAAAAAGAATGGGCTTCTGCATAGATCCACAGGATAGAGAACAGAACTATTGTGAAAACAGAGAGAGGCTGAGAGGGAGTGAAAGAGGGCAATATTTGTGTACATACCATTTGGTGGTGGGTGCACAGGAGGTTAGGGGCAAGTGGCATACATAGTCTATATGTGCAGGGGTAAAACACAAAATTAGTTTTTGTAGGTTGGTGTGTTGTGGAATGAGACAGACCATACCCTACGACTGCTACAGACCATTGTCGGGGGATCTAGACTGAATCTATAGGACCCTAAACAATTTCTTCTCAGTATAATGCAGTAAAAAATTGACAAACCAAAACACACAAAAAGTAAAATCATCACAGCAGAGTAACTGTTGCGTGCATGCCTGCATTATCAACAAAAGTCAAATTAGAGATTTACATCAGTCAAATCTAATTCTAATATTGTTTGGAAGAAACTTTGCACACAAAAATGTCCATCCTCGGTGCAAACATGTCTGAAGGGGCATGAAGGACAATACATATACGCAGCATTCGCACCCATGCAACCAGCCTCTGCATGACTTTTGAATGCAAGTTTATTGTGTGAATACATGTCCAACAGTTGGTTTGTGATGGCTGTTGCATCACAGCATGGCCGCTGAC
The DNA here is from genome assembly GCF_043641665.1 of Enoplosus armatus. Classification (NCBI taxonomy): domain Eukaryota; kingdom Metazoa; phylum Chordata; class Actinopteri; order Centrarchiformes; family Enoplosidae; genus Enoplosus; species Enoplosus armatus. Next base: position 10,504,429 of record NC_092190.1, on the reverse strand, counting down.
ATGATAGGAAGAATGAAACCACATGTATGTCTTCGAGAGATCCCTTACATGTGTTTATGGTGAGGGTTGTGTGAAGCGCATGAGGTGCAATCCATATATTGCTAACATGGCACGTTTCCACGACACTGACAGACCCTGTTTTCCTCCCGTTTCCTATAATGTTTGATCATGAAAAGCAGCGTATCATATCAGATTTGAAATGGATCTTATTTTACTGAAATCAAGGTATGCTTTGGCACCAGTTTCCACTTCATTCTCCCTGACCTTCCGTGCACTGCCTTTGAAATCTCATTTCAGACAAGAGTTGGGGGAGTTATTCTATTAGACCGGTGCAGGGGAAACATGGATGCCCCTGCCCTAGTCTGTTTTTGTATTGGGGCACTGACACAGTTATTACACATTGTACAGTACAATGGATTCACACTACAGTCCGTGCAGCTTTAGGGCTGCAGTGAATAATGAGGCAACTAATGTAGCAGGTTCCTGTGGGTCTAAAGACAGTGGTGGTTTGCCACACCTGTCCTGCAGGCCCCAAGGGTGTGGCATCACTCATGAGCCCTCCAGAGAACACACAGCAATTAGCAACAGACAGACATCTCTGCATATGCATGTACACAGATGTACACACACACACACACACACACACACACACACACACACAAAAGCACACTTCTACCCAAAGGCCCATCACTTTTTCTTCCAGCTCACACCTCCTGATTCCGTGACACTCCTTGTGTGGTAGGTCTTCAGCAGCAGTGGCAATATAAAAGAATAAAATATCTCCATCTACTGGTGGTCAATAGAATAGCAGCATTTTTCTGTCACTGAATGCGGTCATCCAAGATGGGCATGGGTGTGCTGTGCTGAATGACAATGAGCAGTTATGTATTTCATGCAAGCAGGAATGGTAAAGTCTAGAGTGGGGGTTAAAGGTCTGAACAGTGTCAAAATAAGCCAATATACTGGTTATATAGACATGGTTTGAATAATGATGAATTTTAAATCCTCATATAAGCTGTATAATAAAATTCTTGACATCAGATATTGGATTGGACATCTCATTTAAATAATCAACAAAAAAAATGCATTCAACAACATTTGTTTATCTTCGAATACCTGATCTCACAGCCTTGTTCATCGAAGAAACAAAAGAAAATGTAGGAACTAAAGAAGAAGTCAGCCCTTAAGGTCACACCATTCCCTTCTGTTCACACGCTGGTCAACATTTATAAAATAAACACAAGTGTCAGCTGACTTAGACAATTATTGGGTTATGCCATTAGTGCTTACACAAACAATGACATGCTCCTCTCTCTGAATTTGTTTCTGTTCCTGCTCTCCAGTAACAGCCAGTGGGATGCCTCTGTACTGCAGGTGTACGAGTTTAAAAAGAAACAGGAAGTGAGCCAGAAACAGGAAATGAGCCATATTTTCTACCCTTTGTCTGCTAACAGTTTGGATGTGCATGTTGTTAAGGTGTGTCTGACTGTGTTGATGGTAATGTTTGTACTGTATATCTTAATAAGCCCTTTACTTAATGAGACATGAGTTTGATGTTTTGAGGAGAAAAGTACAAGACAGTGGGCATGCTACAGGAGCTGATGTGGTGCAGAAGTGGGGCTGAGGACAATCAACAAAAGAGGCTGTCACAACCTTGCAGAGAGCCTCAACATGCAGTTCATGAAAATAGATTATACACTTAAAGAAACAAACTGACTATTTTGAACAAATTGTCTCTGTGTTGGTGATATGTAGAATGTCACTCTATACGTACTGTATGGCCAGGGAGTGGGGTCATAGTGTAATATACCTATTAGTGGTCAGGGGATTTTCTTTCACACTACTGCAGGTAGCATGCTACCTTTCCTAATGAGACATTGACATTTTGTCTTCATCATAACTGCATGGGACTAAAAAGTCCTTAAAGGTAACATCCAGTCATCATTTCCTGTGAATAAAAAAGCCTGTGGTTAAAATGACACCACTGATGTAGATGTCAGTATTGGTTCAAGGGCAAACAATTGAGTTTTTGTTTTAAAGTAGTGGTGAGAGAATTATTTATACTTGAACTGCTGGTCACATTTGATTATTAATCAAAGCAGGGAGAAGGAAAAGATCCAAGGCTCTTGAGGGCGGAGGAAACAGAGGAACCTTCAGCAACCATCATTGTTATGTAGCAGATATTATTTTGACTGGATAGTACCTTTAAAATAACAAAAGCTTCTTCGTCTGGAGCAACAGTGAATAATACATATTGATCCAGCGCTAAGATCCTGATGTCAGTTAACTTTGCTGAGCAGTGTTGCTGAAAAGTGACCAGAATCCGAATGGGGTTTTGGTAAAATGCCTGAAATAACATCTTTGGTTAAGACAAGCTTAACACAGTTTCATGTTTTGTTCTGTGAGATAAAATGATCCTATCTGTGCTTTTTCTTTAGCATCATGTGCACTAATTAACAAAGTCGCTAACAAGTGGCTAACTCTGTAAAAACTGAACCACAGAAGATCTATTGTAAAATGTTATTACCCTGCCTTTAATCATTGACAGTTATTCCAAGTATAATATTTCATCAACTAGCATTATTAAAAGGTAATGAGCCAAAGATTTACCAACATCAACATAAAGATTCCTTGAACCTCCTGATTTTGCTCATGTCAGCATGTTCACATGCTAATCCTAATGCTTTAGTTTAGCATCTTTAAACCATGATTATTCAACACATAATATGCAGACTGAGAATCCAGATGGGAGCTAAAATTATTTTTATTTTAAACTTTTTTATATTTATTTTCAATGTGTTATTATGTAAAAGCCCTATTGTAGTGTTAGCCTGAAGCTTAAAGGATCATTCTGGTTTATTACAGCTTGGGTCTTACTTTTGTAGTTTTGGCAATCAGAGATATTACCCAACAAAGTAATCGCTGAGATCTGGCAACACGTCAGAATCGTTATAATGAAGTCAAATGGGGAAAGAAAACCAAGGGGTCAGATGATAAGACATATATTATAAACAACATCAGTTTAGCCAGATTATCTAAACCACTGTTTATGGTGTAAAAATGAAATGTATCGTCCCATTCCCGGAAACCAATAACCATGGTGAGTACCGGGCTGTGATAGGAATCATGGTCAAAACTATGAAAAGAGGACTCAAGGTGTAATAAAACCAAGACATCCTTCAAGATTTTGAGCGTTGGTGACATTAGAGGAATGCATCCTGTTTGTTCCTGATGTTTTTTCACAGTTTAGCCAGGTGTTGGCTTTTTACTGATGCTAATTACAGAAATATTATCTCACAAAACAAAGTGAGGGAAAACCATAAACCTGTGTTAAACACAGTGCTTATCATGGACATCAGAACCACATTCAAAACCCAGTGACGTCTTAATGGGATTGTGGCCAACAAACCAGCACGGCAGAGCTAAGTGACATCTGAGGGGGCCTCCATAAAAAACATCATCGCTGCACCAGCCTGTTAGGTAGACTTTTAGGGCACGTGTCAGCAACACACACTCATCCTCTCATACACACACATACACACACATGTGTAAAGACATGCATACAAGCACACACACACCCACGCATGCTCGCATACACACAGAAAATCTAGAGACACAAACCATTACGCACGCACGCAACCTTGCAGCTAATTATTCTTTTTTTACACGTTATCTGTCTTATTTAGAGAGCACATTTTCTTCCTGTATGAGAGACCCAGAAACAAACACAAAGGATGAACATTAGAAAGAGAATATGATTGTGTTATTCCATAGTCAGCCAGTGCAACAGAAACCAATAATTGGAACACAGTGTAAAAAAGCGTAGTGAGAGAAACTCAGCCATGAGGAAGCCGACCTTCCCACTCAACAAAGGCTGTGGCATTGTCCCCTTTCTGTCTAAGGGACTGGTTGAGTCCCTTAGTATGTCTGTTTGTTTACTTAGTTGTTTGTTTTGATTGATTTGTGTGTCTTTCGTCTCAAAGCGTCCCACATTTTCCATTTGCCATAAAGCGTTGCAGAATGTCCACAGGAGGCACACAGCTCCAGCCGTTCGCACAACTGTGGCTGTATTTTTCCACATCGGTTGCCATGGTGAGGGAATCCCCCACCCCAACAACCTCACCTCCTCCTGGCAGCTGTATCACTCCTCGTTGGCAGGGCTCTCCTCCAGAGGCGTGATGGCGGGGAGGCCCAGTCCTGTTGCATTGTGGGATGCAGTGAGGCTGGCAACAGTGTGTAGGAGGACGAGGACCAGCAGGCAGAGTTTGAGCCGGCTGTTACACAGTCTGCAGGCTGCCGAGGAGCTGAGGGAGGTACGGTGCTGGCATGGCGGGTGAGTTCTTTTCAGGGTCCCCCGGGAACGGTTGTCCACTTTCAAGTCCCACCGCACGTCACAGCACTCTGCATCTGGGTCCACACCTGATGGATAGTCCTCCAGCAGCCCTGGGGGTTGTTTTTAGGGAAGGGAAAGAGAGGAAATATAAACAGTTAGCTCACAGCTCACATGTTGTCTTAAAAATACTGCATGTAGCATTTATTTTAATACATCCTGTACTTGCTTCCTTTTACAAAAAGAGTACTGCTACCAAAAGATATAAAAGACAATGGACTTCAGTGAGAATGATTTCCTATGAACATGTTTAAATTAAGGTTGGAAAGCAATGAACTCAGAACTCAGTGTGCTGCAATGTAAGAAAACACAAGCAAAGGGAAAAAATAAAACAAAGAAAAAACATATTCACCTATTTCACAACACATGCACAGCATAAAGAAACACTCTGCAAACACAGAAAACAATGGACTCTAAAAACTGATGAATATACTAGTAATTAGAAAAAGGCTATCACTGGGTGTATAGCCAAGATCTCTATTCGTATCACATCATGCCATCACAATCTTAAGTACTTAAGTACTATCTATGGAGACTGTACTATACAGTACATACTAAAGATATATTCGATAGCAACAATAGCATTATGTATCAATATGTACTGCATCCACACAAGGACTGAAATCACAAACAGCTTTCTGACACTCTCTCCACTGACATTATAAGCAAAGGGGGTTTGTCATGGACTGTGAGCATGCTAATGTGAGGAGGAAGAAGTGTGTGCCCACTCAGCACAGTTTGACTGTCAACAGCTTAACTGTGACAAGAGGAACCATGTAATTACTGCAAGTTTCTGACAAATCTGAATTTGGAGCGACAGTCTTTGCAGAGTTATTGACAAAACACACACACATGCACATACATGCAGAAGCAAAAGACGCAACCTCAAGATCTTCAATAGCTGCTGTCACCTCACTCACTTACTCTTATTTACCAATGCTTCATTAGTCTTGCTCTGCACATCAGCTTGTGATCACAGAGTAGATTTTACATTTAGTATTGATTGTCACATGGTGAGAACTTTCTATAGGATAAAATGTTTCTAAAAGGTTTGATGATATTCTATAATATTCTTATTGTCAGCACAGCTGATGAAAAGACCAAAACCAATTCAGTGATCCAAATAACAAGTATTGTCTGTGTAGCCAAAGCCTGATATAGCTTATTCCTCTGTGCCACAGACCTCCATAATTGTCCAAAATCTATTAAAACACACATCAGTGAGCCACACTGTTGACATGCTCCTTCATTACAATTAACATGGGCACTGTAGCTTGTTTTCAATCCCACATTTAATGTCCTGTTGCCGTAAATACTTGCATTAATGCATATCAATACGCAGCTGAAAATAGTCCCCACGAAATGTACTATTTACTCCTGCTTGAGTAACATTTGCCAAAAACTATAGTGCCCAGCTGTTTTAAGAAATTATTGAAAATTCTGTGACCCATTTTAAAGATTTCTGGGCTACGGGCTGAGAACCAGGGGCTGGGCTGGGGAAATCAGACATGGAATAAAACATTGTTAGTTTTGGACTTTTCGTAAGACTTGTTGAGCAAAAATATAGAATGCTGCCAGCCTTGTCCTTTAATTTCAGTGACAAAAGCGGCCTTGTTTACTATTCGTCATAAATACATGAATCAGTACAAATGATTAATAGGAAAACGTACACAAATAAGAAACACAAACACTCCTGTGAATTTCTTCTGTACATGAATGTAACCTGACGCTCAACATGACCACCAGAGGGCAGCATCAGCATGTGATGCAAGTGTACTGCTCACACAGTAATACTGTGGGGGACACTAACACTGACCCACAGAGTGCTTTATGCTGTTCAGTACAGACATAGCATTCAGACTTATTGCCACAGTGCTCCATTGTGCAGCTGCCTCTTAGTGCTGTGAGTAATTGGCAACAATTTGTCATTATGGTGCATCACCCTGTTAGTCTGGTGATTAGACAGAACATCCTGTAACTGTAAAGTCACAAGTGTTCACTGTGTGTCCATCAGATGTTGTGTTCCTTATTGAAGTATCGAGACACTACGCTCCCTTTGTGCTCACGATGTGTTCGCTCATCGTACAGTATGTTGCTCAGGCAAAGAGGATGATCTACAGTACACGGGGTGGGCAGAAGCAGTAGAGGTCAGACAAGCTTGTTACTCGCAGCTTGGAATTCCAGGATGTGGGGAAGTAATACTCTTTTATCCCTAAAATAGTCAACAAAGCACTTGGGCCCAATTGCTCAGTGACTACTGGTTGAGTACTAAAGTTACACTGGGCAGCTGCAAGTACTGTACTGACATTAACCTTTAAAATTAGGTTAAAAGACAACAAACACAGGAGATACAAAGACACAGAAGAATGCATAAACTGTAATATAATTTTTTTGTACCTGTGCATATAAAACTGGGGCTGCCTCCATGAATGAGATCATCATTGTCGGGCAGGACGAAGGGGCACCGCTGCTGCACCTCCAGGCAGTACTGACCACAGGGGATTCGCTTACTGCAGTGCATCTGGGTGGTCTGGAAGTACTGAGAACACAGCCAGGGCTTATAAACCATCTAGGTGGGAGACAGAGGTGAGGGCAGGGGAGAGAGGAGGACAAGTGGAGGGGGTGCAGAGAGAGGATATTGATGAGTTAGGGAGAGTTTGTATTGGATGATACGCATACACACACATGCACACTCTCACATGTATGTGCATCATCCATGACCTCTACAGCTATTGATCCAGATATCCTGGTGATCCTGATATCCACTGTTTAATGAATGTGGCTGTTGCTGGGCAGTCATCACTTTGGCAGTCAATATACAGTATTACCCAACATCCTCTTCAGAACAACTGAGTACTGCGGCTGCAGTTCACAAGGATAACTCCTGTTTTTTTAATATGCAGAGATCCTCAAATGGAATACACAACACATATTTCACTACTACTATATCCAGCCTGAGTGAAATGTAAGGCACTAGAGGACCTGCAACTTGTTGCAAGCGTTCAAAGTCACAATCTATACCGTAAATGTAAACATATTAGTACCCCCACCACCAAAAATCATAACAAAAGATTATCACTCACATATTAATAGACAGACTAACATTAGACAACAACTAAATCTAATCTAATGTTTTCTGAAGGTTTTTTAGGATTTGTTTTCATGAGTAATGTACAATTTGCCTACAGCATAATTATCAATTATGATCCAGAGAATAAAACAAAAGTTGTCTCCATGACAACTAAGCGAACCATGAGATGTAGTTGAAAGATCTGGAAAAAGCTAGTAAGTGGGCCTTGAGTTAATATTTTGTTGTCAAACAAACTGCAGATTCTTTCACTGATACATCTCAAATTATGTGGTCAGAAATACTTACAGGAGCTTTGCTTTTTGGAAATAGTGTGATTATGAAGAATAAAACGCAGCAAACACTCTTTGGGCAGAAATGCAACAGAAAAAGAGCAACCCATGAATTGTTAAAAAAAATCAACAATGTCGTCTGGTAAGGTAATACTGAACTTATGATCGAATGTGGTCTTCCACTTTTCTTCCTCAGTTTCCGACACAGAGTCCAGTATGTGCACATATAGTTTCTTGTGAATCCCTTATGAGTGGATACACAATTTTAAATCTGCATGCAAAAGCCTAGTAACAATGAAAACTACAAAGAGGGGAATTTACAGTATACAAATACACTGAATGGCGATAGCTGACAAAAAGACATATACATTGTTTTAAAAAAATGGGTTAAAGATAATTAAAATTGTAAGAATTATCCCTTAAAAGTTACAATTTGAGATCTAACTGAAAACATATGTGTACCACCATCACCACAGAATTGGATGACCTATCGCTACCAAATTAATTGACAGCTCTTATAATACAATATCAACAGCAGACAACAATCTAAGTTACTAATGGTATCTGAAGCTCTTACGTTAATGTCACAAACATTCAATTCAACATTTGTGTTAAAACAAATCACATTTTCATCATGTATGTGAGATTAGCTCAGATCTACAGTGTATGGTCAAAACAGGGCTTATATTATGCAATGTTGATGTTTGTGTGCAGTAATTTGGTAATTTTTTCACACCCATTTTCTCAACTCTACAAGCACACAAATGGGGACAACCGATTTACTTAGCACCTTACTTTTCCTTTCTCACGCGATAAGGTGGTCGCCTCATTGTGTGGTATTATCACCTGCAGCAATTAGCCGGTATTTCCTGCAAAACACTCCAGGGACTGCGAGGCAAGCTAGCACCTGCTGTGAGTTAATCATCACATTTAAAAACAGTGCACCAAACCATACTGTGGATCATATCACTCCTCCATAGATACTAACATGTTGCTTTTGTGGTTGTGTATGTGCATGTGTGTGTGCCAAAAAGAGAAGAAGAGAGCAAGATAAAACAAGAAAAAACAGAAAATCCAAAGGATACCATGTTAAAGTGAAAACACTCATTTCCAACATGGTCCCAAGATGCCAAAAAAAATAAACAGCACAATCCTGAAATCCAAAAAAACATCACCAAAATTTAAGAAATAAAAACAACTCCCACATCAAAAAACAAGAAAAGCTAAAGTAACAATGTCATGTATAATTCATTATAAATCTGTAAAAAAAAAAAAACTAACCCTAACCCTAACCTCACATCTATAAGCCCCTCTCAAATTTAAAGCCTAACCAGTGTAAAAATAAAAAGGACCTTCTGGCTACATTAATGTAGAGCATCTTCTGAATGACACACATAAATACCAATAAAATCCCTGAGCACATCAAAGAAGAAATATACACAAGCACACAAAATGTAATGATTATTGATATACGTTGGAAATGGTAAGTAATGTCAAGCAGTGAACAATATAGAGGGTGCAAAATACTAAATATAATCTTAAAGGGTGAATAACAGGCAAAGATAAGACAATGATACGTTGACTTCATTAAACATCATTGATGGGCTTATTATTAAAACATTTACTGCACAATGGAGTACCTATTATTTTTCCTTTTGCATTACTATAAGGCAGAGTTAAAGCCCTCTCACGCACTCTGTCTTCTTGACTACCCTGTAATATGTATACATTAGTATGTGTCTGTTTCACTGAATATAAATAGGCAAATGAGAATGCAATGTGTGATTCCAATGAGGGTGTAAAAATGCAATGCTTGAGGAAACTATTCTTAGAAATTGTCCTTCTTTGATTCATGTTCACAAATTATTGAGAATTTGAGTGGGGGCTTCATTACTGGAGGTGAAAATGTTGCTGGAATAACAAAGAGAAGTTTAACAATCGCCTTTATTGTGACAAGTACCTATTGTCTGGTACTCAGATATCCTTTGTGCTTTTAATGGCCACACTGTGATGTCATTTTGTAGCATCTGAAATGTATCATATCATTATATCTTTATTTAAATATTGCTTCAAAATAACAGTAACTGGGATGAATCATCTGTCATGTACAGTATATTGTAGACTGACAGGCATGTGCACATACAGACATTCTGCACACATTCACAGATGCTGTACAGTAAATTGCTGTGCACTAATAATTAGATTTCCAGTCCAAGATGAGGTTGCCCTTCTCTCTAATCTATCACTGTGTGAATGTCACAAATAATAATGTAGTCACATGATGTAATATTACATCTTGTACACATTAGATTCATATTTCTAAATTATTAACATACTGTGCGTCTGTGTATGTGCATGTGTGAATCTGAGTGTCCACGTATGTGTGAGAGTACGTGGCTGTCTTCTGCATTTTGCTTGTGCAACACATTTTCCATTTCATGTCCCCCTGTTTGGACAACTGCTCATCCTGTAGCTGTCAGCATGGGGAGATAAAGACAAACTGTATCACATTACAATAACAATGTCATTGGCAATGAGTGTCAAGTAGTGTCTGTTTTGGTATTTATCAGACATTTCCCATGCTCAGCAGAATCTCAGAAAGCAGTGTGAAAGTCAAGGTCTGCCTGGTCATTTGCACTGAGGCTCAGACATGAATCAAAAGCTGAATAATCAATAATATCACAACTGAAGAGATTATCTTTAAACACCGCCTGAAGCAGCCCCTCAGCTTTGAATTGAGCATAGAAGAAAAGGTCTCATACATTATCTGTTTCACATTTCCTTCTATTAGAATTCAAGTCAATGTTTAGTAATGCTTATCTATAAGGACAATGAATTACAGTAGGTTAGATCTAGGTGACACCTAGACCAAAAACCAGGCAAACCACAGCTCTTTTTGGCTCTTTGCCACCCAGTCATGTCCTTTTGCACTTAGTCCCAGTTAGTGAAGCCCACTGCTGCTGCTGCCGGGATCTGCACTCCCTCGGTCCACTGTAGACCCATGACTAGTAGTTTATCATCCTGCTGTCAAATCTCAGAGAGGTTGAAAGAGACAGCGAGTGAGAGAGATAGCGAGTGTCATGATAAAGATAGTGGTGGGATGGACTCTTTCTCTCCTTTATATAACTTTTTCCAATCTGGTGTGTTCTCTCAACCCCCTTGGGGAGAGAGTAAAATACTGCCTTCTCTTCAATCACTGACTCGGTGAGTTAGAGGTCAGCCAGCTGGCTCTCAAATTTTTATTCTCCTTTTTCTGTCACCTTTCACTTCCTTTTACATCTCCTATTCGCTTTTGCTGTCTCAGCTCCTGTCACTGTGTCATCTTTCCCAGGCTGCGACTCAGATACAGTGTCACAATACAGGCCTCATGGTTTGATTTGCAAGAGATGCTTTTACTGTACATTTTCGGATAGGCACACATGAAAAAACTACCAAATGTATTTTCAAATAATAGCTTGGTCCGAAATAACAGCTGTTTGCCGTTGTACTACAAAGGATCATATTCAGGATAATACATAGTTCCACAACAGTAATTCTTTACTTCAATAAATGTATTTATCAAGGATAGCCCACAATAATTAACATTAATGCGATATAAAGATGTAATATGTGATTAGGCCGAAAAACAAATTTTCACCTGAGGTCCCTAGGCAGGTTGAATCCATCAGCACAACAACAGTCATGTTCACCATTCTCTAATTTTAGGATAATTATGCACCACATCAGTAGTTGTACTGTTGCTCTGAGTTTCTTTTTAACAGAACTAGTTATTAGTGACAAACTCATTTGCTTTGCAGTCACTGTAAAACTCAACAAAACTCAACAATTCCTGCAGATGATTCACATTATACCAGTTGAGTTGTTCAGAGATTTTTAATGTGAAACATCTATGAAGGAGGTGTTGAGATTAATAAACAGTGATTGAAAAAATGGATGAAAGTTCAATCAACTGGAATAAATTAGTAACTGAAAACATTATTTAATTATTATTTAAAAAGATCATAAAAAAATATGATCAAATATACTTTAAACTTAGCAATAAGGGTCTCTAATATAAGTCTGTTTCATATACAGGCCTAGTTCTGTCTTCCAAATGGTAAATCTTAAAAGGTAAATAAGGCACCAGCCACTTGAGCATTAACAGTAACGTTTGGCTGAAAATAAACTATGACAGTAGTTTATTCCTTATAAGCACGACATGTTTTCAGTTTTATCATTATTTTTTATGTCAGGTTTTAGTGCAAAATGTAGATAGCACACAGACACTGAATCCCAAAGTGCTTTCCATGTATGTGTATGTGGTGGAAAATGTACATGATTTAAAAGCGTAATGGACCTAAATGAATATATGTAATATAAAATAATGTCCTCATGGAGATAAAGAACAAATGTATAAATCTGGTTGGACTAAAGGTTAACATTCCTTAGCATCTTAGCTTATTTGACCTCAGCTATTGATTTATTTCCACAGCAAATGCACAATGCAAAGAGATATTTAGAGTCGGCATGAATGCAATCAAAGTCAATGAAAAGAAGACAGTGGAGATGAATGGATGCAAATGTGCCACTGTGAATGTGGGTGAAAACACATCTGCTAAAGCTGAAAATGACAACAACAGCTTGAGTGAAAACTTGTGGTCGTCTGAGTTGTATGACTCCATGAGTATACAGAGATGGTATAAAGAGAGATATCAGCAGATAAGAGAGGGTCTTGACGGAAATTAGAGAAACTGGAGCTCCTGGTTTATCTGCTCTAAGCAATCACACACAGAGTTGGTGCTTGTTGTCACAGCAAAAGCCAGTCGGGAAACTTGTTCATTGCTTGTGGCTGAAAGACTAAAAACACTCCAGTGATCAAAGCCAGTTAGCTTTTGAAATTTGAAAATAAGGCAACTGAAGATGTTCAGCTGATACAATCCAATCTTCAGCTCTAATGCACATCATTTTTGAATTGCAAAACATAATGGCACAATATTTTGTTACACCCCTCTCTCTTCTCTGCCCTCCACTGCTGTGCTTGTTGTTGGTGATGTGCAGAGTTGAGACTCAGCTGTCTCCTGGATTGGATTATTTCATAACGATTAGACTAATAAGATTGTAATTGATGGAAGGCCTTACCCTGCCCTGTGGTATTGGTTTTAAGTGGCCCCGGAGGGCCCTGCCTTGTCAGTGCCTCGTCTTTAATGTTTTATCTGGACTTGTGGTTGTGGCTAAACTGCTGACAGAGGCTGAGGGAGCTGGTAGCAACGCACCAGATTGCTGCAACTCATTCCTCTTCGACATGCGATACAGTACGGCAGTGCTACAGAGAGGCACAAACACACGCAGAGCCGCCTGGTCATTTACAACTAAAACAGCCATTCACTGCTTCACTGCATTTAGGCTATCCTCTTTTCTTTTATCCTCTTTTCTGCTCTGTTTATTTAAATGATCCTCAGCTTAAATAATGGACCAGGACAAGTGTACAGCGCAATAGCCTGGTATTAGCATACTTTTAAATTGTGTCAGACTGCGGCATGGGTGTAGAACAACAGAAGGAAATGATGAAAACTGAGTGAATTCAAGTTAAGGCTCACTGTCTCTGCTTTTTACCGATTTTCAATGGAAAAAACACAGATTTAAACTGATTATAATCCAGATTTTGTCTCCACGCACCAACACGTTGTTAGGTCTCAACAAGCAGAGCTAAGAAAATCTAGAACTAGAAATTATTAAACTAGGGAATGCTTTTGGATTTATGTGTCTTTAAATTTTTCTGGGTGTTTTTAAATAATCTAAATAAAGAGATCCATTTCAAGATTTATCTTTTTAATAGTGAAATGAATTAATTGGCCCTGTGCACTCTATACTGTCCACTGAAGAAAATGTAATTTCCCATACCCTGTCCATAGACGCACAGATTATCATTCTGCATGCTCTCCACAGTGCTGATGAAATGAGCAGTCCATTCAAGCAGTGACACTAAAGCCGTCTGAGATGTAAGGGGTCAAATAGAGGGTGTTCTTTAGTAGGAGCCAGCATGTAAACTATCACTTTAATCCCGACAGCAGCAGCAGCAGCAGCAGTGCCCCATGGGAGTTCCTCTACAAGATGGGGCAGAAGGGTCAAATAGTAAAGGTTACACCAAATATAATCTGGAAAAACAACATCCACATTCACATATGCAAACAAACGGGTGTACATGGCTAAACACGTCGGTAAGTCAATGAATGTAATCAAGCGTGAACTCAAACACAAAGACAAAACAGATCATTGGTCTCTGCAAGGAAAGTGCATGTATAATCAATTCAGTATCACTGCAGAACTACCCTGCTAACTTAAGCATGTAACATTTAATTGGCTGTGATTTACTTATGAGCGTTTCCTTGTGTGTACAGTGAAAAAATGCATGTGTGTATATTGACTAGCCTGGGGCGCCAGGCACCTGGCAAGCGTACAAACTGTGTCAGCTGCAGTTACACAGAGAAAATGTAACATAGCTAATGATCTAAACAACAAGACAGACATGAAATCAACTGGCAGGTTTAGCCAAGATGGTTAGAGGAGCCACTGAGAATGCAACAGTAAAACAAAAGGACTAGCGAGGCTGCCGGCAGACTGAAGCCACGAACACAATGCATTGATTGAAAGTGAAGTGAAGCAGAAAGCACTCATGCAACTCCCTGAGAGATACCTATTCAATTACATTCATGTAACATTTGAATTACTGTGTGGGCACATAAGGCCTGGTTTCTCAATAATGACCCACCTGCTGTTTGTGGTGGATGCACGACATGCAGCAAACACACACGCACATGCAATCACCGACAGCTAAACACCACCTCATATCTTTTAATATGGGCTGCTCATTTGACAAACAAAAGCCATGTTAACCTAATTGCCACACGGCAAGGACATAAAGTATTATATTGTGCGAGGAGAATACGTCCAAAACAAATAGAGAGACAGAGGGGGACATGTGTGTATAAATAGAATAACCACAGACAGCACAAAGTTCACCAGACTGTTATGCTGAGACGTTTGACAGGCCATGTTTCAATGATTCTCAGTGAAAGGGAAAAAATACAACAAGCATTATGAGCCCTGAATCGCAAAATAGCAGCTGTACAGGGTTACATGAAAAATGAATGAACGAAAGATACGGCCATGGCAGTGTGTGAATTAATAATGAAAGAATGAATTTCCTCCATGCAGGAGGTGTTCACTGCCTGCAAGAGTGTGTCAGGTGGTGGTCTGCGCTGCCCTCTGAGCCCTGGAGACGATCCATTTCAGGTCCTGCTGTCAGGATGTCGTTCTGTCTGGACCACTGGATAAAGTTATCACCCAGCTCCCATCACACACATTCATAAACATGAACTATGTGACACAAATGTTATAAAAGAAACATTTGTGCTTGGTGTGGAGCTCTGATTCAGGAGTAAATTGTGCTTTATTCAATACTGAACTCATTTTAGGCATGACTCTTGACAGTGTTCGAATAACACCAAGGCTTTCAGGAGAGTCCTATTTTTTGGGGATGGGGGGTGGGTACTGTACACATGCACATGCATATATTACTAAAGTATACTATCAATACATACAGAGAATATTTTGCCGGAACAACAAACAATCATTCAACCAAATTTTTTTTATTCGCTTTCTGCCTAGAGACAATGAAAATGTCAATGCACAGTGTACAGGAAATGGCTTGCGTTACTTTGTTAAACAGACCAGACCTCGGTCGCATCCAATGATAATTATGAATATTCCCACAGCCTCAAATGTTGGCCTTACAAAAAACGGAACAAGATAACTTTTCCAACAGCTACTCTTTCATGTCCGTTAGCACCAAAAAATCCGATATTTTAGAGCTCCTCCTAAATTTCTTAAAGGCTGTCTGGGCAGCTAATCTCTCTTTCAGCTCCCCGTAGCGCCTCCGCATTTCGAACCCTGACTGAGATATAGGCAAAGTCGTTCTGTTGGTCAATCGGTCCAGAAACATCTCAAGATTTCATCTTCAAAATTTGTACATACATTCATAGAGCCCAGAGAATGAATCCAAATGACCAGCAGGCTGACATAACAACTATTAGATGGATTGCCATGAAATTTGGTAAAGACATTCCTGCCCCCTCAGGGTGAATTAATATCACTTTGGTGATACACTTTCCATATAGTGCAGATAACAGTTTGATTGACAAAAACAACAACAACTGAGCACCACAGACCAAAATACCCGAAAAATCAGATAAAGAGAAAAGAAATTGGTCTCAGAGAGATCGTTACTGACCCAGCTAAAGTCAGCCAATTACAAACCACATCTCATCATTCACTATGTTTCATGAAGTGAAGAGCAGACTGTCCAGTCGAGCAGAAAAGAGTGAGCAAATAAATAAATGAAAGAAAAACCTAAATAGAAACACATGGATGCTGTACTACAGCATCCTGGCTAGTTTACATCCACAGCTCAGCTGTAACACGTGCTGATTCTACCTACTGCAGACAGACAGCTTTGCTTTCAGACTGAGAAGATAAGAGGGAAAAAAAACTTCTGTATGAGAATACAGACTGCAGAGACAGAGAGAGCCCCGATGATGAGGAATTATGCATGTGAGGATGGAGATGGATGAAGAAGAAAAGAGGACTTTCTACGGGGAGCACATCCATATGCACAAAACATTTGCCCTAAAACTCATTTTGTTGATTAATCAAGGTTATCTGGATGTAATTCATCGACACTGTCATGCTGACACTTACACTGATAATTAATTTGACAAAGATAATTATGAGCAAGATGGGCCTACTGTGAGTGAGACTGATGAATCAACGCCCACTGCAGTCATACAGCCTGCTGTTAGCTCTACCAGGACATGCTTGTATGCATGTGCGTGTACCTGCAGCTCAGTTATCAACTCTCTCTGCCTCTGTGGGGTCCCATTCCTGCATCTTCAGCTGTGCCAGCCTGTTAAATAATTTAAATAATCCCAGCTACAGACAACTGTTCAACATAACTGTACAATATCACAGCAAGATCCCTTTCTCTTCGCGAAACTGCTATCTCTCCTGCTGCTACCCATGCTACCTCACCCCCACTCCACCACCCTTGTCTCCCTCTGCAGTATGTACTGCAGCAGTTGGATGAAAAATGGCCTGGGAGGGGGGGCTGGTGCAAGGTTGCCAGCAGACACATAACAGATATACACACTCACCTTCAGACACACACACTGTGCTCTCTTTCTAGCTTTGCTGTGCTATTTCTCTAGCTTGCTCTCGTTCTGTCTCTTTTACAGGTAAAGCAAGCGTACACACAAACACACACACAGGCATACAGAACAAGAGTGAATGAAAGAAAGAGTTAGAGACAGTCGAGGAGGGACGGCAGTGTCAGCAGCTCTTTGTAGTATTAGTAACCTACAGTTGTCATTAGCTTGTTTCCAGAAGGTTTTCCTCCCACGGGTGCCTCTGACCCAGCCAGGCCAGCCATGTCAGGCCCCGTGGAGCCTCTTAAAGGGGGATCACTAGAAATTGGGTCTACGTCCTAAATTGGCCTCCTAGTTTTATCAGTTGAATACCTTTTTGTTTTGAAGGCACATAAACCAAATGTGCACAGTGTGTATATGGCAGTGTTAGCATCTAACGTTTAGAGATGAGAAATCCACACTGCAGTTAGTTGATAAAAATGTAGATATTCTATTTTGACACATATACAAACATGCATTTGTGTGCATGCACATACACAAAACCTTTCCGTTAATAACTCCCCGCAGATGTTTTGCTATTCACATCTCCATAAAAAGGAAATCATTCCATCCATGTTCATTGGGCACCGGCATGAAAAATAAAGTCAGAGAGAAAAAGGAGGGAGGAATCTTCAAAGGGTGTCACTGATGTTTATCTCTGCATTTGGTGGGGGGGAGGGGAATCAAAGATTTCTTCAAAGAAATATGAGAGAGAAAAAACAGCATCTTTTAATTAGAAGCTAATGTAAAGGTAAGATCCATGGGATGCAGAGGAGAAGAAAGTAGAGGAACAGGTGACGGACAGAGCAAATCGAATGTAGACTAGCACCTAATGGGGGATGGGGCGGTTTATAGAAGCTCGTATACTGACTTTGTGACAGGTGTGGAGGCATTAGGATACAATTTACAAATAGGAGCTAGTGCAGGTAATGTCTAATTCCCCAGATCAGCAACACTGACCATTAGTGCTTTACTTTAATGCACTGATGGCTGTTCATTGCCTCACCTTAAATAATTGTAAAGCAGAGACTTAGAGGGAATAACAGCCCTCACCTTATTTAAAATGAACATATCCTACTCCTGCTGTTAAATATGCCCATTATAGCACATGGCTCCCATTGGACCTACAAAGCTACGCAAAGGAAAAAGAGACTGAGAAAGACAAACATGCCGTCTGCTCTGCACGCCTGCTATAGCAGAAAAGGGCACTGGTCCACACACTGTAAAGTTTAAAACCCATGAATTTCTAAACATCAATGAAAAGGTTAAATCTGCCTTTTTTTTCACATGAAACTCTTCTTTGTTATTAAGTCATTAAGATTTTGTGTAGGTTTATTTTGACTTTGGTGCCTTAATGCCCCTAAAATATGTATTATCATTTCATATCTGTCAGTGAAAATCTTGATGTGACCAAAATGTTTGTGTCAAAATGTAAAAAATGTGTTGTCTGTGCCCAATTACTGGTATTATAACTCCCTTTAGTGAATACTTTGTGTAAAGTTTAAGATTAAACTGTCAACTTCTTTCAAAAAAATTGCTGCTTTCTGTAAAGCCTTATCAGAAAGAAGCTTATAATTCAAAGGTCATGCAGTAACTTCTAGTCAGTGTCCTGTTTGTGTTCCAGTTGTTTCTGCTTAAGAGTCAGCAAAATCCTTCACACTGTTGCAACAGTGTGACGTGACATCTTATGCATGAGCTATATTCTAAACAATTTTAAAAATACATCATAGTACCACTTACAAAAAGTAAAAAAAAAATAGCAATTTAAAAAAGTTAATTTCATCCTTTTTCTTGTCAGGGCTGCTACGCTGCGTTTAGGTGTAAGTGGGACGGTCCAGTTACTGCATTGTATTGTGTTCTTGTGGATGATTCTATTTAAGAAACTGTCTTCATCCCCATTGTCTTTATTTCCATCAAGCCATTACTAATGTGACCTTTAAAAGTCACCCTCTCACCCAGGTCATTTCTTTTGCTTTATATAGCATTTAGTGTCGCCTAGAAATGACCTCTATTTATGTAGATGTAATGACATCCTATGTGATTACCCTATATGTTTTGGAGGAAATGTAATTACTGTGTGAATTAAGTTCTGTCCATTCACTTATCAGATGTTTATAAATAACATTAGTCAATATGAGTATGGAGGTGGAACATACATATAAAGTCTTGAAAAACAGTTTTGTAATGAGATTAATTGTTCTGTGTGTTATAATTAAGTAGATTTAGTTTTACATGAATACAAATAAGATGTTGTCAACATGAAGCCAGGAACACATGAGATACAAAAACAAATAATGAATAAAAAAAAAAAATATGAACATCCTTACTGCACACACAAGGACACACAAACATACGCACACACACATACTTGGACTCAATTATAGTAAAAGGTGTCTCAGCTGTTTGGGGTAACATTCAGAACTCGACTAACATCTGACATCTAACAGTTCCACTTCCTTTATAACATCATTTTTACTCTAGTAGATGTGTTTGAATATTATCATCAAAACATACAGTAGTTGAAGTAAAAACATCTTGCAAACTTGGAGATAAATTCAACTAACCACTTGACCTCAGACTTGGTTGGAGGTCACAAAAATGCCACATTGAACACTGACTCAATTGAAAAGCTGAATTGAATAAAATGTTACATTAAATGTTGAATCAAATTAAATGCAATTAAATTAAATACTGAAGTGTTAGAACCAATTACCAAAATTACATGATTTCACAGTGATCAAAATGAAATTGTCAACAAATCATTTCATGATTCAATTTTATCAGCTCGACATTTACTCAATCAACAAGAAACTTAAACAAGTTGATTTAGTGCAATTTTACTTGCCACTGATTCTGTAAACTCATTGCTGCACTTAATTTGATATTGCTTTCAACACCACCTCATTTGTTTCAATTCAATCAGGTTAACTGTGTGTCATCTAAGTTGACATCTTACCACCCATCAGTATGATGTATCCATGCACTTTATAATGAACATATCTACCTGTTGAAAATGCACATGCAGATGTGTTCTTGCATGGGGCAGAGCAGACTGTGATGTTATCTTACAGAAACTACGGAATCAGTGATTCCATAGTTATGTTGCGAGTTACATGACAAACCCTGTGGACAAACCTGTGAAGTGTAACTCATTGAGTGCATGTGCTTTTTGGGTGGGTAGGACGGAAATGTGACTGCACTATGATGGAAGTGCTGTTGAGTTGAGTTAAATAATGTGACCTTAAAAGCAGCTCCTAATTAAAGGTGGTAGAGATAGCAAAAATCTAATTAACTCTGAATGCACCATATCATTTGATGGCTATCGATTCCACCCTCATATCAGATTATAAAAAGCGGTGCACAGTATATACAGTGGTTGTGGCTATTGGCTGTATATAACAATACAGAGCCTGTTTTGGCTTTTTCATGCTGCACAATAAAAATCAAGGTAAAGGCAGGACAGCCCTAGACAATCAAACCAGGTAGGTTAAAAATCATTGTGTTTGCTGTTGCTATTGGTTATTGATCTACATAGCATGGTTTCATTCATGTTTCTAATTGTGTGTATACACAAATATATAGTCTTGTATCCACATAGAGGACGATATATTTGGCCCACCAGCCTATACATTAATGCACACACTTGAAATGCTTTGTAAGTTTAGTCAGTCGGTGTTGCTTTCTACACGGAGGCTATGAAGAAGTGTGCATGACAGAAAGTGAGTCCAGGAACAACAGTCCTTAAACACATAATTCCTGACAGGAATATGTATGCATTTGTTTTGGGGTATTTTTGGAACAGCTCAGGTCAATACAAAACATGCTGTGTCAGCAATGCATCTAAGAAGATTAATTTATAACATGATTATCCCACAAAGACAGAGCAAACTCAAGGGCAATGCTCCATGTTAGGTATATGTGTGTGTTTATGTATGCTCATGCACACACAGATACACAGTAGGTACACACACACACACACATGCAGTTTGAATCATCATGTAACCTGTAGCATTGATCAAAATAAGCTTTCCATTCCCACAGAGGAAGATGCCACTGTCCCTCTGGAAATCATTCCCAGTGGTGCAGGTTCTCCATAGAGCCAGGGAGATAAGTAGTGCCTATTTGACCTCAATGAATCATTAACCTCACAACCCCCTCAATCCCTCATCATGTCTTCTCCTGTCACTCCTGCCTACCGTCCCTCACATTCTCATCTTCACTGGTTTCTCTGGTCACAGTGTGACACCCTGTCTTCTCTTTCACACATTCATCCTCATCCAAAGCATACATCTATTGACTCTCTCTAGCAACAGCACTATAGCGCACAGGTAGCTTTTTGTCTCTACCATCCTTACCCAGCTTCCTCTCTATCATAGCTTTCCCTCTTTTCATGTTCTCTCTGATGTTGTGTTTTTATCACACATATGGACGGGAAAGTGGGCCAGGATTGGCCAGTGTTTGAAATGCAGGACAAAATTAGAAAGGAATGGTAGAATCCGATGGGGTCACAGCGTCTGGGCCGAGCCTGAGACATAGCAGCTTTGCTGCTCCCAATTAGGGAAAAAACTACAGGCAGAAAGTCTGATATATTCAACCAGGACACATTCTGGCCCTGTGCTTCTATCTGTCAGAGAAAGAAAGGAAGTGGGAGAGCAAGAGAGAAATGGGGAGATGCAAACATTAGAAGAGGATGGAGGAGAGACTGAAGATAAATTGGTCAGCCCTCCCCCTCCTCTCTCCCTCCCCTCCCTCTGCCTCTCTCTCGGGACTGCTGTGTGCGAGACTGCAGATAGATTCTGATGTTCTCATTTATGTCTTAATGATTGGGTTAGTATGCAGCTTGTGCTCTGCAATGCTGCGCTTAGACAGAAAGCAAGATCACAGAGGCACACAAGCATACATGGGCGCTCATACTCACATACACTGCAAGATGAAAGGATTAACGCGGAGACCTAATGCATGCGATGGCACATACGTAGATGTATGTTTTAGTGGAAACACATGACACCATATTTTGCAAAGCACACTTGGTATGTATATTTGATCAGCATTAAGTATCAGTTGGTATTCTGCAGTACATTATTCTAAAACACACCACAACTGAAGTTAAAGTGCAGGCATGTTAGAGTGCGCTTGTATGCAAAGAGGGGATGAGCTGAGAGAGAGAGAGATGGTACTTGTGACATGTGATATCATCATGGGTGGTTAAGGCTTGAAATTCCAGGATGAGAATCCTTTTAGTAAACAGCCGTATCATTTGAATATTTTATTGAGGACAATTACTAGCTTGTTTACTTATTAATCTGATTGCTGCTGCCAGAATAAGCTGCAGCTCTGTATCATGGAGAGAATGTGAGTTTGTGCAAGCAGAGGAGAGTGTAGAACAGAGCAGCCCCCACACTGCTGGGAGGCCTACTGCAGGGAAAAGCATCAAGTTTACAGTGAATTATAATGATAGCTTGGAGAATATTACTATGATCAAGTTAAGCATTCAAGGTCCTACAAGATATGCACCTAAATGCATACTCTGTGTATCCATAAACGTGTCAACCTAGGCAGAGAACAGTACTGCTCTAATAAGAAAACACTAAACGCACAAACAGCTATGAATGAAAACAATAGAATTACACAAATTGGGGGCGCCCTGGTGGCTCACGTAAGTAACTAAAGGGGGCTGGGCTTTACTATTGGTCACATGCCTTATTGCATGAATAATAGATTTTGCGATATAAAGGTAAACAGGTAGAGAGAAGTAGGACAAGATGTGATCTCCAAAACAGCAATAAAATTAGTCACAATAAAACAAGATATTAAGTGCTGATTAAGTGCTTCCACACACACAGGAAATTATAAAATGAAACACCTGACAGATGCTTGAGGAAAATAGATTTGCAATGTATATGCACTAAAATTCAACATGTGTTTCTCAGGTGAATGTCGACCATATGTTCAGACCAAGCAATGACAGGTCCATTAATCTAAGCAATATATCCCATTACAAGAGACTGTGTAGGAACATGGTTGCTACCTATTATCTGTTGGCTTATTACAACTCAAGAGCCAACTCAAAACCACCTCGCCTGTCGTCTCATATCATCGATCTACAGCACGGTATCACATGTAACAGAGTACGTATTGTACAATATTGAGACAATAGGCGGGTGGCAGAGAAAGGCGCACTAAGGTGTGTTCAAGGCTTCCTTCTTCACATCTAATATTTATCTGAACAGGAGCATGGCTGTAATTCCACTGGGATGTGATGACAAAATGGACCATCTAATAGCGTCATTGGCTGAAAGAGAGCTAGCCTCGGGGCCCAGCTCACCACTGCTTAGGGGAGTTGATATATGAGAGGATGAGAGGAGAGCAGAGGGGAGGAGAGAAGCTTAGGGGCAGCAGCAGTTTCCCATAATAGTAACACTGCAATACCTGAAATACCCATGATCATTATGTTGTGAGTATAGCGCAGGTGCACAGGCATAGCAGTGTTTTACATAAATGGGGTGAGTGTAGCATGTGTGGAGCGGTGTGTGTGTGTGCATGTGTGCTTATCCCTGGGTCAGGCTCTTCATAATCCAGAGATTTTCCACTCTGCTGCCTCCATTGTGAGGAGGAGAGAACACAGGAACTCTTGGTGCACTCTGCTCCACTTGCAAACACACGCTCCATGTAACAAAGGCTAATACTACACTTCAGCCTCATCAAGTGTATGTGTCCTCTTCAGCACTAATCACTGTCACCCACTCATGGAGGGCTTGCTTAATGAGGAACATTCTCACCAACTGTCTGCTGCGATGAAAGTACATCACTCTTTTCTGTGCACAGCAATAATAGATAACCCATATCTCACTTCAATAATTGATAGCTTATATCTCCCTGCAGTTCAAGGTCTGCTCTGCTGGACGTTAGAGCTCAAGGCCCTTTCACATAAATCTTCTAAGAATAGGGGTTAGTGTCCGAGCTGTAGTGGGATCACAAGTCAGGTCCCATATAGTCACACTATATTCATTTCAGAATTAGCTGTAAAAGATAATTCTGGCAATCTTATTTTAAATACTGTTAACAAATCACACAGAAAGACCAAAACCAACAATGCATTAGACCGTCGCTCAATGCTTTCTGACTCACTGTGTCTCTGGCTCTGAGCCTCGAGCCCATTCATCTCTATTGGAGACATAAATCTTTAAATACGGCTCAGATTGTTGTATATACCTTCATTTTCAAGAAAGGCACTGTAGTGCAACGTAGTGCAGCAAATTTCACTCAAACAGGAGTAAATAGTGCATTTGTTGGGGACTATTTTCAGCTGTGGTTTTGATGAGCAAATGAGAATGAGGTGTGTACAGTTGACCTAAAATAAACTACACACATTGTTGGTAATGAAGGAAGATGTCACCAGCTGCAAAAGTGTGGCTCATTGATGTGTTTTAAATCTTTCTTGGAAAATAGAGCTATATGGCGCAGAGGAATAAACTATACCAGGCTTTGGCTACACCGGCAATACTACTTACAACTGTTACAACAATAAGAATAATATAGACCCGACTCATGCATTTACATTATGCGCCTGCCTTCTTCCCTTCCAATGCGCACAGTGTTCAGCCACACTGATTTGCCGGTGTGTTCAAATAAACGTACTTTATTTTAAACTCAAGTGACGGTGTGCTACCTGTGAGGCTATGATCAATCACTGTACTGTTCCAATTTATCCCAGTAAGATAAACCATCTGTGGGTGATGGACTGTACAGTTGTATTCTACGATTATAAATCTCTGTTATTCCTCCCAGTTATCTCCCAGTTGCACTCACCCACCATCTATGTTTTTCTTTTTTTTCTGACCTTGACTATTACTCTGCCCTCCTTTCCCAATTTCAGTTCAATGTTTCCCATGACATGTGGCGGAGTAGTATCTGAGTATGGGGACACAGCTTGCTGAGCCACGACAATGTGTTTTATGAAATTGAAAATTTGGTGCATATTTCTGCAGAGTCACAATCCCCAATGAGTCTGTTCTATTCCATTATGTAAATGTAAGAGTTACTCCTGGGAATTTATGAAAGCGGGGCAGACTTTTGTAAAGAGCGTACATATGCTGTGTCCTCCACTGGACAGGGTGGACGAGCCCGGACAGGTAGTTAACACAGTTACCGTGACATTATGAATGAACTGTAGCCAGCAGCTTTTGAAAATGTGACAAAGCTGCATATGCTGTTGTTGCTGACCTACTTCAGGTCATTCTCTTGCAGCTGTAATGATCCCACCAGGTCCTGCCCTTGGAGATCTTGACTGACAACAACCAATAATGGGTAATATACTCAGGCCTCTAAACATCCCTCCACACACATACACAGCCCACTGTCCCCTCCTCTCCTGGTGTCTCTGCACTCTTCTGGAAGCTCACATTCCCAACATTTGCAGTGAAATTGAAAACAGAATAAGTCATTCCTCAATTCCCTGAGTATCCACGGTCCCAGGTGACCCCACTCCACAGTGTCCTCCCACACATCTACAAGAACAGAACAATCTTTTCCTGGATACCACTGTGTGCTTGACACCTCCTCTTCCTCCCCCACATAATATCCACAAAAGGGTGTACATACACGTGTACACAAGCTCATGCACACACAAAGCCATGTCAGCGTCAGAAGAGGACATGTGAGGATTTGTGTTGTCATTAGGGGAAACACAGTGGCTCCTGCACTGCTGTGAGCTCTCTCCTTTCTTAGTGATGAGTCTATAACGGTGGCCGTGGCTGTGGTCTGAGGACACCTTTCCACCAACCAGGGAAATGATGCTTAGGAAGACACAATTAACTGACCATACTGAAATTGTGAATGGATTCAATCACAGCACAGAGTTGACCCAGAGTTGCAAGGTGGCTGTTTTTGACAATCTGCTGAAGCACATGTATCTCTATCACCCCTGCTTATACTCATCTGAACTGTTTCATAAACAGCTTGCCCTTTTCTAGGCTTGATACCTGTTAACAGAATCTAAAGCCCTCTGAGGGTTACATAAAATAATTGATTTGAATTTATGAAACTGATCCAAAGCAATACTCTTTTAAATGTGTCATTTTAAATGTGGTGCACTGCAGACAGGAGATTTGAAATGTCAGCAGTGCTGTCCTGCGTTTCAACCCCGTGGTGTGTAGGAATAACAGAAGTGCAGATAACTACTGTGTATATTGTTCATATTTCAGTCAGACAACTCACATGGAATAGATTGCATGTGAATGTACAGCATCAATGTTTGGCATCTAGGCTCTGACCTCATGGCTCCTCGCAAGGATATATAATATGCTGCCATGAGTAAAAGGATGCGTTGGATATATGTTGCAATGAGAGGAGTATGCCATGTGAGTGTAGCGGCGGATTTGAGTTGGTCTGCCTGAACTAGCTTGCAGACTTTTTTTTAACATTTTCAACAATAATACAATACAATTATACAATTGTATAATACTTGCTAAATTACTGGTCACAACAAATTTGAATTCTCTCGTCCCTCTTGCCGACTGTAAGTCAAGATCTGCTTTGCTTCATTTGTACTTTTGTAATTTCAGCCTAACAAATTCTCTGATTGGATGTGTGACTGAAATGTCGGAGATCCGAGGGATAAACATGCATGTGATACGTAGTACACGGTGCTGGATCAGGCTAAGAGCAGCAATGCCCTGCTTTCACATAACACGTGGCATGATACTTTCATTGCTCATTGGGCCACCAAAAACATTTAGGATGTTTGAAAACACGTGCATCTGCTGCCTGAGGTGCAGCTTGGCCTTAAATGTTCCACAGTGTGCAGGCAGTTACATAACACAGAAATGCCAGGATGTGTATTGCCTGTCCTCTCGCTGGTCTTTGTCAGTGCCAGCTTTGTGGCATCACAGCGCATTGTGTCATTTGTACGTAAGTGGCTCGCCACCACCACCGCTGTCTGCCAGCCTGGCAGCTCTGACCTGCAGGCCTGCTGAGTAGCATGCTAGGGCATAAAGACCAGCAGCTTCACTTCTCACTTTTCACTCCACAATCACATCACATCTCATCCTATGGATTACTGTGATTCTCGCCATGGAACAATATATATGTGTAATGTAACAACTTCATTAGTAAGAAACAAATCATTAAATGTGCAAACCCTCCAAACTCTTTCAATCTATGTTCAGCTTTACTTGTCTGACAGAACACACAGAGATGTATATTTTTCAGTGTAAGCAGGGTGTAAAAGCCCTCTATCAACTTTAAAAAATAACATACAGCAGGCACTGGTATGGAGTCATTTTCCTCTTAAATGGAGCTTATTCCTAGAAACACCTCCGTAAACGATGCAGCGATGACAAATATGTATGATAATAGAGCAAACAAGCATGTCTCTTGGGGATTCACTCTACTTCTCCACATTATTTGGTCGGATATTATGACTTTGGTCTGCCAGCTTACAGCCATGTCTTAATGTCTCCATCATCTAAATAAGGTCCCCTGACTCTTTGCTCGGCTAAATGTCATCAGCATGCGAAAGCAGTAGCCACAAACCTCCCATAAGTGGCTTCTGCCTCTAAGCCTTGAAGGAAAAGGTTCCTGCCTTAATATGCTAAGTAAAGATGAGCGCCCCAGTGCTCTCCTGGCCTGTATCAATTATTAATAAAGGAGCTAAGAGGTCCACTCTCTGGGGCTCTGATCAATGCTGAATCACTTAATGTAGTTTAGTAGGCCTGTGTGTGTGCATGTGTGTGTGTGTATGTGTGTGTGCATGCTAACATATGCAAATATAAATGCCTGTTTATGTGGTTCAGATTTGTTCTTAAATGAACTTGATGGATGACTGCTTGACCGATGATTAAAAAGGTGACATGCAAAAAGAGATGCTGCATAAATATTTACACATTGTAGAATGTAATTATATACAATGCAAATAATATACATCCCCAGAATTTTAATTAAGAGTTTATTCTTAAGATTTGGGATTTCAGATGTGTCCAGGGCCATGGAGCATGTAACCTGAGGTCATGTTCTCAGTATTTTTAGTGGAAGCTAAGGTCATGTCCTTGATATTTTAAAAGCAACTTAACACTTATTCTTATTTTTGCTGATTTCCAGAAGTTCAGCTTCTCACCTTGGGTTAGGGTTAGGGTTTGTCAGTACATCATGACATCACTGCTGGGTGTGGTTGCAGGTGTAACAAAGCACACTTCTGACTGCACCTTGGTGTGTCAACCAGAGGACAGTGAAGCACAGGTTTTCGGCTTAATTACTCTTTAGATACTTTATATTATATTATAAAGTTTTCTGAGGGTGGGGGGGGGGTACGTTGGGGGGACCCATGACCTTAGCATTTCTAAAAGCCTGACCACAATGTTCCCTGTTCAATTCCAACCAGGAACCTTTGTCACATGTCATCACGCCATCTCGCTGTGTTATCATACTGTCATGCTATCAAATGGCAAGAGTGGCATTAAAAATGTAGAAATTAAATAAAATTTAAAAAGGAAAGACACAAAATCTGCAAATGTGCTACAATAAATTCTCTTGTCTTTCACACACTTCAACTTGTTTTAAGAATTGCTTTTTGCTACTTTGCTGTAATCTTAATACTTGTTTCTAGCAGATAAGCAGGTGAACTATAATTAAAATAAGAATAATTAAGTCTCAACCTATTTTCACAGGTTAAATTTTATTGACTAGGTTGCTAACCATAATTTGTCAAGGTGGACATTTTACAGTAAAAACACAAAGGGCTTCTTAAATGTATGTGTACTGTATGCGTGTTACACTGGCTCATCTGACCTCTTGGCAGAGGCTGATCATATTCCAGCTGACAGCTTAATATTATTTTGACATAAAACAAACTACATTTCATCTTGTGTCTTACTTTTCAAATGTACTGCTCTCTCATTAAGAGTTTCATCAGTATCTCTTGACCCTACGGGTCAAGGTCAAGTCAAAGTCTTTGGATGGAAGCACTTGAAGTAAACAAAGTCACAAAAGTAGCTTAATACAGTTTGAAAACTTAAAAAAAAAAAAAAACTTGATTAATTTGTCCTTGATTGAGGCTGTTTTGGTATCAGGGGCATACTTCAAATAGTAGCTCTGGTTGCTCATTTCAGTTCTAGACTTGTAATACACAGTACCAGCAAAACAAGTATGTAGTGAGTAAGTAGCAAAGGAGGGTGGTATTACAGTAAGTTAAAACTACTCAAAAGAAAAGACTATATGTCTCCTCACCAACAGCTGAGATACCAACTGTTGAGAGGTGTGATGTGGATGAAGGAAGATAAGGATGCAGCACGGTCAAAATAAATAAACCCATGGGTGTTTTTAGCTGGCAAAGAGACCAGCTGCCTCAAAGACTTCTCTCCGCCAAACTCAGGTGAAATCTGCCCATTCATTTTCTCAGTGCAAGCTGCTGCTGGAGCTGTTTAGAAATGTTAGCTACAGTAGCAGGTTATCACTCCCTTGGCACACATAAACAAACCAACATCACAGGCCAGTGTGATGAGAGCAAGCTACACTGCTTCCAGCTCCTGAAGGTGTGCAAATGTATGTGTGTGTGCAAACTAGGTCTTTTTAAATGTGTGTGTAATGGAGTCTTTCTATTTCAGTCCTTTTCAATTCACATTTTCAATTTATTTATATTTTTCAGTTCATTATTATTATTTTATTATTTTCTGGGGAAAAAATACATAATCAAGGAATTGTTTTAAATGGTCCAATTCTGTGCTGCAAGAGGAATATATTTACCTGTGTGTCTTCCCTTACAGCACCTGTAGCACTGAGATAAACAAGCAGCAGATAAGCCACGACTGCTTGTCTGAGATGAAGACAAGCAAACACATAGAGATCATAGTCCCCTGTACCATTATTTAATCAAGTGTGTTTTTCTGTTGTTTCGTGTCCTGGCCTGCCCCAGTAACCTTGTTTCATTGTTTGACACAGCTACAAAGACTATGAGTGCATTATCACCTTAAATTTACTTTGGTTGGCAGCTCTTGAGGTCTGAGATCCTGAGATCTAAATTAGCACTATATACGTGCTTCTTCTCATGTAAATTGATTTTGGCAACACCTTTGTTGATAAGGTCTCATTGCTTTGATGTATTGCATAGCACTTCCAAGTGATCACCTTTGAATAGTTTCTACAGTACATTTACTGGAGTAACAGCAGCTCCCCATCCCCAACCAAACAGCCATGGGTTGTACTAGTGAAATGACAACTGAAATTATTTGTACACCAGCCTGTATACAAATAATCAAAGATACGTTATTCACTTGCCAAATGAGACTGTCCTCCCAAGAGGAGCAATAGCATTAGTTCTTTCAGCAAGTGCCCCACAATGACATACGTTTATGTTCAAGTGACAAAGCCCTCTAGCAGCCGCAGGAATCATGATGTGAGCAAAGTCAGGCGATCAACAAAATATCGGACTTTGACACAGGATAGCGCTGTGTCTTTGTTTCTTGTTTCTAGCCGATAGTCAACGTTTTATTTTTAGGCATGACCATGATCGTTCTCTAACTTTAACCAAGTATTTGTCATTGTAACCTCAACAAAGGTCCCCTAACCCTCACAAAGTAGTCTTTTTAACACAACCCATGATCTTTCACTAAACTTAACCAGGTCACTTTTGTGCCTAAACCTAACCTAGGGTTAAAGTTTAACCCTAGCATTGTCATATCATATAAACAGATTTATTTGTCAACACTGATTTATAATGGTTTTGGAAAGCAGAAATTATTTTGTTCTGCCATCAGAGGTGTCAGATCAGAAAACATGGACAAACAATGCATTTTGCCAGCATGTACCCACAGTTTCTCTTCCAAATAAAAAGCCACTTGACTCTCAAAAATGGCTTATAAATCATTCACACGAAAGCTAGAAATATGGATCATAAGGATCAACTATATGACTAAGTTTCAAGCCGTCAAAATCAATTCTGTGGTAACTATACACAGTAGCTATATTGGAAATACTATAGTAATCCTACAGTAATTTATTCTCTATCACAAAAATGCTTCAGCATGATTACAGAATGCCACCTGTAATTTTTCATCAGGTGAAGAATTAAAGAAACAAAATCCTGTAAAGCTGCAACAGATTGTACTGTACAAAGAGCTGAATCTCCAGTGTAAAAACAAAATCACACCCAACAACCAGCAAGTTCTTTCAGCACATTACGAGTGTAAGCATACTGAAAAGCCTTTTTGTTGTTTAACAAAATAATCATCCTTGACACTCACTCAAGAACTTTGCCCGAGCAAAGTCATGATTTCTGATCAAAGAATAAGTAAGCAACACTACTGTAAGAATATGGCCAAACATTTAGCCATGTTGGTTGGTCCACCACTTTGGTCTCAGTTGAAAAATCTATATGCTAACATGCTAAACTAAATAGTGAACATGGTAACCATTATATCAACATCAGTATGTTAGCATTGTTACTGTAAGCATGTTAGCATGCTGACATTAGCATTTAGCTCAGATCACAGCTGAGGCTGATGGGAGGATTGTTAGTATTGACACCATGCCCTGCCTTTACTTTTGTTGAAGGAGAGACTGACATCATGATTAACTGGCACATCGACAAATCAGTAAACTGGTCACATTAATAGGGTCACTAAATCAATGTATGTTTCAAATATTATCTGTGTACAGTAATCACTGTTTATGTACGTGTGTGTGCCTGTTTTGATGTATGCATTGTCTTGCTGTGCTCCAAAGCTGAGTGTAAGTGAGGATAGAGAGAGAGAGAAAGAGAGAGAGAGAGAGAGAGAGAGAGAGAGAGAGAGAGATGGGGGGGTTAGCTCTCACAGAATGCACAATAGAGAAGCAATGAGACAGGAATGTCAATATACCCTGTGAGTGTTGCCTGGAATACCCAAACATGGTGCCAAGTAGAGACACAGTAGGACAGTCTCAGCCTTGAGGTGGTGTGTGTGTGTGTGTGTGTGTGCGTGTGTGCGCGTGTGTGTGTGTGCAGTAGTACATCCTCTCTGTGTGTACGTCACCAGCTACCAGCACCGACGCCACTTCCCAGACATGCAGACATTTCTGAAATCACCTGCACACACAAGATGGAGTGACATCTGAGAG
Organism: Enoplosus armatus; assembly: GCF_043641665.1. Lineage (NCBI taxonomy): Eukaryota > Metazoa > Chordata > Actinopteri > Centrarchiformes > Enoplosidae > Enoplosus > Enoplosus armatus. The sequence goes on along the minus strand of NC_092190.1, from coordinate 10,472,374 downwards.
TATCTTACAAGGTCAACCCACAATTTCCATGTCATCAAAAATGTAATAGATTCCAACTGTAAGACAGCAGTAGGACAAATAACCAGTAAACACAATCAGAGTTTACACTGACAAACACACACACACGCTAAAACACACACATGTGCAGCGCTTGTGTAATGACTGAGTGAGGGAGACAGATGGTGACTCATACCCCACTTTAGATTGCCAGCACTACATTTCCCATGAGGCCACTCGTAACGCCTGCTGTCAGAGGCAATGTTCTTCCTGTTTTTCTGTGATTGGAGTGCAGCCTCATGGGAAAAGGTCAGATGTCAGAGCAAGAGAGGGTGACCAGAGGCGATACGTCACAGAGGAAGATTACAAATAGCATCAATTAGTTATGCTCAACAAAGTCCAGAAGTTATTTTCATATGAAGTGGTCTAATTTGTTTTTTGTTGTGTGCCTGCTTCATTTCTTACATTCCCTAGAACGACTTTGAGTAACCTCTAAAGAGACCAGGTAAACTTGTTCCACTTTGCTGTGACTCAGAATCATAGCTTGATATCAGACACTTGCCATTGTCATATATTTTCTGTACAGGAATGACATCTATAACAATTGATCGGATTTATTTGTTTACAAGGTATTCATAGTTAAGATTTTCCTCATCCTATACAGGGGTTTATGTGCTAGTGAGTGAATAATAATGCTAGTTGCCAGTCCAGACCAACTGAAGGTCGAGGCCCTTATTCAAAACACAGTACATCTTGTTAATGTGTCCTCCGAGGCAGCTGTCAGCACAGAGATAAGTATCACTTCCTCTTTTATGATGGTTTTGTCCCTGTTAAACCTTGATGCAGATCACAGAGTCTAGAAAGAAGTCCTTATTATAATTTATAAGACTATTTTCATTCTGAATTAATCTGTTGCTTATTTTTTCTGTTAACTGATGAATTGTTTGGTATGAAATGTCAGCAAATAGTAAATATGCTCAAGGAGACTTCTTTAAATTGTATTTTCTGTTAACAGTCCAAAACAAAAAGATATTCCATTTACAATCTCATAAAACAGAGAAAAGCATCAAATCCTCACATTTAAGAAGCTAGAGCCAGCAAATGTTTGGCATTTGTACATTTGTGCTTGAAAGCTAAATTTAAATAAATAAACTTATTAAGAGATTATTAAAACAGTTGCCAATTAAATTCCTGTCAAGCCACAAATTGATTAATCAACTTATTGTTTCATCCCTACTACAATTAACACCAAAGACTGAAGTTGACTTTTGATAACTCAGACTCAATTAAGTCAGTGTTCTATTAAACTCTACTGTAGATGGGGTGAAAATTAAAAAACAAAAGCCCTATAAGCTATCTGAACCCACTTTAAGCTGTTTATTTTGGAGGTTTCACTTCTGATTTTTGATGACATCTAGTTCATGTTGCTTTCGTTCCTGAGTTTGAAAGCACATATTATGAGTGACTTTGAACAAACACCTCTGCCAAATAAATGTAATGTAAATTTCTGCTGCCCTGCTTGCTCTCTGACTGCACACACAAACCATCAGAGGTCACATGTTCAATATAAGCAACATGTTTCTGTCCTCTAAATCAGCAGGTTTACCCTCCGTCTCACTACTGGGTGCGGGACCCTCATTACAAATATTAGCAGGCTAAATCCATCATATTGGTTGTGTGTATCTGCAAACCACTGGATCATCTTGTCGACTAAACACATTGCACTACATTTAAGACAGCCTTATTGTTCAGGTGTGAATCCTCTCTATAACTGGACCCTTAAACCACAAGTAACACCACTAAAAAGGTTTAATATGTGCAGCCACAATATTTCCTAGAAATCACAATGTTTTTAACTGTCTTATGTCACATTTTTCCATTCATTTTGAAAGTGACTTTTCACCTCACCATCCTACTTTTTTGTACAACGTATTGTGCTGTTGTGTTCCAACCCAAAAGCTGTTATGTCAGCGACATTTTGCCAGTTATGCATGAGAATCCAGCAAACAACAGAATGGTCCAATAATTTAAGGGTGAGGACTTGGCCGTTGGCTGTTTGTTTAACAGTGTTACAATGTTAAGGGTGAATTATTCCTTTGTAATCATTTATGTTCTCATATGTTGATGTTGATGGAGTCACACCAGCATGTTGTCTTTCGAGGAGCATATGGCAGGCCGAAAGGTCTTTCTAGCCACCTTGTAATGCCCTGAGGCTATTGCTCAGAGCTCTTTTAAATTTCCCTTGAAGGGAGAGTAGGATTGATGCAGCAGGAGCAAGTGGAAAGGGTGTGTGTAAGTGGATGTGTGTGTATATGTGTCAAATATGTCTACAGGGACAGACAGATCCTCACCTTCAGATCTAAGAGCTGACAGCTGCTGGTCAGATACTGTGAGCACTGAAGAAGACATCAGTCTGCCTTCATAAAGGAAAGCGAGTCAGCTGAAGCCAAGATAAACTATTTCTACAACAACACAGTCAGAGGCAGAGCTACACAACTACTACTCATCCAAATTCACATGTGTATGCCCTCCACAGCGGCAGGAAGAACAGCCAACAAAAAAAAAAGCATGCACACACACATTACATTTGTTGCTGTTTTAAAGTTAGCGCATGCTGCCAAACTTGCTTCACATTTTCATATTTGGCCAGTTTCTAGGCGATTGAGCTGAAATGTCCAAGGGGAGAGCGAACAGGAAGCAGTCGCACATCACCCGGCATGAATAGAGTGGTTTCCATGACAACCGCGGACCTAGTTCCTCCAACAGCACTTGCTAGGAATGAGTGGTGAAACATATAGCCATGTTTCCCATGGTTACACTTTTCTCTAAAAGGCTAATTTTATAATCTATTAGAGTGTATTATAGTATCCATGCAGACTAAATATAATAATATGAATATAGCACAATATGGATTTTCAGTTCCATTGTATTGCTCTATGAACTTTATAATCCACAGTACAAAATACAATGGTAAAGCTTTAGGCTATAATAACACTAAATTTATTATATATTGTTAATCTTCTTTCTTTCACAAAGTCATTTCAAGACATTTCTAACATTCAGTAAAATGAAAGAAGATGATGATGATGAATGAGTTTAAATCAACCCATAACACAGCGGAGATAGTTTTTGATTTAAACATTTACAAGCTAGCTTATGTATGTACTACACAAGAGTGCAAACAGTGTTGTGGAGTAATGAAGTGTAATGTCACTTTACATTGTAAGTATATTATATGTTTAGACAGCACTGATATGGGTATAATGCATCGATAATTTGTGTGTTGTAAGTGGGTCTGTATGTATGTATGTATGTATTGTGACAATGTGAAAACAATATGTGAAAGGAGTCTCACACTGTGTTGAACCTACAGAGAATTATCACCTAAATCTGCACCTCCCTTTGACTTTACAGAGTTTAATAGCAAGCTTTACTGTTTTGGTTCACTCTCACTGCTCTTGTAGTGTCATTTTCAGCTCTACGAAACCCTGCACACTACCTGCTCAGCACCGAACAGCAGACAGACTCAGTGAGCAAGTAGCTGGTGACACAGCGGAGCATTTAGCAACTAAAGAGCCAGGTGATCAGAATCAGAATCAGAATCAGAAATACTTTATTGATCCCCGGGGGGAAATTATACAGTACCGGTGCTCCCATTCCAGAGTAGAAAAATAGCATAATTTAGAACTAAAGGTATGTACAAAATATAAAAATAAGAAATAGAAAATAAAAAATATGACTCCAAATGAATGATAATGTTGCTCTGTAACTGCTAGACGTGCAAATAAGCAACTACTTGCAACAGGTTCACCGTATCAACTTGATGATGATATGTCTATGTTGAGTTCACTACTTGTTTCTGCTGCCCCAAGTGGACACAAAAATCAGGTATTGCAGGTTTTAAAATTTAAAGCTTAATTAACTCCGGCCTGATTTATCTTCTTGCACTATTCATCAACCTCAACAAACATTTGCTGACAGACTCAGTGTATCCCAGCTAGCATATTCAGGTTTTTAATATTTGAGATATGGGCTTATCCTGCATAGTGTAAACACAATATGGTGTTTACATGTGCCAAGTTAAATACAGAACATTTGAATATCTAGAAAGTAAATGTGTGTGCAAACACTCAATGGCAGTCATACGACGGGATCTTCCTGCAATCTGAGTGAAGTTTAGAGAGGATTAGGAAACGAAAGGTTTCACTTGGCCCAATTCTAAAAACAAACAGCTAAATTACAACTGAAGATTTCCTAACAGATTCACAGAATGCATTCCCAATTATATCTCTTCTTTGTGCTGTTAATCAGACATGGCCAGCCATGTGCCGTGGAGAGCGAGCAGTCTGCAGGAGTTCTCCCTCTACTCGAAACAGTGTTAATCAGTGGGTTGAGTTTTTGGTTTAAATGAAAACCTGCAGACTTCGGGCTCTCCATGGCATACGGCTGACCACCTCTGCTGTATTAATTAAAAGTTGACAGAACATTGCTGGGTGAATAAGAAACCACAGGTTCTTGTAGGTTTTGAACTGACCTACATTAACTTTTTACCATCAAGGTACAAAAAGTCCAAATTACTAACTTCATTAAGAAACGTAAAATAGTGATGTAGCATCAGTATTGACACCCAAACATATCTGAAGGGAAGATTATAACCTGGATTTGGGTTTATTTCCTGCCAGTGTTTGGCAGTTGTTGGAGCAAGAAAACCCAAATGTGGTCAAAGTGGGAGGACAGAACTGAGGGCAGAAATGCAAAGGTGTAGTGCATGCAAGCCATAAAGAAGACAAACAGGTGCAACATCTCAAGAACTAACAGCTGGAAACATCAGTTTGCTAGCTAGGCCTGCACATCAAAACGTCCAATGTGATGGTTAACTAACTGGTATTAGCCTCAAACATTGGCCGTGACTATTATGAGGTGGCTAATGTCCCTTTCCTTCACACTATTCCACTGACCAAGTGATGGTGGCAGTAAAGCTCCAAGAAATGTAGCAATGCACCAGCAAAAAGCAGAGAAGAAGAAGACTGCTAGCCGATACACACACACTCTGTTCTGATGAGAAACACTGAATTGAAGTACAGTTTGTTCACAAGAAAACTCCCTCAATGGAAAGACTCTTAAAATCCCCACCAGAGCACAAATAAAAAAAAGATGAAAGTCAAGATATGTTTTTTGACTTTTAAAGAGGATTTTCAAAAAACAGACTCAGCATCCAGGAAGAATAGACCAATGCCACTGGTGATAATGTGTGATACCAGTAAAGAAAAAGTAAATGAGGCACATTTGCCTTGAAATATTACAAATGAAAAAGCCATTATCGCACCAGTGGTTTGCTTAACAATACTCCAGGGCTGTATTCATTTTACACTGATAAACAGTTGCATTGCTCCGTTTTGCTCATTTAGACTTTACTTTAAAGCAAAAGTAAAGCCATGGTTTAACTACAGCTCATACGTAATTCAGTAATGGTATTATGTTATTGTGATGATTCTAAGGAAATATTTATGTGTTTGTAATGTTGTGATCTTAACTACTTACAAAAAAAACACTGAAAATATCATTTAAAAGTTGCAATCTGCTTTCAGGATGAACTGTTAATAGGTGTAGACAGAACATGCAAAAGGTTAAAATAGAGTGAATAACATCATATCAAATTATTCCACGATTACACTGTACACAGATACTTTTGCCAGTATTACTTGTCATATTTTCTTGCATCTTACTAATAGTACACACTCTACTACTCTACTGGGAGACTGGCCCAGATGCCTGTGTTACAGGCCCACATGCGCCTGTACAGCAGCTCTCACTAATAAATGAGCAGAGGGATATTGATGAACATGCGTTAGCTTATTAGGCTTATCTGATAACGTGGTTCCTTTGAAACACAAGTACACACACAGACACAGATACACAATGCTGCTCGTGGTCTTTCCGGCAATCTCCTTTTAGATCAGTCTTGATTCTTGTACTGCAATCTTGCTTAATACCAGTTAACAAACTGAACCTAAACAAATGCACTATACCATGATCTCATACTCCATTGTGTGTGAGAGAGAGCGAGAGAGGAAAAGAGACGCATGCTTGTGTGCTGACATAAAACATTTTTTTCACACCATGTTTCTGTGGGCCCATATGTTAGATCTCATATTATCTGTTTCAACAAGCAGCATGACAGAAGTTAGTTTATATTGCCAGCTGACTGATCCAATGTCCACTCATGCCTTTACTCAAAATGTATTGCCCATAATGTAGAAATTAACTAGTCATGTAAATACTTTGTTTTAGATTTATTTGTATATCATTTTTACTGTATTTGACCATAGATCATATAGAGAGTGAGGAAACAGCCAGAAGAGAGAGAGAGAGAGAGAGAGAGAGAGAGAGAGAGAGAGAGAGAGAGAGATGGGTATAAAGACAAGGTCCCAGAATCAAACCACCCCACAAACCTAGAAGAGCACTGATTAGACCACAGATACTCTTGTGATTTAAATCGTTTTCTAAAAGTATTTACAGACAACAGGTATGATCCTGAAAAACCTACAATTATCATATTCATTGATTTAAATGGTGGCCATATTTAATTTATGTATGTCATACTTACATACAAAGCCCAAACATTCATTCCTTCTCACCACACTCACAGCTTTGTTTTCGGCCACAACATGCAGCTGTTTTTAAGAAAAAAACACCTAAAAGAACTCCACTGTACACTGCACCAAACGGCAACTAGCAACAATAGATTTTTTTCTCAGAAGTTGGTGGAGATCAAAACTAAAAGGGGAGTGAATTTTGGGCTTACATTTGCCAGGTGACCACAAACACGACTCCAAATGAATGATAATGTTGCTCTGTGTCTGTTGGATGTGTAAATAGGCAACTGTTTGCTGACAAATTCGCAATATCAACTTTATAAGGTGCTTGTTTCCGCTGCCCCCAAGTGGCCATAAAATCTGTTATTGTAGATTTAAGGTCTCCTGGCTCATATTCTAGCAAACATGTACCTAAGGTATCCGTTGGCCTCACACACACACACACACACACAAGACAGTGGTGGTATTGGGCAGTTTCCAGGTGAGAATGTAACTGTGTGAGTACAGTAATTATACCTCCATCAGAAACACACTGATATGAATAATATCCCACAATAAAGCACCAATATTGCTTTTGTATTTGCCTTAAATCCATACTATCCCATCCCTAAATCAACTACTTCAGTGCCGTTGGCTTACTTTTTGACTATTTCAACTCTCATTTACTTCAGCTGAAGCTAAAAGCTGCACAGAGTTGCAGACTGAGGCACTAACTCTCAGTGGGACCAGCAGTATAAGCAACTTAAAAAACACATTAGCAGGAGCTATTTGATTCAATGTCTATGTAAAAAAAAAAAAAAGGGGCTTAATTTAAATGTAAATTTAAAGAAAATTAAGTTTTTCTATCAGAGGGCTGAAATAATTCCACTTTTTTTCAACTGAAAACAAGGCAGATCACAATGACGCTTGAATTGAAAACTCATTTTTTTACACTTTTTTAAGATTATTTTTGAATTACTTCAGAAAATGATTAGTTTGTTTATATAAATACACAAACACACACACACACCAATAAGCTGTACACACAGACACATATTCAACCAAGTGCACACAGGTGCTCTAACCGGTAACTGATTGAATTTACGGCAGCCTAAGCCTGGTGAGCAGAGCCCAGAGAGCGTCCATGGCGTGTGTTTAGAGGTCCCTCAGGACTATTAAATCAGCCCAGAGTGGATCAGGAAGTTATTGCCATAGCGACGGGGAAAGGAAGAAGCCTGATTTACAGTGGCCCCACCAAATGCTGTAAACACATCCTACTATCATGATCGATCACACAGACTACTGTCACACTCTCGCACAAAGAAACACATTCAGGTCTTCCTGCTTTTCCTGCCCTTAGCCCTTTAATCTTGGGGTTGAGCTATAAAGCTGGGTCCTGTTCCCCTAGGCAGAGCTCTTAAACAGCGGTCAGTAGCCCGTCATGGTTCAGTAGCTGAGGAGAGCACAGTCTACCCAACCCGACTCAGCTTCAGGAGGCCAAGACCTCTGCTTCTGAGACAGAATAAGAATCAGAAATACTTTATTGATCCCCGGCGGGAAATTATACAATACAGAGGAGGTAGAACAACATTGTATATAGCATGGCTTCAGTGGTGCCACAAGAAGCTAGGACATGTTGGCAATTTGTTGTAGGGTGGTGCACCTATTTGATTTTGTGGGCAACTACGGCAACTTAACACCCGGAAGCTGGACATGTAGTCATTGTCACGGGTTCTTCTCTTGTTGCCATTATACTCCAGGCTTTGGGGATGCGCTCCTGGAGCTACATTTACGATCACTGCTTAGGAGGTGACACTAATGCTACATTCAAGTTGCAGGTACTCTCGAGGGGATGGAATGCAACAGCTTTCAAAACACTGCAATTAATAATGCAGGACGTGTGTTAATTTCAGGATTGTGAGAAAGTGTGCTTCAGTATACAGTCAATAGTTTGACTGTGAATATCCGACATGCCTGTTTTGCTTCCTTATTCCACAAATCATAAAATGTATCCAGCAGTGATCATTTTTTTCCACTAAGTAAGGAGGCAGTGTGACCAAACAAGGCATCGCTATATATTGAAATAAAACGATGCAGCATGTAATCCAATGTAACTGTTTTTAATTTTATCTCATTGACTTTAGCCTTATTGTGTATGGCTCACTCTCCTACCAGAGATGTATTAAGTTACCGCTAATGAAAATCGAACTACTGACGCTGCGTTGCATTAAAGGAACTGAACTGGTGAAACATAAGGTGGCTTTTATTGTGAAACAGTCACAGGAAATGCAGTGTATTTGACGACGAGGTTGGCACTGACCACAATCATCACATTCATTTTCTGCAGTCTTTTAAGAGCTGGTCAGGTCACTTTTAAATATCGCAATGTGAGTTTGTTTGGCTGCACTGTGAACAGTCACACCAGTCGCTCTTTGTATTTCTGACAAAGTAGCTGCTCATGTAGCGTTTGCTGCAGTATTAAACCTCGCTTGCTGTCATCACCAATAACCACAGGTGTCACCAAATCAACTAGGACAAAAATCTTTAAGATTATAACTTTTATGGCCGATCCAAAGCAGTGTCCCCTTTTCAATGTCGTTGTAAAAGACAGTGGAAAAACAAGGCACAACGTTGAACCAAACCCTTACAGGTTCACAAACGTTTTTGGGAATCTCCATGTTACGGGTTGTTAAGTTCCTGCACTGGAAAAATGCCATTATTCCCTCACGGTAGATGTCTGTATTTCAGAGTTGTTGCTAACAGGAGGATTATTAGCCTTCATTTGCCCTGAAGTCAGCCCACACCTGAGCACCTGTGAATGAAACCATGCAGTGTTTACTGAGAGAGAGATAGAGGGACAGAGGGAGGGAGGTGGGAGCACTGAATCTATAGGACAGGAGGAGATGTTAAGTTGGAGGTGAGAAATAACTGGTGCAATGCAGGTGAGTGAAAAAGAGGTTCAGCGGTGGGTGGGGGGGGCGAGAGTCAGGCCTCCGCAGTGCTTTGCTGTAGGAGAACATCAATCCAGAGCCCACTTAGCTGCCATCTCTGCCGTCAGACTCCGATGGGACCCCATATTCAGAGAACAGGAAGGACATGAGCCGGCCCTGCAGCACTGTACACAGCTAACTGCACCATGCAACAGCATTATTCACTCTTATTATTGACCCCATGTGTGCATTGCAGTAAATACAATTATCTTGTATTCAGTCCCTTAATCACCCTTCAGTTTTATGCAAGTACCATTAAATCCACTGTGCCGTGACAAGGGTAAAAAAAAGGCGATGAAGCTCAATGTTTCTATCAATATGCCACCGTGCAGTTTTTAGATCATCCTGCTATTTGGTTTTGTTCTTGAGGACATTTGGTTTATTCTCTATTTTTAACAGGTTCTGCCGTAATGACCCTCTAAATCCTGCCCTCCTCCTGTGGCCCAGCTGCAGCATTTATAATCGCATTACAATTGATACAGGCTCTTAGCACTGAAGCAATAATGCTGAAATGTGACACAAGGAAAAGTCTACTCCAGCTGTCCGACGCAGATCGTCCAAAACAGGATCCATTATCAGCATAACTCATAATACTTCGATCGAACATTGGCCCAATATGCATTCATCTCTGTGTAGTTTATGTATATATTCTTGTCCCCTTCCCTCTGCGTTGTTTGGTTTGCCTCCCATTAGAGTGTTGACAGACAGTGGATGCTCCATGCTGTGGAGATGCAGAGAGCGTGGGAGTTGATGGCCAGGATTTTGCCACACAGCTCAGTAGATGCCTGCTTCCTCACATTTTTAACCATTACTGAGAATGCATCTCAAGGAATCTGTATGAAGCTAAATGTATTTTCTTTCAATATTATCTTCATTTAATTGAACTTTGAGCTGGTTTAAAAGCATTAAGCATATTAATTGATCATGTTTATATACTGTACACATATTTGACTTACATTTGCATTTACTTGAAAGCTAGAATATAGTGTGAACAAAGGCTTCCTTTTTTCCTGATTTATCTTAAATTTAATGTTTAATATATAACTCCAACGTAGTCTGTTTTTTCACATTGTTCCGCTTTTGAACTCAACATTTAATTTGAAGAGTTTCAATTTTAACATTTCCTAACATGCCTGTATGATATAATGCTAAAATCTTTGTGTCAAAAACATCTGTGTGTTAATGCCTTACTCAGTTTAGTCTCACACCTACAGTGCATCTCTCTGTTTATCTTTATCTCCCACTCTGCAGATTAACTGAAGCTGTTTTGCCTCTTTTCTGTCTCTTTTCTGCTTTTCTTCTCTCCTCTCTCAAAATCTCTTTTCTGTCTTTTTATCTGATTGTCTTAATCGGCACTCAGAAAATATACTTCTTTATCATAACATATTTCTTCATCAAAGGCTGCTGAACTGAAATAATGCAGACTCTCTCCTGCACTCTCACAAAGAACATAGCCCATTAGAATCTGTAGCATTGCTTGCTTGATCTATCAGTTAAGGGAATTACTTTTTCAAACATAGGTCTCTGTGGCATAAATGTTCCCTGTTGGATCATTAAAACGTGACAGGACCACAACAGGTAGAGCTGGAATGGTCATGTAACATGTTGCATCTGGTGAGGGAGAGGTGGAGGAAGTGCTGCTGGAGAACAGCGGTGAGCTGGAAAGTAATGATATCAAGAAAGAGTTCACAGTTTTTAAAACTTATTTCGCAGGTTGCAGACTCACCTCACCCGGTACACTCTCTGTTTAGGTGGAGAAGTTCCAGACAGCAGCTAAGATACCACCAACCAACCAGAGAGCATCAGAGCAAACAGGAAGTGCTTCCGCAGCAGCTACTTCCCAGCAACTATTAGACTTCTTGGGAAAGACATTCAAGCTGGAATTAAATACCCTGTCCCCTGTCAAAACTGCTCTGACAGACTGATAGCAGTCATGGAGCCATGTCTTCACAAGTGGGTCCCCGTTTTGTTTGCCTCATGGACGCACACAAGGACATGCATGCACGATCATGAACTTGCAAATTATTCTGCCTTTGGTTCCACACTAATCAAGAGTTTGCGGCCATAACAGGCCAAAATATGCCAGCTAACAAACACTAATGTTATTGGGGTTTTTTAATGGCTTTGCAAATGTTTTATGAGGAAGATAATGCGTTCAACTCATTTGTTAGAGCTCAGGGATACACACAATGTATTTTGGTGAGTAACACTGGATGTAAACATAACTTTTGTCTGTCCTCAAGAAAACTCCACAGGGCACCTTTAGTTAATGACAACTGTGAGTGCGAATGACGCTCATCGCCTCCTCTCACTAGTCCAACCAACCCTGCCTACAATCCAACAGCATCCAAGCAGAGTTAGGTTTTGACTCTCATTTAATTCCGACTTGCTCACATGGTGTTCTGCCAGACTCATAACTAGCTAACTTTTATCTTTAATGAAAGATAAAACGTTAGACTGATGGTCTAATAATTATCTTGGTTTTTTTTTTACTCTTTTGTACTTCACCACAAAGAGGGAAATTAATAAAAACATAATTATATAGACTGATCTGACATGAATAGAATCTCCTATACAAATTTAAACTGGCTCGTTCATTCATTCCTTCATTGTGGTATACTCAACGATTGGGTTTTCTTTGTGCATTATAGATGGTAATTAAACAACGTTACTAAAGTGTTCTTTGAAGGAGGAACAAGGCTAACATTCAGTATCTCTCTGTTTATTTAACCTTGACCATATCAGACTTGAAGTGTTGATCAGAAACAGGTTTATTGCCAAGTAGGTTTTCACAGACAAGGATTTTGCCTTGGTGTTGTGGTGCACACAGTAACAGTCAAAATATAGTAAAGAGTAATATGTACAATATACTGTATATTCTATAGTATGAAGAGCTATATAGTGATTAAAATAAAGGGAATGAAATGTATTAAAAGTGTTATGGAAATGGTACTAGGTCTGATCCAGAAAGATTTGTCACAAGATTATTCCAAAATGAGGCCGACATATAAACTCGCCATCACATTTATGTCACAAAGTTAATATCAGACAGTATGCTTTCAATCCTTCCTGCATCAGCAGTACTGTCAGAAGATAGCTCATCTAACTGATGCCATCTTCTCCTCATTGCCAGAACACAGGCAGTTTTCCTTCACCTAACTGGATTATCAGTAATCAATAGTGATTATGGGTTGGAACTGCCCTGGCCTATAGCTGGGGTGTGTGTGCCAGGAGTCAGGAGTCAGTAATCAGTACAGCGTAGGGTTGGAGAGGGCCAGAGTCTTTTCTCAGCCAAATAACACCACTGCCAGGTCATCACTATCTATTCCAACAGCAGACATCATCCCAGTCACACTGCTGCACCCACCAAACCCCACACACACACACACACACACACACACACACACACACACACACAATGTATGCCCAGTCCTATCAAGAAACTCTAATCACATATTTTGGGATATTTGACTAGCAGACATACTGTGTGTATTGTAGAGAAATGTGCATACAAGGAACATTTCACACCTACAGTATACACACACGTACTGTAGATCACATGATATACCTGGAAGCAAAGGAGGGATCTAAAAAAGTATGAACGTGAGTTATCACTCAGTTATTTTCTGATACCCCCGAGGGTTCCTTCATGCCATGAAGACAATTAGTAGTCCTGAATCATATCTGGCTAGAACCAGGAGTGTAGGAGTGAAAGCTGCTAAAAACAGCAGCAACAACACCCTGATGTGAGGGTGAAAGCTACTGTAGAATGCAAATTTTCCTACATGAAAAAAAAATTCTGCTCAGTGAAACATTGCAGGCAGAGACTGCAAAACTTGCCAGCCTAGATCTGAGTGGAAATTCATTTGAAGTGCAAAGGGGGCTCAAGCTCATACAGTTGCAGCCGTTTAAAATGTTGAAGGTGTGATGCATATGAAAGTGTTGCCTCGGTTACTGTAACAGTACGGTGGCTCAGTTGCATAATGCCCTCAAACTTCTCACAGGGACCGTGCCATGCATTTCCTTTGACTGCAGCTACGCTTTAGGCTCACATCAAATGCATGAAAATTCAAATAACAAACTCAGAAGAAGGCTGGAGGCCAGTCAGACGCTTACTCACACACATAAAAAAGCCATGTAAGGTTATATAAAGTCATTCACCCAATGGAAAGTTGAACACTGTTGGATTCTGTTAAACTGTAAAATACTGAAATCTGCTGTGTTTTTACAACTTATAATTCATAAAATTGTTTTGATTTTTGGAACATGTAGTTTTAATTGACAAGAAAAGACTAAATGCACTTAAAGATATCAACATGCACAATTTCCCTATTTTAGAGTATGATATCAATGGAAACTGTTGTCCCATTATGCAACGCGTAATGTAAAGGTATGAATAATTTAACTGTGCCACATTTTGGTCATTTTTGGTATTTCTGACTCAAACAAGTCAGTAAAATACATCAACTCACAGCACAAATATGCTGAAATATATTATAAGATTATATTAACATCCTATAATGTGTTTCTTTAGTGTTCACTTCCTTATTTTGATTGGGTAAGACCAATGTTATAAGTATCAAACAAGCCAAGTACTTCTAAAAGTGTGACGCATTACTTGTGATTCTTCTAAAGCTGCAATATGTAAGTCCTTCTATAATGAGACCTTTTATTTTGAATGAATGACTTCCTTGGGCTTCAAACCTCTAATTCTACTAGTAACGGTGCTAATTATTGACTACACATACACACACACACACACACACACATACACACACACACACACACACACACACACACAATGCACTTGGGTTTATCTTATACACTTGTAATTAACATGCAGACCTTGGTCCCTACTCTCTTTCTTCTTTCCTCTGGTCTCGTGGTTAGAAGAGAAGAGTTGGAGAATTAGGTTTTCTGTTCCCCTCTGGGTTGATAAGCTCAATAAAGCATCAATCACAGCTCGTGTGCATCAGTCTCTCTCTGCTCTGCTCTCAGCGGAAAACTTTATTCATGGACTGGCAAGATGTTGTTGCATAGGGGACTCGCAAAACAAGACAAAGCTTCTCATGTGCGTTCCTGTATTTGTATGTGTAATTATAAGTTTCCAGAATGTTTTGCAGCCAAATATACGGACCAAAACACTCACCACCTGTAGAGTTATTTATTCCAACAACACACACTCTCACCCTATTGTTGTATCTATGACTAATCATTGAGACCTCTGTATCTTTTTTTGGTCGCAGAGTGACGTTCTCACATCATAACACGCTTGTTAATAAGAGAAGACACTTTCTCACCTCTGTCTCAACATCCATGCCTGAAATAGCAATGACACTTAATTAAGAATTGGCAAATGCTCAACAGAAAAGAGACTTTTCAAGCAACCATGTGTCAAAAGCTAAATCTCTTTCTCCAAATGTTCCTCTCTGCCCGTCTCTCTCTCTCTTACACTCACTGTTCTCTCTCTCAGTGCTGCTCCCCAGAAGCCTGAGGTAACTCGTGGCATTTCTATGGTTTCTCTCTGAGGAAACCAACGCCTCCCACTGCTTTCCTCAAAGCTGCCCTTCTGTCCTTGATTGTCCTTACCTTATGTCCTCACTTTTCCCCACTCCTTGGGTCTCTGGGCCTTATTTTTGTGCAGATGCAGAAAAAGCGCAGCCTTCACCTTTTTCTTTACTTTGGAGACTTTACTGTGCACCAAAGTGGTGCCGCAGGAGCAGTAAGGCAAATAGCATGAACGTGTTTGGTGCTAATTATCTCCCATTAAGATGGAGGAACACCTATAATTAACTCAACAAAAATCAGCCAAAGCCCACATGTATTTTATGCATTTTAGTTTCTCTCTGACTATAAATTGGTAAACACATTCAGATGTACAGTAGTAATGCAAAGTTAATCAAATTACTGTATTTTGGTAAATAAAAAAATAATCTATCTCTTCTCCACATCACTGTATGCCCTCACAGCCTGTTCCTGCTAAAGCTTGAAACTTAGTGTAGGTATTGATTATGCAAATAACGAGACCCAGCATTTATACATATTTACACATGTGGTCTTATGTTTCTGTGATGGTAGAGGGTTAGTCAATTGAACCTGTCCTCAAAATCAAAGAAGATGGTGTCACCCTTATGTTTGCTGCCACTTTATGATTCTCTATTACTCTTCTGAGTCTGCAGAGTAATAGAGTTTTCTTATAGGAACGCTATGTCATGGTGGTAGAACATTGATTTTAAAGGTGCTGATGTGACTGGCTGTGACTGATACCAGACCATAACCACCCTCTAACATGTCCTCTGACAAGGTTTAATTATGGATAATATCATATTCCACCCTTTCAAGTTTACCCAGGTGCACGAGGCACCTCTGGCCACAAAGACACCAAAACACCCTCTATGGTCTGCACAATGTTTGCCTGGCTGTACATTGCATGTTAAACTGCACCTTGCTTCTAAAAACCTTTACCTTTCTGCATTCACTTTCACTTGGCTTGTGGCAAAAGAACTACTCTGGTCCCGGTACTGTATTTGTTGTGAAGTGGAGGCCATCGGAAATAGGCTGGTACAGTAAGTGATGACTGTGCCGGCCACAGTGACACCCAGGAGCCTAAAGCCACAGCACACTCACTCAGAACGTAGCACAGTCTCTAATTAACTAATGAAATATTAACCACCTCTTCATTCTCCTTCTATTCTGTCTGCCTCCTTCTACACTTTTTTTTCCATGTTTCTCATTACCCATCCTCTTTACCCCCATTTTTCACAGATTGTTCATGTTCATATATGCTGTATAGATGAAGTCAAACCTCTGTAATGGGGTAAAGATATAAGATGTACACGTGTATATGTATGTCATTTTCCATGATATGGATTAAACATCACAATGTAATTATTTAGACCTAATAAATCATGACATTTAAAAATGATAGGCAGCAGTATAAGGAAAAACAAAGTCAGAGCAAAGAAAATCTAATGACATACACTCTCTTTCATTGACAATACTTCATGACCAGCAACTTTCCTATGCAGAATGATCCCATGTTAAGCTCACATTGTACAGGTGAGTATGTGTGTGTGTGTGTGTGTGTGTGTGTGTGTGTGTGTATGTGAATGCATGTGTATGTAGGCATGGCTGTTCAAATGCATTTTTCTTGTCAATAAAAGCCTTTCTCACAAAGATGGAAAACAAAAACATAAAAAGAAGAAAGCAAAAGTGCTCCAGTATAGAGACACACACTTACAGTACACAAACACACACTGAACGACAGCCACTAGGTCCATGTGCTGCTGTGATATTGGCAGCTCGGCTCGGTGCCTATCAATAAAGCTCTGGAACAGGCCAGAGGGCCAGGACCCCATGCTGTTCTCCCAGGTGCCAGATCTATATTAAGGTGAGTTTCCAGACCAGCTGAGCCAGCAGGGGGTGCACAGTGAGGGGAGATGAGGCGGCCTGAACAGTAGTTGGCTACCTCCTGCCAAGACTCTCTCAAAGGAAAGCACTTATTAGCCACACAGACACAAAAGAAGCAGGTTAACACAAAATTTCACTTCTTGTGACAGTGGTTTGGCGGAGGGAGATGGTAGCAGCACAAAGTGAGACATCACTTCTCTATCATAACTCATCAATGGGAAAGCATGTTATGGGTCTACCCCAGGGTTGAAACCCTAACGCTACCAGTTGGACATTAAGGAGACACCCTGATCAAACCACCTCAATGGGCTCCTTTGGACACGAAGGAGCAACAGCTCTACTCCAAGCTCTCTCTGGATGTCTGAGCTCCTTACCCTATCTCCCAGGGTGAGCCCAGCCACCCTACGGAGGAAACTCATTTCAGCTGCTTCTATCTGCAATCTCATTCTCTCAGTCAATACCCACAGCTCATGACCAGAGGTAAAAGTTGGAACGTAGACCGACTGGTAAATGGAAAGCTTTGCTTGGTTCCATGGGAACAAGTGCCTGCCTGTATGTGAACCATTTTGGACTGGGCACCAATAAAACACTGCTTGAACTACGTTTAACCTATTTCATGATCTTTTTTTCTGATTGGTGAAGTTTGAGACCCCTTATCGTGTGATTCGTAATGAATCGTAAGCAAAGAGTGTCCTTATGCAAACATTCAGGTCAAACCTTAGAAAGCTTCATAGTAAACTTCCATCCCCCAGTTTATTCAATATAAAATTAGAAGGAGAAGGTAAACAGAAAAAAAAGATTTGTGTTTATTGACAAACAACATGCTCAGGCACTACACAGTGACATATGGTCCTTTTCTTCCTTACAGCTTTTTCATTTCAAGAATTATGCCTCCCTGCAGCCAGGCAGGATAACTGAAATATTCAGCAGGGGCTTTGTCACCTAATATAAACTCAGTGTCCTGAAAGGTGGCAGAGTGCCTGTGTATTATGTTGTTCCCTGGCCTTCCCAGATGTATTCAACATCACACATAGACGCAGCAAGATGTGGAAGAAACACACAAACATACAGGTTTTCTAAGGATAAAACGGGAAAGATGTTGAAGAGGATGATCATTTGAGGATAAGGAGAGGGCACACTGTATGTTTGGTGCTGCCCTGTTTAAAGTTATTGATTCCAGGACTGTTCATCAAAAATGCATGTATGTATTGTAAATAAAATGGAATATACCCCAGCATACATTGTTATATATGCTCTTTGATCACATTGTATGAAACCATATCAATATCTGTATTTTGTTTCATAATGTTTCTTCAATGAAACCAAATCAAACAATCTTTGACTTTGACAAAAAATAGATTTTCTTGCATTATACTCGAAGATGTTTCTAATATTTGTTCCACCCTATTTATATCAATGAAGGTAGACTAAATATTAAAACCCCCTTAAACTACCACAAACTATAGCATAGAATGACACAAATGACCATAAAGTTGATTCAAAACCTCTCTGAAACAGTTTCAACAAACTGAACATTATAAGATTTAGTGCAGGGCTGTTGCATTAGACGGCAGTAGCTTGGTTTACCTAATAAAGTGGCAACCGAGTGTATGTTCCATATGTTCTACCGTATAAACTGTAATATGACATTGTACAATTTCAAAAGGTTGAAAGAAATGCTATTTAGCCAATGAAGACTACATTACTCAATCTTCAGACACAAGGTGCTTCATTATCATGGTGACTGTTCACGGCACTTGGTCCTGTGAGAGATTATACAAAAGGGTGATAATAAATCCAAAGGGATTTAAGATTTGATTCAGACCCATGCCTTGACTTGAGACTCGACTCAGATTAGCATGAAATAGCTTAATAACAAGCCCATCATGAATGCTCATCAAGGCCCAGGGAGGACTTGCAGAACCCGCTCCCTCTCCCTCCTCCTCTACCAGGGACACCTGGAAAGGAGAAAATCTGCCTTTCATCACCAGAGGTTGATAACATCAGGCTTCAGAGAGGCCACGCTGACACAGGACATAACATACACAGGTGCACAGCTGACACTGACTCTCTCTCTGTCTGTGTCTGTGAGTGTGCAAAGCAACAAACACACACACACCGGCACTTGTATGGGCAAACCTCTGACAGCTAAGGGAGAACCCTTACAGCAGCTGCAGGTGTGATATGTAACCACAGCTGCTCCAATATCATCTTTCACAGAAATCTCTGCATACACTGCGGAACAGTATGACCTTTAATCTAATAATAATGGTTTCAGTATTTGTATAGTTGCTCTGAAATATTCTCAGGGACAGGTTTAAGTACGTTAAAACCTAATTCGAGATGTACAAAAAGCTGGCCCCCAATATGTGCAGACCGACATGTTATTGTTGAATGTCATATGGACCATCCATTCTTGGCAGATTGCCATAAAAAATCAACATGCACCTCTCACACTGTCAGTGTTTGGACAGATATTTGCTAACGTTTGGAGACGATAGCACCATTCTCAGGACAGCGTTGCAACTGTCACTTGCTGAAATACTACTTGTTAGTTTGTAGTTTGAGTACAGCAAGAGAAACTGTTTGGGAGTAAATATGACAAACAAGAGAACAGTTTGCCAGTTAAACAAAATAGCCGTCGCTGTAGACTGTTGATGTGTGTAGTTTGGTTTATCCCAGTATTGGAAATCATTGCTACATGCAGGAGACCCTTTTTCCTGAACTTTTACCTGCAGCTTCATTTATGGTTTAAATCAAGTCATGACTCACAAGACTAAAGTTTATATTATTGTCTCACTTGTATCTGGTAGTTTTTGATAACAGTTGTGCTAAAACCTTGTTGGTTGTCCTGTATCTCTTTTACAATTTTGTTTCCCTCTTCTCTCAAAAGTACCCAAGCACTACAATTACATTCCCAGTCTTTGATTTTGTCTAATAATTTCTGGTTAGTTATAGTCGGAGTCTCAAGGTTAACTAAAGTGAAAAATAAACCAAAGCGATGTTTAGAGTTGACAAGACTGCTTATAAAGTGAGGCTGGCGAGGGTTCACTCAAGGAAATGCAAATTGAGGTTGAAAATGTTTCAATGAAAAATGTGATTTCTGTGCTGTGAGACTCACGTCATGAAATATAGAGACAAGTGTAAAAAGGAGAGGGTCTGAAGGGATATAATAGATAGAATTGTTTCTGGTAAAATCTGTCTTAGCCAGAGCTGTATCACACAAAGACACACTCTGCACACACACAAAACGTGCATTGTTAGCTAGCTAGCTAACTTTTGTTCTGTTAATGCAACTTAGCGTAGAGAAAAAAAAATCTGACAGCCAAAAAAAGTTAAATGGTCAAATTTGTGCAGAAACAAATTTACTTCATTCAATCTGAACCCATCAGACAAACAGTAATAACCAATCAGGAGAAAGGTGGTAAGAGGCAAAATGTGTTTTCCATGAACTCATTAACCAGTTGGATGAGGTCAGTAGGATCTACAAAAGAATCTGAATGAATATATAGACGATCTATTTGCATGCACACATACATCAACATAATGTAAATTCGTTTATGTATAATTACAAGAAACAAGTAAAAGAGAAGCCCTCAATGAGCCCCTGTGAATGAAATGTTTTCACAGAAAAAATCTATTTACATTCCGGTTTAAGTGGTCTTTCATAAACACCTCTACGAGATTTCTAGGACGGCATAAACAGAGAGGGCTGAGGACGGAAGAGCAGCTTCTTGAAAATGTCTTGCAGCAGAAGCTTTTGTCTGGTGGACAGACATTTGCTCCACCAGTTGCTAGGCCACCCGGTACCTAATCCCTCTAATAATGTAAATCGAGAGTGATCTGTTGAACTGAATTTACAAACACACGCAAATATGTTGCAGTACATATGGAGCAGTGCTGGTAGAGACTTGGAAAGAATGAAAAAATTCAGTTAGCACCTAAAATATGAACATAAACACATTACGCACAAACAAATAAGAGAGAGAGTGACGTCCATGTAGGGAGCCATACATAGAGCTTTGACATTGGTGGCAGTGGGCGACCAAAGCGCCATTTACTGCAGTTACGGTAGAAAGACATGACTTGTCCACTAGTTTGAATACCCTTCAGATTGGATGGTCATTGGTTGACACGCAGGAGAGCCCCTTGAGCATACGCCCAGTGAGTTTGTTGAGCAATTAATGAGAAGTTGAGACACGATGAGGAAATTAAAATGATAATGTACTTACCCACATGAACTTCCACCAAAAGCTACATTCAGTGAGTGTGTTAATTAAAGGATCAACTGAAAATTGGTGAATGTAATGAATTATTACTCACACAAAATGACTGTTGCAGTTTTAAGGGTGTACACAATAAGTAGGAAGACAATAGACTTATGCTATTTAATCAGAGAGCCATTTTGCAACTTTCCACTGTTCACAGTGTGGAAATTAAGAATCTAGAGTAAACACCTGTCACATGCTCTCCATGTGCATGCTTGTATTACAAAAGTAGTGGGGGAAGAAGTACAACACGATTTATTCCCTTGAAGAATAGATTTGGTAAAGGCCCGGAAAGACCATTTAAAGTTTTACTTCATTTTCTACATTAAATATTGACGAAACTGATATCAAACATACTGAAAGTGAATGTTCAACCAAACGCCCTTGTATTGCAGGATTAAGTGTTCCATCTTGAATGCATTAACCTTTATTAATTAAGCAAAAGTTTTCAGTGGTCCATTTATAGAACCACTCTGACTGGATTAGCTTAAAGATGGCTGGTTAAAATTTTAAAAAGGCAGACAGAAAGCATACATTTCATGAACTCAGTCCACACTTCATGTAAAACATTTTCCTTTATATGGTAATAACACATCTTGATGTATGCTTACACTTGATGTATTTTAACTAAGGTACAGAAACAAAGACTGTGCCTATACTCTTCTCCCATTTGTCTCAAGTCTCAACCACAAACCCCTTTTCTGCTTTCTGTCCACGCTCACTCTTAGTACAGGAACCACAGGAGCTATGAAGCCTCATTGAGACGTGCCCCGAACCTGAGTCTCACTCCCCTGGGTCCTTGCTACAAAGCCTTCTAGTCCATCATAGATCCCCATCCAACCTTCAATTCATCCCACCCATCGACCACTCTTATCCCACCATCCCAAACACTTATCATTCCCCCCGCCCACACACACACCCACCCACCTCACCTTCCAATAAACTAATTTGCAAACTTTGCAGTGTTTAATAGTGAAAACAAACGTTCCAACGCCACTGTATCCTCATTTATGACATTTGCTATTTTGATATTAGAGAGGTGGCAAAGTTCCACCATGCAAATCATTTTTGAAGAATATTACCTGTTACGTAAATTTACAGTTTTAATAGACAAGTAAATTAAGGAAGCGATACATTGCTTGTTTTGAGTATCAATACTAGTGCCAATAGGATTCATTTAAAAAAATCGATCCATCGCATGTTAGATCATCATGAGTGCATGAACGGTCTTCTTAATGTTGCAATATTTGCATCTCTGCTGCTGTTGTTTGCAGTGATCACCTCTTTAGTTCAGAGAATTCACATGATGAACGTTTGGTATTTGCCATTAAAAATTGTCTTGTGTTTAAACAAGCATGTGATTAAGTAATAAACAGTGAACAGTAAAAATAAATGCCCCGTTTGGCAAATTATTTGGTAGTAATTTAAATATATTCAGAAGTAGCCTATTAATAATGTATTCACCTCATAGATCATCATATCAGTATCTATATCTGTGATCCTGACCCTGGTATTACTTGGTATTGGATCGAAACCAAATTTTGTGGTATAACCCACCCCTAATACAATTTTTCTGAATACTTTATATTATAGAGATCCTGTATTTTAACTGTTTTCCTTTGTGCAGTAAAAGTGGTGAGGCAAATTTACTAAGTTCAATTAAATACAAACATTTCCAAGAATTAAAAGTATGGGAAACTGTTGTCAGTAAAAGTGAGTGTTTTTATGCTTAAGTGAAAGTGTATCACTGAAGTGATAATATGCTCCTGTAACAAGAGCACCACTCAGCAGGCGAGTATAGTAAAAAACACTTTGGTTGTCATCAAGCAAACTCTGCATGACTAAGTGAACCTGCTCGCTCCCTCATTTACTTCTGAAACAGGAGAATACTATTATTTCGTATCATTGCACTGTTGGTTTTTTGAGGAGGCTATTGAGTCTTAGAGAGCCCGAAATATTAGAAGAAGTTAATAAAATTTAAGTAGCCCAGCACTTTTCCAATATTATCAACTTGCTTCAGCTTTCTGCAGTCATTATTTATTTTATTCTCGAAAGCTCAACTTCAAAACTGCAGTCCCGGGCTTTTATTCCCCCCTCCCTTACACACACACACACACACACACAAACACACACACACACGTACACAAACCATCAACAACAAAAGCTACACGGTTTCAGCCCAAAGGCCAAATAAGAAATCTTTCCTTTTCCACAACAAGTCAAGCCCAGCTACTGAAAATAAAGCGCATATTTGTCAACTTTATACTTTGCAGCAGAGCTGGCATTGCAGCTAGGATGCTGCATAATGCAAATCAGAGACCCTATTTCCTCCAGAATAAAATGAACTACTGTAGCAACCAAGTCCCACTGCAGGTGCCGAATGTTCACTCCCTGAGCCTCAGTGTTTGTCTCAGCCCCTGACCCTCGAAATGTGCTCTCTTTCTCTCTGTCTCTCTCTCCTCGTCTCTGTTGTTCCTACTGCAGAAAAACTGCAGATCTGCGTCACCAAGGACACAAGAGACAAGTCTGATGGATCTGCTATCAGTCTCTCCACTCTGTCTTGCTTTCACTTTTTGCTGTCTTTTTCAAGAAAAAAACATTCATTCAGGGAAAACCATCCTGAACCACAAAATCTAGTCTGTTTCAAATAAAAGCTGCAGCTAACAACAGGAGAAACATGGCTGCACGTTAAAATGCTAACACCACATCCAAACACTCACACGGACCAGCTGTGAATCAGTTTCCCAGTGCGGCACTCTCACACAGTAACACCACCAATGTACACCAGCAACGATTAGCTCTGTGTTAGCATGTTAGCATTATCCTCTTCCAGAACAACTAGTCAGGCAGCTTGCTTGTGCGTTAGCATTCTGGAGAAAGTGAGGATGCTAAGTGTTAGAGGCTGATTAGCTGGGATGTGTGAAATCAGACAGAACCGGCCTGAGTGCAGACGCCCATATCCTCTCCTGACCCACTTCTCTCACTCGCTCTGGTTCTTTTACTTAATATGCTTGCTGCAAACAACTCAGACTAACTTGGTGCAGAGCGCTCATGGCCATGCTTATTCAAACAGCATTCAGAGGTGGGTCAAGGGATGGGGATAGAAATAGGATGCTGATATCTGAGTGACGTGAGAAAAGAAATGTTTACAGCATGCACAGCCAGCAGCTCTGGTTACGACTGGTAGACCATATATTGTTGTGGTTTTCACTCAGTGAAACGGTCTACACCACATCTTTCACTCAATTCCAGCCCATTTCCTGTTACCATGGCAACCTGTCTCTCCCTTCTTCCTAACTATTCCTTCTTTCCACCTCTTCTCTCTCATTCATCCTTGCCTTACTTCAGCATAAGCTACATCAAATAGTGTGTCTATAAAGAGAACTGTTAAGTTATTTAATGAAAATGTGGTGCAGCAAGACATGATTCATCTGATCCGGTAAATCACACATTACTTATTATTTCTCAACTTTTTAATAGTGCATGCTATTAAACGGAGCACTCGGGTACTGTTTTATCTAATTTTGCCAACATGAGTAATGAAATCGACAGCACATTAACACAGACTAAGACAAGAAAATGAGGAGAATGGGCACAAGAAATCATTCGATCTGTTAACTTAAGAAGCTTTTACTCTCTCTCTCACACACACGCAGACATGGTGGGTAGATTTTGCTGCAGTGGATGTGTCGTTGGTGTCTTCACAGTGACATTGGTGCTGAGTTACAGTGCTAATGAGAACTTTAATGTCACCCACACACAGACTCCTGGCAGACAGATTAGAGCTGTGATTACACTGAGCCCCAAGAACACACTGGAACACAATAATACAGACACACACACACATGCCCAGATCACACTCACACATGTGGACAAACAAACATAAATGGGATCGAAGTTTCACAAGCAAAGACTTGAAGCTTGCGTCATGTGCTCCACCTGCAACCTTCTCCTTTCTACTGTTGCACTGTGCTACTGGCCAAGCAGCTTCAAGAGCGAGAGACACATACAGAGAAAGAGAGAGAGAAACTGAGACAGAGAAATCCAGACAGGCAGAGGAAAAGAGTAGGAATGCACCGATTCGAAGTATTGGATACGTTTTCGGCACTAATACTGATAGCCGATATCGCCCTAACATCACCACTTGACATTAAGGACCGTTTTCTGTTCCACATGATTCATTTAGAGCGGTAAGCTAACGTACGTAAGGCTACCACTGATACACTTCCAGCATGTGCTTCACTATAAATGCATTTGAAAGGGAAATTCCAGTATTTTTAAACGTGGGCTCTATTCTTACACATTTTGGTGTTTAAATAAGTTATATTTACCAAAAGTTTCGGAATTAGTCCAGTCGGTCGCCTCAGCCGCAAACAGGCTGCAATTGCTGCAACGTAATCCTTGCGGAAAATATTGCACCCGTGAAAAGTACAGTCATTAAAAGTGGTTGTTTTTGCCAGTGTCAAACTGACAAAATTATGGAAAGGATCCTCACAGAGATAGACCTCATACTGATGTTATGTCTTATTACCAACAAATCTTCAACAACCGCAGTTCAAACCACTAAGAGCTACATTCTTCAGCATGTTAGTTTTCGTCTGGGAAAAAAAATGGAGCCACGGACAGGTGAAGTGGTTTGGTGAAGAGATGTAGAAGCTGTAATTATATAATTGCACTGAGGGAAGCCTTTTCAGTGTGGACACAGAAAACATTGAGTGCAGCACCAGCTCTGATCCCCGCTGCTCACAGCAGCAGTTATTCTACAGCACTGACTGTGTGTGTGTTAGACCAGAACTTGATGGGGTCTCAGCTTTTTAAAATTACTGTTCCAAACACAACAGCAAAAGTGTAGGAAAGAGATTAAACAGTGTGTGTTTATCTGCCCTAACATAAGCTTCAAATTATAGCATCCCCAGATAACTGGCTTACTACCTACAGAAGTAACTTTCCAAAGGTAAGCAAACTATATTGTTTTGGGGCGTTACAGGTATTGTTACAAAACTATCTGTTCAGGACTGGAACATCCACCCTGTGGCAGCCAAGGTGCTAATATTTCAGATTTTAGAATAACAACAGCAGTTCTGTCCTGGTTTACACTCCACCAACTCCAGTCAAACTTTACAATATTTACGATAGATCATTATGAGGTTATTCTCAAATTCTTTTCTCTTGCAAAAGTAAAGCACACTGTTGGAACATATGAACATTAAAGCATAAATCTAACTACTGCATGCTTGTCCACAGATGTTTTTCTATAGTAAGCATCCGAATCACGCAAGGTTCATGTTAGAACAAACAACTGTACTATAATACAAGGGCTAAGTAGCTCTACCCTGCAAAACTTGCAAAACAATGCTGCAAATGTATTTCCATGTCTTCTGTAGATCATCAACTGAACTGAATATCAAATCAAAGACCCATTGTTTTATTGCAGTAGTTTTCAATACATCAAATTTCAAGTGGTAAACCAGTCATCGTTATGGTAAACCGCATATGTGCTGTGTCAGAACAGAAAGCTTGACTGGCGTAGAAACAGCAACTAAGGGGGTCAATTTCATAATCCATCTAAACAATTTAAATAACATTTTATTAAAAAGCATGATAATGTATAAACAGCTCCACTGATTCTGTAGTTAAGAAGCCTCACGTAAGCTTACACATATGTTAATCTGCTCCACACAGGGAGGTTGACAGATGTTACATTTTCAGAAAAAAAAGAGCACTGATATCAGATGGATACTCGAAATAGGCAGATACTCTAAGTCTGGGTATCAGCAGCAGCAACAGGGAAGAAAAAGTTGGATCACTGCATCCCTGGAAGAGAAAACCTGAGACAGAGGAAGAAGATGAGTTGATACAGCATGCAGGAAGGCAGAGACGATGGTTTGGTGGGTTGGGGGAGGTGAACAGAGGACAGATGGAGACAGAAGAAGAGATGAAAGAGAGAAAGAGAGAGGCAAAGTAATTCTGTCCGTAACAGTCCTGCTGTTCTCTGTACAGGATGTGACCCTCATCGTCCCCTATCAATCAATCACCATCATTTCCTATGCCAGAGTTACCAGCATCTGTGTGCCTGGACTGAAAACATCAATCTCAGATGGGGGGGTGTAAGGTCAAGCCCCTATCCTCCCCATCACCAGCCCTCCCCCTGTTTGTCCACTCTCCTTCTACATGACTCTCCAGCTCACTCCGTTTCCAAGCATCATCAGTATTATTCTGCTGTCAATCTCACCCCCCCTCTCTTTTTGTCTTCTCTTTCCACCTCATGTCTTCCTTTTTCTTGACGTCTCCACCTCCCAATCTCTCCCGTCCGAAACCTCACCCCTGCTTTCAAATGGGAAATCAATAAGTCCGTTTGAGAAAGACGCCCTCGTTCTCTCTCACTCTTTCTTTTCGCTTACTCACTCACACAGTCACATATACAGTAATACGCCTTCCCTCATATCCCACCAACACTGCTATGAAACACAAAAACAAACCGTTAAATCCTAAATGTTAGAAATTTAGAAAATCTCTTTGACAAATTCATGTCTCCTTTTCATCCTGTCTGACTCAAAGACACTGCAGGAATGAAATAACACACACTCTGGATACTGTAGGAATGACAGCACATTATGCTCAGGTGCTGCAATGCATACCACAACTAACTGACACCAAGGACAAGAGGACACTGAGGAAAAATGAGGAGCCCACACATCTATTTGCCAACTGCAATCATATTTAAAAAGGTGGCTGATGAAAATGAATGTGAAGCCCTTAGTGCTACGTTCCCATAGAGAAGCTCAGGGAAGTGGCTGTGCGCTGCACTTTAACGGAGGTGGGGCAGTTAACCAGACGTACATTTGTCAAACCAACTACTTAGTCCTTTTTCTTGTAAAAAGTAACATAAAAATCAAATAAAGTATCAATTTCACCTTAGTGTGGCTTGTCAGAGTCTGTTTTTGAGTGCAGCGTCTTCTTCGCCTTGTTGAAAACAAACAATGACAAGCAACACAAAGGTGGGATTAATACTTAACCGAGACAACGACAAATTCTGTGCAAACTATTTGCCAGTTCTACAGACTATTGTAGTCTGTTATAGAGAGGTCATCACATAAACAGTGTGTCGCAAAGCCAGTTCAAAATGTCCACCAAAATGTCCTTCCCTGACCATTCTATTTTTAATTCCTGTTCAATGCAGTGAGATTTCTTTAAGTTATACATGAAAATTTAACAATCTTTTCAATTGTATTTAACCCTTTCAAGTTCATTGGTGTTTTTCAGAGACCATCAGGGTTCTTCAGGGATTTCCTTCCGTTGTGCAACTGAATTGTATGCTCTCCAAAGAGCACAGCCCTGTAACAGTGGAAGCTACCATAAGAGTGCTAAAAGGGGGATATGCAGGGGTACTGCTGTAAATCCTGCCATAAAGAGAAAGGATGGGAGACAGCTTTATCCAGCTAAGAGCCTGCACAGGAGGATTAGGGCTACAGGGAGCAAGATAGGGAGAGGAGGAGGATGTGACGAACAGGGGCAGTGATTGTGTGACGGGTAAGAACCTTGATAAAAATGGAAAGAGGAATGGAAGGGATGAAAAAAGGAAATGGGTAGGGGGGAAACAGAGACAGACGACAGTGCGGAGAAAGTGTCAATACGGAGGTCAGAGTAGAATTACAGTGGGGAGACGATATCTACACCAAAACACATTCATGCCCTCCAGGTTTGAGCAAGGCAAACACACACACAAACAGTGGCTGTCTGGACACCATAAAAAGCTTAATTTTATGTAAAGCTCATCCCTACTATCTAAATACTCAATGACTGCTGTCTCAGCTGTGCTCTGTAGCATTCTGGGCACATGGGTATGTGGTACCAAGACACAGATGAGAATATGTGTGTGGAACATTGCTTGACACATCAAGCACACGTAAATGGCCCTTTGTGATCAAATGGTCTCTGAAATGAAGAAGTCCCTAGAAGAAAACTCAGGAACTAAATCATGATCAAGCATCAACCTTGCTTGAGATGTAATGTTTGTACGCTATGAGACATGAGTCATGAGTACTTTTTTATTTACTGTTATGTGCCCGGGATGTTTGTTGAAATATGCTGGAAAGAGGATGTGCAGAGGTAGAAAAAGGAGATTGAAAAAACAGTAAGGTAGAGACACCTGTTTCCAAAGGTGATCTCCTAAGTGACTGTGACTTTTTCTTTTTTAGTATGTAACTACAATTAAACAATGTAGTTCTCATATATACTGTAAAGCCCCTCTTTCTGCACTAGGCCCATAAGAAGATCTGCAAGCATGAGGTCTCCTGCCTCCTTTGTGTGTGTGTGTGTGTGTGTGTGTGTGTGTGTGTGGTTATGTTTGAGTGTGCTCCCATGCTTTTACATGTGAATGTGGGGCCATGCACCGGCCTTCGTGTGTGTGTGTTTCCTTACAAAAAAGCGAGGTACAGCAGAGTGTCACAGGGGTGGGTTCCAGTTCCTCCTCAGTGCTTTTGAAAAGTCAATGACAGATGAATAATTTACAGAGAATCAGTCAGGGGCTGCCAATGCCACTGTAAAGCAAAACTGCAACCAAAGAGACAAAGCGGGACACGACTAAAGCACCATCCATGTTACACAGGTAGCCTCCAAGTGGGGAAAAGATGGAAGAAAAAGAATAAAAAGCAGAATGAAGCCAGGAACAGTGGGAAATGTGGAGTAAAAGGATGATGAAAGAGTGACACAGCAGCAGTTGACAAATGGCAAATGGGGGCTGAGGACAAATGGACAAAAGGATTTTAGACAAAGAGGGAAACTTCAACAGGTGAACATCCCCACTAACCTCTCCACCATCCATCCTCTTCACATACACATACACACACACGGCAGTCGAAAAACCATTACGAAGAGGTGCCGATAAGACCCTCATCATCAGGTCAAGCTCCCCTCCATTCCTCTTCTGTCTTGCTTTGTTCCTTTTCCATGTTGTATCTGTGCCCATCAATAACCTCTCTCTCTCTCTCTCTGCCCCTCCCACAATCAAATTACTGCGTCAGACCGGAGGAGGTGTTGGGGTGAGGATGCTACTTGCTTAGCTTTAGCCCACTCCCAGAAATCTTCAATCAGACCACCAAACGTACCGTAGGTCTCACATACTTAAAGCCTGTATCACGCGCCAGGATAAGCTCTTTAGTGGTGAGGTGGTTGCTAGGTGCCACTGGAGTAATGATGTGAATAATCAGCCTCTTTGGCTTCATAATGAGGGCTGTGAGGAGGACAACACAAACTAATTTGCATCAATTTGAATGGAGGCGTTTAGTGTGATGTTGCCTAAATGCTATTTTGGAGGTTTTTCCACCCCACCTGGAAAACACTTTTTGTGAAAAACATCACACACACACACACACACACACAGAAATTACTAAAAAACTAAGGGAAATCTGTATCACACATGAATGGTGGTTACCCTGAGTGCAACTGTACATCATGCTGCCGTAGAAACAGCCATGAAACAATGCAATATTGTTATCTTGATTTCCAGATGCGGATAAAAAAAACATTAGAGCTGTCCCCTAATAATCGAGCCAACCGTTAATCGATGAGAAGAGTCTTGGTCGACCATGTTTTCAATGGTCTGTTAGTCACAGAAAAAAAAACCTTAAACTCCATCCGGGAGCTGCACTTTGACGTTAGGGCCGGGACAAAAGTCCAGGGGAGTTGCAATACAGACCTTTTCAATTGTAACACAGAAATCAGCCCTATTTCTCAGCCCTGGAACTCAAAACATTTTCTGATGCCCCCAAAAATAATAATTAATAATGAATAAATAATTAAATTAATATCATAAGCATGTGACGACTAGCTGACTAATGGCTTGAACTAACAACTGCTAGTCAACTAGGAAAATCTTTGGTCGTGGCAGCCCAAGAAAACATTTAGATCATCAAAGCAAAGTCACATTTTGTTTTCACACTTATAATCCAGAGACATGATGATGTGATGATTTGTTGCTTTTCTTTGTTATATATGACGGTAAATTGAATATCTTTTGGATTTATGATCTGCCAGATTAATATGAAAGTAACTGTTCAAGTTTTCCACTGATGGAAAAATACACTTCAGCAAACATATAACTTATATGGATTAGTTCAACATTTTGGGAAATATCTTTATTTGCTTTCTTGCCGAGAGTTGGATGAGAAGATCAATACCACTCTTGTACCAGTTAGCCCAGCTTAGCGGGAGGAAACAACTAGCCTGGGTCTGTTTAAAGATAACAAAATCCACCAGCACCTCTAAAGCTCACTAATTAACACTTTCTATCTTGTTTGTTTAATCACTACATCAAACCGCAAACAGCTGTTTAACCTTGCTTTCAGTTTGCTAAGCTAGGCTAATGTCTCCTGGCTGTAGCTTAATATTTAAGGTATCTAACATCATCTAACTCTCTGCAAATAAATGGATTTCCCAAAAATGTCTCAGGCTCCTTTTACTTCTCATACGAAGTCTATGACAAATAATGATGAACATCCCACTATGCCATGCACTCATGCATGCTAACATTGCGCCCTCTCTCAACAAATACACACACGCTCATCCATTGACAGAAACACTAGCCTGATTAAAATGGAAAGGATTATGTAGGACCAGGTGCTCAAATGAATTGTTTGTACAAAACCCTGAGAAAATACAGTATGTCAGGGGATCTGACATGAGCCCATCATGCTGCACACATCACTGGGTATTCCCTCTAATCTAACCATTCATTTGTCACTCTCCTTCCCTCTCCACCCCTCTTGTATTTGTTTCCGTCACCTGATCGCTGTCAGCCTCCCTCCTGTGTGTGTGGTCTTGATGGAGTTTATAGACTTTCCTGTATGTGTGTCTCTCTTCTCTCACTGTTCTGATCTGCTCTCTCCGAATCAGGACATGCTGTGAGCGGCTGATGATGATGATGAGTCAGTAATGTGAGAATGTCACCAGAGTCTGGGAACTGTGACTGGTTTCTGTCTCTCTGCCAGTGATGCTCAGACTGTAGCTTTCTCAGCCCACTTCACTATTGCTGCTGTCAGTTTCTTCTTGTTCTCGTTGTTTTTATTACAAGTGTCTTTTATGCAGGTAAAATCCAGATGCAATTCAATACACTTTTGTTGACAGGCAGACACGTAAATCCCTTGGCCAGATCCCAAATCTGATTGCAATCCCAGGTTTTCCCGGGCTGCATGCAAATCATGTGCTACTTCAGTCCAGAGGGTGGTGGTAACACACCTGAAGCTGTTTGGCTAAAACAAACACCAGAGGATGAACTTGTGCACTTAAGTGTAGTCACAACATTAGCAGCTTAGCTAGGTAGCTAACAACTAGCTATAAACTAGCACAAACCCATGTGTAACTCACTTGGAGGGATTAGCATGACAAAAGGTTTGCTCCTTATTACAGGTTCTCACTCACATCCCTTCTTCACCTATAACAGATCAACGCTCTTTCACCCACACAGATCATTCAGGGGTTACACTGATCAGGGATCAGAGAAACAGCACGTCATGTCTTCTGTAGGACCTTTTGTGTTGAAAGCACTGTCCTGCTTTCTTCCGGTTGTTTTTAATATGGCAGAAACAATCACGGCTAATTTCAGTGTCACTTCAGCTGCCATTATCACAGACGATAGGCCCTGTAAGTGGCTAACGTTACTTCCACTGGCAGCTTACTGAGGTTGTAGTTGCATTTGGTAGGACAAACGATCATTTGAGAGAGATTGATGCATTGATATCTTTTCAATACCTGGCTAGAATGCTTCTTTTTTTAATCTGCTTGTAATGCTTTGTTGCTTTTTTGGCTACAATTACACTATTTTGATATCTAATTCTGATATCTGTGTGAAGCTCGAGTCTGGAGTATTGTACTTATTTACTAATTTCCCTACTTATCCCCAGTCAGACTGTTTATTATAAACTGTGATGACCAATGTCTTCTGTGAAAATCAATAAAAACAATGAGCCTTAATCATCCATAACTACTCCACCCATCAAATGGTTATAGGTTTATCTTCAAGGTGGTTAAGTTTAGGGTTGATATGTATGTTTTAGGTTAGATGCACAGGACATAGGATTTGTAAACAGCCTGAGAGAAAGTGCTGCGTCAGAAGTCAAGCTCAGGGGAACAAAGTACTCTGATATTTGTGCATGTAAGCAGGAAGTGGATGGAGATTTGATAAAATAGGCTTGTTTAAGATGAATCCCTTCTCGCCTGGTGGCTGCAGCCGGGGGAGGTGACAAAAAGCTCAACTTGGACAGTTTCCAGCAGCATCAACAGTATATACACAATAAGTCACATACACATTCATCAGATCCTGATTGAACACATTCTTCTGTCTTGTCTGGCACCTGCATTACCCATAATGCAACTCTAACTGCCAACAGTTCTGTCTGAGAGACTGGTGTGTTGTGCTAGTAGCGGCTAATGTAGCCTCAAGCCATTAGCCTCAAGCAGAGATGAGGAACGGGCTGCAGAGGTCGAAGCTCACTTCTTTCTGACTCCACACCCCCAGATGTTTTGTTTTTCAAACTTGTGGTCTTCAGACCCAAAGGACGCAGACTCTAGTGACATCGCTTGAGGAAATTTATCAGATTTTGTGCAGTTCCGTCCGGAGGAGCTTTATACTACTTCTTTCACATATGCAGTAGTACTTCCAAAGACCTGTAAATTGGAGTGGAGTTCCCGTTTAATATTAAATGTGATAATCAACCGTGTTTATTATTTCTCATTTAGAGAGAAGTTTCATGTAAAGACCCTGTTCACCTCAAATTCGTTCATAATTCAGATGCCTTTACTTCTCTGAGAGTAAATTAAATGTGATGTGCTTTTCCTTTCCATTTCACGTCCAATATGAACAACACCATTAAACAGCTGACAGACTTTACTCTAAAAATAGCACATACTTGCACTCTCTGCTTTATAAATGGCTTGCATGGAGCTGCTTCAATAACATTCTGATTAAATGGATTCGATATTTATCAATGACTCATTCTATTGAAAAGCAAATTTCTATTCCTTTCAACTAAACAATTCAGTCTACAGATCAGTGTCATGCTTACGCACAAGAACCGAATTAACTTGTGCATCTCAACACAAAGGAGAACTTGAGACCAAAAATGTGAAACTGCTACCGTCATGGTAGCACTTGTGTCTCTCAGATGGTTTGTGTATTACAATAAGTCTCCTCACGTTATTGTTTTTGTTAATCTAATTGTCATCTTCATCTTCCTTATGTTTGCCACCAAATAACACTGCATAAAACTGAAGAGGCAGATATCCGCCAAATGCTGGACACACGTGAAAACTCTGTCGCACAGAAGCATACTGGTTATTGTTCTTAAGTCGTGAAGATGCTGAGTATTTTATATAGATATGGGTTGTTAAACCCCTAAAATTATCACGAGCTTAAACAAATAAATGTCTGATGTGTGCCGATTTTATGTCTCCAGTGTTTAAAGCATTTTGTATGGAGTCATTTATCAATAGCAGCCATTTCCGCTCTCTCTAGCCCCTTCTCTCTCTTCACTTTGTCACAGAAAATCAAACATAACACATCACCCACTCATCAAATCATTCGACTAAGCATACCAGTGAGACAGCAGAGAAGAGACAGATAGCGAGTGTGCATTTGTAAATGCCATAATTTGTTTATGTCATAGATCTGATTGAATTGGAAGCATTAAAAGGACTCATTGCAACTTTTATCTCATTATGAGTGGGGCTGGGCTATGCCCTACTGTGGCTGGATACTGGCAGCTTGTTCTCGCACACAGTCACACGTGAATGTTGTCTTTGAATTTTTCAGCTGACCCAAACGGTACCCACGCACCAGGCAAACAGGACAATACTCCTCCATGTATTAACTGAATGATGGAAAGGACTTTTTCTCAAAGTAGTGGCCTGCAGGAAAGAGGACGGAAGAAATATGGATAGAAAGAACTGTGGATGGGGCTGAGGCCCAACGCAGCTAAGGAGGGAGCTGTGCAGTCTCATTGTGCTGCGTAGAAGGGGAATAGAGGGCGACGAGGAGGCGTTTCCATGGGAGTGCTGCTGTGTTCTTCTCGAACAGACGCATTCCCTTATCTCCTGCCTGGGGAGAAACAAACACTGGCAGCTCATATGAAGGGGAGTTTCCCTGGATCTATTTGAGCTGCAGAGAGAAGCAACAGAGCCCTAATTGAATTTGAGGGAGAGAGAGAAAAGTGCAGGACTTGCAGTAGGGACATGCTGCCTGTGTTGATAGCAGAACAATCTGTACATTATGTGTCATGTCAAAGCCTACTTTCATTTAATTTACACAGAAAAGCCATCTGTTTAAAAAAAAATGTGAAGTTTAGCACAACATCCATTTGTATTAAAGCTAAATCTGCTACAGAAACATGCTGAGTCAGTGTGTTTTCTTATGGTGTTACCTCTGAATGGCTAGTTGTCCCAAACTTACTGAATAATTCAAACACAAATATTGCATATATTCTATAAATATCAACGTTGTCACTTTGAGCTGAAATATCTGGGTCCTGGGTAATGTTCTGCATATAGATCTGATTTATATTTATTTGCTATATGTAGGCTATATATCTTAGCCATGCTAGCAGTGGGGCTCTAGGGATGGCATTGTGTGCTGACTGGTCAGTTATCGCTACAAATATTGGGAAGATTTCCATGAAATACAATGTTTTTCCTGCTGACAGCCTCACTTTACATCTAGCGCCACCAGCAGGTTAATAATTTGCGTTCAGGGTGGAATATCTCCACAAATAGTGGACTGACAATGACAATCTCACCACATTTCTTTGGTAGCTTTTCTGGACCTTTCAATCGTATCACACAGTCTCAACTTTTAAGCCAACATGGGAAAGGGGTCATTAAAGGGCTTTAAACATCTACAATACCACAGCAACTGGAACATCTCCATCTGCTGAGGAAGAAAATTGTGCTGGTTGTTTCTGTCCACTGCTGTTTCCAAGGTCAAGAATGAACTTTGAATCTAACTAAACTATGGGATAAACTGGTATGAAACTGATACACATTCATGTCCCCCTCAAGATGAGTTATAATCACATTGGTGATCCCTTAATTTTTCATTCAGCATCATCATTTGTCTAATACTTCGGTTGTCAAATAATTGCAATACAAATTACATTCCCATCAGCCTCAACTGTACTTTAATGCTAATTAGCACATGTTAGCATGCTAACACACTAAACTAAGATGGTGACCATGGTAATCATATACCAAAACATAAGCATGTTAGCATGCTGACATTCAAATTTAGCTTGAGGCAACTCTGTACTTCGAGCCTCACAGAGCCGCTAGCATGACTGCAGGCTCTTGTTTCTACTTACTGTATTTCTATCCTGCTCCTTCCTATATCTCTGGTCTGCTTCTTGTGGCGCTGTAACGCAAGATTTTCCTCCTGGGGATCAATAAAGTTGTATCTTGTCGTATGTTTTCTCATTTTTGCTTTGGCATATACACGCATATCCAGCAGGGACTTTTTGTAATTCTGCTTCACTTAATGGACAACACAATCAGGCCTATCCTCACTGTGGAGTGAAAACATAAACCTAAACAGCTAAATTAAATAGGGGCTCAACTGAATAGTCTTGTCGAAATAGAGAGTGATAGAGTAGAAGAGGTGATTGAATAGGCAGAGGGCCAGAGAGGCTGTGTGAAGGAGCTGGGATCTGTGTGGACAGTCCTGTAATTGAAGGGAAGGAAAGGGCCTTAACCTAGATCAGTATCTATCATTCCAGCAGGAAAAAAGAGCTCAACACCCATATATTTCCAGAAAGGGAGAGGGAGAGAGAAACCAAGGCCTCTGACGAGAAGTAAGTCTATAAGGAGGAGGGAGAGAGGGGTGGAGGGGATGTAGAGACAGATGGACACATGTGTACGTGCGATGTTGGTTCCTCAGAGCTCTGACACAGATGGGAGAAAGACAAAGAGAGAGGATGTGAAAGTAAGCGAGAGACAATGACAGATAGAGGGAGAAAGGAGATCAACATGTTGAGATAGAGCCCTGGAGACACAGCCACCAGAGAAGCAGAGAATTATGGGAGTGCAAATTAAATTACACCGGAAGGGACAGTCAGGTCTGGACCTGCAGGAAACACTGCACATGGGGCTCTTTGTGTGTGTGTGTGTGTGTGTGTGTGTGTGAACACATGCATGTGAGCATGTGTCCATGTGATATAAACAGGTACATACAGAGATCAAAAGGTGTAAAGAACACAAGTAGGAAAGAACAAAGACAGAAAAGACCAGAAGGCAAAAGGAGGGATACAGCATGGCAATCATTTTTGCAGAGCACACATAAAACAATCATAATCACACATGATGATACACGATGTGTAACTCAGCTTTTCCACATCCCCCATTATTTTTTATTTTATGTATTTTCTTGTATATTTGTATTTTTCTGTTTCTGCTGGCAACCCTGTGCACGGTGTACTGTACAGGCCACACTGCACCACAAATGTTTGATACAGAGTTGTGCTGATCTTTGTGGCTGTAGCAGAAACACCTTGTTTGTTCACAATAATGTCAACCTTCCTTTAAATGCTTCATGCATCTCATGCATGTGTGTACAGTTTATCTCATGTTGCCATACTTCCATCTCAAATGAAGAAGGTCTGAACAAATTATTGTCTGAAAACATCAGATATTGAGAACCTTAAGCCACTGCAAAGATGGTTAGTTGACTTAATGTCCTGAAATTCGTTTCTCAGGGCACAGCAGGTACTGCCAGGCTAGATATCGCTCCCAACAATCTGCATAAATATGCCTTTTTGACAGCAGAAATGTTGACTTCTCATAGTAAAGCACTGGTGTCACTAACATTAACAATGTCTCTGTTTTATTCAAGTGTCCCAGTAAGTCATGACAGTGTGACAGTGAGCCGGCATGACCCTGAAACTGAAGCAGCTCAGTGGAATTCAGCCATCATTCATTACATATATTTACAGCTGTGATTTTGCTACTATGACATGTCAAAATGTCTTCAGTGAAAGAGGCCTATCAAATGATCGGTTTAGAGTAAGTTAATAGTAGAAGTGGTGGCTGTTGTCTGGGACTGTTAATATGGCAAAGCAGGTGGGAATCTGAAAGCCACAAGTCAAAGGCAGCATCTGATACTGAAACTTCTCTGCCCTGTCTGTGGCTCTCAGGCCCAAGCCCATTTGTAAAAGCATCTCTCGAATTTATAGTTTGATTTTAAAAAAATCCAAAATGGCTAAGTAATTTCCTATAACAGCTGGGCACTGTAGTTTTAAGCAAACATTACTCAAACAGAAGTAAATAGTGCATTTGTTGAGTATTATTTTCAGCAGAAGATTAATACACATTTGGAGCACTATGAGTATGTGGATTGACTCTAAATAAACTACTGTGCGCATTTTCATTGAAATGAAGAAATATGTCACCCGGTGCAACAGTGTGGCTCACTGATGTGTTTTTAATCAAAATGTAGTTTTTGGGCAACAATGGAGCTCTATGGCACAGAGGGATAAGCTTTATGAGGCTTTAGCTAAACAGGTAACACTTGCTAGCAGGATCAATATATTGCGGGTTTTAATCTTATCATGGGATTTGTTGACCATAAGAAAATATATACAATAACACCAGCTGTGTTCTTTCAATAACAGAAAAGTAGATCAGTATTATAACAGTTCATATGGTCATAGTGAAAACACGAAAACCTAGGCCAACATATTATTGACAGTGGAAGGAAAGGAGAGTACTTCTGAGCATTGTTGTCAAGTGGCAATGCCAAACCTCTCTTTGCATTTATATCACACATGATGGAGATCTGACTATTGAAGCAGATCCTGCATCGACCTAAGAACTGCATACAGACACTGTACTATACATACAGCTCAGCAAGTGCAACCTATCTACCTCAAAAAATAAATGTATCCTCTATATTTGCAACAATTTGCATCACCTGAGGGCCACCCACAGCCTTTCAAATCCAACAGGATTTGCTCATGTTTTTATATTAACTTTGAAAAATGTTATGTTCGTCTTATTGTCTGCAATATCTGCTTCACTTACAACAACCAAATATCCAAATATATAGGTGTCTTCTTGTTTTGTAATGAATTTTGATTTTCTTTTTCTGGCTAAGCTAACTGGCAAACTCTAGTAACACATCATTCTCTGACGGTAAACAAGGCGGGCCCAGTGCCATACACCATCCTGATGAAAACTATCTGGTTTGAATGATAATGACACATCTGTCCATGAAGATTAGTGGGCTAGTTATGTCATACTATGTGTGCAGTGTGTGTGTGTGTGTATACTGTTTATATGTGTTGATGTTGCTGCCTCTTTGTGACAGTTTCCCATCTTCAAAGCAAAGTTATTTTTTCTGTTTCCTACTTTAAATTCACCTCTTAATCTTACCTCACATTTTCCATTATTCCTTCTCCTTTCTTCTCATCTCACTGCTTGTATGTTCTTTCTTCCCAAAAACATATACAACATTGATAACACACATCACACATACACAAACACCACGTGATGTTACAGCTTCAATTCATTTAAATCACTTGAAAAGAAGCCTTGTGCAGTTGTTTAAAATGTGGACGAAGAATTTACAAGAGCGGGAGAGAGGCCTGAGATGAGAGAAATAAGAGAGATAAGAGTGAAAAGCAATAATTATTGTTTCAGGCTGTCTAATGTCTTTTTATTGTCCAGGAGAGTGGTTCTTCAAGGAGCGGTGGTTTGTGATGCAGGCCTGGGGTGCTGTGCTTTCACAAAGGTCACAAGAACACTGAAGCAGATTAGCAATTCAGATTGGGCTAAAGGGGCTAAAAGGCTGCTATAGCCCTGCCTGAGTCTGATTACATTAGCAGAGAGTAGGAGTGCAAATGCACACTACTGATTAGATGGCATAAGAAGGAAGCAGCTATAAGATGTTATAGGAAACAGGTTCATGCGCATACATATATGCATGCACACACTCACACCGACAAACAGGCATAACAATAAGGTATGACTCACAATAAACAAACATATAAACAGCACATGAGTCCACTGTGAAGGTTTATCCTCAGTATATCCTCCCACTAACTATCCTTCCTCACACACACACATGGATTATCAGCACTCACGGCCCAGCAGCCTGACCATCTGCCCTTGTACAACATCCATCTTGTAGAAATTAGTTCGGGCTGCAGGATCATTAAGACAGTGGAGGACAGTTTTCAGGAAAGATTTCCTGCTTTCCAAGGTTCGTTCGTTCCCTGACCTGTGTTATAGTGCTGTTGTGGTGATGATGCAGCTCTCCTGGCTTTGGACACATTTGATAACAACGTTCATTACAACTCCTCAAAACCTTAATGTTCAGGACAAGGAAATGAGTCAAGCTTACAATGCATCAGACACAAAAACATGTTACAGCACAGGTGAAAAGTTAATATGCCAAGCACAAACAAAGCTGTACTGTAGGCAACAGCACGTAGAGTATAACAATGCAAGCACTGTGTCTACATCAGAGACATACATTTCTATTGTCCTTGTCAGGCCACACTCCCACATGCCTAGTGTCATTAATCGTATTCCATACCTTCCATACCAGCGATTCTCAATCCTGTTAATGAAAGACCCTAACACTGCACATTTTCCATCTATCAGGTGTGTTCAGCCAAACAGGAACTCATGAGCCCACCTGACTGAGCTAATCAGGTATGGGTACAGGTGGGAGAGATGGAGAACATACAGTGTAGTGGTCTGCCTTGTTCAAGGAATAAGGTTGGTTATGGTCTATGTGTTAATAAAGTCCACTTTATAACCATGCTTCACTGCCAAACTAATTAAAACAATGGATATAATTTCATGAGTACACAGCAAAAGAAACAAGCATGTCCTCCCGTAAGGCCTTTTGCAGGGCCTTGTTTCAGCACCATGGACAGTGAGCACAGTAGGATGCACAGCTGACAGGGAGACAGGGCCTCTGCAACAGTCCAGCGCACAACAAATGAAACAGATTCAAGTGTAATTCAACCAGTGTATCCCCACCTTGTTTCCATTTACAGGTAAGTTTTCATTGTTCAGCACAGCCGAGTGGGCCTTGATGCCTGAAGTAACACAAGACAAAGTGTGTTTGTCTGTGTGTGTGAGTGTATGTGTGTATAGACAATATGGATCTAGGTATGCTATGCTGCTGACATGCACAACATGTAGTCCACAGCCTGAGATGTGTGCTCTATAAGACTGCCATGTTATTGGAACAACTAGTAAACTGGGGACAGTACAAAGCCTGGATTAGGTGCAGAAATCACTGGCGTGCTATTAACGATATTGAAATGAGCACAACTCAACAGCCCTCTCTCCCTTCGTCCCATGGAGCTGCGGTGCAAGCCTGGCCCTTACTCCAAATGTCAAACGTCACTTCCACAGTCACAGTTCACAAAGTAGTCCATATTAGAAAGATTAGACTTGGAGAGCCAGAGAAAGAGAAAACAAGGAAAAAAGAGAGGGAGAGAGAATGATGAAGGACTGCAGGAGTCTGTTGACCTGTCCTCTGGTCCCTCATGCCAGTTTCATTTGGTGCAACTGTGTGTTTGTGCAAGTCCTGACAGGCCAAATGATGCAGTGAAGGCACTGGTAGCCTGAAGTCTAAAAAATAAATACTTAAATACTGACAGATATGCCCAACGGTTGCCATGACGACTGTGAACCCACCCCCTTAAATGCACTGGCGCGTGTGTGCATGCGCGTGCGCGACCCCGGCCTCGTTAGTCCTACCTTGCATTCCTCCATGCACGTCCTAACCGAGTATGCATCCGTCTCGTATTTCTGAACCAGCAGTTCAAACTCCCGGTAGTTCTCCTCCGCCTGCTGGTCGAGACGCTGATAAGCCCGGACACACTCGCTGCATCCCCCCATGGCCATATCCAGGGTGCAATTCAAATCGTCCGGACTCGTAAACCCGTAAAACAAATCCAAAAGTGAGTAGGAATTACAAAAAGAAAGGTACAAATCGCTCAGATTCACGTACGCCAAATGTGTCCCCTTTTCCCCTCCACCGGAGAGGCCCAGGCACACGGTCTTCGCGTCCGTGAAAGTAAAGCAGTCTTTGGACAGGCTGTCGGGGTGACAGGTGTCCATTCGCCACAGAGGTTTGGTAGAATTCCCTAGAAAAATAACATCTTGCTCTCTGGCGAGACGGTGGGGGTCAGGTGATGTTGGGATATGGTGTCGGTGGAAGGAGTTTGGGTACTCGCCCATGTCCGTAATTGCAAGCCCCTCGTCCGACCGCTTGTCTCGGGTTCGTGTTAGTTTCGCCTCGGCGCAGAACCACAAGTGATCAGAGAGCAGGACGGTGATGAACAGCAGAGAGGCCAGCGACAGTCGCCATCTCTGGGCCCGCTCCGACTCGGTAAATGGCTTCTCGTTCTCTCGGGGTGCAAACCAGTATTTTAAGCCTTCATCATGCTGCCGACGCATCCAAGCACCCCTGGTCATATTTTAGGAAAGTGCTGCCCTGGCCGACTCCACCGCGGGGGCTGCTCTGCCACAATACTCATTGACTTGGGGGGAGACGGACTCCGGTTGGTTCTCCTCTGTAACGGTGGGGTGCCGTGCCTCCGCCGGTCCAGGGCGCTCCTCTATCGCGCCCGCAGCAATCGGTGCTATTCCGATCCAATTAGCGCGCCCGCACAGATTAAGCTTCGCGCTGCCGCATCCCGGTTCTCCATGGCTCTCCGGGGGGAAACGGCGTCCTCTTTGACCGCATGCCCCTCTCTTTCTACCGTCCCTCCACGGGTTTGTTCTCTCGTCGGGGGCTCAGGGAGACCAGCTGTTGCGAGCCTCTTGGTACTGATGCTGCGCGTCTGCTGCCGT
Organism: Enoplosus armatus; assembly: GCF_043641665.1. Lineage (NCBI taxonomy): Eukaryota > Metazoa > Chordata > Actinopteri > Centrarchiformes > Enoplosidae > Enoplosus > Enoplosus armatus. The sequence continues at coordinate 10,429,282 of NC_092190.1, read as the reverse complement.
TCGGTTTGCAGATTCACTTAAAGGAGAGCAACGAGCCCTTTCGATGCACGCAGGCTGGTTTCTCTGTCCCGTACCTGGGCGGAAAGCCTAGAATCCTTTCTCCCGTTGGCCATTGTCATCTTGGACCGCGGTTAAGTTGCCGCCATGTTCGTCTTGAAACACTTTTTCGGAGAGCTGGGAATGTTTGCGTCATCTCCATCGTTGCGATAGCTCCATCGTTGCGCAGTGGCGGAGCAGCTTATTACCTATGTGCACTCACACACACACACACACACACACACACACAGGGAGGGAGGGGAGAGAGAGAGAGAGAGAGAGAGAGCACAGACACATAAAGGTGGTTATGGGTGTTTTGGCTCTACACTCTGCTCCTCATGAGTAATTGTCGCCAAATATTGTCTTGTCAGTGCAAAAAATAGGTTACACACTTTTGGCGACATCTTGCTTTTGCTGCAGGATAGACGTGAGCCCATTCACGAGAACAATGCAGTTAAGACATCACACTCACTGTTCCCATATAGTCATTAAGATTCAATGATCCGACCCATTTCACACACGCAATGTAGGCTGTACATACCGCAAAGAGGAGACGGAGGTGAAATTAAGATGTGGGAAATTAAGGCTTTGACAGCTCTAGTGAAAACTAGTCAGGTTCTCTGAACAAGTAGACAGCAGCTGAACAAGCACAAGGTTTGTGCTCGTAGGTTAAACAATATCATGTACCTGTTTCCTGCAAGTGGGTCCCATCTTATCAGTTGTGTTGTGTTTGGTCAGTGGGTTTAAAACAAACACATGACTTACAGTATGGCCCTACATGCAATGTTCCTGTGTGTGTGTGTGTGTGTGTGTGTCACAGAGAGAGAACGAGAGGCAGGGAGAGATAGGTTGTAGTTGCTCTTAGGGTGCTGAAAGTAAATTACAGTATTTCAGTCCTTGAAGCTACTAATCATTGTCAGAGCGCATGGCTTGGAGTGCCACCAAAGAGAGTGTTGCTTAATGTTAATGGGCTGTATACTGGGGATAAGACAAGAGATGATTACCTGATTAATGTGTGCTGCAGGGCGGGTTACTTATTCTACAATTTGTTATTGAGGGGAGGAAGTGCTCATCTAATGCCAATCCAATTAGTTTTAGTGCAGCCAGTGTCCCTCTGCCAAAAAAAATGATGCAACAACATATTGAATAGTATGGGAATTAAACGAAAATGTTATATATTGTGTAATTTCAGCACCATGGATAGCTCACCACTTACTGTCGTCTGTGTGGAAGCTGCATTTTACCCAGTTTCCTGTCACAGAGGTTTATTTTGTAAAAACTGCCCTCTAACACAATAAAAGGGGTGTTTATTCCCTCTTGTTGTGTTGTTGATGGCGTTGCACCTTCCGCTGAGAGTGCTCCAGAGTTGTTTAAGCTAAAAAAAAATCAGAAAGCCAGTAATGTAGGTCATTTCTGTTATGTTGAAAGGAACAAGCCTTGCCACTAACATAATTTGCTGATTTATCACCAAATGTCAGCAGTTGCTCACACAAGGAGATTCAATTTGCTTGATGTTTTTGAACCCCTTGTTCTGTGATTCACCTCTGATCGTAATGGTGACTGAACGTTCACCATGCCGGGCCTGAAATTCGGTAGGAGTGCTAACTGGATTTCAAACCGCGGATGGTGTTGTGGCAAACATCTGTTGTGTCAGTGCTTGGGGTGCTTGAATGCTCATCATTCAACACTCATTGCTCTCACATATTATGTCACTGCAGGATGCTGTGATCGTGCCTCTCGGGGATAGATGTCCTACTTCGGCTGGGATTGTCTAGTCTGCCTTTAACTGTAGTTGCTCAATTTTACGCTCCGTCTTTGACCCTGTGTGTTTGTGCATGTGTGTGCCTGCCTCCCCCTGCTCTGTTCGTAGACATATGGATATAGGGGCCTGGCCAGGAGTCTCATAATGTCATTTCCAGATCTGCAATTTGATTGGTTTGAGCTGAACGCCTGACTTATGTCAGCTCCTGAGAGGTGGCCAATCAACAACATACGGAGTGTGTGTCTGGCACAGCAGAGAGTTGTCAGTTTCACACCACCCTCAACACTTCCTTACCTGAGTGTGTGTGTGTGTGTGTGTGTGTGTGTGTGTGTGTGTGTGTGTGTGTGTGTGTGTGTGTGCAAAGGAGATAGAAGTTGCGTGAGGGCAAGAGTGAGACAGAGGAGAGAGTCAGAGCCAGAGACAGTTGGGAGAGAGAGGGAGGGAGGGATGTCTGTGAGATGAATGCAGATTGCTGGCCCTTAAATCTGGAGCCATCACAGTGACAGTAAGGGCTGGCAGACATGACTCATCCACTACCCATGCTGTGTGTGTGTCCTCCCTGAAACAACTGTACATGCATGTGTAAAATTGATTGTGTTATCTCATTGTACTGATACAGTAGCTCTTGCTAAATCAAAGGTAATTGGCACAGTTGAGGGCCGTACGTCTTTTTTTTTTTTTCAATTCAAATGAAAAGCAGATAATAAGTGCATCATTCAATATCAAAACCCTTTCTATTTTTAAATAATATTCCTGTCTGGCTTGTCAAAGGCACTTGAAAGTACATTTGTGTCGTCTATTTAAAAACGTCTCATAAACAAATAAAAAATAACCAAGTGCAGGGTTCATTGCCTTTTTAGTACTTTGTTTGAAGCTGTCATTCTGATTCTGATCCAATTCCAACTATAAAAAGTAACATTCTGTTTTGTTTTTCATGAGTCATTCAAGAAGCTTAAACTAACGTTGACAGTGTTGGTTATTTAAAAAACAATATTTCATGAGCATTTTAAGTTTTTGTCAAGACCTTTTTGTACCCTGATGTCACTGTCTCGTCACTGCAATGTGCTTCCCCACCTGTCAGCATTCCTGATGGAGAGAGACAGGGAGGAGGAGAGATGTGGTTGCTAGACTAGACCTACCGACACCCAGAGGAGGATGAGAATGGGGTGAAAGACAAGAGACAGGTGACATCATCCAACTGTGCCATTCGCCAACTTCTTCACACCTCCCACGCAGCGTGGAAATGGACCTCTTTAAGTAAATCTGTCACTATATTGCTTTGCATCTCTTGTTCCCTCTTTACAGCTGGCTTTAGATGCATGCCCTTCATTCTCTTTTCCCCCCTCTTCTATATTCACTTGTTTTCCTTTTTCTTTCCTCCTTTCAATGATCTGTCAGCATTTTTTTCCTCTTTCCTAACGCCACCATCTCTCTCCATCCTCCTCTCCCTTCTTCTCCCACTCAGCTGACCCTGTACGACTCTACTGATATGACTCTTCCTTGAGCTCCCGCTCACCATCACCCTGTCTTCCTCGGTCTCTCAGTCTCACTCTCCTTCTGTGCGTTCGTCTGCCTGACGTCAGAGCGCAGAAAGCCTCTCTGATTGGTCGGAGAAGACAACACCCTCAGCCCTGGCTTACTGTTCTGAGTGGATGTTACGAATTGGCAAGAGATGTGTGATTTCAGTTTAGTAAATGATCCCACTCATGAACAAGTATAGTGTATGCACCTGCAAAGACATGCTTGTGTTCTTGTCTAGTGTGTCTCACTGCTCTTATAGGTGGTTATTCTGCTGCTCTGAGTGTGTTGATATAATTATTATTTGAACGTGAAAGCTCAGTCTTGACGTTAGGAGTAGTAGTTTGACGAAAGCATATTAACTCAAGGTCGACTAGCTTTCAACCGCATCTCACAGTCTCCATCAGCGAATTGAGTTTGCTCAGTTGTTAACGTAAGTATGGAACTTTAATATATACTGTATATTAAAAGACCAGTGTTTTTACATGTGTTATCTACATATAACTGCAGTGATGTATGTTATATAGATTCTTTTATGTATTTCTTACTTTCCAGGCAGCCATTTATTTCCATGTATCCTTTTATAGTGTGAAAATCAATTAAAATATTCTTGAAATGTGCTTGTCTTATTCCATGACAGTCATAACATCAAGTGTCTTTTAAATATTTCCTATCATCGTCGCTGAGATATATTTGAATAGTATGTACTGCACTGCCTCACAACTATAACATGACAAAAACAAATACATGGTTGTTGTTCACTGTGATGGATTGCACAACCAAGTCTGAAGAGTTCACCAATTGATTTTCAACCATATGAAGATGAATGTAAAGCAATGGGTGCCTGGAAGCTGAAAAAAATCCATGTAAAAATCTGAAACATTTCAGCATGGTTTGGCAAATGGTCAGCAGTGATGTAAAGTACATATGATTTGCCATAGATTTAAACATGCAGACTTACTGATTTGGTCCTTGCATGTATGTGAGGGGTGAATAGTGAAACAAATGTACATTGTTCAGACTGTGCAATTGGTCACTGGAATCGAGGGGGATTAAGTCGATGATGGAGATACCATCATGCAGTTCAACCTCCCACCCCACCCAGCACCACCTCTGCTCCGCCTCAGGGTTTTACTCTCCTGATCGATTGGCTCACCCCATTTCCATTCCAGGAATCCCTCAGCGGCTTATCAACACAGCTCACTTTCCCAAGGACACTGCCTATTCCCATATCCGTGATCCTGTATTCCTGGCCCATATTCCCACCGTGCAATCTGGATCTCTGCATTTACCCAGCCTCCAGCTTCAAAGGAAATGTACCTGTCAGGGAAGGCAGCTTTTGCCATGGCAAGGAAACATACAGAATACAAATACATAGAAGGGGAGACATGTTTGTGTTAGAATAAAAACTACTGATGTCAAAGCCCTTGTATTATTAGCACTGTTTGACTAGTAACTTAAACAGCTTATTTATACCCTCTTCATGCCCTCATATGGTGTTCATCTGATTTTAAATATTGTACAAACAAAATTATGTAAAACATTCTTGTTGAGAATATCTTCCAGTGATATCACTATCACAACACTTCACAACAGTTATGCGAAACACTGTTGAATATGTGCATAACATGACTATATGTATCTGTGTGTGTTAGGGTGTGTTTGTCTTCATCCTCTCTTACCCTGGTGTTACATCACTGATGGCCTGAGACTGTATCCTGATGCTCTCACAGCCTCCACACAATCTCTTGCACAGGGAATGATTGCTGTCTCTGGGAAAAGACCAGAAGGCCCTAGAAATTATGATCACACAGTGGGTTTAACTGTTCTTACTCTAGTTCAACAATTTAAAAATACTGCTGTCTCTTTAAGCAGCAAGTAAGATGCTTTTTGCACAAGATTTGAAATTTGAAATGGTCTCAAACATTTAACTAAAAATGACTTCTTATGATTATGAGAGTTATAAAGAATTGATGAGGAGGATTATTCTGTTGTTTCCTCATAATGTTTAGTGCACATGTACTACACATTATCTTCATTGTTCTAAAGTTGAGGTTGAGTTGAAGTTGAGTGAAATGTCTCAAAAACACACATTTAAGCCCCCATCAGAAAAGAAATGTTTTCACTTTGGTGATCCCCTGACTTTTTATCTTTCGCCACCATCAGGTGAAAATACAGATTTGTCAAACACTTTGGTTTATGTCCAAATATCAGCAAAACTAGTGACATTTCCACCAGCCTCAGCTGTACTTTGTGTCTATTGCTAATTAGCAAATGTTAATATGCGAAACTAAGATGGTGACCATGGTATGAACATTATACCTGCTTAACATCAGCATGTTAGCATTGTCCTTTTGAGCATGTTAGCATGCTGATGTTAGCTCGAAGCAGAGCCACACAGTGTCACTAACATGGCTGTAGACTCTTAGTCTCGTTGATTCTACAACAGGGGGGGGCACCATAGTCAGAAATGTTTAAACTCTACACAAAGTGGCTTTAAAAAAAAAAGGGATTCAACAAAGCGAATTCATTTCCTCCAACATATTTAATCAAACCAGAGATATGTAAACATTTCTGAGGAGATCTTGAATGTGAGGAGTGTCTTGATAATCACCAAACCCATGGGCCTGCTTTCTCCAGATGGAAGGAGCAGGCCCCTGTAACATCAGCTTTAGACATAGCTAGTAAACAGCAGAAGGCAGGATTTACAGGAACTCCAGGGATGAGACTGAGGCTCCACACTCCAGCAGAGAGAGCTGAGGCCAAAAGGTTTTTGTCACCAAGCATCCCTGCTGTCAACACCAACCTGAGCTGGACCTGCAGTACCTTATCCCTTCCCCAGCTGTCTATCCACCCTCATCTCCTAGTCCTCTATCATTACATTAAATTCTACTGACTCCAAAATAGAGATCAAACCGATTTGAAGTAGCTGTCTGCACCTGCACAGAGCTGTATCACTTGAATTTCGTATTCCTCGTGTGATGTGAGCTCACATAAAAAATTCATATGCTGAATTTAATGGGACAACAGATAGAAGACCTTGGATGAACCATTTATTAATGCAAAGCATGGTAAATGCTCAGTGTGTGAGCAAGGAAAATGAGCCTGGCGTTTCTAAATGCATTTGCCTCTCACTAATCTGTGCTGTCAGAGAAAAGCACCTCCTGATGAAAGGGAGATGTCTGCCCCTGGATCCAACAGGAAAGTGGGGTGGGTGGGTGGGGTGTGTGTATTCAAGCCTTTGAAGAACTGGGAGTGAAGTCAAATCCTGGCTAACATGGAACCTGAGCAGCATCCAGTGCCGAGATCCAGTCACCTCTCATCCTGTAGGAGTGGTGTGTTCACAGGAATAAACATACAGCTACTATACAGATTGTGCATGGGATGGGGCTGGAGAAAGGTCATGGAAGCTCTGCTCCAATCCCCCAGTCTCATCTCTCCTTCCCTCTCCTCCTCTCTCTTCTGCTGTGAGTGTTAGTACGCTGAGCCACCAAGCAGTCTCACTGTGTTAAAACACAGCTCACAGGGCTAATCACAGTGGTCCATACCAATTTCTTCTCTTCAATCTCTGTCTCTCTCCTATCATCACTGTCTTACTGCATAATTGCAAAAATGATCTGCAGTGGAAATTGCTTGGATCAGATACAATATATCAGCAAAAGTGAGTTATTTTACAATTAATGTGCTATTGCTTCTTTTTTGGCAGGCTTATTGCTTCTCATTTGGGACCAACTTAGTTAGCAACTCTGAATGTTGTCAGTCTGTCAGTCGGTCGGTCGGTCCACCACTTTGGTCCACAGTGAAATTTCTCAACAACTAATCAGTCGATCAACATGATATTTTGTACAGATGCAGTCATGTTCCCCGGAGGATGAATCTCAGTGACTTTGGTGATCCCTGTAGTGCCACCACAAGTCAAAGTTTTCACTTGTGAAGTGAAATATCTCAACATTTACTGCATGAATTGGACCAACATTTTGTACAGACATTAATGGCTCCCTGACAGTGGATCCCAAAGGCTTTGGTGATACCCTCTAACGCCACCATGAGGTTCACATCGGTGGTTTTGGGTGAAATGTCTCCACAACTATTGAATGGATTGCCATGAAATTTAGTACACACATGTTCTCCACAGGATTAATTGTATAACTTAGGTGACCCCCTGATTTCTAGCACCATTATCAGACCAAAACGTTCTATCTGCCGGGCTAATGACTTTCCCAACAGCCTCAGCTGTACTTTGATTTTCGTGCTAATTTGCAAATATAAGCACGCTAACATGCTAAACTAAAATGGTAACCTTGGTAAACATTATACCCGCTAATGTTAGCATTGTCATTGTGATCATGTTAGCATATTGACATTAAGATTTAGCTCAAAGCACCACTGTGCCCATGAAGCACACCCTCACAGAGCTGCTAGTCTTACTCTTAGTCTTGTTATCATGGAGATTAGCTCCTCACTTAACACTCTCTGTGTGGCTTTATTGTTTGCAAATAAAGCAATGGTTCAATCGCTATCTAATCTAGTATGCAAGGTGGTGTGTTCTGTGTGTGTGAGCCTAGCCCTGTGTGGCACTGTGCTGTACTCGGCCTAAGCCCTTACTCTGCGTCATCTATCTCATCACACAGACTGGCCGACCTCAGATGACTTTGCAGACACACTCTGCAGTCAACCAGTCACGTGCAAATCTCTCCCTCTCTCCCTGTGGTGGCTTGCTCTACTTCTGATCACAGCACACTTAGACGTAGATTTTAGAGACAATCAAACCATTAGCGACTGTTCACAAGTTGTTCCACTGTAAATTCAGTTAACCTGGGACCATGTTAAATGTAAAGATTGTGTCTCTGTTAATTGTGTTATCCGCCTATTTACAGTCCTGCTAACTGCTCCCTAAAAGCTGCTTTGATGTGAAGGAGGCTTGCTTCCTCTACAGTAGCAAGTCACAGCACACACACACACACACACACACACACACACACACACACACTCATGACCTCCTTCCTTCCTAAACAACCATCCTCTTTTCTCTCTTGGCCACTTATCCCTCTCTCTCCATCAGTCATGCTCCTCTCTGTGAGGCTCTGTAAATATCTGCCACAGACAGAGTAAAGTTCAGGAAAAGGTCAAAAGTGATACATTCTGCGCTGGCTCTGTCTACTGTGTATCAGTGTAAAACCAGAGCCTGAGAAGGTACCTCAGTGTATTATAGTTTAATCAGCTGAGATTATAAGGCAGCAGCAACATGATCTGCCTTCATCTTTCTAACACCTTCCTATCAAGTATGTAAACCATTCCTGTAACCATTAAACAGACCCTCTCAGCAATGATCCATGGAAAACCATCAATCCTTCTCACCGCAGCTCTGTAGGCTCGCTGGAGATGTGATGCATTGCACCACTGAGATGCTCAATTTAAAGGAAGGAGACTAGGAGAGAATAAATAAATGCTGAAATGATGACTATAGTTAAATCAATCAGCTCAAGAAGATAGGCATCATCTGATTTTGCAAGCTCCCGTCATGCAGTGGGACTAATTTATGGGGTCACAGTGGGGTCATGGCTGTAGCTGCAGTGACACACTGCAATCAAGCCAGGGTTCAGAGAGCCGAGGCCTGGGGAACATAAATCAACCGCATGAACTGCCACTATACACTGTTGGGTGGTGAACACACACATGCACACTCGCTCTCTCTCTCTCTCTCTCTCTCTCTCTCTCTCTCTCTCTCTCTCTCTCTCGCTCTCTCTCTCACACACACACACAGTAGGACAAAAAAAGCTATAACTCATTTATCCCGGTATCATACACTGTCATCAGGATGCACACGTTCACACACATGCAGAACACCCTGCTCTCTGCTAATTCATCGCATTAACAGTGACATTTAAAGATATCTCCCCAGTGCACAGCCGCCAGTGTAAAGTACCTTTTCATTAAGCTCTTATTGTGTGGGCCTCAGGGGTGAGGAGGGGAGGTGCCTGGGAGTGTGTGTCTCCCGGTGTGTGTGTGAGGGGGACAACAGAAAGAGAGAACAGATGGGAGAGAGACAGAGAGAGAGACAGAGAGAGAGACAGAGACAGAGACAGAGAGAGAGACAGAGAGAAGCAGCTCGAAACAGACAACAACTAAGAGCCAAGTGTGGAGATAAAGAGGGGAAGATGAGGAGGGGAGGCGGTGATATATTAACCAGCTTCACAGGTTGAAACTCGTGTCTTTAAATCACAAGGCTCCCCGAGCAATGGCTATTACACTGACTTAGTACAGGGTCATGCGATGAAAAGGGAGAGATATAGGAAGCCGGATGCGTATATCACTATATGGACTTGTATGTTGGCCCTCTCTCTCACTCTCACACGACCTCCTCTATGCAACCATTTCTGCCTGGAGTACTGACTGTGTATGGGTAAATGTGGTCATGTTTTGAAAATGTGCTATAATTTCTCCCAGGTCATTTACTCTGATTTTATAGCCACCACCTTATGTGACTTGCTGTGTCCTTGATGGGCATGTGAATGGTATCATCAGTCAGTCTGTCCAGTGTGTTCTTAAGATCTTAATTGGATGGATAATTGTTAAGCCAGTAGTAGTGCCTATGAAGCAGTGTTTTGGTTTTGTTAGACGTATTTGTCTCCAACTTAGCTATTAGTCTTTATTTGCAACACACTGCTACAGGGTCTGTTTAGAGCATGACCCACTCACACACACTGATGAATAAGTACCTTCCTCTCCCACTTGAAGCATTACTTTCTAGGCAACGATACCGTACATTAGTAAATTACAGTGTGTGTACTGGGTATTTACAGTGTAAGAACCCTCATTCTATTGCAACTTTTATTGATTTCATACCATTTTGTAAGAGCTGTAAATTTGTGAATTTTGCAGTCAACTTCTGTATTACGAAAACACCAGATCGGCCTTATTTATCCACTTTACAGATCAGTTTATTGAAGGTCAAAAACCTTAATTTGGGGGAAGAGTCCTTCACTCTTTCACATACCCATACCCACACTCACATGCGCAAACACACACACACACACACACACACACACACACACACACACACACTTATTAAATGAGAAATGAAAGATGGCCTTTCCGTCCCCACAGGATAAAACAGTAACCTTTCATCTGGACTACAACCCTGTCTGTTTCTACTGGCGACCAGAGTCTACATGTCCTCTGGTATCAGCTCAGTCAGGAGTGATCTCCCAAAACAAGTCAAACAAAGACTTATTACTGGTCTGACTGACCTTCACAAAGTGAGTGAGCTTTCTCTAAATTGAGTGAATTTGCTCTTTAAGTGGATGGCGGTTACCAACATGACCCTATATGCACTCACATTCCTACAGTTTACCCCACCTCTTGACTTCACTCAGACAATGTGGCATCATTTTTCAAGGACAGTGGGTTCTGCTTCTCTGCAGAGGCTAAAGTCTCCACAGGCTAAATTGAACACATTGTAATTACAGCATGCCCTTGATATTGCACTTTTTCAAACAGGGCTTGCTGCTGACACTATTTCATGGTTGCACCTCCTTCAGAAAGAAAATGTCCTTCACATAGAGACATGTTTTGGCTTTTCCCAATGTGATGAGCTCTGGGCACAAGGTAGCTGTTAAAATATTACTGTAACTGGGATTAATAATGACAGTAACAATGATGATGATAATTACTGTGGTGGTGGCAGCTGAGGTGGTTATTGCCTCAGGAATAGTTTGACATTTCATGAAATATGATTATTCACTTTCCTGCTAAGAGATAGACAAGAGAATTGATACCACTCTTGTCTGTAGCTGGAAACAGCAGGTGATTAGCTTAGCATCTAGACTGGAAGCAGGGGAAAAGCTAGCCTAGAAAAAATACACCTACCAGCACTTCTAAAGCTCACTAATTGCCACGTTGTGTCTTGTTTGGTTGTGGTTTTACTATGTAACTATTCTTGCCGAACAGTGGTGCACTGCCTTGAGGTTTTGTCATCGCCGTAAGGTTACCAGGCAACCAGCAGAGACTGTAGGAAGTCACTGCACCTGGCCACTGTTCTCCACCAACAAATAGTTACAGCACATGACTCCCCATGAAAACACAACTTGTCCTTCTGTTTTTGTGTGGAAGACCTGAGATACAACTTGTTTATTAGTGAGCCTTAGAGATACCGGTGGGCATGTTATTGAACTTTGGAGAAAGCCAAGCTAGCTGTTGCCCCCTGCCTTTATGCTAAGCTAGGCTAAATGCCTATGCCTGTTTTTAGCTTCATACTTAATGCATGGTCTTGAGAATGGTATCGATCTTCTCATTTCACTCTCAGCAAATAAGCAAATAAGCACATTTCTCTATTACTTTAACTTTAACTATGTGACAGCAAGATCAAAAAAAGATTGTCAAGGACAAAAGCTGGAATTTTTACTTGTTCAAAGTAAATGTGGGGAAAAAAGCACATTTGGATGAAGTGCATTAATAAACAACTTGAAGACTGTTTGATTTAGCAGCTCTGGCAAGTGACTGTTACCACTGTGGAGGCTGATCAAGTGTCTGGAAAGCCAAAGAAAGCCTTCTCTGAAAGTCATCTTTTCATCTTTATTTTTGGCATAACGGGCAAATGTGCTAATTATCTGTGTCTACCATCGGAGGAGGTTGGGCAAAGACCGAGAGATTAATGATGGCTTAGATAACATCATTCACACTGAAGATGCTGCAGATATGATAGAAGCATTAGGGAAGGTGGTGACCACTCTTTCTTAATGTCCTACTTATCATGGTGAGTATACTAAACACAGTGAGGAATGAGAATAGAAAGAGCTACAAGTGAAGTTTAGTTCATCGTTGCACAAAACAAAGTGCCTCTGTATTGTTGTTGCTCCTTTATTACCTCACTGAATGGCTTTGGTTTTGGATGGTTGTTTTTTTTTAACCGCACTCTCCAAATCCTCACCACTCCTTGCACTTATAGAAGACGGGTCCCAAAATTCCAGTAGGAGCACACACTCATAGACACATTTGTGTGTGTACGCACACAAACCTATATCTGCAGGTTAATTAGAGTAATAGATATCATCATAGGTGTGACAGAAGGTTTATTTACAAGGGAAATGAGATACATGTAGCCTTTATTAAATGTCTGGCTCTTCACCACAGGAGGCCTCCTAATTGCTGCCTGAGACATACAGCAATTTCCAGCAATTTATTCCTGGCAGGCATAGTGTATACAGCACTCTTTACTGTATGCCCACAATGCCAGGTAGGCCTGCCTATTTCACTTAGCTGATTAGGCCAATGTGCAATCTCATTAAACCTTGTTGACTGACACTAGAACAGAGCCATAGGAGCTACAGAAGCTCTTGCTTTGTTAATTATGAATCAGCATGAAAGAAAAAAAAGGCAATTTAAAGGGAAATTTCGCCACGTTTTATGTGAATGTCCAATCAGTGTTGGTGGTAGTCAATTGAAGCAATAAATTCCTAAGTATGTGCTTTACTGACAGAGAAAACAGAGTTCTCCTGCTCGCGGAGAAATCCTTCCAAAACTGCCCACGCTGACATTCATTGCAGCATAATTAATTCAGGTTATGTTGCTATCGGAGGGCAATTTGAGCAGAGGCACCACCAGTCGCTGTTTGCTCTCTGCAGCTCAGGTTCTGGATGGCCTCTCAAATGAATACAGCTGAATATCAGAGTCAGCCAAAACACTGTAAAATGTATCCTCGTCCATAACATCCTCCACACTCATATTTTGGTATGCCGTTTTCGCTGTTGGAAACGAAGCTAGTTTGCAATACAAGCGTGCAAGCACTGTTGCTGGAAGAACAACAGATTTTGCAGGTGCACCCCAGAGACACAGCGAACAACTACTGCAGGCGTTTTTCACATTACATCCCTAACTCTGATAGATAGAGGTAAGGTTGAAAATCTGCGAAATGGCCCTTCAGTGTTGTACTGCACTGACAGGTAACTTCTGGCTGTATTTGCCCCCTCCTGTGTTTAAAATGAAGAGTTGCCATTATGTAGCTGTCCTCTCTGACTCAAAGCAATGCTCTGTCTCCAAGGTGACAACACATTTACATTGTAGCCATGGACACCACATCTATCACCTCATGCATGTCATTCAGTGACTTGCAAATCAAAGAGAGGCCTCACTCATGATGATGTCAGAGGAGCTCAACTATGTCTTTCCCAAACCCAGCAAAAATGCAATGCCAGCAACTCTTGCACATGGAGACATAAAGTCCCAGTGCCACTCATAAAAGATGCTGACTGACAGAAAAATCAATGCGTATCAATAGCTTGCCCATTGGGTGCATGGCGTGAGGTGAATGATAAGCATGTCCCTTGGCTCGATGATATGATATTCCCAGCCAGGTCATCACAGTCACTCCTCGTTCTGTCGCAGCTCTGACTTTGTATTATTGAGCTTGGGCCCTCCAGCTGTTTAGGGTGCTATATTTCAAGTAATTGAGTCGTGGGAATACGAGAGTGGAGCCACAGAGTGTGCATGTGTAAGTGTGTATGAGAGTTGGAGTCTGTGTCTGTAATAGATGTTTTGACTGACATGTCAAAGGTAATTGAGTTGTAGGTAAGAGAGAGTGAACTTGCCAGCTGTCAGTCTCTTATAAGCTGAATCCATCAGAATGCAGCACTCCTTATAACCTATACAGACAAGTGTGTGTATGTGTGTGTGTTGCGTGTGCAGGCCTGGTATGCATTTCATAGACACTGCACTTCCTACCAGGCAGGGCTGCAGCCATTGAAAAGGCCACTGCAGTGTAATTCTGTGTTTTTAGCTTTTCCCTTTTTTAAAACAGAGTCTGAATAATGAATGGAGTTTGAACATGGACATAATCTTAAAGTCAGTCTGCTCAAGTTGAAAAAATACTCATCCTCATCCCTCAGTCTGGATGATTTAGTTCAAAGAAACCATTTTCCCTTTAAAGGCTCGTTTTCCACGTGTATTCTTACATTAAATTGAGCTCTGTGAGGGTTTTACCAATAAAAATTGAAAAAGACTGAACATCTGCACACATGCCAAAACCTTTTAAGTGTTGCTCCTTGTTGTGATACAAGCAACAGTGCAACAATGAGCCTGGGCTGATGCAGGTCATCAGCTGGGGCTCCGGAGGTTTTCACCAGTGTGAAAAAATACACACAAACGGATACGCCTGAATGTCAAATCCTGCAGGTTACCTGGTGGATTGTCTGCTGGCCAACCACAATACATAGATTACATCTTTCTGTTGAGATAACAGTTTGTCATTGTCAGTACATAGGTAGTTATCATACAGTATACAATGGTCACGTCATCCTATACATGTGGTCACATCATAACCACCTCCTTCAGCCAGTGTCAGCATCTCTGACACAATAATAGATAACACACATTAACCATATGCTTTCATACGCCAACTATATTTTCGGTGTATGCCTATGACGTTTTTAGAATAGAAAAGAACATGCTCCATCTAGGCTTTTGATGCTGACTTCACCACAGAATCAAATCAACAAACCTCAAGGACAGAGCTGAACAGCCAACAGCTGTGCTAGTCTGCACATAATCTGTCTGTCTCCTCCAAGGTCACTGAGTGTGAGCAAGATGTTAAATACAGAAATACCAATAGGAAACCTAGAAACATCAACATATAATATTCAAGTGTCTATTTAACAAACCTTTTGCTTCATATTCCCCATGTCATGTTTTTATTTTCTGATTAGTTTGATAGATCATCGTATGATTGTATATAAAGTCATTGCCAATGTGAGTACATACAACCACAATCAGTCAGCACAAATCCTTAGTTATCTTGCCATTGTTCATTTTGTTGACCTCACCTTATACAAGCAATTGTTAGAGCCTAGGTTAAGTCATTCTCCCAGGTAAACAGGAACTGAGATGAGCGTTGTGTGCAGGTCGACATGCTTTCTGCCCTTGCTGTTCTTTCATCGAGGTACATTTCATTCAACGACATTTCTCTCAGCACCCTACTTGTCAGCAGCCCAGTGTGTTATGGCTGTCACATCTACAATTTGACCCACTTCTGTAGGCTGTGAAATGTGTCAATTCTCCACCAACACATACAAAAAAAAACGTCATCACAACAGTGGGCTAACATAGGCTGTCGAGTTATACATTGATTTGTAATCAGGATTTAGGAAACAAAAGTCTTTACCTTAGTGACCAGTGATGATTCTTGTAGGCCTACATCAACATTGAAAACTCAACAGAAAAAAAAACAACTTCCTGTCTTGGCTTTATATCATGCATGAATGATAGCTACAGTCCCATCTATTTGTGCACTATAACATGGCATTGCAGATTATTCATTAAGCATTTCAGTAACTTTAATTTTGGGATTAACCTTCACTTTGGGAATTTTCTGAATTATATTCTTTCTAAGAGCAGCACCTGGTGGGCAAAACTCGAATAGCACATGCAATGGTGATTGCTCAACTCTACGTGTGGTTTATGGATCAGATTACTTCAAATTGAGGCAGGAAATAAAAGTGAAGATTTGGTGAGTGAGTTTTATAGTTACAAAGACTGTAAATATACAGACTATGTGCAGGTTTTTACTAATGGATCGAAAGATCCAGTAACAGATAATACAGGTTCTGCAGTTGCAGTTCCTAGCCAACAAACTTCAAATATCTTAAGTGTGTATACTGTTGAGTTGTACGCCATTCTGATGACAGCAATGGGTTGAACACATCAAACCAAACTAAGTTGTAGTAGTGACTCAGTCTCTGCTCTGCCCAGTCTTAAATCAGGTGCATCCAGTAATCACCAGGAATTACGATTCAAAATAAGGGCAATACATTCAAGAGTAATAAAACAAGGCCCTGAGGTCACATTCATTTGGGTTCCTGCTCATATGGGCATTCTGGGTATTGAGTGGGTGGACAAACAAGCCAAACAAGCTGTTAAAAATAGAAAACATAGACATCCATATTAAATGTTCAAAATTAGAGAGAAACAGCATTGTATGGAAGAAAATCAATAAAGCAGCACCGGGATCAGAAGATAATTGAAATAATGGAGGTAATAATGACTAGATTAAGAAAAGGACAAAGTAATCTGAATGGCACACTTCACATTATAGAGAAGCATCACATCAGTCAGTGAACAGTGTCAGGTACCAGAGACTGTAAAAGATGTACATGTTAGTTGCAGGAAATACATATCAGAGAGAAAGGACATGATAGAAGAAATTAAAAGATTCAGGCTATCAAGAGCAGGATTAAAGAGCATCCTGGAGTATGGTGGGAGTGGACAAGGCAGAGGATGTTTGGTCAGCTTCCTAAGGAGAACAGGACTGATGGGAAAAATCCAACCGGACATTGTAGGAGTTAACTGACTCCAGAAGATGGCAGTAATGCAGCTTTAAGGATGCCAGCTGTCGTTAAACCTCTAAGAGGAAGAAGAAGAAGAAGAAGAAGAAGAAGAAGAAGAAGAAGCAGAAGAAGGAGGAGGAGGAGGAACCTTGTTTCCTGTGCTGAGCCCTACACGGAACTCATGAAGGCTACACTACTAATGCTAACCAGCTGTGTAGCTAGCCTGTGTAGCCGGTCCTTGCTGACAGTTACTCACCTTGCGTCCTCACCAGTTAACTTTCACTGTAATTTACTTCACTGCTACAGAGCTGAATGACAGTGACTGTGCTGTCTATGCGTTACTATTTTGTAAAAACATTCGTGCAGCTGAGGCGCTAAAAATGAGAGAAGGGTGAGTATGTGGCTACCTTGCTAACCATTGAAGACATAGGTGGCTAATTTAAAACGCTTTAACAATGCTGAAAGCACTAGCTACTATGGGAGCTAAAGATAGCTTGACAGTTAGCATGGTTATTACGGAGCTAACCCGCAGCAAGCTAACTATAATGTTAATTTTAATAAGGTTTGGTTCGGTTTTATGGTCAGTAACTTCAAACCTTGATGTTTCGCCGTCTCTGGTTTGACAGCTTGTCTTGACAGTCCAGAAGTAGATTGCTTAGTGATAGCTGCCGGTAACGCTAAATGTTAGCTGGCTAACGCTAACGTTAACTGTCAAAGCACTCCTATCGTCTGTGCTTTTCACCGGGCTCACAGAAGCTGTCACCATCTCTTCCTTGAGGGTGGGGTCAAGACGTTTTTTAGTCTTGTATTATTTATAAATGTATCCTCAGATTGTTCCCAGCAACATGAACGCTAATTTAATGTCTGGTGCTCATTCCTGGTCCTGGAGAGCCCCACCGCTGCTACATCTGTTTCTACTTTGCTCACACCTGGTTAGGTGAAGTTGGGGTTTACAGTTCATCAAGAGTTGGCTGACCACACCTGATCCACCAAATCAGGTATAGGTACAGCAGGGAAAGATGGGAAAAAAATGCTATGCTGGGGCTCTCCATCAGGCGTGACCACCACCTCTATGTGCTTGTAACAGACTTACAGACAAGTGTTGGTTAGGATTGATTCACTTGCAGTTGTTCCAGGCACACACATACATAGATGGTATTTCAAGGAGTTTTGCCCCTAACACAGCATGGAAATTGACAGTACTGTTCCCAGTAGCTGAATGGTTTGAGTGACAGAATCAGTAGCACAAAGCGGTTTTTGATTATGAGGGTGTTAATCTGGCTGGAGTCTTTTAATGTATTTAATGGCCATTGTGTAAGGCCCTCTGCTTTGAATGGGTCATGTTTAACCTGAGTATAATGCTTTACCTCAGTATGAAATCTATTGACACACTGCTTCCTTTAATCTCTTAGTTGTCTTTACTTTCAATAGCCCCTGAGAGGTGGTAAAGTTAGTCTCACACTAACCTAAAATTGAGTTTTCTTTTCCTCTATTGTTTGGCTTGCATCAGATCAAATATGAATAACATTTTATAAAATAGACGATTCAATAAATTACATATACTGCATATTAATTTTGTTGGTGATTGTTGGTGTAGCTAGCTAGAAGGATAGGATAAACAGGATTGCATTCCACAAACCTTATGGAGTGCATCCATTGATTGGATGAACATTAACAGGTGCCAAGTTTTATGGTCAGTCATTTCTTGCATAAAAATACCAGATAGTTAATGATTTATAGATTCTCAAATGTGAGAATTTGTTGGGGTTTTTTCTCATTGACATCATTGTACCTTTTGGATTGTTAAATAGGCTAAGCAATTTGTAACCATCACTTTGGGCTCTGGTAAATTGTGAGGGTATTTGTCATTAATTGATAATTAATTTAATGTATTTTGTTTTTTTAAATATATAATTTATGTTCTTTGTCTGACCATTTCTAAAACTAAAACTGTTTTTCTAAATCCTTGATCATGTACATTTATATTCAACCACTTTCCCTTTCCTCCCCTGTACTCTTTCTTTACAGAGTGTGTGTCGCGTGACTCAGCTCTTGTGAAGCCATGGAGAAGCCCTGGAGGCTGTGGGGTGCAATGGAGCGTTGTACTCTGACTCTGGCCTCCTGGTCTTGGGGTGCTTGCAGAGTCTCCCTTTTGGCCCTCATCCTCACCTTCCACCTGTATGGAGGATTCTTTCTCCTAGCTCTTATCCTAGCCTCTGTGGCGGGCATCCTCTACAAATTTCAGGATGTGCTCCTCTACTTCCCTGACCAGCCTTCCTCCTCTCGCCTTTATGTTCCCATGCCAACAGGAATCCCCCATGAGAATGTGTATATTCGCACCAAGGACGGCGTGAAGCTCAACCTCATCCTGCTCCGCTACACAGGAGGGGACACACCTCCTGGAGTCACCCCTGGCAATCAAAGCAGCCCCACTTCCTCTGCTCCACCTACCATTCTTTATTTCCATGGCAATGCAGGTAATATTGGTCACAGGGTGCCAAACGCCCTGCTGATGCTGGTCAATCTGAAAGCCAATGTGGTGCTGTTGGACTACCGTGGCTATGGAAAGAGTGAGGGTGAGCCCAGTGAGGATGGGTTGTACCTGGATGCAGAGGCCACACTGGATTATGTCATGACCCGTCCTGATCTGGACAAGACTAAGGTGGTACTATTTGGCCGCTCACTGGGGGGTGCCGTGGCTGTGCGCTTGGCGTCAGTCAACCCTCATCGTGTAGCAGCCATTATTGTTGAAAACACCTTCCTCAGCATCCCCCACATGGCAGCGACACTTTTCTCCTTCTTGCCCATGCGCCTGCTGCCCTTGTGGTGCTATAGGAATCAGTTCCTTTCCTATCGGCAGGTGGCACTGTGCCGCATGCCCTCGCTGTTTGTGTCTGGTCTGTCGGACCAGCTCATCCCACCAGTCATGATGAAACAACTGTATGAGCTGTCTCCTGCGCGGACTAAACGCCTGGCTATCTTTCCAGAGGGCACACACAACGACACGTGGCAGTGTCAGGGCTACTTCGCTGCCTTGGAGCAGTTCATGAAAGACCTGCTGAAGAGCCACGCCCACGAGGAGAGTGCTCAGCCCTCAGCTAGTGTCACCATTATTTGAAAACAACAGTCAGGGACTGACTGTTGACTACAGGTTATAGGCTGGAGGAAGTGAAGGCTGTCACAGAAATGCATTGGTTGGACTTAATTGATTTTTGGAAAGAATGTAAATTTTTTTATGCTTTGTCTGGGTTTTTATTTTATTTCACTCTTTTTACCTTTCTGTAAATGTAACATTTGTTAAAATGATTGAACTATTTCAAGGTTTTAAGAGAGGGTAACAATGCCCTCATGGGTTCTTTTGTGTTGCAGCTATGAATGCATGTATTTATGACCTTAAATGAATGAAGCCAGAGCATACATGCCCACACTGCAAGACATGTCATTACCACAAAAGAATCTGCTGTGATGGGTGTACTGAAATGAATTAAAATCACTGAAACAATTGCTCATAATTGAATTACCATTTGAGGACCTACAATATTTCAGTGAAAACTGGAATACTACTGGAATTAAAATTACACTTCTTTCGATATATAGAAAATGAGACACTGATAGTATGTAGGCTTATACTGTATATATATATCTTTGTTAATACATTGCACTTTTGTGTTTCCAAGTGATAAGTTATGTGGGCTAACATCTGAGCAGGTGCATAAGGATGTTTTTTTTTCTCTCCCCCTTGGTGAGGAACATTAATATTTAGTGTACTTGCAGCAGCTTGGCATGACATAACATTGTAGTGATCAATATTTATACATACCCTTGAAAGTTTTGTCTGGCACAATAGCAAAATAAAACTTGCGCTGTTGAACAATGCTATGATGAAGTGGTCAGTAAGATAACGTCGACATGTTTATTACTTCTGCCAGCAGAAATAAGTTTGTGAAATATTATTTCCTGTTAAACTACATCTGTTTCAGTGCGATTGGGATAAGCTGCAAGATTACTCTCCCGGTTACTGTGTCCAGTTAAAACAGAACTAGCACACAGGATAGACTTTACTCTCAAATGGGCTCAAGTTGCTATTGAGCAACTTTGGCTGCTGTAGTTTGGTCTGTGTGTGGTTTGTTATTAAAGGATGGGTTCTCTTATACATACTTATGCCCATATGTAAACTGAAAGAGTTATTGGTCGCTGTAATCCTCCTGTCCACACTGACCATGAAGAGATACTTTTCTACATATAGCCATTGGAAGAAATGGGGGACAAAATACAGTCCTCTTTTTATGCAAGAAAATATTCCAAGGTTGAGCAGAAGCTAATATGAGCAGTCAGCAGTTTGAGTAAAACAAACCAAGTGGGTATTTCCAAGGTAAAGTCTATAGAGTAAAAAAGTATCTCTTGTGTTACTATTCCTCCACTCAGATCAACAAGGAAACGCAGTCTGGCAAATTCCAAGAGACATTTTGTGTAAAAAGTCTCACAGCTGAAGCCTCATATTAACTCAGTCTGAACTCTAGAATGAATTTTTACACGGAAAGAGGATTAGAGGACACTTGAATCGCACTAGGAAGAGATTTCAGTGCAGACAGGAGGAACATTTGGGCATGTGAGTATTGTGTTAAGATAGTTTGGGAAAAAATCTTGAAATAATTGTGAGCATTTTTAATCAAAAGTTGTGATTATTTGTTAGCTATTATCATCAGAATCATCATTGTTAATCAAAGGATTTTAGGTTATCATCTCACCCCATGCTTATGTGGCAAAATGGCTTTACTCACTTGGAGGGCTTTTAATGAGCTAATTAACCTTTCCTGCACGTCTTCCAGGGGGTGGAGCAGAGCCTGGCGATTAAAACACCGTTAATCTGCTCTTGCTTTCCAAATGCAGCATGCTGCACTGCAGTGGTATCAAAGCCATTTGAATACAGATCTCCTTAGCCATATTTCATACTGTTTGTAAACAGTATGCTCAACAAAATTTAACAAACATAAAAAGACCAAATTTGTTCGTGTCAATGTGATAACAACTTGAAAAATGGTCTAAAGGCTGCTATGAATGTAAATTGTGGTCTGAAATTAACAAGTGTGCTTTATAAGAAGTGTATAGACAGTGGCCACCAGTGGCACAGAACAATTTTTGTATTATATCAAATCCATAAGCTGAGTTCGTTGCGTTCAATTTCATCATTTTTATCCCATCATATGTTGACAGAAGGTTCAGCCATGTGACTATACACAAATTTAGTTTCACACGCTTTATTTTACACACTTCTGCTGTTAGTTTGCGCTGCACCATCTCTTCATTCAAGAAAAGACGCAAGAACTTGTCACCATTCGCTTGATTTATTGTTTTGTTGGCTGGCCTAAAGCAAAATGAATAACTATTGGGTTTTTATCCTCGCCAAATGTATTGCTGTTGTCCAACACCCTGTGGATGAAAACAAATGGAATCAAACTGAATGTCTGTTCATTTTTTTTATAAAGAAAATCATTAGCCAGGTATTGTGCAAAAGCACTATGGAACATATTTTTATATGTTCACATGATTGTGAATAGAGTGAATCAATGCTGTTGAAAGGGTTTGTATAATTTGGAATTTGCATTTGCAAGCTGGCATGTGATTACTTTCAGTCTTGGCAAATTTCTGTAATGAACCTGCACAGTGTTGACATTGTTTGTGTACATCTACCATGACTTACAGTGACTCATCGATGGGGACATCCGAACAGTCAGACATCTGAATGATTCATCTTTATCTTTAGTATGAAGCAGTCAGTTTGAGGGATTTTCCATTTTAGAGTAACGTTTCTTTTCTATTTCGAAACAATGTTGACAACTTCTTTTGTAAGCACACATTTTCACTTTCTATTTTCTGTACTGTTACATGCAATAAATTGATACATTAAAATTGCTTGTCTTGTTTGATTTTTTTGTTGTAAACAAGCTTTTTAATGCAGCAGTTCCAAATTCATTTTCATGTAACATGGCATCACTTCACTTTTTATATTCTGGTAATCGCAGTTTGTTTTGCTATGTTATGTTGCCGTTCAAAGTCATTTTTGCACTTCCTTCTTTCAGTACGTTTTGGCTGTCAAATTCAAATGTAAGGTGTCATTAATGAGGTCTATTTCTCCTTCTTAGTCTGAAGTCTCTCCCCCTATTTCCATATCAGACTGTCACTCCTCTAACTGCCAAGACTGTCCTTCCTGTTTCCACTCAGTAACGATCACACGGGTTATTTGTTATAAAAGGTGGAGAAGCTGAATTTTCCGTTTTGTAATTTTGAAGTAGCAAGATTAAGAGAAAGGAGGGAGAGATTTGTCATTGCCACTGGTCAGGCAGGAAGCTGTGAGCGTGGTTAGCGGAGCGGAACAGTAGAGGGGAAGCTGCTATGTCCTTTTTTGTACTGTATTCGTTCTGCGTAGTCCCTCAGACTAAACTGGAACCGGCTACTGAAGGACAAAAACGAGACTTAAGGAAGTCATTGGAGCTTTTAGACTGGAACTAAGGTAAAGCTGTGGGCTCCAGAGAAAACATTGTGTGAGAGACACAAACATACACCATTCCTCGCATATGTGGCAGCGTAGTTCAGGCCTGAGACCAGTCATGCTGCCAGTGTGAGCTCTCGGGAGATTGTATGGGCCCCGCGATGGCAGTTTTGGCAGGTGTGGAGCCTGGGACTGGACAAAGGGCAGGTAAAGGGAGACTGTCCTGGCCAGTTTTCCTGCTGACGCTAGCTGCTGTCACCTCCTCCTCTCTTTCAGCTTTGTCCCTGTACCAACTGGTGGCTCTCAGAGCTGAGGTAGAGGGACTCAAATCAGAGGTCTGTCGCAGGAGAGAAGAGGGACGAGAGGTCAAGCATGGAGGCCAGGTGAGAGACAACTAGTCCTTAAGAACATAACAACCACCCTATCTGCACAGGGTTGTAAAGACAACATTTTACTATCTTTCACCGGCATGTATTGTTTTTGTAAGGACTTTATCGCGTCTGTTCAGACTGAGAATATCAGCAGCAGGAGAAGCAGCCAAGAGCCCCTGCAACAACCTGGGTCTCAACATGGTTTCACCCTGATAAGGAGGAGAAGACTGGTCTCTGGAACAGAGACATTAGGTAAGACATGGTCGGCTGCACCCGAGCATTGTTATTGTTTATTCATATAGCTCAAAATCACAAAAGGAGGGGGAGAGGGGAAAAACTCCCCCAAAGACATTGTCCACTTTAAAACAGACTCGTAGCCAAGTGTGAATGACTCATCAGCTTTGGTGATAAGTCTGATGCGGTGAGATAGTGCTACCATCTATTACTAATCATTATTAAAACTAATGGAGTGAATGTGCTCACCATCAGCTCAAGCTATTCTCACAAATATTCACAGTGAACTGCTGCTGAGAGCTGACGTTGTAAATGGAATCTTGCCCAAAACGGAAAAAGGGAAGGAGCAGAAGAAAAAGAGACAGCCGTGGAATAAGCAATGTGCAGATTGTAAGGGAACTGATGATCAGTTTTAACATGTCTCAATTTCTCTTTTGTCATAGTCTCTCAGCCTTGCCTGCAGTTGTTGGCAAACAACAGCAGGAAAA
The DNA here is from genome assembly GCF_043641665.1 of Enoplosus armatus. Taxonomy (NCBI): domain Eukaryota; kingdom Metazoa; phylum Chordata; class Actinopteri; order Centrarchiformes; family Enoplosidae; genus Enoplosus; species Enoplosus armatus. Next base: position 10,405,067 of record NC_092190.1, on the reverse strand, counting down.
CCTTCAGAAAAGGTACAGTACAGTATGCCAGACCTGGGACAGCTTGGTGATTAGTAATAGTTTTTTATTTGGATTTGATGTTGTTTTTATTTACATTTTTCATATTAGTTTTTGTTTGGAGTTTACATTAAATATACTCATTATTACAGAGTAAATATATATATATAAACATACATGCATCGACTCCAGTAACTGATTGAAAATAGGTTGACTGTTGGAATAGATTTTTACCTTTAGTTGCTTTGACATGTTTGCTGATATATTCTTATTTCTTGAATCAGAATTTTCCTCGGCGCCGTACACAGGTATCCCCTGGCAGGCTGGGCTAATGAGAGGCTCTGCCCTGGAAGTAGATGGAGACAGCATGTTAGTCAGAGAGGAGGGCTTCTACTTTGTGTACAGTCAGGTAGGTCTGTTTGTTGTCATTTTACAGTTTTTCCACAGGGGGGTGCTGCTAGTCTGTTTGCCAATCACCAGATTTGACAAAGGAGGGGAACAAGTCCACATAAATTGCAGGAAACAGGGTGTGCTCAATCTAAGCATGCAGTTGGTTAACAGACCTTGAAGAAAGGTCAAATAAAGATGAGAAAATGCAAATGATGCGTGCATGACACATGAAGTAGCAAATGGTATACCATCCACAAGACTGTTTATACATGTTTAAACCCATGCCTGCACCATACATCATAGATTTAACCCAGTATTTTGGATATCCTCAGGTCTACTACATGGACACCACCTTTGCTATGGGACATGTGGTGATCCGGAGGAAGAGGAATGTGGTGGGAGACGAGCCACAGTGTGTGATCCTGTTCCGCTGCATACAGAATATGAACCCTGTGTACCCTTACAACACCTGCTACACAGGAGGTGAGCCTGTGTTATTGTTTACGTCCAGCTATGTTCACCCGTTTTACAACAGTTGTTATGGAAGGTCAATCAGCATGTTTCAAACGTGTGTGTGTGTGTGTGTGTGTGTGTGTGTCTGTGGAATGGCTGCATGTGTGTGTCAGTAGTTGGGCATGAATGATAGCGGTTTGTGGCAGGAAAAAGGGAAAATGGCTGTTCAAGGTCTGAGGTGTACATTTGCATCACTCAGGTATTGTGAAGCTGGAGGTTGGGGACCACTTAGAGCTGCTGATCCCTCGTTCCACAGCCAACGTGTCCCTGGATGGAGACGCCACCTTCCTGGGTGCTGTCAAACTGGCTTAAAGTGTGTCACCTCACTTTGGGCCCGAGGGATGCTGTTGTTGAAAAAAACTGAGCAACTAGGCACAGTTCTGGTGACCTCGCCTGACTTTGGGTGTTGTGAGAAGAATATAGGAAGCAGCCATTTCTGTGCTGGCTGGATGATAGACTGTGTGGCTCATAGCTTGTTCAGCCTGAGGGGACATGAAGGATACTATGAGTTGATAACATAGTCTTTACTCTTAAAAATGTATATATCTTATAGCTACAGCTGTATTATGGTAATTTCTACCACACATCAAGACAAGATATTAAAATAGAGAAGTAAGTAGTTTTTCTTCAAATAATCACAAACAAGGTCCTATTTGTGAGACTTGTCTTTGTCCAGCTTGTAATAGATGTGTTACTAGTGTGAAATCATTCTTGTACTGTTTTGATCACTAGTCTTTGCTCCTGTAGCAGCAGCAGCATTACTGTGCCACTGAAATATTCTCATATGCTTTATTATTTTAGATATTTGAACATAAACATCTGAATGCCATAATTTGATTTACCTACATATGTCTGACTGATTGAAAATTCAGATGCAATAAAGTGACAGTTCTTGCACAAGAAATGACATCATCTGGAATCTGGGTGGAGGTTGTTGTTCCTTTGTTGGCCACTAGAAAGAAGGACTTGGTGGAACATCCTCCGAGGCAGCGGAGAGATGGCTATGGTTGAGCAGGAACAGTCGAAATTAGGTAAGAGAGCCTACTTTTAGATTGAGGCAAAACTGTATAGGCGGATGATGTCTGCATATTCAAAAGGAGCTACTCAATGAATTTGTAATGCCCGAGAACCCTGGAGGAAACAGCAAAATATCCTCAATGGATGATTCTTCTGTTAAACTAGACGCAGAGGGAGAGCTGGGACACCTGGGGCAGACACATTTTGGCCAATGGATTATTTTGACTTTACCCATGACTTTATACAAATTTTCATGACCGAACATTCTGTGAATTCTGTGTATACGTTAAATTATGCATTATATGTGGCGTCACAATTAACCTCCATAATATTCAGAGTATATTATACAGTAGGACTGGCTGATAATTCAATGTTATCTTTAATGGATTTGTCATTATATTGTGACAGTTATTTTGCAAACTTATGCAAATTAATGAATCAAATCAAAACAAAATTAATTATTATAGGTTTGTTTTACACAGATACATTTGGCATTTCATGATAAATATAGATAATGGAAGATGGCAGAAAAGGCTGCCATTTTACTTTTGCTTTTGTTTTGGAGTTCAGGAACAAAACAGATTTTGAAGTAACTTCATCTAAGTTTTCTTTGTTCGTTTTTAAGGATCTGAGTGTTTTGACAAACGCAGACACCGAAAAACATGTTGGTGATCCAACTTTTTTTTACTCCAAAATTTTTGTGAGAAAACATATACATTAGTTTGGAGTAAAAAAAAAATTCTGATAATTATACAAAAATGAAAAAAGATCACATTCGGGGACAGACAACCCCAAGGGATTTGGGGCAAAATGCCCAAGGGACATCCTCCACCGCCACAATATGTTTCTAGTGCAATTTTTGTTGATGTGTAAAAATGAACAAAAGACACAAATACCATCATCTCTGAAAAAAACAAACTGCTAACTAAAATTAATATTCAGATAAAAATAATTTGTGAAGAATAAACTGTAATTTAAACTGTCATAGTCATAGAAATTGTGACATAGCAAAATAGCTTATTTAAATAACCTTTTAAAAAGATGTTATTCTATTCAGTGTAAAAGAGTACACAATATCACAAGATGCCCCCCTTTATTGCCCCAGAGAGGCATCTTGGGATATTTTCCAGCCTGATATTTTCTAACTTGTTAATTTAAAAGGGGGTTGATGTTTAAATTTTACTTTGGGGTTCTCCCCTACCTGCCACACTCCCGTCTGTTTCTCCCTCTCTGTGTAACACACACCACACACACCACACACCCACACCCACACAGGCCTTCTGTCCGTTGGGGCAAAGAGTTAGACAAAGCCCAGTGGGTGGTCACTTCTTCACTAGGCATTTTGCCCTTGGAGTCATGGCTCCGTTTGACAAGAAGAGAGCCCAAAAGAGGGGGAGGGAGGGAGAAAGTCTGAAATAGAAGGCTGAGAAAGACAGATTTCAAATGGACTTAATGGATAGCAGTAGCCATGAGTGGAAGAGCCAGCGGAAGAGAAGAGAGAGGCTGTGAAGCTGAAACAGATCGAGAGAGCAGGGCAGGCCTAGCGTACTACAGCCATGGAAGTCTGAGACGGTCTTTGATGATCTGGTAAACAGAGCAGGCGGCTGTACAAACACCAATCGAGCAAAAGGAGAAGGAGGAGAGGGAGGAGGGTATGACAGACCTCTCCCATAAATGTGTCAAGCATGATGCTCCCCCTCCCTCTGGGCCAGAAATGTCTTTGTGTGGTGCCATGGTGACGGCTGGTGTGTTGGCGGAAGCTGATGTCATTGTGGGCCTCGGCTCTCAAAAGAGAAACCAGCATCTGAGCGGAGAATCAGGAAATGAGACCTGCTGTGTACACATGCTGGCCCTGTGTAGAGTTCACACACTCACACACATGTTGCGAGTACACAGAGTGGTATTATTAAACCCACAAAAAAAGGGATATACATCACATATACACTGTAAAAAGGGACAAAGAAAGTCATAATATTTACAATGATTAAGTTGTGCTTATCGCATAAGTAATAGTTTGAGCACAATTTGCACTGGAATATTGAACGTATTAAAAGTTGAATGGTTGTCACACTAATATCCAAAACATCTGCTAAGTGTAAAGACTGCATCAGACCAATCTTTATATATCCACAGGAGCTAAGCAGAATAACCTCATTATCTAGATTTAAAATATTTTTTTGCATGATATTAGTAACTTTCTCAAGATTACAGAATATTTTGCTTGCTTGTGGTAGAGAGGGGCAAATCATTGGTCCCAGTCCCTTAGAGTCTGTCTCCTTCATTCTCCCATTTTTCAGGCTGCATCACTTGTGTTAAACGTGGACCTTATAGTGTCTCTGTGTCCCCATCTGTCCTTTCATTTCCTCCCTCCTCCCGCTCTCCCTGTTTGGGAGCTTTAGGACAGGTCTGACTGATGACATGGACTAAAGGTGATCCCTGAATCCTGATTATAAAACCCTGCAAGCTCTGTTTCTGCAGCAAACCACCAGATGTAAACATAGACTTGCACATAGACACACACACACACATACGTATGCACACATGTACTTTCATTGCCTCCCCTAAGTACTACAAAATGTACAGCACTCACATCGTCTCACTGTGCTTCAGTGTACTACACGGTTGTTCCATGTACTTACTTCTCTAGTATTTGAGGATTACTTTGATCTGCTGCAGTCAGCCCAAAGTAATCAGGCTGATCCAGAGCCCTGCAGCTGAACTGGCAGCAGCACCGCTTGGATTTCTCATTTAAGTGAGGATTTGGTTTATCAACAAACTGGATTGTGCCATCCGTTACTCCAAAGTCTAAACACCATGTTTGGTGCTTGCCATGCTGCAGATTTTTTAATCGATTCAGCTTGAGAAGACACTAATTGTTTTTGATCTGAAAAACGTGACTGACCCAGCAAAATGAGAGGTTTATTTGTTTTTAACAGCATTAACGTTAGATTTGGTTTCTGTTTTTTTTTTCTCCCTTGGCTACATCTGCTGGAATATAAACTGATCTATAATTCATATGGTTCTGCCTCTACCTGGAATCAAACCACGATGAAACGCCAGGCTTGCAATCTGCATGTAAGCAAGAAAAGTAAGAGCAGATTTAAAAGTTGTCTCTGTTGAAGCTCATCTTGATAGATCTTGCTTTTTTTTCTCCTGGCCTTTTTCTCAAGGACTTCAGCCTATTACAGAGGAGAGGAAAAACATCAAATGGATGAGAGGAGGGAAGGATTTTGGTTTGCCACAATTCTGGCCCCCTTCCTCTCTCCATCTCCTGACTCCCACACACTACTCTGCTTTATGGCTCTAATGTGGCAGACATACTCACAGAGCCAGCAACATTTATCTAGGTCTGTTTTTGTGTTGTGCTAAAATGCCCCCCAACACACACACACACACACACACACAAATATAGGGGTGACAGGACTGAGTGTGCAGATTGTGTGCACTGTAAATATAAACTGTGTGTTCTTTCATGCACCAACTGCACCCTCTTTCATTTAAAAACATACAGGACAACAACCTGTACTTTACCACCTATGATGAGAAGACAGATGAATGTAAGTTTAGGTATTTATTATCTATTCTTTCATCCTTATTGTTTTGCTGTTTTTGTTCTTATTATTTTATTAATTTAACGACACGTGATATATGTTGGTATGTTATTTATTTACAATATTTTAGCGACAAAAATGTCACAGAAATGGGCGGAATATGGTTGTACATGTTTTATACTAACCTACTTAGGCACTCTCGCGAAGCTAAATGCTAACGTTTTCACAACGACAATGCTAACATGCTGATGCTAAGCAGATATAATGTTTACCAAGTTCACCATCTTAGTTTACCATGTTAGCATGCTAAGATTTGCTAATTAGCAATAAACACAAAGTACGTATGGGTGTCACGATTTATGCGCAAAAGGCCTGCATACAGTGCGCCATTCAACACAACCCCCGGGTCACTCGCTCAATCTGATCAGTTTCTGTCAGTATGTATAAAAGTTCTCTGCTCAGTCGAGACTTTCTTGGTTTCCACAATTACTCTACATTGGGGCAATTAGAGTTTCCCAAATTTATACAGAGTGAAACCTTTAGTCAGAGTTGAAGCTTTATAATTTGCCCCTGAGAGCCCAGCCTCAACCTTACCTCCCGTACTCGGCTCCAGACGAGGCGACAGGCCCCCGGGTCGTGAATGGACGGCCCGGGCGACGGACGGGTGGCTAACTGGTGTGGTGGGTGAAGAGAAGACGGATCCGGACTGTAAAGACGGGCGGCCTCACAAACGGTGGACTTTTTTTGACGCACTGCCAGGCGTTGCCAGGCGTTGCCAGGCGAGCTACGGACACTCTCGGACACTCTGACCACTTCCCTGTGTGTGTTCCCGGGTGTGTGCACCTGCAAGCTACCGGTAAGCTACGCCATGTTGTTTTTGACGTTTTTTCTTTCTTCGGACGCGAGCAAGTAGGTGGGGGTGGGGAGAGAAAAGTAATACTGGGAGATTGATCCCTCATTTCGATTTCGACCTATTAGTTTGGTAGGTATTCATTGAAATTTGACCTGCTGATAGCACTCGAGGAAAAAGCAGGGGGTCTCCAAAAATCATTTGAATTCATCCTCTGGTGGCCATGATTGTCTGTACAAAATGTCATGGCAGTCCATCCAATATACTATAGGAAATACTATATAATATAATAATATAATATAATATAATATATAGGAAATACTTCCTTAAAAACCAAACATGTCAACCCCATGGTGCCACAGGAAAAGTCAGGGGATCACCAAAGTCAGTCCAATTCTTCTTCTGGGGACCATGTATGTAAGAGTTATAAGATATTTCAATCTGGACCAAAGTGGTGGGTGGGTGGGCCAACTGACCGACATCTCCATCCCTAGAGCTACGCCTCTAACATGGCATAAAATTAAAAAGCAATAAAAACTTGGTCAAGAACAAGCTGACAGAAAATATAATATATAACTATAATACTATAAATGTATGGCTGTTTATGTGTATGTACATGCATCAGCCAGTCTTTGTCATGCTGACGAGGAACATGAGAAAAGCACGAACCGTTTAAACAGAGAGAGGTGGGGTGATGGAAAGAGTTAAGGGGATGAGAAGAAAAGGAGTAGTTGTCCTCTTGCTTGGCACATCTCCTCTGCTCAGCTTTTTTGTCCTCCTGTTTTCACTATATGGTTTCACTTTCAGTCCTTTGAGTTGAGTGTTTGGTTCTCCTCTCCCCTAACACTAACGCACAGCATGCACACACACACAATACAGGCACAACAGAGTGCAGTGTGTGTGAAGTCTGGTGTCACTCATTTCTGCCAGCTGCTTATGGGCTTGTGATAAGCAGTTGTAATTAGAGATTTAAACTCCCATCTCACTCTCTGTTTTTCTCTCTCACACAAACACACACGATCACTCACTGAAAAAACTCCTAAATCCCTCTCTCTCTATCACTGACTCATGCTCTCTTGCCCTTTCAACTACTCCCCCTTCATTCACCAAACTGGCACACTCCCCTCTCTCTCCCTCTCTCTCTCTGATGGCATGTCAGTGGAGGATTTTAGCCTATGGGTGTAGATGTAGAGAGCGCTGGGAGTTGATTTCTTTCTCGCTCCCTCTCTCTGAGTGTTTCAGATCTTTGCAGCTGAGACCAGATTGTCTCTGGATGTTATTTCCTAGCTGGAAAGACAGCATCAAGAACTACGGAGGAAATGTTACAGTGAGGTATGGTACCACTTGTCTCCTGTTTGTCTGTATGCACAATGTTTGGCCATTGGCAATTTGTTCTCACTGTGATTTCGAATGCATGATTCTTTGCATGAATGTGTTGCCATAACTGAACAAGCATCTCACAAAGAGTGTCTGAATCCATTCTGCTTTATATATTTTCCAAAGGAAAGACCATTTCTTCTCCTTAAATGGCCACTGTCTTTGTTTGCTGTCTGTGGACTGGCCTTTATGTCTTTCTCTTTTTTCCATCTTGCATGCTGTTGTTTGCCCTGAGATGTTGCATGTGTGCCGGCTGGCAGCGCAGGAAAAGGAAAACAGGTTTGTTGGCTTGTTCGCTGCACACACAAACACACACTCCTCCAAAAAGCCTTTGGGGTGCTGGATGTCAGTTGGGAATTGTCCCAGTTTCAGGGGACCTTGGGCGGCTTTCACCCAAACGCTGTGTGGTTGTGTGATGTGTACCGTGTGCACCTGTGTGTCAGTGCTTAGAGAGAGAGTGAGACAGAGGAGGGGCAAAAAAGCAGGAAAGGTAAGAAACAGAAAAAGTAAAAGAGGGAAATCGTGACACGGAAACAGAATCATTTTCATGGACAGACTGAAAAGAGCAGTGAGGAGACAGAGAGGAGAACAGATTTTACAGTCTGCAAAGCCTTTTCTTCTTGGTGTGACAGAACGTAGCTGAGTAACAAACAAGAACATAACTCTGCCTGTGTCACCCGACAAAACTCTGCTTTTGTCTCACAGGAGCTCACAGATGGGCTCATTCAGAAGGCTGAGGGCTGTGTGTTTGTGTGTGTGTATTGAACTTGTTGGTGTTAAACCCTTGGGATGATATGATGCAGGGCTGTAACTGTTAAATACTCACACACACTGTAAAAAAATCGATCATGGTAAACTTATGTACAAGGAGGGCAAGCCATTTCAGCCACAGTCCCCATTTCAACAAGGTGTGTGTGTGTGTGTGTGTGTGTGTGTGTGTGTGTGTGTGTGTGTGTGTGTGTGTGTGTGTGTGTGTGCCACATCCATCTGTCCTCCTGCTCAGCCAGATTGTCTGCCAGCGTTGCATGGAGGTATCACTCTCTCTTTAAACTGAAAAGATTATCTCAACCACACGGTTCCACAATGTCGTTTTCCAGCAGCTGCCTTCTGGCTGGTCTTTCTTCTTTCATATTTCTCTTCTTTGGAACATAGCAAGGCGTGCTGCGTTCATCTGAGGGTGTAGCCGGCAAGAGGCTAATGTCTGAAAGCTGTAGTCTGTCGGTCTGTGTCAGGACACTGCCCAGTCCCCTGTGCTGCGGTCAGCTGTTGAGCCACATGGTCTCAAGACTAAGTCACCACCCTCCCTGATAATTATGGGTTGATTTATGACCCAGAGAGGAAGATGACGAAGAGCAAGAGGAGGAGGAGGAGGATGGGGCAAATAAGATGGCTGTGCAAAGACTTTTCCTCGCAAGAAAGCTTTTTGATGGATCTGCTGCTGTCAGAGCTCCAGAGGTGTTCAAGGAATATACACCCCCCCCCCACTGTTTCACTCATGTAAAGCAGCCCACCAGCTGTGTTGCAATGCTGAGGCCCCGCGGCTTTGGCAAGATTTAAATGGCACCTTTTATGCATGATTAAGGAGGGGAATAGTTGTTCGCAGAGAGTACGGTGTGGTCGTGAAAGTCACCGCTGTATACAATTCAGAGAGGGAAAACTAGAAACAGCCACCACCTGTTACCTGGAATACTTCTGTCTGATCTGTCCAGTCAAACTGGTGAAGAATTCCTGCTAACACCTCTAACTGTGGGCCTCCTGTTGGTCGAAAGCCTTTGTCTACATTTTTGATGTCTAACCCTTGGTCTGTCCACCAGCTTATCTATTCTTAGATGGGACTGGTCGGTTACCACGCTTACTGGATTTCCTTTGCAGCCCCTCTGATGGACAGCCCCCTCCCAACCCCCTGCTTACACTGAGTAGATAGATGCATTTCTGACGTCAGAAGGCAGACAGCTGACTGCACAGACAGAAGTGGGGGTGGGATGGGATTAAAGGGGTTACCGTTCATCTGGGAAAGCTGTAGATTTGTTTTGCCCTCAAATCTGATTACTGCAAATTGTAATCCACACCAATATGTGCTATTTATAATTGGTGAACTTGAGACGGATGCCTGTCATCTAAGACTGGAAATGTGCAATATCTATCAGAGGCATGCATTTGAACAGAAGAGTGGAGGCCAGTATGTTTAAGACTACATTATTTTTAATGTTGATTGATCCCATAGGTTATGTTTTGATTAAGGATTGTTTAGACGATAACATGAAAAATACATGCCAAAAAGGTACTTGAGCCCAATGTGATATCTTACTGTAAAACATAAACTTTCTTTCGTTCAACCAACAGGAAAGCTACTCCTTTTACAATGATATCATGGGGGGATCAATAAAGTATTTCTGATTGATTCTGATATAGAACAGAAAAAACAGCAAATCCTCACAAATAAAACAGTACTCCACTGATTTAGCATTGCATTGTCAGACTCATAATCGACTGTTTTTTAAAAAAAGAAAAAAAGCCATGCAGCAGAAACAGATATATCATCTCTTTTTATTCCACGCATTCTTCTGACTTGTCAAAACCTGGTGCCTACATTACCCACAATACAACTCAGTCACCAACAGTTCAGTCGGAGATTCTGGTGTGTTATGCTATTAGCGGCTAATGTAGCCTCGAGCCGCTAGCCTCAAGCAGAGATGAGGAGCGGGCTATAGAGGTCTGGCAAGCTCATTTCTTTCTAAAGCCACACCCCAGATTTCTTTTCACTTTCAAACATCACTTGAGGCAATTTATCAGATTTCGCGCAGCTCCCTCTGAAGCCACAAAAGGCTTTATACGACTTTTTTCACATATGCAGTTGTACTCCCCAAGACCTGTTAACACGTGTAAAATCGGTGGAATTCCCCTTTCAGAAACTGAAGAACTATGAAGTCATTTTAAAAATTACTTAAATAATTAAATTAAAGCAAACTTGTCTTGGGTTAATCTTCTGTTAATTTACTTAATTTGTTTTGAAATAGTCTTTTGACAGTTACAGTCAATTGATCATGTCCAATGGAATAAATGAAAGTAAAATAAACAGGAGGTATAATCCATAACCTTTCTTATCTGCATTTTTCTTCTTCCTATATATCTCAGGTGTCTGCTTTAGTTGAAAAGTGATCCTGAGATGAGGATGAAATCCCAGACTATTCTTATAAGCGAGACCCATGGGACTGGGCAGTTGGCCGACTCAAACAGCAGCTAATGACAGGTGGTGGGAAGCACTGCTGGCAGCAGCAGCAGCAGCATGTTATTTGGGAGTGGAACCCTTCCAGCAGGCTAAGATTAAATCTGAACCTTTGGTCCGAGATTTTCCCCCATCTGATGAAACAATGTCATCAAAGCGGAGCAGTCTGCATGGCTTCAATACTGAACAGGTGCACCGGCTGACACAAAGGTTGACCAAGCCCTATATGATAGTAGTCTTTGTCAGAGGAAGGGGAGACTGTTCCCCATGTGACCTCATCTTTCTATAGAAGACTTCCTCATATTAATGCGGGCTTGCTGCCGCTGGCATGTAACTGGCGGTCTTGCAGACTTTGTTTCCCTTCCAGGGCTATTATTGGACACCGTGTCAATAAGGGACATCAATGTCAGGGTCAGCGCCTGGGCTTGCCAGGTCTTGCTTCTGCTACATTTGTGTGTGTGTGTGTGATTATGTGCATGTGAACATGTATGGCTTATGGCTTCTCACCTGTTAGTACCCTGAACTGGAATAGGAGCGCTATATTTTATGTGAAAATTGAGGTAGAACAGTACTGGAATTTGTGCTTGTTGAGAGAAAAAAAGTGCAGGTACTTGAGTGTTATGAAGGTAATTTACTGTGTAGGAGTGGAAGCTGAAATGACTGGATTGTGTGGCATGGCAAAGGTCTTCCTCAGAAAGAGGTGGGAGGGAATAAAAGACCGAAAAGAGGGACAGAGAGAGTATCTCATGAAGCAGCTGGTTCTCTCCCCTCTCTGGAATGTGTATCAGGGCAGGTGAATGAAATATAACCTCTTTACTGCTTCAATCACTATGAAGCCTTTAACACACCCACACCCACACGTAAACACACATGCACATGCACACATGGACCCTCCCCCTTGCACACAAACACTTGTCCACCTACCAGGTTCTCTTGCCTGCAGCTAGACAGTGTATATTAGGAGTGCTGAGTGTGAGCCCAGCTGCAGAGCCATGCTAATGATTGGAACAGCATCAGTTAAGCATTCCCTTTAAAAACACTGCTTTGATCTATCAGAGAAGCCGTGGGGGGAGTTTACGCTGAGATGAAAGATAACGTCTGGCTGTGATGTTTGTGTGCTTGATTTCAAACATGTCATCTCTCACATTCAACCTTAACGAAATTAGGTCAATATTTATTGGGCCACTTCCACCTACTATTATGCTAATCTGTAAAACTGTTGTCTACAACAGAGGGGGTGAGAGAGATGGCGGATATATAGATGAAAGAGTGAGGCAAGAGTGTGCGTGAGGCAAATAGTTGACAAAAAGACTAACGTACAGCATAGCTGGACTGATGGTGGAACATAGAGAGGGAAAGGGGAGAGGAATCAAGGTGAAGGAGGGTAATGTGAGTGGAGGAAGAGAAGGTTTAGAGTACGGGGCGATAAAGACCGGTCTGTCAGTCAGTCTCGTCGTGGTCTCTGCTCATTTCTGTAAGTGCAGATAAGAGTTCTGAAGAGAGGGATAATGTCTAGGTAAAGCAACATCTCAGACCATACTGTGGAGGGAATTGCTTCAGCTTTGGATTACAGGTTCCCTGCTCGGGTGTGTGCGTGGATCTTCCGAACGTGTGCGCCCGTGTGATTTGAACCACAAGTCTGGTAATTTCATGCCCGTGATGGACCCCAATTCCGAGATATAATACACATTCACCCCTGAACCTCTCCCACTTCTTTTTCTGTGTTCTAACTTTTTCTCCATCTTCCACCTCCATTCTTACGTTTGACAGTTGACCCTTTTCCAGAGTAGAAGAAGTTGAGCTCACGACCACACATATACCTCCCTGTAACAGTGGTCTGATGACTAGATAAGTGTAAGAAAGCGTTGTTAAATCAAGGTTAAGTGAGATAGGTCTAGTGGGGCCACTCATACTTACAAACTCTGAAGCTGGGAGAATGATAGGCTGCTATTCATTGTGAATGAGACCTGGTGTTGCAGCCCTTCACCGTACACTAAACTCCAGTTGAGAAAAGCTCAATTTCATACGTACGCAATGCGAGCGACAACGAGGTGAGAGCCAAGCACGCTCGTTTTAATGCCTGCAAAAACAGAAGCTCCAAGTAGATACTGGACCGCATCAATGTTGCCATCTCGGACACCGTTGTTGGATTAAAACAGTAAAACAATGTATACCACGTAAAAAAAAGCTATTCTGTATTCAGGACACTAACTGTACAAAAAGAAATGAACTAGTTCCTGGAGTGTAGTATGGTGGCTACATCAGAACACAACTTGACAGACAGCGCAGCGTAAATTGTCACCAGTCCGAATCTTGGCATTACTGCAAAGTCAGGGTTCATTCCAGGGCAGTGTCTATAGATTAAGGAAGATTATGACAGACTGCAGTATGTTGAGTATTAGCAGTCTCACACAGTCACAAACAGAGGAGAGGAACATGTAGTCTCTAATTGTGTGGATGTCCAGTCCGGCCAGTTGTGTAACTCATTAAAACTGTTAATTAAGTAAATAATTAAATTAGCCCATTCTGGTTGTGTGTGTTCATCAGTGCTAAATAATAACAAGGTTAGAAAAAATATTATAAAAATATCTTAAAAATATGTTAAAAGTTATTGGATTGGCTTGTGTTGTGGTGAAATGGTTTTCATTGACTTAGTGCTGATATGAAGGAGCTCGGCTCTCTAATATAGCTATGTGATGCTCCGCTCTGTGCTTTCATTTCTCTGCCTGACATACATTAAAACAGTCCGTGGAAATATTGAATTTAAACATTGGTTTCACCCTGATTGTCAAATGTCACTCAAACCAGCTTTGACTCTGACAGTAAGTAATCCCCTTTAATGATGTTTCTAATAGACATTAAAAAAGGACAAACCTTTAATGGACGACCTCTTTCTGTAGTTCATGATGTCAGAATACATCAGTCGACAGATGGCGTAAACTATAACTTCACACGGAAAAAAGACTGAGAAGCGACAACGTGTTACTCTATTGGTGGTTTGGGAAAGACCACCATTAATTATGTGAGAAGCAACAGAGAGATTAAGAATGACGAGCGAGGGATTGATGCAGACAGATGGAGAGATTTTCCAAGAGGAAAGCAGGGGAAGCCAATTAAAAACCATGATGTGTGAAGAGATGTGACAAAGAGGAGATCCCAGAGACATCTCTCTCTCTCTCTCTCTTTATTTATGTAGGCTTCTTGATTTACTTGGTAATTTTCTTAATTACTTTTTCAACCTCACTCCAGACCGTAGTCTCCTCAGTGACTGTCTGACAAGTAGATTTTTTTTCTTCATGTGCCCGTTTTTGCTCTGCGTCTCTTCGTCCGTGTAGTTGAAAACCTTTCAGAATCTCGCTCAGTCTTGCATGTGAAGATGGAAGTTGGTAGGAGGGAAGATATAGAAGGGAGATTTAAAATATGAGAACAGCAGGGTGGTGAGTAGAGTGGAGGAGTGCAGGGTGAAACGGTTCAAGTAAGGCAGTGCTGAACCTTAAGCCTGTGGAGGTTGTGAAGAGAGGGCTTGGTGGGAAAAGAAATGCGAACTCGGGGCGCAGGCGGCTCGTAATTTAATAAAGACGGCGGCTTCAGAGAGGGTGGTGGTGTGTGTAAGTGTGTGTCTTTGTTTGATTTATCTCTGAGTGACCAGATTTTCCTCCCCCTTTTCCAAGGTCAACATGGGGATTATTAGCAGAGAGGCACCGTAGTAATGATGGTGGTGGTCATTAACTATTCATCACCTCACACTAAACTACAGGGCCGTGATGCCCAATGCGATTGGGCTTGTGTGAGTGTATTAGGGAGTTATAGACATACACATCTCTGCATCAGCACTTATGTGTTGTGCTTTTCTGTTTGCCTGTGTGCAAATGAGACAGCTGGCTCACATCTAAGCAGGAGATTTCCAGGCGCACCTATTCAGGCTCTGTTGTGTCTCCCTTGTCTGCCAGTTCTCTTTGTCTGCCTGCTCTGTCTTTATGGGCAGCCTTGACAAGAGTATGCCTGTTTGACCACAAACTCTTCAGGGCGTGTATGCTACATGAGGTGAATCCAGGCGCCTCCCCTTTTTTGTGTTTTGTACCCTCCCACTCGTTTTCTGCACCAGCTCCGCGATGTTATATCAGCGAAGAGGGGGGCGGATGCTTGTGAGGCTGGGGGTGTAACTGTACCCCCTCAGATATGGAGTAAGTGGGCTGGGTTCACTGGGGTCTGGAGAGGGGGGAGGGACAGAGAAAGGGAAAGACAGATGTAAAAGAATGAACAGCTCCAAGCGGCAGAGTTGCCATGGCTACGGGGAAACGGATGAATGAATGACATCACAGTGGCGGGGAGGTGAGAGAGTGTGAAATTGATTTGGTGGCGGAGCACGGGGAGGCGTCTCTCGTTGGGTTTTCGTCGGGCAGACACATTTCTCTCTCCTCCGTACCCTGGTTGTCTCCTGTGGACGGGCTCTCACCGGTAAGGCTCTGCTTTTTCTCTGTTCCTCCCGTCTCATTAGAGTGAAGGCAGCTGATTTTGAGGATGATTGCAAGGGTTTGTGTGATTTTTGCTCTCATAACTGTCTTCAAGTCTTGACAACATGCGAGACGGACGTGGAGAGAGGACATGTGTGTTAATATGCATGGATGTCATGTGGTGCTCCTGGCATGCCACTGGGAATGAAAGGGAAGGCAGATGTGCCGTGCAGTTGTCGCGGGTCTAAATATACTGTGCGATGCTTAGTGTGGAAGAATGTGTGTGTTTCTGGCTGGGAATGAACAGCTGATCGTGCAAGATTGATTTCAGTGTGCTGTGAGATATCGACGCTATAACAACAATTATCATCAGTGTGTAGGTTGTCACACTTTGGACCTGTGCTTGAACATGAATCTGTTGAGATTGTGTTTATGTGTCAGAGAGAGAGAAACGCTATCTTGTTGTGGTGTCGATGTCAAGCAACTTGGTGTGCTGATGCTCTCAGTTATCATGTGATAATTTTCTGGTCCCTCAGGGAAATTGTCTTGTCTCTCTCCGCACGGAGATCAAAGCACAGGGTCAGCCACTGAACAGCACCCCTTGGAGCTGGTAAAGTCTTGCTAAAGAACACTTCAGCAGAGAGGAGAGTGTGAACCTGGTTCCTCTGATTTAAAGGGTGGTCTTCCTTCACAGTGCACCACCCTGCTGCGAGTTCATTGGCAAAGCCTGTGCCATTCATCTGGCCGTGTGATTAATGACGGAGTTGACCTGCATTGACCCGTGAAGGGACAAACAGCCAGAGTTGAAGGGTAGGGGACTCAGCTCAGTGTCTCTTCCCTTTGGCCAGCACCCAGAATGGGGAAACAGATTACATTAGGGATCAGAGGATCAACATTTAGGCTAGATTTGGAAATCATTACTAGGACTTAAGGACTATAAACTGGTCTCAGATCTCTTGGAAATACACCCTGTCTCGCAGTGTGGAGTTGAATTTTGGATGGTGGTTGGTTTCACATCTTTCGACCTTGTGACTACTATCAAAGCCACCCTGTTGTTGAGCAGAGCGTTCAAGCACCAAGGACACTGGACTGCGGGCAATCTAGCGTTTTGGCCTCCTGTGACAGGCATATGAGAACAGTCTGTCTGTGTGGTTCAAGGGAGAAAATGCAAAGAGATACTGTACATTTACATTTGAATTTGCCTTTAGTAATTTAGCTGCCATTTCCTAACCAGACTGTCCTGTTTTATTCAGAAATCCAAGCAGCCAAGTGCAGAGTATAAGGGTAAAGGCCATGAGAACACTTGTATCTGTATGCTCGTGGCTATGGAAATGTTGGAGTAAAGGCAGAAAGTTTAGATTTAAAGACAACAGGAGAAATGTTATTGCTGGTGCGTGAAAGTCAATTTAGTGTCAAACTTAAATTCCACATTGTGGTGTTCTGCAAGGTAGAGTTTAGTGGAGCGGTTGATGCTGTGAAGGTGTCGTTTTCAGAAGGAGTGCGATGCCAGAGGTAAATCTGTCCGGCTTCAGCACCGCTGGTAGACTCAGGGCATCAATTATGAATGAGGAAGGGATGAATATACATGAGGCTATTTCAGACAGTTTCATTTGAAACTGATGAAAAAATGTCGCCGGCAGGTGTTGGAAACTGCTCTGTAGGTGTGGGACACTGTGTTTTTGTCTGCGCATAGTCCTTGTTTACATACACATCAGGAAAACTAGTTGGCTTGTTGTATGTGTTGTGAGGGTAAATCAGGGTGGCTATTAAAAGTGCTCCAGTACAGACAATATAAAGCAGTGCTGGCATGCCTCTTAAGTCAGTTAAAAAGCTCAGCTGAGTGAATGGCTGCGAGTCTGCCAGCTTTTTGGATGGCATGGTTGGGGGCACAAGTGGGTCAGTAGTGTAGAGCCACGCTAGTGCTGATCGCTCTGAGAACAGAACTGCCCTGTAGCCAAATGCAACTCAACATAGTGTTTTTTTTCAATGTTGTAGTACATAGTCGAATCTAAGCCATTCCACACTTGGCCTCTGATACTTCATCCTTTCTTATGTGTTTTCGGTTAAACAGTGAGTTTAGTTTTATTTATCCTTCAGTTCACTCTGTTCCTCTCGCGTTCACTGTTCATGACTTCTGGAAAGGAGGAGGCATCTCAAGGAGGTTGCTTAGCGACATGATGAGCTGTGTTTACGCCATGCTGAAGTCATCTTACGTGTGTGTGTATTTTTATGAGTTTGTGTCCTTGTGTGTGCAGTCATTCCCTCCTTGTGGTGTCAGCTGGTTGGCAACGCTGTGATCAGATACGGTGACTGGACCTCACATTTAAACATGTCCACATACACAGACTGTGCGGAGGGTTTTGTACCTTATGAGTAGACTTATTATATATACTTATATCAAATCTGTTTTATGTTTCATACCGCATTCATTTACTGTCTGTGCTTGTTGAAGCAGGTGGATAAAGCAACAAGTTTTTGTGGAGCATCATGGAGCTGTAACATGGCTATGGACAGTTCTCTTAATTAAAGGAGTAACAGACTAACGCTTCCTCAGTCTGTCTCCCTCTCTCTCTTTTTGATTTGAAATCTCTTTTGCACACTTCTCACCTCAGGAAGTTTTACAGCAACCCAGGAGCCTTTTTTAAGACTTCTGAAGCTAACTTGAGTATGAATTATGGTTGAATACCAGATATTGAGATCCCTTATTTCACGGGAAGTTTCACCAAAATCTACTCGTTTGATATACAGGGCTTATATACACTGTCCTGTATGTGTCATGAGTGTGGAAATCGCATAGTATGTTTGAACTACCTCTCAAGTCTCCATTTCCATTTTTGTTCATGGGATGTAGTTCATGAAAAATTCATTCTGCTGCAGTACCTTCGTATACAGGACAGGAAGTGTTGGGCTGGACTTTGTCTCAATAAATGTTGCTGACTGGTCAAACACATGCAGTGTGCTTGTTAATATTATCCATATTAGACCTTGGGATGGGCATTGTAATTGTAATGTAATCATATTGTTACTGTTATTGAGTTGTGAAAGATTGAGTGAGACAAAACTGACTTCTATTTGTTTCAATGCAGTTATGTACTAAAGTTGTGAAACAACTGAAAAACACTCAGCAGATTTCCAGAGGACGGATGTCTAGACTTTCTCTTTTCCAGTCTCCCTTTTCACATCTTCACAGCAGCTTTATAGAATCAGTTTAGAGTTCATCCAGCCATGCAACAGTAAATGATGAAGCATGATAAATGACTGTGCTATCTAGTCTTGTCCAGAAATTGTGCCTCAAACAAATGTGTCACTTTTGTATCAGCTTAATAATGCTCTTCTCAGTTGTTCAGATGCAAAAATCCTGAACAGGGCTGAACAAAAGTTAGTTTGCAAAAGTTAGTCCCTGAGACTGTTTGGTTGAAAAAGGCCATTAAAATTTTGCTGACTGACACTTTTAACTCTGTCACTGCTCTCTCTGTGTACTTTCCTGTTTTTGTTTTGCTGTGGCTTGTCAAGACTTTGTCTCTTTTCCAGTAGGCTGCAGAATTGCTAAATAAAACTGAACTTGCAGGGAATTTAACTATTATTGATGGCGCTGTGACCAAAATGTCAGTGTACTTGCTGTGTTTGCCTTGAGATCTGTTTGTTTAATGACACTTGAAGCCAGATGGGAGAACTTGCAAATCGTGAGGATTACAATGAGATAGGAAACTCTTTGTTTTGCGTGTTGGGTTTTCTCACGTTTTGCCAATCTTGTCTAATCCCACTTCTAGATCCACAGTCAATAACTGTTGAATGTCTGCACACATCTCAACATTTCATTTCATGTAGAAGGTCCTCTGTATTTCAAGATAGTCACAATTTGCATATGAGACAGACAATTCTGTAAAGTTATTTCTTTCAAATATATGTGTATATATATATATACAACTAATTAGTGTTATGTACGAGTTATGTAGTCTAGTCTTTCTCTTCCTACTCTCTCCTCACTTTCTTATCTCTATTAACCGCTTTGCATCACTTTATCATCGCTTTGCCAAGGAAAAAACAAACAGCTGGTTGAGTATAATTGTACATGCTCAGGAGTGTGGGCACAGTACAGCGTTTTGTGTGTGTTTGTGCACACTTGCTCACTTACACAGCAGGTATCTTATTAAACATTGGCACTGGAATTTGAGCAGCTGTGAGCGTAGCATTACAACATAAGCAAAATGGTGATGTGGGTTAGGAGTTAGATCCAGCTGTGCATGGGTCTGTTAGCTCACTGTGAGTCACTAAAACAGTGTGTCGGGCAGTGGTCATGGTTTTCACTCTTAGTCAACCGAGAACAGAACAAGGTAACAGGAGGACGCCGCCTCTGTGCTGAGTGCTGCTTTAGTTGAGAGCTTCTCACACGCAGCACTGCGCTGCTCTTTTGTTTGTCTGGTTATTGATTGTCTCTCACTGAAGCTTGCAGCCATCCTTTCTGTTCCCATGTTGTCCATTGTGCCAGCTGCTCGGAGCTGGGAGCTAGGGGAGAGGGTGGTAAAGGATAGACAAAGGCAGAGAGAGGGATGCACTCGCTTCCAGTTTGAGGGATTTTGGAGTTGACGAGTGGAGGGGAGGTGATTTAGAGAGGAACAGAAAGATAATTATAGGCAGAAAGTGAGGCTTTCAGCTCGGGAGCGTGTTAGAGAAGAACTGGCTCATAAGTTATTAATTGTTATAGCTCTCCTCCGTCTCTCACTGCCTTTGTCGTAGACTCATTTTCATTTGTCTGTCCTGATTCTGACAGATTTTTGGCTTTTCTCCCCCTCGCTTATGATTCAATCATGTCCTCTTCTTTTGCCCCATAGCCAGCGGTGATAATGAGCTGAATAAGTCCGCCAGTGTGTCAGTAGCAATGTACCAACCGAAAGATGCCCCGGATGTTACCTCTCTGTCCTTCCCTCACCTCTTACATCCAGCCACAATGTAGGAATGAATAATAAAGTTATAACACACTATAAGTATAAGACAGCCACCTGATCACTGTGTTAGGATCATATCCCTTCTTCAAAGCTAGCAGAAGGAATTATGATGAACTATTCTTCAGTTTTTTTTGTCCTTCTGTTTCTTTTTGTCTTGATTGTGCTTTTCTAAAGTGAGAGGATTACAATTGAAGCTTAGGGAGCTTTTCACCACATATGAGTGTGTATGGAGCTGACTGATCTGCCTAACAATGAGAGTGTTGTTGCTCTTAGGGCACACATGTATGACATGACTGTATCTGAATGACTAATGGGCTTGGCACACGTGATGGGCAGGCAGTTCCAAAGCAGATTGCCTATCTTGTCACACCTGGTAGATGGCTGTTTCCCTGGAAACAAGCAAGTCTTGGTTCAGAAGGAAGGAATATTGTAAAGATTTTATTTACAATGGCTCTTCCTCACAAGCAAGAAAAAAAGACAAGGTAGATATCATTTGATATTTCTTAATCATGAGTTTTTCTACCATTACCCAAACAATACTTTTTTGATACCTTTTTTCAACAAAATATTTTTTTTAATTTAAGAAAAGACGCCAAACTTCTGAAATGCCAAATATTGTCTTAACACAAGGAGGCATACAAACATGTTGCCTAAATGAAATACAGTACAAAATTCTGGCAAAATTCTGATTTTAAATCAGGAACTATCTGATCTGGACCAAAAAAGTATTGAGGTTAAATACCTGGTGACTGTTTGAAACCAGCACAAAACTCCTCGAGACCGAGCATAGTGCCACTTTGCAGAAATAGGATTCACAAGTATCACTTGTTTGTACTTGTTCTGTTGGAAATGAATGGAGCAAAGGTGACATCGCCTGCCGTGTGTCAGGGGAGGAAATGTGTGACTCTGCAGCCATGCCTGTTCGATCAGAGCCTGTGAGCTGTTGAAATCAACACTTGGCCTGTCTGCGATTGAGCCACACTGGCAAAAATATGATACAGTATCTCCTTTGTACAGACGGACAGTGTGACCGGTTTTTACATGGATACCATTCTCATCTTCCTGTCCACCTTTAGTCCATCATGTTTTTCCACAAATGAATTTAATGTGTTTTCAGCTAATGCCACTGATTCAACGCTGTGACAGGCTTATCTGTAGCTGGAGAAGAAAGACTCCAGTGGGATGAATGTTCCGTTATTTCTTTTTCTGGATTTATAAGTATAGGCAGTTGTTTTTCATCCCTAAGAACTTCACAATAAGTAATATTGTGTCGGGGCTTGCTATAAAATGTTTGTGAGTCCGCCTCTGAATGGTCATAATGCATAATGCAGCTTTAATATCCATCTAGGCTATGTGAACTTGAGCAAACCTCCATTTGATTCGGTGGAGTTTTCTTGGTGTTCTGCAGCATCATGCAGAGAATAA
This sequence comes from Enoplosus armatus, assembly GCF_043641665.1. Classification (NCBI taxonomy): domain Eukaryota; kingdom Metazoa; phylum Chordata; class Actinopteri; order Centrarchiformes; family Enoplosidae; genus Enoplosus; species Enoplosus armatus. The sequence continues at coordinate 10,383,321 of NC_092190.1, read as the reverse complement.
TTTAAATCCTCCGCTTGCAGGCAACGATCCACCTTGGAATTGACCAATATCGCTGCTAGGCTATTAACTAGTATTAGGAATATTAAATAGTAATCCCTGCTGTTCAGTTTAAACCTGGACTGAGCTGCTGTTTTGGAGGAAAGAATGGTTGGATTACAGTATAATCCAGCCTAAAGGGTTATAGCCAGATTAGAAATAGATTTCTCACATGCACACAAAGAGGTCTGTGTGCTTAAAGAAAACTGTATTTGTAGTTTTTTTCAGTTTTCTGATTAATGTGATCAAACAACCCGTGGCAAACATCCAAGTGAGTTGCAGCACTGCAAATTCCTGTATGCTGTTTACAATCTTTGTATGGAAAAAGTCTAAAAGTAAAAGTATAATTTGCCTGCAGTGGAAAACTCTAATCTTTTGCTTCAGTCAGTCTGTGTATTACACTTAAATGTCTTCTTTGTGGGTTTCTGTCTTGTTCCTGCTGTCCTCTATTAAGTCCATGTTTGTTGTTTGTGCCTATGAGTATGCTAGACGCCATAGATAGATTTCACAGATAAAGGTGAATGGAAGAAGTTGCCGTGCATTACATTTACTTATGAATCAATTATTGTTGTTTTTTTCTTTGCTGTGCTAAAGAGCACTGCATGCGTGGATAGAACACCTCTCTCTTCATCACAGCCCGGGAGGAAATATCTATTAATACACCTGTCATCATCATAACTGAAGCAAAAAAACATATAAAGGAGTAAAAAAAAGCTGTGTTTTAATATTACAACATACACATATGCATGTACAAACGCACACATACACACTTGCCTAAGAACAGGAAGGGAAGCAACACTAAATCAATCTTCTAATCTTCTAAAACAACCAGGTGGGACAACAGCTGGTGCAAAACTACATCAGCGCGTCACTCCCAGAACCTGAGCAGTGTGTCAAGAAAACCAGCATGACATCAGTGCCATATAGCAGGCAAAGGGCCAATCTGCCACCCAGGCATTAGATTAAACACATGGCACACTTGAGCAGTTAAACAAGACACACCTTTAAGCCAGCCACCATCTAAATGTTGTTGGTGTTTGCTTTGCCAAAGGATATTTGTTCAGTTTTTCAGACTACCACTTCAGTTGCATTTGGTCATAAATATTTCATTCTTACATTTAGTTCTTGCACATTTTCATCTCTCCCTTCCTCTGTAGCTGGCAAATATCTCACCAGGGTGTAACCCATCGTGTAGACCGTCTGTTGACGTTGATGCATGGCTGCTCACTTTAAAACCTAGTTATTACATATTCTAGCATATGTTTTAAATAATCCTCCAAAATAACTATCACGTGGCTGAAACAAATGCAGATTATATGTTTCTGTGTTTTAATGTAAGCTTACGTAGAGAAGAGGACATAATAATAATAAAACATACTCAGCTCAGGTGACAAAAATAATTGTTTCTGAAACAACTCATAAGATTCAGTTTGATACGTTATGGTGGTGTAATGATTCAGTGCATTGCCTGAGAATGTAACTTACAGTTCCTTTTCCAATTAGTGAAAACCTCACATAATCTCACATAAAGTCTCACATGAAGAACTAGCTCAAAAATAAACAATGGACCATTTCAGAGTGTTTCATCAGTAGTATAATTAACAAAAACAACAACAGTGCTTGGCAATGTAACAATAAAACCCAATGTAGTGACGAAAACACAAGCTGTCACCTCAGTTGGACAATCACGGCAATGTATTGCAGCAGATTTTAAACAACACACATAGTCAATTATAAAATTCACTGTGTATTTAAAGGAGAATCTTGTGGGGGACAGCATGATACAATAGACAGTAGTGTTGAACCTCTGAAATCAACAAAAACTAAATGTAAATGCTGCTGAAAAAAATAGCCACAAGACAATCAAATGACTTTGACCATACAGGTGTAGAGGAGAAGGGTTACGATATAGACAGAAGGAGGCAACAGAGATAACGTAATCTAGTGAATACAAAGGCACTGGATTAACCTGAATGGCTGTGTTTGTGTGAAAGAGAGAGAGAGAGAGAGCGTTTCTCATTAACAAGAGATTGTAATCACATAGTCCAGTGGTCCATTGGGACATGAGGGATTCATGTCTCTGCTAAATGCACTGTGCTTGCGGCTCAAAAAGCTTTATTGTGCGTGTATGGATGCAGGTGCGCATGTGCCAGCCAGAACACAAGGTCTTTATTTGTAAACTAACATAATACATGCAAATAGTATTCAAAATTTTAAATTTGGCTGGTAAAATGAATAAATATTTATTTGTGTAAATATATCTCACACGATGAATAATTAATCCAAAGAGATCTCTTTTCATATATAATGCATCACCCCCAAACTTTCCCAGTGCCTTTGGCTTTGCCGTAATTGGGAACATTTCCTGCATCAGACATCCCCCATTATCAGTGTCAGTTAAACAGCATCGCATGCAAGCATATGCGCTCACTCTAGGGTGGTAACTGTAGAATTCATGGTGGTAACACAGTCGTAGTATTGATTGACACCTGAGGGTGATGATGGCAGGATGACAGCTGTGTCAAAGAGAATGAAATTTGTCATCTCCTGTGGGACAAAAGCTGCTATAATGAGAGTTTGTCACGGCTGTAGGGAAGCAGGGTGGCACAATCTCCACACAGCCAAGTACAGCATTTCCTACAGCACGGACAGCCATTCATAACATTAATTCTGATACTAAACAAACATGCGCAGATGTATATTGTTGCACACATCTAGATAATAGAGTAAACACACTGAAAGATGGGTGTGTGAATTGTCTCGACCTGCATTTAAAAATCACCAGTAATTGCTGCATTTTTTCTTTTAACAGAGACATTTAAATATCTGTAATATCTCTATTGTCTATCTGTTTTCTTCACTGTGTCTCTGCATACCTCTGCATACCTCACTGCCTTGGTGCTGGATCTAATTGTAGCTGCAGAGAGGTAGAAATGATTAAGGTGCGACTCCAACCCATTATCCTGTTGCTGTTACACCAGAGATGAGTTGACTTGCCTTCCAGCAGGATGTCTCACATTGAAACCTTGTGTTACTTTTTGTCCCAGTGCTCCAGCTCATCGCCGCTCCCTCATACAGCATGTTACATGTAGCTCCAGGCACAGATAGCAAGATTTCGCTTGAGCCATTAATGCTTTGTGACATTCGGATAGAAAAGCATGACATTTTCTTGTCAGATCTACTGCTGTGAGGTCTGGATGTCACGGGTAAAGTGTTAATGGGGTAGTCATTGTGTTATCCTCGACCAAAAATACTATGCTACCCGGCTAGCGAGGGCAGCAGAGGTGTAATGTGTGTGTTGTCTGGTGTGTGTGCATGTGCAATCTGTGAGTGGTGTAGCAATGACTTATTTAGTAGTGTGTATAGTGAAATCTTTGCAAGCATCCGGACTTACATGCATGCATACACACAAACCTGGCATCTTTTTACACAGGTAGATGGTGGAGTAGTTGTTCTGGCAGTGTTTTGCAGAAGATGCAGAAAGTTGCTTCTGTGACCTGATTTCCTATGACAGGAATTACTCGAGCATTCAGTCTGACACACACACACACATCCATCTCCCAGGCTCTGTCTTCCTCCCATTCTCTTTCAAGCGTGCTCTGCTGCTCCTCTCCGCTCAATACCCGCTCAAAATGAGCCTCACCTGCTTCTCGCGTTCTTTTATCCCGTCTCCACATGCCCGTGTTTGACAGCAATGGGAGATAACAGCTCAAAACCTCCCACAGAAAATGCAGCGTGCTATATAACCTGCAGATGTGTGAGCACAGTGGCACAGATTTCTAAAAATGTGTGTCACAATCCTGCTTTAGTCACACACTGCACACCCTGTTAAGCTGTTTTACTCACATCCATATTGTGTGTGTGTGTCCGCAGTCTTTCTTGCTATCTCACTTTTTTCCCCTCTCTTTCTCTGTTGTCTCTCCTCTCTCGTTCATCCTCACGTTCTCACCCTCCTCCTGCAAATCCTCTTTTTAATGCAAAGCTTTCGGTATTCATTTATGCAAATCAGCCTTAAAGGACAAAGTCACAGAGACTAACCCACTGACACTGCAAGCACATAGTACATGTGGCGTCGCGTAACACTCTGTGTGTGTGCTGGAGCATGATAAGCACATGAGTGTGTGTGTCAATGCACTGGTCTCAAGCCCTACCATTTTAGCAAACTATACTTATCTGTAGTTAATTTGTGGGCAGTTTAAAACTGTTGATGAGCACTTAACCTGTCACCGCACCAAAAGCCGCACTGCAGCAGCTTCTCTCTCTCTCTCTCTCTCTCTAGCTGTCCTTCTATCCAATTTAACACTCCCCCTCTCTCCCTGTCTCTTGCCATCTCTTACTTATTTTTCTTTCTCTGTCTCCCCCTGCTGTATCTGCAATTCCTCCATTTTCCATTCCACTATCTATGTCCTTCTGTTTTCTCCAATGACCTGCCTTGCTCTCTCTCTTTATCTCCCTCTCTCTTCCTGTTATATCTACAGTATAGGGAGGCACAATTAATCCCACCTTCCACCCTCCCCTATTTTCTTATTTTGGCTGCGAAGGTAGAGGATAGTCCAAAGAGGTGTGCATCCTTATGAGTCACTGCGTACGTGTGTGTGTGTGTGTGTGTGTGTGTGATAGAAGGAGACTGGGAGGGGGGTGTGTAAGGAGGTGAAGAGCATTGCGTCATTGGGGGTGTGTGGAGCGGGAGGTGGGCTGAGCCGGTTGTCAGTGACGTGAGTGGAGCACGTGCGTCGGTCATGGCTGGGAAGACGCTGTGCGGCGGTTATCTGGCTGTAGGCGAGGAGAGCTAGAAACAGCCGCAGCTCCCCTTGCCGACAGGCTGATCGAGGGAGTGAATGTCTGTGTGAGTGTGAGTGTGTGTGTGTGAGTGAGTGTGTGTATGTGAGTCTGGGTCTGTGCGCCTGTAGATGCTGCATGAGCTGCAACCGGAGCTGCTGCTGCTGTTGGTGAATAATGCAGACAGAGGAACGGAGTTTGGATAGCATGCAGGGAGCCAGATTAATAATGCATCCTGCCGGGTTACGAGCACTGCATTAGTTAGTTTTGCTGGAACCTGTAGCTGCCTACTGTCTGCCTGACTTACTGACTCCCCGCCTACCTTTCTGCCTGCCTTTCTACCTGACTGGCGGATTGTCTGACTTACTCAGAAAATGTCTCACTACCATTTCATCAAATGCTGTAAGTAGCCATTCAGTGTCTCTTTATTTGTGCATGCAAGTGTGTGTGCAAGTGTAGTTGTGCATGCCTCAGCCATGGGTGTGTGCCGTGGTTGTATTAGCACTTACTATATATGCAGGGTGTCATTTACTGTATGAGTTTACATGCTTAAGAATTCTGGTCACCAGCTGCCAACACAGCAACACAATCTAAACTTCAAATGAGTATTTGTGTCCCTGTGTGTGTGCGTGTGTGTGTGTGTGTGCGCGTGTGTGTGTGTGTGTGTGTGTGTGTGTGTGTGTGTGTGTGTGTGTGTGTGTGTGTGTGTGTGTGTGTGCGCGTGCAGTAAGTGGGTGTGTGAGCTTGCTGCAGAGAGCTGCCGCAGATGTGTGAAGTTGACCGGTGAATGCGGCAGGTAGCGGCAGAGGGAAAGAAGGATGAAATAGAGCCACAAAGATGCAGATCACATGAGCGTCTGGCATATTCATAACACAGTGACAGACTGACAGAGAGAGAAAGTCGTTTCAGAGGGAGAAGGACAGATGGAGAGAAACTGAGGGTGATTTAGAGGAGAGAGGGAGGGGATGGAAAGGAGGTGAGGATGGAATGAGTGACAAATGAAGAATGCGGCCAAGTGGTGCAAAGAATGATGAGCAGACTCAGGGAGGAATGAGAGAGCGTGATGTTGATATTTGAGGGGTAATGGCAAAGAAAGAAGGAAAGAGGAGAATAAAGGAGAACAAATAAGTGAATTCTATGATAGAGGTGATGCAGGCTGTCATAAAGTCTCTCCTTGACTCTGAGAACCCTCAAATATCTCCCCACTACATACATCTATCTATATCCTGCACATTTATGGTGTCTGCAGGTTGCAGCCTGTGTGTGTGTGTGTGTTTGTGTGTGTGTGTGTGTGTGTGTGTGTGTACGTGCGTGCGCATGTGTTTGTGTACCATTTTCTAATTTACAAGCTTCTGCATTGCTGTCAGTGTTATTAGCTGCAGCCTGCATGGGATGTTCCACATTCAATCAATAACTGATAGCCCGGAGATGGAATGGCAGGAGAAGAAAGCTACTGCTTTCTATCCCTGTCTCCTCTCTCTTTCTGTCTCCGCTCACTTCATCTCTCTCAGATTCATTCAGCCCTATTTCCCATCAGACTCGGATCCTGCTGTTCTTTCCCACTCTCATTCACATTCCAACTATCTGTTCAGAGCCATTCATCACACAGTAGCAAACGACAGCGTTATTTTTGTTTGACTGTTCAGAGCCGACGTTATGTCATAGTTTTGTAAACACTTGAAAGTAATTTGTAAACTTGCAAATTCTGGAATGATGTGTGCTTTCATCAGCTAGGTTGATTCAAATGTATATACCGTGTTCATGTGAAAAATGGAAACTCAAGTATATATTGACTGAGGGCAAATTCTTATTGATCGTTGCTGTCACTGCTGGCCATATTTGATGTTTTCATCTTAAAACGTAAGACAAAGAAATGCTCCTGGGAATGTTCTGATACACCAACCAATACCTTTATATTAATAACACATTCGGCCACATTACATACAGCAACACATAGCAGGTTATGAGGGGCCGATTTTATAGTCACAACATGTCACAACATTTAGAGCCATGTGCAGACTGCTGTCTAGTTAAAGTGAACCTTTTAGCACACTGAGCATACATCATTATTTATTTAGACAAGTGCATTTGTAAATATCTTTACCAACAAAATGTCATTTTACTTAAGGATGTTCAGCTTTTCTTGATAAATTATTTTTTTTAAACTTGTGGATATCCATCTGCTACATGTCTGTATACATTCATGTCTAGTGTGTGAGTCATGTCTGAATCAATATGGCAGTAAGTGACGTCTGTCGAGTGCTGGGAGTTTATGGGTTGATGTGGCTGTAGCCTTGAATGCATGTTTAATAGATGATATATGAGGCCAGCAGTGAGTGTGAAGGATATGGAAGGATAAGTGGCCGAACCAAGGAAGAGATGACAGTCACAGAGTCAAGGTGGAGACGGAGACAGACAGAGTTCATCATATCCACATTTTGTGTGGTAAAATTGACAGAGCTAGCTAGCTAGTGAGCTGTATGATCTCTACTACTTTTGTTGCTCATTTGTTTGCCCCCAAAGTCATCATCCCGGTGCTTGGACCCCTGCTAGTGCAAAAATGCGAGTATTGCCATATTTCTGGGTTTCAGACAAAACAAGCAATATGAAGATATGATGTTGTTTGAGAAGTTTTCACTATTTTCTGCCATTTTATAGACTGAATGATTAATTGATTAATCAAGAAAGTTGTCTGATTAATTGCCAATGAAAATAATCTTTGCAGCCCTAGATCTTTACCTTTTACCCACTTCCACACACCTACTGAGCCTTGTACTCTCAATATAATCACCTCTGGCCGTTAGACTGTCGTAGTAGCCAAGGCTAGTCGTCCGGGGTGTGCATGTGTGTGTGTGCACGTACATAAAGCCTAATTGGTTGGTGACAAGCGATGCTCTTGATGTTTTGTGTGGTTTTTTTTTTTTAGCCCTGCAGTGAGCTATGTGTCAGTATACGATCAGGGCAACTTATATCAGTGCACCCACTCTTATAGGTGTCTACTATGGACACAGACTGAACACACACCACAACTAGTACTGCAAGTCACATATCAAAATGGGCTGAGTAGCAGAGAAGGTGAGGAGAGGAAATATGTGGAAGAAAAAAAGGAGGCAATAACAGAGGACTGACGAGAGATGGAGTGGCACGATATTGGAAAAGGCAGTAGGTTGAGTGTGTTTTTATGTTTGTATGTGTGCGTCTACTCAACCTGCAGCCAAGTTCCTAAAGTAAAATACAGTTGAAGCAGACACCTGGCATGAACAGTGTAATAATGACCCCCCCCTGTCTGGAACCTGAACACAAAAGAACCTTTTTACATGTCGAACCAGAGCAGATGGCACTGGTGTATTGTGCAGGAGGTGTGTGTGTGTGTGTGTATGCATGGCACACCGGGGTAGAGTGGCCAGGTGTTTGAATGAATGTGTAGATGTATATCAAACAGAAACAAAAACAGAGAGACGCAGCAGCTTCATTTGTGTGCCTGGATGTCTTTGTCTCTACCTGATAAAGATCTAGTCCAAACACACAGAGGAGAAACAGCAGTTTACTGTATAAAGTGGACACAAAGTAGCAACAGTCCCCTCATGTCCGCTGACTGTCGAAGGCCATCTTTTATTGTTGCTTTTCTCTCCTGGATGTTAGTACTGTTCAGAGACTATTGCATGTCACTGTGGATATGACGAGAGATGAAAAGAGATGATAAAGTAGTGAGAAAGAGACAGACGAGGGTTTGGGAAACATGGGGACAACATATAGTACTTCAAAGGTGTCCCACTAGCAATAGTTTTGTGACAAAGAGACTGCTGTGTGCTCCGTCACCATGATAGAGAAAGAGGGAGATGAAATAGAGAAATAGAGAACCGCTGGAGATCAATGGAGTGACAAAGACGCTCCAAGGAGGGGATGCTTAAAACAAAATGGACACAAAAGGACGAGAGCAACAAACGAACAGCAAAGTTGAGTTTGATAAAAGAAGGAATGATGTGTAGAGACAGCAGGGGAGCATGAGTTGGTGAGTCAGAAAGAAATATACAACACGCTCTATTTCTGCAAAGACGTCCTCCTCTTCATATTTTACTTGTCCTCTGGAGTGGCTGTGACCTGGATTTGTCAAATTAATAATGTTATCAATGCCATATTGATGTAAATACTTTTACTTAAAACCCACTTTATGTAATACGTTTGTTTTTGTTAAGTGTGTGTCTCCTTTGGTTTTTACCTGAGCACACTCAGTGAATCTCATTCTGAGCCCACCTACTGCACAAGCACCGTACATCCTAATCGTCCAAGCAGACCATAAGGGGTTTAGCAGCTGCCTTGCGATGAGATCTGTTTGGCTAAGTGCCACTGAGAGGCAGAGAGATTATGCGGAGTCAGGAGAATCACTACACACTGTTGGGACAAGGAGCGACAACACACAAAATGCTGCGATGCTTCTCTGAGCTCACCCCGACGGCTAAACAGACAGCAAATATCCTTTACAGTAAATATGCTAAATAATTGCCAACACACAACTGGGCGACCTGCAGACACAGACATGCAAGACATGCACACAAAATAATAACACGTTTGAACACAGTTCTACCTGGAGATGTGTTTTATCTTCTGAGCCTTGTCTCATTAGCTCACTATCAAACTGTGTTAGAGTGAATACTACTGCAATACTGCAGTGTTTTCACTGATTCACCAGATTGTTCTCTTCACTCTCAGCATGGATAGCTTGTCATCAGAGCCTGATTGAAAACAAATAACGCATAACTTAATTACATTTGCATTTAATTTTATGCAACTATGTAATTTTCTGACATTAAACATCATCATTGTCTTGCTCTCTCTCTGTCTTTCTGTTTCTCTCTAGGTTGTTTCCAGCTATGTAATGTGTTTCGTCAGAACATGGAGATAGACCAGTGTCTGCTGGAGTCTCTCCCCATTGGCCAGCGCCAGCGGCTGGTCAGGAGGATGCGCTGTGACCAAATAAGGGCGTACTACGAGAGGGAAAAGAGCCTTCAGCGCCAGCAAGGTGGAATCAAGGTTCGAGCCCCGCCCACCCACCGCAAGAAGCACCACGTCCGCTTCACCCTCGCAGATGTCATACAGGACGCCATCATTCGCCATGACGACAAAGAAGGTGTGTTTGTGGGTGCGCATATGAGGGTGTATGTCGGTTATGGTTGAGTGAAAAGGTAGTAGTGTGTGTGGATGTGTACACAGTTAACATCTGAGAATGAAGACTGGTTACTAGATTTGCAGTGCTGGCTCACTTATCTATCACACACACTCTTTCTCATACATACACACACACACACACAAGTGGGCCAAAACAGCGCTGCTGACTGCAGGTCACACGATTTGTTCTGCTGGAAGCTGTCCACTTGACTGAGGAGGACAGAGTGGAGCTTTTATCCTGACACAAACAGCTCTCAAGTATAAAAATACCTTAGCACAGTTGATAATGTCTGCTGTTGAGAGCAAACAGTATTTCCACAGAATGGTGCTTTTTGTTGGACTCTAGGTAAAAGAAGCCCATTTGCTTTTGTTGTCTGTCACTTCGCTGCTCAGTGGCAGCGACAAGAGGGTTTGAAATATTCTTCAAAGATAGACAAATGCCAAAAGTAACAAGATGTCTATATATGACGCAGCGTCTGTTGGATCTGGCTGACACAGCAGTGAATAATAGCTAGTTTGTAAGATTAGTATTCATTATTTATGGTTTCATATGTGTTTTCACATTGTTTGGCTGAATGGTTAGCCATTTGTTTCAAACAAATGGGATCTTGCTAATATCACGTACTGAATTATTAATCGATTAATCAAGAAAATAATTGTATGATTAATTGATAATGAAAATAATCGTCAGTTGCAGCCCTACTTCTGAGCCTTTTACCCACTTCCACACACCTACTGAGCCTTGCACTCAATATATTACTGCTTTTAGTAAACATCTAGATGTTTAATGTCTGCCTTTCTGTGTCTGTATTTGTGTCTGAGAATATTTATTTGTGTCTGTCAGTGTATTATGAGACTCTCAGGCACACAGTAAATCATATCTGGCCTCAGGTCTAAGCAGGACTGCAGCCTGCTTGGCTCCCAGTAAAGACACACTCAAGAACTCAGGCTCAGTCTTTTTTGTGAGATCGGATAGTCATTGAGCCCATAAGATTCAAGAGGTCCTCACACTTTACACTAAAGGGCATTGATTTTTTTTGTCCAACCTCGCCGTCTTTCTTTTCATCTATGCCAGTGATTTGCCAGTCATTTACCCAGCTGTCTGGGTGTATCTGTGTCAGTCCTACAAGCAGTCTTTGCAGGTCACTGTGTTAATCTCTGCTCTCTGGCTGCCAGTGAGGTTCAGCTGGTCTGTGGGAGCAGCTGGTGTGCCATTGCAACAGCCAGACTGAAACCAGATTTCCTTGGCTTGGCATGAATCAGATCTGCAGACCTCTCTGCCTAATGCCTACCTACCACCCTGACACCACCAAGGCACTGAACTGCTGGCAGGGTACCATTTGTTTTGCTATGGGAAGGCCTGACCTTTTGGTGGTGTTCAAGGCAAGAACTGGACCTAGATTAAACAAAATAGTAGACTCACATGCAGCCGCGCATGAGGGACAGATTGTCTCCTAACAGACTCCTTGAGCCAAGGGACTTCCTGCAAGCATTATGATTAATTTATGTTACTCTTTGGCCTGTCTTGTTTTTCTATCTGTATTGCAGTGTCTATCTCTTTGAGGTAACACTTGGTTGCATGGATCAGCACTTGACAATGATTCTCGAGCTTTCCTCACTGGTGAGCTGAGTGATAACTGCTTTTCTCGCTGTTGTCGCTTGAGTCACTCCCGTTCTCCTTTTGTACAGAGTGATAGGATTTTCTTCAGGCTTGGACATTTTTGGAGCTTTTCCCCCTTACTACAGAAGTATTTCAAGAGATGAGGGCTTGCGTAATCGCACACCTGTTGCAACGAGAGCCTAGGGGTTAATCTGGTGGATAGGGGTAAAAGGGGTAAAAGAATAAGGGATTTGCATTTGACTCATTGACGATGCCTGGAAAGCAGACTTCAGTAGAATTATTAAACAGGATATGTGAGTGCTGATTTCCTCTTTATGATGCAAGTACTTATATCATATCTGATATGACGATTTCTTGATTATTTTATGCTCACAGTGTTATTGTTAAAGGGATCCACGAGATGAAGTTTGAAATGAGACTGATAGACTGTGTCGAAACATCGTAAGAGGCCAACAAATATGAACGACTGTTAGCTGATAGACAATGATATCTTTAACATTGCTGTTATCTTGAAAAAGTTAAATGTCTCAACTTGAGTAGTTTTCAATTTTCAGCACTGTGTCCCCCAGATGGTGATGATTAATGAAAAAAACGATGGAAGTTTTGGTGACTCATCATCGTTTTTAAGAACTGGTGAGTATGCAAAAGAGAAAGACAGAGATTAGCCAAATAAGACTCTGAGAGGAAATGGCAAAAGAAACAAAGAGGCTGAGAGGGAAATAGAATGAGAGAGATAGACAGAGAGATTGGGTGAGCCTTTGTTATATCCCAATTAAAGCCTGCTTTAGAGAGCTGGTTTGAGAATTAGATTCATAGATAGTGCAGAAACTCAGTCTGCTGACAAGGCAGCCAGGTAATCAGAGATATCACACACATACACAGTCACAAAAGGATTTATTTTCTTATCGCTTGTCTTTTACAGGAAATAAGATGAAGGAGAGTGCGATAAAGGGAAGCTGGGTGGAGAATAGAGGAAAGGGTGAACATGGTGAGAAAGTGGAAAATTGGAAAGCAAAAGAAATTGAAAGGCAGCAGGGAAGAAACATCAGGTTAGGGAAGATACTGTAGGGTTAAGGTGAAAAAAAAAATACCAATAGCACACAGCCCTATAGTTAGATAGGAGCATACTATACCTAATTTCCATTCCTGTCTGTCATATGCAAACATCTGGCTCACTTTTTGACATTTGGTGAAATTGCTTTTCCCAAACCAATCTCTTAACTTAAAGCAGGACACATGTGGAACGGCAGCAGCTGTTGCTCTCAAAGCCATGGAACCTACAATCAAGTCTTCCCCTTTCAACAGAATAATGACATTCAGATGGTTCTCACTGAGTTGATGATTCCTGGCAAAACACAATGTGAGAAAGCAGTTCAGGTAAATTTAAGATGACTTTTCTTTTGAGGAGAGCAGTTTTTCTAAGTCATCTGATGGTGATGAAACACCTGTTAGTAAGAGTCTAAAGTGGACTGTTACATCACATTATCTGGGAATTGCTTGTGATGCCTCCTGTAAATATCTCGACAGCCTTGGTGCGTGGCCATGAAAGACATTCATGGTGCCCAAAAGACTGAATCCTAATGTCTTTGTTGTTCCTCTGACTTTTTATCTACCACAGAGGACTGTAATAGATAACGTCAATTTTTTCCCCACTGGCACTAAAGATCACCCACAAACACTTCCAATCCTCTTAAATGGAGACGCCAAAACCAAGCCAGACGCAGTGCTGGTGGGTCTCTGTTTTAATGGGAGAGTGCTTTTCCCTTGTGCCTATGTTATGTGTGCTTATGCGTCAAGAGGTTGAGATATTCTGTCCCTTTACGGATGTGTAATTACGGTACATGTGGTGCATTTACTGTATGGTACACATACTGCATAGCTACCTATATTTATTGATCAGAGTGTATAGATCCATCCTGCAGGCACAGCACATGGTTCACTCAGTTCTTCATAATGAGGAAGTGAAGCAAGTTACAGTGAAACAGCTTTCAGTCTTGTGTTGTGTTTTGGAGCACTGCTTTAGACACAGTTAATAAAACTGAATCATACCATGGCTAAAATAAGAACACCGTGTGCTCCCTGTCCAGTGTTATACAATGTTCAGCCATTTGTGTTGACGCAGTGCCCGCCTCCACATCAGTGCAGCAAAGCTTCTTAACAAACAGAGCAGCCAATTTTCTGGAAGTTTAAACAGGCCTTTGTCCCATTGAATCTAGCCCATAAATACAACTTAACTCAGAGGAGTTCTGCAACAAGGTGGCACTGGTGCTCATAGTCTTAGTCCTCAGTATTGAACCCAGATTAATATTTAAATGATTTAAATGAATAGATTTATCTAGTGTGTAGGTGTGTTCATGCAGATTAAGGTTTTTAAACTGTATCTTTCTCTATATTCTGTTATATGTGGTGTGTTTTTCAAAGGGAATTATATTCTCTAGACACCTGTTGACACCTGAATTGTAATGGATGCGCTGGATGGCACCGCAGCTGAAGCTGAAAATCAATGTTCCATTCAGAGTGGTCGTGATGTCCTGGGAACCTGCAGACATTTAGCTGACTATTTATCAGTCAGCTTGCCATCAACACCCCACGTCAATCCAACACTCGGGTGTCCTGTTGAGTGGAGAAAACATGTCACATTGTTACTGCCAGCCACTTTATTTTAATTATATATAATCTCCCCAGATGGTAAAACACAAACCAGCGAGGGAAGAGGAGCGATGGAGACATAGGTGAATAGGAATGTAAGAGGAATACATTGATATTTCTCTGCAATAGAGCATGCTGGGATTAAAGGCACGTCAAAGACCTGTCATGTTTTTGACAGAACGGGGTCTAGGCCCACAGAGGCGGTAGAGAACGATGTCATGATATCTTTTACTGGAATCCAATTTAAAACCTTGCGACTCTCATGCTGATACAAGAGGGATCCCTTTAATGTCAGCTGCATCATCAGGCAGCATATTGAAACTTTTCTCTGGCAGTGGTGTTTATCTGAGCTTCTAATGTTAAACCTTTGGTTCACTTGATGACTCATCAGTGTTCCTTTAGAGGTTCGGCAGTGCAGGTTAATATGAGAGGAAGCAGAAGATGTACGACAGCGTGGAAAATAGAAGTACTTTGTGAACTCATTTTCTCACAGAGGTCTACGCTGCTCAGTTTGAAGTTGAAATTCAATTTAGATGTTTTCTTTCTATGTATTAATATTTCAATTAACATTTAAACTAAGAGGGTGACTTATTTCTCAAATATGGTCAGCAGTGGATTAAAACACATTCACTCATTTGCAGTGTTTCCCTTTGCTGCTCGCAAACTATTGCATTTTCCTAGTCAGTCTGTGTGCTGGATTTCCTGAGGAGACTTCAGCTACTGTACTACAATACAGTGCACATTATGCAATATATCATGATTCATTAATCGTGAGTACAAATTATTGTACGTATATATATATATACACTGTTTTGTTTTATGGAGGCTATTTACACAGCGCTTTTGGTTAACATTTCTGGAATTGTAGATTAGACCTTGTAATACTTTGGCAAATGTAATTTCGTGATGCATTAACACCCTGGTGTGTTTGCTGTAAATGTATGGCATCGTAGCAGAGACTTTTAACACCTGAAATCCATAAAATCATGTAATTTGTGAACACGCAGGCAGGAGACGCCTGTTCCATCTTACAGAACTCATCATACGATCATCTGCATTTAGAGTTAAGCATTATTGGAAAAGTTTATCGTAGCTTTTTTCATCAGGATCAAAACAAAGGGAAAATGTCTAAGCTCATTTCAGAAACATGGGGCAGCGAGGTGAGACGGTGCCTCTTGTGGCTATGACTGTGTGATAAGGACCGAAGAGACAGAAGCATTTATAAGGGTAAGGGATTTGAACAGAATCTCATATGGGGGAATGATGCTGTACATTGGGAGAATATGTCTGGCTTGCTAGATGAAGAAAATTGGCAATACTGCTGTAACTGGCATGTGATGGAGGATACATTACAGGGATTTTATGAAATTCATGGAATATCACGGTCCAGTAAGATAACGACGAGCCAAAGAATTGAAAAGAGAGGCTGAAGAACGCTACTTTTAACCTTGCCCTGTATCTACAGAACATGCCCATTCAACACGCACATCATATCTACTTCAAGAAGTTCAAGTTCAACAACGAACAATATCGTTAGCACTTACATAGCTTGTTGTGGAGGTTTGTGGTATTATGTTTTTTTTTACATAGGCATAGGAGAGTATATCTAAATTCTCTTTTCAGCAGTGGAGAAGTGGTCATTTCTTTTTTAACTGTCAAGTGTACTTTGAAATCTTCTGCGTAGGCAAGAGATCCTGAAGAGCTGTATTCAGGTCTTACACAAACACAAAGACAGGTTAAGGACAGGATCTCTGCCAGTTTGAATGACAGCATAGATTTTGAGGCGGGCAGGTGAGTCATCAGGAGTCTGAGAAGTACTAATTAACTTTTTGTTCATGGTTTTAGCTGCAGTTTGGCTGTCAATCTATACCTTATTTAGGTTACTCGCTCTCGTCCTCTCTCCCTCTTTTCCCCTCTGCTACCAGTTCCTATCTGGTTGCCATGGAAACTCCACATATGTCTCGAACAGCTGTTTTGCAATTTTCCACAAAATGACAGCCGACTTTGCGGCCCACTCTACATTTCCCAATCAGCAGCCTTCTGATAGAGGGGTAACACACACACACACTCTGAAACCAAAGCTTGAGATCAGCATATAATCACACACCAACTGACATATAGAGAGAAAATGACTGTTGTTGCTGTGGGACAAGCATATAGCTGCTCCACTGCAGGTGTGTAAATCTTTCAGTGGATATAAATCTCTTTGATGACCAGTGTTCCTTTTCCCTTTCGACTACATTACAAGAGAGATAAACACTGCCTTTACTGTAAACCTGCAACGCCTCCTAAATAGACTGAACACTCTTTAACTTTGCACTTAATTAGATCATTTTCCTCAGTACTACTCACATATGTGCTTGGATTATGTTACTTTTTTAGTTTAAAGTTCCTTTTGTTAGTTTATCACTGAATAAAATGAAACTCTACTATATGATAACACATCTTTAACTATAGAAAGGCCACAGCAGCTTATCCCTGCTTTATAGTATTTATCAGCACAGTTAGAAATCATGTTAAGCCAATCAGATTGGTTGCCATTTCCAGCTGCTTTAGAGCTTTAAGAAGAAAGTAATTCATATGCATTCTGGTGTTGACTTGACGTATGGCTTTATCTCTCTGTGTGGTTAAAATCCCTTTTACTAATACATCAGAACTGATTTCCACTGCCAAATCAGAGTTTAAGGACAGGCCATACGCTCAACTGTTGTTGCTGTCGTCATTAAACCTGTTCATACTGGTCTTTAAGAGATCCCTTCCCAAGCTGCCTCCATTGGAAGAGATGGAGGACGAAATCCACACTACTTGTGGAAAATTGTAATTTAATTATTTAATTTATTCTGAAGCTATGCGAGCTTTGGTGGTCCAAATTCGGAAAATCAAGTGGATATCTTTCAGATCTACCGTTTTTTTAAGTCTTTGTGTTCCCTGGAGTGTTCTTCCGTGCTGTGGAGGGCTAGTAACATAAAGAGGGAATTTCGTTGCTAAAGAAGGAAGATACCCACTTGATTTGTCTAACTCTGACTGCAGAAGCCTCATATTAGCTTCAGCTGAACTTTGAATGTATTTTTGAGAACAGGGACTATGGCTTTTGTCTTTTGCAGGGATCCCTGGATGGCCAGTATGAATAAGAAGAATAATTACAGAAAGCAAAACCTGTGTCAATGTTCATACAGACATCAAAAGTGTATCCTACACTTATTACACAAATCTTAAAAGAAAGATTAAAATCATTACCTAATATTGCTGGCAAGCTCATTACTAAATAGACACGGTGGATACGTGGGCTGCTTCACACACAGACCACAACACTGGTTGGTCTTGACAAATCTGCCAATGGTACAACAGTACTATTGATTCCTAATGGCCATATTGCCAGACAAACGCTTTGATTTTTTTCTTAACTGCCTGGTGGTCAATTCGTAGCTGTTGACCTTCAACCTGACATTCAATAATGTGCCATAAAACACCAGTGGGTTCTTCTATCAAAGACTAACACTAACTGGCTCCAACAGATGGGACATTTTACAGACCAGAGACTGTCCTGTCCACTGACACTTACCAGACTTCATATTGTATGTTCATTAAGAAGCAAATCATGTGATACCTCGCTTAAAAATCACTTCTCCACGTTCAACAATGAGCAGCACTGTGATATACTGTTAGTAAGCAAGAGCATTATCCCTGGTAATGACTTTAGCGCTAGATGAGCCTTAATTGGTGTTTTACAGTCTTGAGCCCCTGATGTGTGTTGAGGAAATGGGAGATAATTGTGCTGATTGACTCCAAGGTTGGCCATTAAGTACTGAAGGCCATTAGAAGAGTGGGAAAATGTGCACAGTGTTCGGCCTGTTTGATATGTGTGCATGTGCTTCTGAAACAATTAGTCAACCAACTGATTCATCAACTGACAGAAAACTAACTGATGACAGTATTGATAATTGATAAATGTGTAAGTAATTTCTCAAATAGAAATACCATTTGACATTTGCAGGTTACAGCTTCTTAGATGCTTTCTCTTATTCTTATTCATTGTTCAGTCAAAATAAGTTGATTACAACAGACAATTACTTTTATAACATACTTATATTATGGATTAATATTACTTGTATATTTTCTTTATTAATTATAGACTATAAAAAGTAAAAAGAAAAGAAATAAGTTATCAAAGGTTCAGCAAATATTTTGAATTTCTACATTACATGTTCATTTACTGACTGTGTCAAAGGGGTGTTTATTTATTTATATATATCAATAAACCTGTTTATTAGTATTGATATTATTTTCAGATAAGCTCATGATTATTAACAGGCATCTTCTGTTTTAAAACATGCTTGCTGTGTGTAGGTTGGATGAGGTTATTTAAGGTCTGTCTAGATAATGACCCTTTAAGTGAAATGACCTCATGGGGGTCCTCAACAGAGTTCATTAGATGGAATTACCACCTCTGTAATTACCATGGTTACTGTCCTCAGAGCCATTGGCTTTGCTTAAAGACTCCAGTGTTTGACTGTGTGTTGTTTGTGTGTGTGGTGGGATTGCGTGACAGTGGTGGCTGTTTTGCTGGTATGAGGTCTTCCAGGGTTTAGTCAGTATCCATCTAGTACTGTCAGTGTCAGTGAAATCACATATGTCCAAACCGCAGCGCTCCACCTCCCTCTCAACCTCGCCCTCTTTGTCCATTCTGCTTTATTTATCTGTCACACACTCCAGTACTCTCTCTCTCTCTCTCTCTTTCTCTTGCTCACTCTTTCCTGCTGTGCTCTCATTCATTTTTTGTACATGTTGAGTAAAAGATATCATCAGTGGTATAGTAAAATCACTGTGACCTTGTTTAGCCTACTGCTGTCCGCTCATTTGTTTATGGCTGACTGCGTGAACTTGCTTGTAATGGTTTGTGTTTTCTCCAGTAGATCTGTGTCAGTGCGTGAGTGGGCTGTGCGGCTCACTGGAGCTTACAGTATGTGATGTGAATGTGTGTAACCGAGAGGCTTTCTGACCTGCTGCTGGAGCAAGGAGCCACCAAACACACACAGCCTTAACACTGATCCACATGTGTCAAGGACGGTCAGAGGACATTCGACATATATTGGTTTTGATAGTGAGTGGCAGAGATCAGTGTGTCTGTGTGTTTGTTTTTGTGTCTGTCTGAGTGTGTATGCATCTTCTGTACATGCCCTAAGCACCCTGTCTGTCTTCACATACAGCAGGTGTTAACATATGGATGTTTGTTGTGTTGCAGTGTTGCGTCTCTTGAAGGAGGGAGCAGACCCCAACACTCCCATTTCTTCTGGGGGATCCTTGCTACACCTGGTAAGATATACACACACACACACACACACCTTTTTGACAAATATAAGCCTATACTAATCTTTCTTCTATACTAATAAATCAATGTATTTCAATCACATTGGTACAAGAATCATATTACACATTTTATGTCTATTACACACTGACATATTATCGTCCCCTGGTGTGTATCATCATATCGGCCTACCCTCGCTCCCAGTTTTATTTTTTATTTATATTTTGATCTGTTGAATAAGTGGTAACACAATCTGAACTCATGTTGCCAATCATCCACTACTGTTGTATTTTATCAACTCTCTATGCATGCATGTGTCCATGTATGGGGGATTCAGATTAAAGTTGTTCATTTTTTAAACGTTGAAGCTGGTCCACCTAACTAGATTGCTGGTACCTACAGTACTCCTATAAATTCTGGGCTTCTGAATCTTTCACACTATCTGATTGATTAGAATAAGAAAATGTTACAGCGAAAACACGTTCCAACTGATAACATAATTTAAGAAAGTAGCCCTAGTGTGCATGTGTGTCAAAACAAAATAAAGAATATGCCTATTATTTTGCTCTGGGAGGGTGAGCATATTATGCTACAAATGGCTGAGAAATATCAGGAAGGACATCTGACATGATGGTGCGCCAGTAACCATTCTCCATGTCTTCATCATTATCATTTTGCTAATTCCTGCACACAAGTTGCACCTGTGGCAATACAACAATGTAATTATTACAATTGCTGGACATTTTTCACATACATTAATCGTTATGCACTGAACCATTCATGTGTACCGTTTATAGTTAACAATGCCTCAGGAATTATACATTCATGCAAACTAATAAAAAGGAAATCTACTGTCCTTGCGTTCTGCAGTGTGCTCGCCATGACAATGTGTTTGCGGCGGAACTTCTGATTGAGCGAGGCCTGAATGTCAATCTGCAGGACGAAGACCTGTGGACAGCCCTGCATGTTGCGTGTGTATGTGACCATGCAGATGTGGTGCTGCTGCTGCTGCTGGTAAGAAACACACTTGCAAACATGCACTATATTGGGGGGGAGGGGGCACATTTTGGCTGTAGTTTTAGTCATTTTCTTGTTGATCCAATTCCAAGCGTGTCAGCTACAAATTAGATTAGTGTTTTCGAATGGGTCGGCATACTAGCTCCATGTTTCGAATTAGCTTTGAACCAGTGGCTGTATTCACGTTAGTCATCCAGAATTTCTGTCCAAGTGGAGCGTCTTCCATTGATGAGGGGTTTTGGATTACTGAGGGTCTGAAACACGACTTTCCATTCTCTCACAAACCCAGCTGAATCACTCAAAATGCGAATATTTAGAAATTGGGCATTAGCATGATATCAAAGAGAGAGCTTGTTCTGTGGGGGATGTTTCCAGCTCTTGTCGGGTCTGTCTTGACAAGAGCTGTGGTTGTACTGATTAGGTCCATAATGAGAGAAGCGCCAGCTGCAGGGGAGGGCATGCACATCCAGCCCAGTCACTCAGTGGGCTGGGTGTGTTCTGCTGGTGTTGATTAGACCCAGGGAGGGTTAACTACAGTCTGGAGCTCGGTAGAATCCAGTACAGCCTGGTTCTGCTGATTGGGTCCTGAGTGATTGCTGACTGTCTGTCTGTGGGGCAGGAAAGAGATGTTCCTGAGAGGAATGGATATGTTTGAAGAGCTGCCAGGCAAATGCTGCGCAGAGTGAATCTGTCAGCCTTGTAGCGGCTGTGTGACTGTTGGTTCATGTGTATGTTGGGTGTTTGTGTATTTGCATGTGTTTAATTTCCCTCGAAGCAAAGATTCATGCAGGCTTCCTAGTTTGCAGAGCAGGGTGTGATATACATAGATACGCCAAATGCAATTTATGCAGTGAGTTATGCTTTCATGATAGGCAATACCATGAGAGAGAGAGAGAGATTTAATACGGCTCCCTGGGAGGCAGTAACTAAATGTCTCCCATTCACTACCAAGACAGAACTACTTTCTAGTAAATGAGGTCATATATACACAGAACTCAGCCCTGTGGGGAGAGAGCAGGGGGTAAAGAAAGAAAGAAGAAGAAAATTTCTCAGAAATTCAAAAAAACAGATTCAGCACTGTGAAAAGTTCAAACATTTTTCCAGCTGAGTCTAGCAACACCCAAACATTTTTTCAGCTTTCACAGCTTGAATGTCCTTTGATACTAAGTGGTTAATATTTGACTGCATATACTTGCATGTGTATGAATGTGCCCTTGCGCATGCTTGTGTGATTGTGACAGTATGTGGTAGTGAGGAGACTAGCAAAGTAAGATAGGACACTTGAACATCTTCATTTCCAAAATGGTGCACATTTGCACGGAGTGCTTTTTTTCTTTAGGGTAAGATAAACACTTGAGTGTCTTTTTCTGGTATGATCAGATGGAAAGATGTTTTCTGAAAGGGGAGCCCAAGGCTCTTCCTGTCTACCAGGGTAAAAATAGCTTCAGTAAAGCCATATTTCCGATAGAGATGCAATATCCCTTTTCTTCTATTCATTCATTTTGACACCCATCTCCTCCACCACAGACCCTGCCAGTGCCCAGTCATTCTGCTCTGTTCTCAAGCTGCTGCCTTATCAGAGCTGTAAGTGAGGAGATCTTCCCCACGAATATAACAGGTTTACATTTTAATGAGCAGCTGAACAGTGGTCTCGCTAGAGGAGTTTGACTGGCAGCTTTATCTTTGATTGGCACAGGAAGGAATAGTACTGCTAATAAGTGCTAATCTATTGTCTTCCTCCATCTCTTTCTCCGTTTACCCTCCCCTCGTCCTCTGCTTCTCTGTCCTTGATTTCCTGTCTCCAGTTCCTACTCAGAGAAGTGGAGATGTTTTTGCTGACAGATGTTACCAAGCTTGTCTTGTCGGGAAAGTGGGCGGGGGGGGTTGATGTGAAGTTGTGAAGTCTGGGTGCATTGTCGCTCTGTGTCCAGATTGGCAGTAATGTTAATTCTCTTATCTCCTGCCTCCACAGCAGGAGAGGGAATAAGCCATTTCTAAACTGTCTCATTCCCAACCCATTTCCAAATGCATTCCTAAACCTATTCCTGGCTCTGATTAATGTCCGTCTTTGAGACCCCGGCAGGATTAACTGGCAGTTCAGAGGCACAGTGGTTTGTCTCTTAGCAAATGAACGCACAACAGGAGGAATAGTGTTTATGAATGATTCCACAAAAATATTACAGGGTTAGTGTTACCACCTTTTCGTATTGAGTTCAGCTCAGGCCAGTTCTCAATTTGGCTCATATACATGCATCAGGATGCAGAGGGGTTCTTGATCTCCATGTGTTACATCTTAGCTGACTTTCTATTCAAAGCCACAGCCCACAAGATACTCATCAAGTCTTACTTCTTCTAGTGCCTCAATTATGTCTTCTTAAGTTCACTTCTTATGAAACTCTGAACTCTGGCAGAAAATATGTGGTAAGTGATTAGAGTTAATTGCAGACTTGCCCTAATTCTGCTTCTACCTTTTTCGACAAAGTGTTAAAAATACAGCCTCTTGAAGAACATAAAAATTAGTTTGGCTGTCTTGTTCACCACCGATGCACTTCAGCTGATTTAAAAAATAAAAAATTGGTCTTCTTTCTTTTTCTCATCTGTCATATCATAGTTCTCTGTGAGATACTAGCTTTCAGTGTCTAAACTTAAGCAGGGAAAGGTGTAGCAATGCAACCATGTGATCCATGAGAGACACTTTCTGTTCCAAAACTCTCATCTATAGCTCAAAACCCAGCGGGGTTACAGTTGTAGGATTGACCCACTTTCCGTGCTTGTAAATGATGAATTTAAAACTTCTGAACTCTAAGTCCTTTGAAGTCAAACGACGAACAGCAAGCCCCTGGCTGCATTGAACTCTACTTCACACCAGTTGAATTATTTTTGGATGGGGGGGGGGTTCTGCTGATAATGTAGCCCTCCTTCCTCTAAACAGAACAGTGGTTCACCAAGCAATTATTGCACATTCTTATAGTTCTCTTATAGTTTTAACAAAAACAACTATTTGTTGATCTTGGTGCATATGTGAGGAATTATTTTATGTTGTGGTGAAAAATTGTCCTCAGTTATAGGGTTTATCCTAGCATTAGTATCTGCATGATGGTCAATGTGCAACAACAGAAAGTGCAGACAAAAATGCGTTAAGCTGATTTAGAACAAGTGTCATCGTTACAGTTTTTGCAGCAGACTCTGTTGTTTACGACACATCACAACACTGCAGCATGGCCGATCACAGCTGAGCAGATGTGTGTAATCAGTTGAGAATGATAAGGTCATTGCTTGATTATAAAACATGCTGCTTCTGGTACATTTCTTTGTCACAACTCTTTGAAAATAAGGTTTAAGGGACACTGACACTGGATTACATTTTTTGGGAATAAACAAAAAAAATAAGAAAATCCAAATTGTAGAATGCACAGTATGAGTATGTTAGTATTTTATTTGAGAGAGCTTTGGAATTATTTTGAACCTTCATACACATGCGATTTTAGATAGGAGAGTTAAATATAAGGCTAAATATATCTAAATTCAAAAGTGTATGGGAGCGCTTAACTGTGGATGATTTCCACTGGGCTCTGACAGTATCCAGCTCAGCAATGACAGCCCCAGGGAGAGCTTTCAGCACATATCTACTAGTTGTTATTGATTCTGTGGCCGTCACTGCATGTAACAACTGCCATTATGAACCACATGCAGCGTAGTTTTAACAAATTTCCATCTCCGACGTCTGAGGTGGATTCATCACATTCTGGCGGGGAGCGTGTCGGGGTCAGAAGTCAACTTGTTAACCCCTCGCAGCCTGTGTGTCTGCCAGCCGGCGCCATCTCGTTTATATCTGTCAGCACTTATCATGTGAGCTCAGGCACATGATTAATGCCTCTGGATCAATGGCTCACAGATCATGCCTTCCTTCACCATAATCTGTGTCCGATGGCCTTGGAGCTTTTTGTGCTATAACAGGAACTTCAGATAAATTGTTTCTGTAGTGACCGTTTTTTATTGTCTTATTATTTTGATTTTATTTTTATTGTCAGATTGTGTGCAACTAGGCTAGGGAGGGCAAGTATACCATGTTCACATATTTCACTGTACACATTGTTATGTTGTTTACTGTCTTGTTATTGTTATAAAGGAACGATTTCACTCCAGGATATTAACATCTAAGTCACAACACTGTCAGTCTGTCGCAGGATTATGTGCTGGTGGATTTGTATTTCACATCTTTACAGAACAACTCTCAAAGCACCACATACACTTCAAGGTTTTTCCAGCTGTTTTGCGTAAAGCTGTGAGTGAAGGTGGTCAGTGGCGAGAGTGGCCTCCTGACAGACAGAGGAAGCTATATCTGTCTGTCAGCTGATAACTTCGTCCAACCAGACCCCTATTGACTTTTACTGGACCTTGAAGTGAATTGTCAGGGTTGGCACTCCCCTTTACTACCCACTATGCAGTACACACACACACACACACACACACACAATAACACACACTTGCATGTTAACGGAGGGAGCTGTCAGGTTTATGAGGAAGTTGATTACTGTTTGGGGGAGAAGCACAAATCTAAGGAATATAGATGGAGGTAAGGGAGGGAGGTGGGGTGGAGTGTGTGTGTGTGTGTGTGTGTGTGTGTGTGTGTGTGTGTGTGTGTGTGTGTGTGTGTGTGTGTTGGGGGGATAAGGGTGGGTGGAGGGAGCATAATATTATGCCTCGCCCGTCATCTCACCTCTCGCTCTTCAAGCTGTGCTTCACGTTGAGATAAGGTTTCTTGTTTTCTCATGAATAGTCACGAAGCAGCAGATGATAGTTGTTAATGTTAATTAATTCCCTCTGTTAACCCCTCATAAGTGAGAGAAAACAGCTCCCACTAGACAATGCAGATGGGTGCACAATAAAACCGCAAAGCTCACCAGAACAGATTTTCTGATTAATAACTGCTTTGTACTGCCTTTATCGCACTGTTATTGCTCGGCATGTTTTGGATTAATAACACTTCCTCTGAATATCTGCAAAACATTTTTCATAATTGAAAAAAACTGATTTATAAATCAATTCAGAATTGCAAGGTTGCATTGAGGGTTTTAGGCTCAGTGTCCTTGTGGTTTTGCAGTTTTCAGAGCACTAAGGTTAACTGCTCTTGTGTTGCTCTGTCAGCTGGCTCCCTCCTCGCATTTTCAGCCCTCTTCCTCCCATTCTTCTCTTTCCCCACCCCTTCCCTCTCTGTCTGCCTAAGGACTAGGTCATAAATCTCTTTGCCGCACTGCAACTTGGTCGTTGGAATTCTATTAGCTGTAAATATTCAATAAGCATCCTCACTTAAAGTCCCCTGTCCCTGTTATCAGACCTGGTCCAGCTGCGATCGTTACACTGGCTTGTCTTTTATGGTTTAGTCAAACAACAGGAAACGATTTATGGCTGAATGCTGACAATTGCCACTTGAAAGGATGTGTGTTACTTTTAGTACCTAACCCCAAAGAGGGGATGATAAAAATGAGGACAGAAGGAAAGTCCACATGAGTGCATTTTGCGTGGCTTGTACACATTTCTGCTCTACTGGTAAAGCATTGCAACGTTTTTTACGAATAATGAGGGCAGCGGAGTTCCTCCAAAGAGAAGCAATCAATCATAACCATATTGTGACCAATGACTGTGCTGTCGTCAAAGTAACAGTCATTAAAGGTGCCCGGGGGGAAGGTCTCCCATGTTATCTCATGCTATAGCAGAAGGCTGCTCTGGCAGGGTCCTTGTTGAGTAAACACACATTAATCTTGTCGCACGCACTCACCCCGGTGATCCCAGGTAACGGTAACCAACACCTTCACTCACTCTTCACTGGTCCACCCCCCAGGCAGTTATTTAATGAGTTCTTTAATTCACTGTATTGTCTGTTAATGTCTCCATGGTTCTGCTCAGATATACGCCTCTGGGAAGCCAAGATAATTGGACCAACTTTATCATCGATTCAGGTTTGATGAATGGCTCCTGCTAAAACTCGGTTTGTTTGTGTCCTCTCTGCTTTCTTCTGCCCTGCGTCTGCAAGGCGGGGGTGAATGTTCTGCTGCAGGACGTCAACGGAAACATTCCTCTGGACTACGCCTCCGAGGGGACCGAGACCAGCTACATCCTCCGAAAACACCTGGAGGAAAATGGTAAAGCTTGGCGTGCCTCTTGTTTGTTTTTGTGTCGCACAAAAGAAAAAGTAAATATTCCATTTCCTTCGTTTAGGAAGCATTGGGATAATGTGAATGGTTAATATCACATACCCACATTTAATCAGGAGGTGTTCTGTGTGTGGGTGTGTGTTTGTGTGTGAAGGTGAGGTACACCCTCAGGCCTAATGATGGTGGATTGCCATTGGGGCACTTGTGTCCCACAGTGAAAGGAGAAGGTCAACACAGGAGCTGCAAATAACAAGAGATAAAAGCGCAGGAGAGTTGGAGGCACACAGAGACAAAAGTAGTAGAGGCACAAACAGAGTGACAGAGGGAGCGGGAGGGAAAAGTGCCAGAGAAATACAGAGAGACGCGCAGAGAGAGGGGAACGGGAATCGTGCTGACAAAGGTAGACAGAAACAGATATAGACAATGATGGAGGGTCTTCCCTCACCCATCTGCCATGAGCCACAGGGTCACATGACAAATGCAAGCTTCTGACTATAGACTGCTAACTCATCAAAGCTCAGACCAACACACACACACACCCCCACACACACACACACACACACACACACACAGGCTCACACTCTAACTCCCCAGCCATTCGAATTTTTTAGACTTCTCTGCTTCTGTCTGCCAGCCCCTGTGGTGATCGCTTCCCTCCTGCCTACCTTCAGCTCCCCAGATACTTTTCCCATTGCGCTGGGCTTTGCCACCATGAAACACACTCTTACTCACAGAGGCTCACTCTGCCTCTGTTGCTATAGCAACTTGGCGGCATGCTCTCTATCCCCATCAAGTTTGTGTGGTTGTGGGAAAAAGACAGACTGTCCATGTGTCTCTACATCAGGGAGAGATAGAAATTCAGTTTTTCTTCACATTGTCCGAGCTGAGTCGCTTGAGTTTTATTGTAATACTGGATTCCTACAAGTATTGGCACCGTAGAGAATTAGAATTATCTTCTATTAACGTAATGGTCCTGTGAGCATGTCTCAACAAGCTACACACCCTGTGGCTCTCATTTATTTGCAAAGACAAACTCATTGATTAGCTAATCCAACCAGTCTACTTGGAAAAGTCCCATTTGTTAGTGCCCTAGAGCTTATCCGGGTGAAATATAGATTGATTGGTAATCAATACGCGCCATTACAGTAGGCAAAGTCAGGTCCGCTGTGTGTATGTGACTATGGAGCAGTGCACTGATCTTCGTAGTTTGGGATAGGCGCCCTTGTAGACCTCTGTCTGTCCCAGGAGACAAGCTGCAGTGGCCTTGGCTCTTTCAGGTCTGGGACTGGAGCCCTGTATGAGTACTGGATGACTTTATTGAAGTGTCATCAACATCAGGATCACTTTTGGTCATCACTTGATCTGCCAGGTTTTTAGCATGACAGGGTTTCTCATTTGGTGTCTGTTTGTGGATGTTTTCGTACACACAGCCAGCATCCTCCTAAAATCGCATACTGTAGTCGTGCTGTGACCACTATCAGAAAACACCATGCTGAATTCAAACCAAGTCCTGTTGAGAAATTTACTTCTGCAGAATCTGGGAAATCTTTAAATGCAAAAGATGTCAGAACCCTGTTCTTGAATGTAACTCATCCCTACATGTTGCAAATGTCAGGAAAACTAAGTAGTTTGTTCTGAACAGTTGAATCTTGGGTATAAGGTTCAAAGTTAATAGTGTGAGAGAGATTTATACCATTGATACCAGGAAGTCACTACTGCCGGGCAAAAAATAGTCCCGCACGTAAAACTGCAACTTATCGTTTTTACACTTCTGTGTAAAAATTTAAATTAAATGAACGAGACATAACGCATTAATCAGTGATCTTTAGAGGTGTAGGACAAGCCAAGCTAGCTGTTTCATCTGTTTCCAGATTTTATGCTAAGCTAAGCTAACCATTTCCTGACTCCAGCTTTATTTTTAAAGAACAGTGATATTGATATTCTCATCTAATTCTCTGCAAGAAAGTGAATAAGAGTGTTTTCCAATATGCCAAACTATTCTTTTGAGCATGACAACTAAAGGCTTACTGTAACATGTGGGTCTCAATCGTGTTTGTGTGTTTTAGGTGTGGATATGTCATCCATGCACACCATGAAGACACAGAGACCCAGCACGATGCTGTCTGATGTTAGACAGCTTGTAGCCACAGGAGGAAGCCTCAGCCAGCCAAATGATGACGGGGTCACTCTGGTAAGTAAGGTCACATGTGTGTTAGTGTGTGTGAGTTGACCTCTCTTTGTCTCTCTTCCCCTGTCCATGGTTTGTTCTCTATTTTCAACCCTGTTTTTACCAGATACTGCAGCTTCTCTTTTTTGCTGCCATAACTTTATCTGTGGTTCTCTCTCTCTCTCTCTCTGAAGCTCCACATAGCATGTGCCAGTGGTTATAGAGAGGTGGTGTCCGTGTTGTTGGAGAGTGGGGCAGACCCTCATCCTGCTGACAACAACTTTTGGACCCCTCTCCACCTGGCTGCTAAATATGGACAGGTAACTCACAGCTGCTCAACAGAATGTCAGAATGTTGTTGACTTTAATAATGTAGTCCCCTAATTTCAACTCATCTAGCTGCATTGATCCAATGTGATTACAGTCATTAATGAAATGACTGAAGTAATGAAGAAATTATTGATGGATGGATTGTTCCTCTGAGGAAGTTGCCTCCAGTTACCCTGCACACACCCTGATAAACTGCTCTTTTTGGGCCTATTGATCAGAAACAGTTACAGCATTTTAGATTAGCAGTTTAATGGTCTCTCTTAGAGGAAAGGAGATTGATTTCCAGATGGGGTGGAGGTGAGCTGTTGGAGCGATGGAATCTGGTGGTTTGGGACGGGTCCAACTATGAAGGAGGGGAAGTGATCACGTTCAGATCTTGCTGACCCAACTAGATATTTAATTACATTTCTGGGCGGCGTTCTTGGCTGCTGACAAAGAGAATTTATTCTTTGGTATTTTGAGTCACTCTCTACTTCTTCATTCATCTACCCTCGAGCCATGTTTTTTTTTCCCCCCACTAGAGTGTGTTTTAAAAATTCTTTCTTCCTCTCTGTTACCTTGCAGCCTTTCTCTGTTTCATTCATATAGATCTGCTTCCATTGTTTTTTTCCTTTCCTTTTACATGATTCCTTCATCCTGTTGTTAGTTGAAAAGATGATTGTTGATGAGTAGATCTAAATGTACAAATGTTCCCAACAGCAGACTTCCAGACTTTCTGCATACGCAATTACTCTGTGTCTGTGTGTGTGTGTGTGTGTGTGTGTGTGTGTAATATGTAAGTGCATCTGACTTAAGAGTGGCAGTCTAGAGGATTGAATCGATTAGGTTTCCCTTGCAGTGCTAAATCAACTCAGCCATCGGCTCTTTACTGGTGCCAGTGCTTTGCCTCCTGCATACCAACTACTCTCTGAGCCTTCTTAACACTCACTTCCTGTCACCATTCCCTTATAGCTGGTCTGACAGTGACACATCAGTAATGCAGGACATTATGGGTGAAAGATGTGTGTATCTATCCAGCCAAGTAAATCACTGGTCCCACTAATAAGAAGTTTTGCTGATATGAGGCAGACAAACTGTTGCCTGGAAAACACTTGCTGACAACTGTAACACTAGCTGGTGCGTTAAACCCAAAGACCCCATCTGCAGCGTGGCATACGTACTAGACTGACCCTTTAAGAAGATGTATGACCCTATTACTGCAGCTAATTAAGCTTCCCTCTCTGGGTCTTGTGATAAGTTAGACCCTGGCTCTTGCCTTCCTTGGTCTGAGTCGAGGCTTTTCAAGTTGTATTCTCTTGAGGGAAGAATTTTAAATAGTTTTGTGTTGGATTTTCAAACAGAAATGACAGGATGTTAAAATGCTGCTGGGATTGGATTAATTCATTCAGTTTTATAATTAAGGTGTGTGAAAGCTGTGGCAATATAGCAACCACTTGATTCATATGAAAGTTTAAGTACTTTAATGTTCTCAGTGTCAAGACTAGGATATTTGGGCCCTTACCAAAAAGTGTCCTGTCTATCTGAATCTACATCAGCTATGAGGTTGCTTTGTCCGCGCTGATCCCCATGTACCGATGACCTTTTCCTGGTCCTCCTGCAAACTTTGACCCATTGAAGAGTTCAGATCTCGTGGTGCCACTGACGTGTTGTCAGTATTTATAGGGTGTGAGTGCAGCTGACAGGGTTTGTGGGCAGTAGAGATGCTGTAGACTCATAGCCGAACAGCTGTTGACGTGGGTCAGAGCCAGTCTGCTGAACGTGCTGAGTCGCTCTCTTCCATACTGCAGGCGATGTCTCATACGAAGAAGTTCTGCTACTTCTAGAGCTGTTTTGAACTGTTCTTAGAAAAGTTTATTGGTTATTAATCAATTTCAGTAAATGACGTCCATGAAGTTGGACAACTCAGAGAAGTCAAATTAAAAAGAGCAGTCAAAATCAATGCAGCAGAGGCTGAGATACCCTGACTTGAAGTCCATAGTATGGTTGACGGTCATAAAACTCTGGATCCTACAATTCCCATAATCCATCCAGCCCTGCCTGGCAGATCACTAGATCTTTCAAACTCAATGCCCCCAGTTTGTTATGCAGGCTTTTTTTAAGAAGTCCCCTAACCCAAACTGAGATTACTTGATTCAGATATTGGAAAGCTCCTCCTCCCCCATGACAAATCTGGGAAGCCATTTTGATGCAGTTAACTGTTAGTTAGTTTTAGTTTGTAGTTAGTTTTACCAGCTGTTCACTTAGATAAAGCATAATAATATGGTAACTTGCATACTATACTTTATGCACCAATTAACTGCAAAAACATGGAAATCTGCCAGACAATCAGAAGCAAGTATTTTCCTTGGTAGTGATTGACATTATAAAACGTGCGTGTTGCATTTCAGCTAAATGTAGTAGTCTAAAAACTGAACTGTAGGAAGGGATGTAGGTTAGATGTTAGGTTTATTATTTTCCATGAATGTTTTCCCAGACGTTGCTCTGAGTAGGTTCTTGTGTTTAATTATCAGCCATACTCATCTCATTTTCGTTTTGAAATGTTGAGACAGTTTCTGGGTCATGCCATCTTTCCGACATTACCAAGAAATGATGAAGACAATCCTTGTCTATTATCAATAAATTGAGTCACACTTCAGATACTTCAACACATCACGTACTCTAATGACAAATCAGCATTCACAGATCACAGAGTGCATCACACTTCTTGGATTCGATACAGCTGATACTCCACGGAGGCAAAGAGGGGTGGTGAAAAAGAGAATGCAGCAAGACTGTCGGCGATGAAGAAGTAATGAGAGGGAACGGAGAACGAGCCTGTGTGAGCTAAGTCTTAAAAGAAAAGACAGAACAATAGAGGACAGAGGTGACAGCCATCACATGTCAGTGTGTAGAAATGAGGGTAAATGACTGTGGGGTTCTTCCACTGTGACATGTGATGGAAGATATTATTAAAGGATCTCCTCAGTCAGGCGTAACGCTTGTACAGACCTGTCAGGTGTGACATACACTGAATGTATCATCTGCTCAGTATTTAATTCTAGCTCTGTGTCACAGAATATCCTACATTTACATTTCTATATCTGCGCTGTAGCAATAAATATGGGAATAACCACTGCATCTGCTTTGACCGTTAACAGAGAAATCTTCATAAAACATTAGAAATCTGCTATGAAATGCTTTTTTGTTCTTGTATTGATGGTTTGAAAGAAGATGCAGTTAATAGGGCCCTAGAAATGTTAGACTTTCTCTAGGATCTAATGAAAATGGATGTGGGTGTTTCTCCCATCTCTTACAGACAAGCATCGTTAGCCAGCTCCTGAGGCACGGAGCAAACCCAACTCTGTTGAACTGCAACCAGGACAAGCCCTCAGGTAACACATTTAGGCCTTCACACAAATATACACGTGTTCCCGTACACACACACACAAATCTTGCTGCTGGAATGGGCCAAACGTCTTTTAGCAAGCAAGAGCTAATGAAGCAAAGAAGCGGAGAAATGGATTTTGAGTTATTCAGCTGAGCCTGTTCAAATGCATTAATAATCACTGTGATAATATAAAGCTCAGGCGCGTGCGCACACACACACACACACACACACACACACACACACACACACACACAGTATACACAGTGAACGAGGCTCTATCATAATCAGTCTCTGGTGAGCCTGTGCACATCTGAGTGTATCTGCAAGAAAGAACTCATTTATTAACGAAAGAAAACATTAACACCGTACTCTTGCCCGTGCACACATGCACACAGGCACTGATTAAATTTGGGTGTCAGCCGTAATCATAAGGGTCTGTTGTGATTAATTTGCTAATGGGCGTAAAGGTATCATATCATTATCCAGGAGCATGTATTGTTATTTTTAATAAAGGAAGCATACAAAATCAACAGAGCAGCTCTAAATAAAGACAATTTGTGTTGAGTCAATGTAAGGGTAGTTGTGTGTATTTGTGTGTACAGCCATAATCTCATGTTCTGCTAGCGGAGGACGCACGTATATGCACACATTCCTGCCAGCTGCGGAGAGGCGGTAATGCAGCCTGTTGTACATGCAAGCCATAGTAAATGAAGAAGAAGACAAACAGATGTAGGTCAAATACCACAAAGTGATGGTAAATGAAACTAGCATTTACTCCAAAGATTTGCCCTGTCGGTGATGTCGTTACTTGGATTTCATGCTATTCCGTTAATAAACAGTTGGCGATTATGACGCTCAACAGTCGGCAACAAAAGGTAGGGAAGGATAACATGTAAACATTGCAGTTTTCAAAATGTTCAAAAAATCGGCTTTGCAAAGGTTGCATGAGAAAGGAGACACACATTTACACATTTGTAAGGCCTCAGAGGTACACACGGTGCATTTTGAAGAGAAACACTCACTGTAAACAACTGCATTTGATTACAAGAAATCTCCACAGGTACCTTTTAAGTCTTTACATTTTTCTAAAAAGAACTAATCTATCCTCAGCTTCTCTGTGAAATGTGCAGTTTCTCTGTGGGTGTAATAGTGTTCATTTACATATTTATATCAATTACACACACACACACACACACACACACACACACACACACACACACTGCAGGGTTAGAACTCCCCACATCTCAAAGCTGAACAGAACCGTATAAAACCATTGCACCAGGCTGCTGATGAATGTAGTGTAGTCACTGTAAATGTAAGTTGGCATCTCTTGTGTGAAGGTGATGAAACGTGTCATATAGAGGGACCTTTTTCCTCCGAACCTCATTGTGGGATAGACTATCATAGCTGCCTCTAGCCATTTACTCCCATGGCTTCATCACACCTCTGACTGCCTCACTCTGGCCTTAATCAATAGCCCCCTATAGCATGTAGGCTTAGAAAAGATGTGAGACAAGCCCTCAGAGACCGAGACAACCCCCCTCTTTTTCACTTGGAGCCCCACACCCCTCCCTCAGCAGCCACATGACGAAAGAAAGCCAGAGCAAGAGATCGGAGTCTAGGGGGTTGTCAGTCACACAGAAATAAAAAGACAGGATGAAGCCATTCCCCTCCCTTGTGCCCTGTTAGACCTCATTACAGACAGGGGGGATCTTAACTCCCCCTTCCTCTTAAGCACAGTTGGATTGATCCACAGTGGGGTTCACATTCTGCACCAGTACAGGCTCAAAGACAAGAGAACAGAAAGGTGTCCCTGTTTTTTCAGTATTATGGTCTTTAGCTAACAATATTATTACTTTTAATGTCTTTATGTCACCAATGGTTTTCCAATTTGCTGTTTTTTGCCTATATCAAATGAAACATTTCTCTGTGAATTTCAAATGTCACATAAAATAGCTACACTGATAGCTTGTCTACCTGTTTTGTGTATCATGTCACCAGGCATCGCTGTGTCACAGCCCATAGCTGATATGCTGCTGAATGCAGAGGAGAGCTGGCTGCAGAGACTGACGGACCCCTCCGCTCCTCTACCCTCCACTGACCAACGCTATGATGGCGGTTCACACGACCTCAACACTCCTGTCAAGAACATGTGGGTTAACAGCTGCATGAGCACAATTAATGTCTTATGGTTGCTCCGCAGATTGGAAATTATGTTTTTATTTTCCTTTTTCTCTCATCCTTCCTCTTCATCCTCCCAAATCTGCTTCCTGTCCCTCCATGTACTGTGTCTTGTCCAACTCCTTGCCTGTCCATCTATCACTCAGGAACCCCCTGGGTCTCTCTATCTCTAAGCGAGACAGTCTGCTGGAGAAGTGTGCCATGTTCAGAGAGGCAGGTGGAGCACTGAGCCGACAGCCCTCCCAGGACAATGGCCTAGATGGCCCCTTTAGCTCTGGAACAAGCAAACTAGAGCAGGTACTTTGTCTCCTTACAACTCCTGCAGTACAAAAAAACACAGTGTGGCAGTAAGACTGGAGATAATCCCAAACGTCCAGTAGGATTACATAAGAAGAAAGATTTAATATATTCCATATGAGCAATATGTTTTGTAGATCTCTCCAATAATGTGCATTTGAGACCCAAGAGCATTGTAGATCCTCCGATTCATTTTGACATGGTAGTCTCAAATGAAAGGTGGGCTAATAGAAGAAATCAGCTGGTGAAGAGTTTGATTGGAAAAAAACATCTGTGGGCCTCAATGGAATATAACTGGAAATGTATCACGTAAAATGCTCTCTGCCTCAAGATGCAGATCTTAGTGGAGACATGTTAATTTTAACTCTCACCATACATTTTCCTCAGGTCAAGCTGATGCCTCCAGCCCCAAATGACGACCTGGCGTCCCTCAGCGAGCTGACCGACAGCAGCCTGCTGTACGAGATGCAGAAGCGCTTTGGCAACGACCAAATCTACGTAAGACTCCAGTGTCCTTGAGCCACTAAACAAGGACTCCTACTCAACATCAAACATGAATTAGAACACAAAGCACGCACAGATCACAGAGAAATCACAGATCACAGAGAAACACACATTCCCTCTTGGGCATAACTGGGCCACTGTAATTGTTTATTTGCATTGGAGTGTTGTGTTGTGTTGTTTACGATGTTTGGATCACATCACACGTTCTTTATACCCATGAGCAGTGCAGTGAGTTTCCCTCCAGCATATGTACATTGAGTGTCTGCTTATCCAGTATGAACATCACACACAGTACATCACAAATACTGTACCTCCTCTCCTGAAGACTATCGTGCAGATAATGTTTATATTTGTGACCTACAGTGTGATACCTGACTACTTTGCAGCCAGTGACTCGGGGTGAATAGTTATTTTTCTGAGTGTAGTTATGTCTTTATTAGTCTTAGCAGTCTGTACACCAGGTTGTGTTCATGAGCTGAATCTCTCTGTTTCGGCCTGCTGACTTGTGTAAGAGTGGTACCTAATCCTAAAACACACACACACTTATACTGGTGACAATTACAAAATCAATACCATTTAGATCGATTAGAAAGATAAATCCATAACTATATTCAGGAGTAAAATGCCTTCATCTCCAACTATTTTCCAATCCATTTTATATCCATTTTATATCCTCATTTCCTCCTTTCCTTTAAAACTGTTGTCTGGCCCATACTTCTCCACGGGGACTGAGCTCTATAAAGACTGGAACCAGATCAATGTGGAGCTTTCCGGTGCACTCTCTTCCCTGTGAAGAGGCAGTAATAGTCTGTTATTATGGAAACCCAGATGGGCGACAGACAGTAGGGTTAGCCACAGCAGGGGGACACAGATAAGTGGGTGACAATAAAAGGCAGTAGAGTGGTGGATGAAGAAAAGAGAAATCATTAGAATTCAGAATAATGAGGGCCTGATTTGAGGTATTGTCC
This sequence comes from Enoplosus armatus, assembly GCF_043641665.1. Lineage (NCBI taxonomy): Eukaryota > Metazoa > Chordata > Actinopteri > Centrarchiformes > Enoplosidae > Enoplosus > Enoplosus armatus. Next base: position 10,346,780 of record NC_092190.1, on the reverse strand, counting down.
ATTTGGAAGAAGAAGTAGACAAAAGAAAGGACAGTTAGTGGACAAAGTGCAGCTTTCATGAGGACATCAAGGCACGCCTGATCTGATTGTGTATAACTCCTCTGCCATGTAGGTGCACATGGTACAGTCATGCATTATGCTCCATTCTGTTTGTAGCAAAGGTAAGCAAGTTAGAGCTTTACATGTAAAGATACAGTTTTCAACAATAGTATCCATCTTTTCTAAAAGTGTTTGCTTAGAAATGACAAAAAACAGCCTTCACTTCATGTTACCAAATAAATTCATTTCTTTGCATTTCTGCCCATTCCCTTCTTCACATTCTTGTTTCAATATATAAGGTACCTGACCTTATTTACGTAAGAGAGGGCATTTCATGAAAGAGGTGAGCAAAGCGGAGATGTGGGTGAAAGACAGAAATAACCGGAGGACAAAGGCAGGGAATGCTCCATATGTTCCCAGCAGGGTGGTCAGAGATGGGGCTTTGATGAGTGGTCTGCTGCCTTCTGCCAGGATAGAAGGACCAGCGCACTGCTAAACCCCCGAGGAGAGTGGAACTGGGGAAGGATGTGACAGAAGGAATTGATGAAGGCTGGATTATTGACAAGCATGTTACAAGATGAAATAACAGTTAGTGGGGAAGTTGTGCACAGCTTTCCGACAAAACTCGTAGTGTGAATTTTTGCTCTGTGTCCGCAAAGCAATGGGAATTTATTCAAGTCATTAACCTTGAGCCAGGGCCTAAGGACAGAGCAGCATGTTACAGAATGTTAGCAATGCCTGCCCTCTCCCCGGGGACAGAGCCTTAGCTTTCAGCCTCCGGGACCCTTTGTGAGAAACAGAGGGTTAGCAGTTTAGCGGAAAGGGTCCGATATTGGGAGTTGGTTATTTTTATCTGTATGGCCTCAGGGTTTGTGTGTACGCCGCGTGGGAGGAAAGATTTGTTGTTTTTATTGGAGAAAGGTCATTATTGAGGTTATCGTTGGAAAGCCCTTCTTGACCTTTCTCTGCCATGAGATTACCATATTCTTATGATAATAGAGATTACCACCACCATGAATACTGATGTTAAGGAGAGAGTGGGACAGCACTTCTGTTTTCAAGTCAGTGTTAGCTTTCAGCTGTCTGTAAGTGATTATACCCCAGCTTCAGCCTGTTTGTATATCAAAACGGTCTATCGCAGCAGAGCTGTGCATCCTCACACCCAAAAGACAAATATTTTGCACAATTGGATTCACGTCTTGTTCAGAGTAAAAGATACACTATATTGCCAAAAGTATTCACTCACCCATCCAAATAATTGAAATCAGGTGTTCCAATCACTTCCATGGCCACAGGTGTATAAAATCATGCACCAAGGCATGCAGACTGTTTCTACAAACATTTGTGAAAGAATGGGTCGCTCTCAGGAGCTCAGTGAATTCCAGCGTGGTACTGTGATAGGATGCCACCTGTGCAACAAGTCCAGTCGTGAAATTTCCTCGCTCCTAAATATTCCACAGTCAACTGTCAGTGGTATTATAACAAGGTGGAAGCGATTGGGAACGACAACAACTCAGCCACGAAGTGGTAGGCCATGTAAAATGACGGAGCGGGGTCAGCGGATGCTGAGGCGCATAGTGCGCAGAGGTCGCCAACTTTCTGCAGAGTCAATCGCTACAGACCTCCAAACTTCATGTGGCCTTCAGATTAGCTCAAGAACAGTGCGTAGAGAGCTTCATGGAATGGGTTTCCATGGCCGAGCAGCTTCATCCAAGCCATACATCACCAAGTGCAATGCAAAGCGTCGGATGCAGTGGTGTAAAGCACGCCGCCACTGGACTCTAGAGCAGTGGAGACGCGTTCTCTGGAGTGACAAATCGCGCTTCACCATCTGGCGATCTGATGGACGAGTCTGGGTTTGGCGGTTGCCAGGAGAACGGTACTTGTCTGACTGCATTGTGCCAAGTGTTAAGTTTGGTGGAGGGGGGATTATGGTGTGGGGTTGTTTTTCAGGAGCTGGGCTTGGCCCCTTAGTTCCAGTGAAAGGAACTCTGAATGCTTCAGCATACCAAGAGATTTTGGAAAATTCCATGCTCCAACTTTGTGGGAACAGTTTGGGGATGGTCCCTTCCTGTTCCAACATGGCTGTGCACCAGTGCACAAAGCAAGGTCCATAAAGACATGGATGAGAGAGTTTGGTGTGGATGAACTTGATTGGCCTGCACAGAGTCCTGACCTCAACCCGATAGAACACCTTTGGGATGAATTAGAGCGGAGACTGAGAGCCAGGCCTTCTCGTCCAACATCAGTGTGTGACCTCACAAATGCGCTTCTGGAAGAATGGTCAAAAATTCCCATAAACACACTCCTAAACCTTGTGGAAAGCCTTCCCAGAAGAGTTGAAGCTGTTATAGCTGCAAAGGGTGGACCGACGTCATATTAAACCCTATGGATTAAGAATGGGATGTCACTTAAATTCATATGCGAGTCAAGGCAGGTGAGCCAATACTTTTGGCAATATAGTGTATGTCACGTGTGTTTCTTCTCCTCTTTTGTAGACTTACATTGGACACATCCTTCTGCTGGTCAATCCAAACAAAGAGCTGCCCATCTACTCCACTTTGGTAAGCATGCATTTAAATGACCTCTATTTCACATAGGCTTACAATATATGCTGTGCTTAGCTCTCTTGAGATTGAATTTGCAGGTCTGTGTACTATGACCCATGCTTAAAACATGGCTTTACATTTGATAGGCTATGGCTTTTACATGCAAAAGCATATTATAAAGGAGACATGTTTGCTGTATAATAAGCAGAGCATGAACAGATGAAATGGACCTTGTGGTTGATAAATAATGCAGTCTTCCTGTCAGTGATACACAGGCTGACTCTGCATCATCTAGGGAAGAGAGGGATCCAGTTTAGCTAGCACACACAAACACACTCACTTTCAGACTCACACAGACTTTATTACTCTACCTCTCCTTTTTAAAGAATTTATCTTAAAAGCACTATCTCTATTGGTGAAAAGCAGCATATTTAACATATGCAACAGCTAGCAGAGGCTGTCAGTGAATGACTGACAGTCTTGTATTCTTCAAACATTATGATCATTTGTTTAATGTTGTGACAGCAATCACCAACAGTATGCGTCACTTTTTTTTTTTTTAGATAGCAGATAACTCATTTTGAAATAGCTGAATTAATGCCAGCTTAGTGCTTGCCCATGTGGACCCAGGAGGGGGTGGGTGGAGGAGGAGACATCTTCTCCTGCCATGACAGAATGAAGCCAAGCCCCCTCTGGCTGTCCCATTCCTGCCTGTGTCTGGATTCACTCCAGGCATCCATACCCAACTGAGGGTGTGTGTGGAGGAGCAGGGAGGAGGAGCCAGTGTGAGAAGGACATATGTCATAACATGTGTGATCTGCTGGCCGTCTGTCACCCCCTCTGGCCCGGTGGTCCACAGCCAATCCTCCCTCCCTTTTCCACAGCCACAAATACAGCACTGGCACACATCTGCTGGACTGGTCACAGAACAGTCATCTCACAGTTCAGTATGATAGATAATTAAGGGTTCACTGTCTGATACACTTACTGTGTTTTTAACAAAGTTGGAACTGTTTATTCCTCCGTAGGCATGAATTGTATAACAACTGTGAGAAAAAGTTTCATCGTTCCTACATATTGAAATTGTTTCTGTTATAGGGTTTAGCACAAGCAGATCTATGTAAAACTAAAGTGAAACTTAGAAATGTCTGGTTGATAATCTCTTTATAAAGATAAAGAGTGAACATCTGAACTTTGTCAGGGTGTCAACACCTAACCCTAACAGTTGGTAAGAAAGGAAGAAAACATCAACCTGATTTCAGGTCTGGACTAAAAGCTTGTTAACATTTTCAGGCTGTAGTTGAGATCTCCATGTGTGCAAACAAAAACTAGACAGCTGATCAGATTTAGTTAATACTTTGGTCCATTTTAGCTCTATATTTATATTTTAGTATTGCAATACATTATGCAGCAATATATTTGGAATTAAGCTGTAAAATATTTGCTGGCTAATGGGTTGTTATTTCAAAGTAAACTAGAGTGTCTGGGTCAGCTTACACATGTGTGTTTAAATTGATGACAGTTTTCAGTTAACGCCTAATTGATATCTTAGTCACTTTGGGTCGAATTACATGGTTAGACTAGACTAGAGTGGTAAACCACACCTCGTTGGTGAGCGGGACAGATACAAACTCACACAGGTATGGAAAGTTATACCCAGCATGGTTTCACTGTTTTGCTGAAACTTTATCCTCTGTGTTGCTCAGCCCATGTTATATAAGGCTGTAATCTTGACGGACTCTCTCCATCTTTCTCTCTCAGGTGAGTCAGTTGTACCTGAGCTCCACAGGCCGTCTGTGCTCCTCTCTGCCACCTCACATCTTCTCCTCAGCGGAAAGAGCGTACCACATGATGCTGCAGGAGAGACGCCCGCAGTGTTTCATCTTGAGGTACTCCTTCATTCCTCAACACACCCACACACACCCACACACACCCACACACACACACACACACACACGCACACACAAACAATGGATTATGAGACAAAAAATGCAAAATAATTGTGTGAATAATAATGAAGTTCACTTGGCCACCTGGTTTGTCCACACCCCTCTGCCACACACCTGTTAAACACTCCCCAAGAGATTAATAGCTCTCAGCCTGTGAGCTGAGCTGCAGACCTGCTCAGTGTTCACACAGAGATGGATTTTTGCTGGGAGCGTTGCAGCCTCTTGCTCTTTGTCCTCGGCTGGACGGAGTCAGCTCCCTGATTGCAATTAAATCCTGTTCCGGCTCTCCAGTGACATTCCCGCTGAGTTGTAACCAATCTGGCAGAGAGTTAATGCGCCCTGGCCACACACCATCCATCTCACTCACACACACAAACAAACATACACGAATGCACACTCACATGCAAAGACACTGTGCTATGCATTCTCACATACACACTCTCTCTCTTGTTTCCTTCTTTCTTTCCCTGTTTCACTTTATCCCTCATTTTCTCTTTCATTCAAGCTTTTTGTTTCACTCTATATTTCTTCACACATGCACATGCCATGCACACACACTCAGACACTCATACACGTTTACAAGCAATCAGCGGCCATGATCCCCCGAGGCTAGTGCTCTAACAAAATGCCCTTGAAATCTAATAAAAACTGGTAAATGAAAAGACAGTGGAAAGGCCTCTGGACTTCACACTCAGCAGGACCATTAGTAGGAAATATAGCAACACACATACACACAGACAAACAGCGCATCACAGCAACACTGCGGTCATTAGTAAGGGCTTCTGACCTTCTGAAGCCATCTGCTTGGTGTTACTATGCTGGTCTCAACTCTGTGCGTGTCGGTGAGTGTCAGAGCATGTACTGTAGAGGTACCTTATGTCAGATTTAATATCCACTCAACGCTAAATTAAAAACAGGCGTCCAGTGCCAGATAAGTTGTGACAGTAACATCGTGTGGAATGTGGTGGTCGATGGCGCAACATTAGTTGTGTTAGAAAGAAGGAATAGATTGTGAAATTGATGGGAGGGTGTCCCTGAGGGGGTGATGTCAGGTGGGTGGAGACATGTAACTGAGGTGACAGATGTGGGGAAACACCCTGATGACTAATGCATAACACCTCATTTAAATGCATGTAGTAAATATGTATTACTTGCGTGATATACAGCATTATCTGCATAATGCAAGGTTATTATAACCTCTATTAATATCACATCATATATAATAACACAGAAACTCACTTTACTGTACAATAGAAGACAGTACATGCACATGGTTGTGCTACTGTGTGGCCACATATCAACAGTGTAAAATGCTGCAACATTAAAGGTCTGTCTTAAAACAATAGGTGCCCATATGGACATTACTTGCTCTTATTAAGTATGACTGTGACAAATCAAGTGGGTAGCTTCTACACTAAAGTTACAGTCTTTAGTATGAAGTTCCCTCTCTGTGTTATTATCCCTCCACCGCAACTGGAAATACAGTCCAGGAAGCACAAAGAGGGAATTTTATACTAAATAGACTGTAACTGTGGATGTTGTCCCCCATCATCAGGAGCTCTTTAGAAAGGGATCTCTTTAATGGTCAGTGTGAACAGGAGGAATGATCAAAGCAAGCAAAGCCTGTTTCAGTGTTCATATGTGCTATTAATTTAAAACAAAGACATTAGAGACAACATGTAAAACAATAATAACATCAAAAAAGGCATGAATGACGAATGATGATTAAATCTGCATTTTTCTGTCTCTCTAGTGGTGAAAGTGGTTCGGGGAAATCAGAGGCCTGTAAGCACATAGTGAGACACCTGACAGCCCGCTCCAGCCCCAAAGGCTTTGCGCTGGAGCCCAGAATGAAACACGTAAGTCTGGGCAGTCACGGGGTTGGTGTCCTGGAGGCTTCTCTAGCTAAGGAGCATGTGATGTAACCGCAATGTCCCATGGGCAATGAGTCTTGAATCCTTTGTTGCCCTTATTTCTTTACTTTGAATTATATAAGAAAAATAATCTTATTGTAGACATCTGTGCTGTTTTTCATTTCAAATTCCATGCTCAGTCCTCATGAAGAACTTAATGAGTATTTGTGTGTTCTTCAAAGCGAGGCACTGACTGAACCTTACATCCTTTCTCCATGTGGTTATGTCTTATTGTGCTTATTGTTGCTTCCCCCATTTCAGGCAGTGTTCATAGCTGTGTAAATTTATCCTACCGTTGCTGAGGTGGGGGAGAGAATAGATGTATGGATTAGTGCACCAGAGTATGTTGGTAGTTTCCTCTGCTTGATAGCTGTTCATTTGTCAAAGACACTATTTGAGCATTCAGACCCTATGTTTGTTTGTATCATCAAGATTTCCATTAAGGTGACTCTTATGATGCTGCTTCTTTAGGACATTTTCCTTATACTTTACAGCCTAATGAGGGAATATTGATTTTTTTTTAAATGATAGTAGAGTACAGTAGAACAAGAAATACCCTTATCTCCTCCAGTAAATCAGGAGAACAATCATAGAAAAATAATGGCCGGTTTAAATTTTCAAGCATGTAAGCAAGGTCAGACAGTCATCCTCCCTCATAGTGTATATGAAAAAGAAAGAAAGAAAAGGTCAACACTTATATGACTACTTGTCTTTGTATTCTCAATTGTGTGGTTCGCATTCAGATTACGACATGTTCATGGTGCTTAACACATGATTCAAGGCTCTGTGCTCAGTTTATCAGTTGAGTAACAAGGCAATATGTAGCCTGGGAGTGCAAGTGCTGTGTACTGATGAAGTCATCGTTATGTAGTCGATAACTGGGTCAGCTCGCTCTCTGATTATCCTGGGACACAGAACATACTGAGTACCCACCGAATGGATGTATGTTGACATCTAGTGGTAGAAAGTGGGACAGGAGGAGAGCTCCTTTTTGTTTCAGGTCTAGAAATCTGTGTAAGAGAGATAGTATGTGTAAGTTGATTTCATTATTTTGGTAATTGCAGCGTATATAATCTGCATGTCATCATATGTCATTCTGCAGGATTTGCCACATCATGGGTAACATTTCCTTTGGTTTGATCAAATATGCAGGTTAACTGTATTCTGGAGGCCTTCGGTCATGCAAAGACTCTGAGGAACAACAACTCTAGCCGATTTATCAAGCTGTTGACCATCCAATACTGTGAAAAGAGGAGGACACTGCTCAGAGGTAACCTGCATTTCTGTCAATGTAGCAAGCATGCTAGTAAGCTTTACTTGAACTGTCATAAAGTACTGTCTTTATTCCAAATGAGAGATAGGAGAAGAATGAAAAGCTACTCCTGTCAGCATTTCCTTAGATTTTTCCACACATTTATTCTTGATTATTTAAATAAACAATCTGTTTATTTAAATAATCAAGAATAAATGTAGTCATTGTTTTCACAGTCTGGATCACTACGTTTATGATGATAGTACAGAGACCATAGACATAAACTATACACGATTCACAATATATTCAAGGCACAGTACTGTATGATTTTCTATGAGATCAGGTGCTCAGTAGTGAAGCACCAGCAGGGGGCAGTAAAAGCCCATGAGTCTACTGTTTCTATTTGTGCTCCATCTTTACAGCCCTGCTCACCTTATTTTACCCCAGTTGATTTTATCAGTGAGCACCGGCCATTCAACAGTGGCAACAGATTGAATGTTCAGTACTGCTATCATCAGCACTGTTGAAATGTAATTTACACACCTGTTACTGAAGTATAAAACACATCTGATGTTTCAGCCCGTGTGTACACCCACATGCTGGAGAAGTCTCGTCTGGTCCACCTGCGTCCTCACCAAAACAGCTTCAGCATCTTCTATCTGATGGCTGAAGGCCTGTCGCCTGAGGAGAGCAGCGCACTTTACCTCAACAATGTCCTGGCTCATAGGTATGTGGCTGTCAGCTGCCGTATGGATGTTGACAGTTCATAAAATCACTTGGTGATCTCACCCACAAGAGCTGTTCAGTTTAATGATTCCTTAAGTGACACTTTCTGAATAAATATTAGAGACCTTACATGAAGTCCATGCTGCTAAAAAGCTGCAGAGCTCACAATGTACAGTTCAATCCAACACTGATAATGTAATATATTCATATTTGATATCCTCAGACCATACATGAGTGTTTGTATCAACTTTCAACATCTGTGTCTGTGTACGTACACACTTGTGTGTGTCTATGTGTGCACATTTATATGAAAGTGCATTTCTTACTTAAATCAATTTTTATTTGTGTTTTGTGTTGCACATCTCTACTCATGCATGTTCTAACTTGTAGAGTGACAGGGTGATTGTGAGTTACCCTGACTGTGATGTTATCCACTCTACACCACCAGTGTGATAACCACTGACCTGAATCGGTTTGTTATGGAGCTTGAGAAGCACGCTAGCCCCTCTGGCATCCCACCAACCCATTGTGTCTTTGTGTGTCTTTGCTGGGTGTGTGTGCGATCTAGTTCTGCAGAATCAAAGCCCTGTTTGCCCTTTCTCCTCTCTCCCAAACACATCTCTCTCCGTAGTGTGTCTGGGACTGTACGTAATTCTGCACAAAACTACCTCATAAATATTTTGGTTCTAGGTGTCTCTCATCCAAAGATATGCACATAAATGTCACTTTACACTGATCTCAGGACTCACCTTGTCCTCTGTTTATTATGGTTTTGTGGTCGTCTGAAACATTGGTCCACATTGTCGCATCTTCCTTTTCTTACTCCAGGTATCTTAGTGGAGGACTTCCAGGGGAGAACCCTCCAGTAGCTACCGCCTCTACTCAAAGCAGGGAACGCCTCGCAGCAGTCAAACAAGCCCTGCGAGCCCTGGGCTTCAACAAGCAGGTATTGATTGCATACAGCTTCTGTTGAGCCCGTTTATTCCAAGGTTATTGACAGCAGGGATCATTCAAAGTTTTGATGTCACAGACCCTGAAACAGCCACTTATGATGCCATTGATGATAGTTACCTCAGATTTTTGCTAGCTAGAGTCTGTAAGTGTGTCTGAGTCAAGGAGCTGGGTCCTCCAAAGGATGCGGCCACCACAAATGGGTCGTTCAAAGGGCCATGTCCACCATGTCCACAGTCGAACCTCACAGAAAGCAAAACTAATGGTTCATTTTATGAGTTTTTAAATAGTATTACCAGACCGTTGTCCCAGTAATACCTGGTAAATAATGACATGGTGACAAGTAATTTCCCGATTGACCACTGCATAATGGATTGTGGGCTACTGAGGGCTACAAAGGACACAAAAGTGTGTCCTCCCAATTCAGGCTCACGAAGCATTTTAAATGAGACATCATCGACCTGTTATGACATATTTGACCTAGATGTGTGGATTTATCAGGATCCTGAATCGGGACTCATCATGTGTTTCAATTACCTATCTAAAGACCATGTGAAATGTGTGACCAAATGGCGAAGACAGGACTTTGATTTATGCATACTGCGTGCATGTAGTGTGCTACAGTGTGTGGTACAGTCCATCCTGTGCACCACCAGCTGTGTTCCCAGCCCATTATCAGCTTCTATTCTTAGATTCCCAGTCAGCATCTGTCAGCAGTGAGTGACCACCATCTCACCTTTTAATCCAGCAGCAGTCAATACACGCAGGCAAAGCCTAAGGGACAGACTACAGAGGAACAGAGCGATAGATAGTGGTATTATCAGAGGGCGCTAATGTCCACCAGCTAAGAGAGAGAGTCTGAGGGACAGAAGAAGGAGCGGGGGAGTAGGAGTGGAAGTGATAGACCACCCATTGGTCTCTGTCTAAGTCTAATCAGGGGATGACTCCCAGTCCAGACCCAAAGGTCAATCGTCATTAACGCTCCCTATCGCTCCTTTTCTCTCCCTCGCTCCCTTTCTTCTCCTTCCTAAGTAAGGGGAGTCTGTCTGTGTATAGAGCGTCAGACAGAGACTAATGCCTGTGTTTATCTCCCAGATATCAGCTCCAATATCCTGCCTTGAGAGAGTGCACACGCAGACATATTCACACACACACACACCCTCAAACTCAAACATCCCCCTCTCAGACATTCAGAGCAGTGGGTAAGGAGGTATTCCATTAAGCGTCCTCTACTCAAGGGCAGAGAGGAGGGGAGAATAGGACGGGGGAAGAGAAGTGTGTGAATGAAGGGAGGAGGGTTGGCGTGTCATAAAAAAACGTTTTCTAAGAGATAGTCATGCATTTGCAATACATTGAAGGATAAGACTGGTTATTCTATTTTCCTCTTATTGTCAAGAAAGTCCATGAATATTCAAACCAATGATACGTTAGTCAGTCTCTCAGTGCTTTCTGGTTTCCCTACTCTGTCTGTCACAAGTAATTTCGTGAAACAGCTGGACACTGTAGTTATGGGGCGGCATGGTGGTGCAGTGGTTAGCACTGTTGCATGGGTTGGGGGTTCGATCCCTGGCTCCCCTCGTCCACATGTCAAAGTGTCCTTGAGCAAGACACTGAAGTCTAAGTTGCTCCAGATGGAGGCCAGCACCTTGAATGGCAGCTTGATCGCCATCGGTGTGTTAATGTGTGTGTGAATGAGTGAATGAGACCTCGTCTGAAAGCACTTTGGGCACCATTAAGGTTGAAAAGCGCTTTATAATTTAAGACCATTTACCATTTATTAAAACAGGAGTAGTATATTTGTTGGAACTATTTGCAGCTGGGGATTAATATACATTTGGTGTGGTGGTGAGTATTTTCGGCACCAGGTCGTATATGAGATTGAATTAAAAAATCTCCAGGGGCCGTGGTAATGAAGGAACTTGTCACTAGTGTGGCTCATTTATGTGTTTGAACAACAATGGAGGTGTATGGCAAAGAGGGATTTGTTTACATCAAGATAGATATAGAATATCGCCAGTCCTTGGATTGGATTTAGGGTCATGGAACATTTACTCAGCATTTCCTGTAGTGTAAGTTGGTATTAAGCAGTGAAAAAATGGCAATCCATGTTTTTGATTGCACCAAGATTTTACTAATTTCCCCGCTCTCGCTCTCTCGCTCTCTCTCTCTCGCTCTCTCTCTCTCTCTCTCTCTCTCTCTCTCTCTGCTAGGAGGTTGACTCAGTGTTTATGCTGCTATCCGCTGTGCTCCATATTGGGGACCTACGTTTTACTGCATTGACAGATGCCGATACAGCCTTCCCTTCTGACCTGCAGCTACTGGAGAGAGGTCAGTGCCCCCCCCCCCCCGTCACATGACCGGGTTGGGGAGGAGGGGTGCATCAAACCCACTCATCTTGTTTACCTCGCCGTCATCGCTCCTCCTTTTCTCTCTCCCTTGGAGTTCTGCTTGGCAGCTTGCCAGCTCTAGCTAAAGGCCAGACAGTCACCTGTTTGGTAAGCCTCATTTTCTGCCAAAACGTAACCATGGTGAGGAGAGATCGCTCTTATAACACACACACTTTCCCACTATTGAGGTCAGTGTTTTCTCTCTTTCTCTGTCTCGCTCTCTCATTATGCAACCACAACATGTGCTCCTGTGACCCCTGACCTTAGTGAGATGGTAAACAAATGACATCAGCGCCTGAACGGGAAAGAGCCAGTCGTTGTCAGGGTGATGTCATGGCTAGTGATGTCAGCAAAGGGGTTCTGGGTTGCTGTCACCTGTTTCTGTTGCTTGTTTATGGGTTCTGCTCAGAAATCCGCTGATGACTAATTGCTGCCATCTCTACCGATCGATTAAGTGTGACTGATCTGGAGCAGAGCGCATCGTCACAGCAGGGAAGAGCAGAATGGGTTCTGGGATGTTATCAGTGCTACCTTTCTGTTAATGTTTAAAAAATAATATTTTGATGTTTTTCATCCTGTCTCCATGCCACTGATTAATTGTGCCTCTCTGTCTTCCTCTGCACAGTTTCTGGAATGTTGCAGGTGTGCTCCAACGACTTAAGCTCCGCCCTCACCTCTGACATTCAGTACTTCAAAGGTATCCACTCGTCGTCCTTCGCCATCACTTGACCCTCCCTGTTCCACCCACACATAAGCAGATTCACTCTGTCACAATGCTTATCAACGGATCAATCTTTACTGCAAAGACAAGTTTTAAATACAGCTTTTAATAAGGTGCAGTAACTTAAGCAGTAACAACAAGGAGCTTTATTAGCGTGACATCAGTCTCAAATAGCAGATATCAGATCAAATAGCTTCAGATGGTCAGAAGAAATAATTTTAAGGCTGATACAGGTATCAATATTCAAGAGTTTAAAAAATATGTTAATATATTGGCCTATATTTATATATATTCCGTTATTTTGACCAAGATCTGTACAGAGCGAGACAGTTTACAGTTGAAAAATGAACTCTTTCCGGTCTCTGGTGGACAAATGATGAAGTGGCAACACTGCAACATTTATTTCTCAAAAATATTTTTGGATAGGATATGTACTGAAAATTGTCAGCCATATATATGTAGATATCAAGATACTTGTGATAAGCTAAAATCCATCGATAATATTGGCCATGCAGATGTATCGGTCTTGCTTATTCACACTTTGTTTAGCGTAAACCACAGTGATCAGTGTCTTCTTGCAGCAGGAAACAACCTTGTTTCTTTTGTGTCAGGTGACGTGATCACTCGGCGCCACACAGTGGAGATGTCAGAGCAGTACAGAGACCAGCTCGCGAAGGCCATCTATGGACGCCTCTTCAGCTATCTGGTCAACAGCACCAACGACTACCTACAGGGGCAGGACGACAGCATTGGGTACAGCTGTGTGTGTGTGTGTGTGTGTGTGTGTGTGTGTGTGTGTGTGTGTCTGTGTGTCTGTGTGTGTTTATGCACATGTGTGCCTCAGGTTTTTCTCTGGAAGCCCAGGCCGTTGATAAATGTTGTCACAAACACCACCAATGCTGTCATCGCACAGGAGCAGTCATTCATTCAGGGCCTCTGGATTGATAGCACTGATTTTGTAATGTGACTCACAGTTGGAGGTTTGTAATAGTTTACGTTGCATGACATGCACGAATAGGCATGTACACTGAAATGAAAAATACTGAACAACAGGGTAGACGTGGAGGACACACCCAAGGTTTATGTGGAGGTCTCGCACACAAAACCTTAAATACACACACATACACGCCTAGGTGGAGGCCATGGGATCCTTGGTGTTGTTGATGTTGTGAAGTCTTATCACACGCGGTCAGATAACGTGGGCTCCATCTCCTGGAATGTGTTTGTGCTTTGCGTTGTTTACACACCAACCACAGAATGTAATAAATTTGTCCACTGCACTAGTCATGGCACACCCACTTCAGATGTGCACACACACACACAAACATGATAATTCCTGTCAGAGTGACGCAAGCAAGTTCTCACGTTGATCTTGGAGTAAAAGTGGTGTAATATAATGAATATGTCCTGTTCATTTCTTCCAGTGATCCTGCCTTAGAAATTGGGATCTTGGACATCTTTGGGTTTGAAGAATTTCAGAGGAATGGATTTGAGCAGGTGGGACAATGGTTACTTTTATTAAATTTCAGTCAATCTTTCCCCGCCAAACACACATCCATGTTGTGTTTCTCTTCCCTTCAAACCGGCAGATAATTTCTCCTAATCAAGCCAAATGCATTTCAGACATTCCCTGACTAACATCATTGGCTTAGTAGGCCATCCTGAATAGTATGTGGTATTGCCGTTTCAAACAGATGATATTTTTGAAATATTTGGGACTGTTATCTATTTTAGTCCAGACATTTTAGTCTGTAATGAATGAGGTGAGGTCTGTGGCGTGATTCTCAGCTGTCCTCAAATGACCTGACCGCTGGCACAATGACTGCCTGTGTGTGAGTTATCAGAGTAATAGGCAGCTTCAAACCAATGTGTGTGTGCGAGTAGCCTATTTTTACAATACAATTCAGTTTAGCTTTTTGGGGTCACAATACAAATCATTATTGACTCTTGTTTCAAAATCAAATCTTGATCCAATGAATTTGCTCCAAACTGTATTTGTGTTTGTTTGTTTGCATGAAGAAATGTTAACATTTATCTCAAGGCTGCATTGTTCACATTATTGAATAAAATGGCCAGCATCAATGGCAGATACGGAAATAGTTTCAAATTAAGCTGCATAATCTTGTGGTCATCCAGTAAACTGAACTGCCAGTTGTGTTTAATATTCAACAGTCTGGCTAAAAACATGAGTAAATCCACCCTGTATTAGTGTCTCAGCACACAACAGTGGGAGCCTGAAAATAGCCCACAAATAGCTCCTTCTTCTTGGAGAGGTTATTAAATCCTCCATAGCATCATATAACGGCTACATGTGTATTAGTATTTGTAACTGTACAAATATGTGTATGTGTAACTCTTTGCGTATTTAACCCAGTGTGCTTGCGTATGTACTATGTAGACAGATGGATCAGTATGTCTGCGATGCTTGGTTGTTTTCAGTATGTAATATGTCAGTATGTGTGTGTGATTACGTTGCACAGTGTACAGAGTACAACATGTGCAGCTCTATACAGCTCACCTGTTATGGGCTGTAAATCTGCCATGTGCTCATCAAGCATGCACTGTTAAGCAAGGACCAGACAAGTCTGTATATCACTCTCTGTGTGTGTGTGTGTGTGTGTGTGTGGTCTTAGGGGGTCACAGTGCTTAAGAAGCTAGGTGCTTATTCCTGCTACTCACGGCTTACGTTCCCCCCCTGTGGAACTCCCAATCTCCTCCTAGCTTTTATTAAGACCAGTGTGTGTTTGTCTTTGCTTTCGTGCGTGGGTGTGACTTATGTTTTCGTGGGTGTGTGGCACTAAGATGTCAGTGGCCTTACTCTTCCTCTGGATGTTCACTAATCCAAGTGGAAGCGAAGGATTGCGTGACCTTTCCTCTTCAGGTCACGGAGAGAGCAAGTGCCAGTAGAGAAGAGAAGAAAGGTTCGTGGGAGGATAACAAAACGAGAAAAAAAAGAGACACTATCTCTGGCAGGCGGTGGCATTGCCCGCCTCTTTCCCTCAGACATCTTCTCCATTGTTGCCGCCTACCGATATCAGCCTGCTCAAATCACACACTCATTACCCGCCACCCACAGGAGAGAAGAGGAGGAGCAAGGTCTGGATAAAAAAACACGATAATCTCTTACAGTAGATGTCACATATCAGTGACAAACAAGCCCTCTCACTCTGACATGTTTGTACACACATGCAGACACATACACAGCCACGCTCCACATGCGCAGCATGATCAGGGTCATTAGTGCTTGTTAATTAGAGCTGTGTTTGTCAGGATTGTGTTGTACCTGCTCAGCACTTTGCTAATGAGCTAACTCAATCAACCACCTGCTGGGACTAAGCCTTTAACATACTCCACGAGCTTCTAGACAAACACTGATGAAAGAGAAACAGGACTACAGCACAACACACCTCTAGATCGGCACTTCTCAATCAGTGGACTCTGAGACAAAATGTGGGTCATGGCACTGTTCTGACATAATCACATGACAGCGCCCAAAGAGACAAACTCCACTCTGTTTATTTACGATTTTCACACTTCCAGCAAATGGACATTCAGCCTTTTCAGTGACTGGATAAATCTTAAACACCATTACCCTGATGCTAAGGGGTGCAGGGCTCTATTTGAGCACTGAATACAACATCAATATTTTCATTTTCACTTTATTTTTGAGCTAGTCATTATCACCTAACCTACGAGAGTCGTGTTTTTATCACATGGCTTGCTTGGTCTGGCATTTATTTTCATGTTGGATGCAAAACATAAAGTACACAGGATAGATGCCTCAGATTCTGGGTTGAAAAGAGGGACACCTCACTGAAGTACAAGTGTGACAAGTCATTCTTAGACTACAACACTGTAAGACTTGTTTTTCTGTGTTTCGCTTTGTGACACATTTGGGTTCAGGAGAAGTTTAACAGGCCTGTTGCTGCAGTCTGCTGTCGTGTTTTGTTCCACTTCATATTCCACGTTCTTTCTCATTACATCAATGTGACAAGTCACACTTGAGTCTCCCCTCACACACACGCCAGACAAACCCATTTGGTTGAGTCCTCCCTGTGCTCAGATTGGTTGACTGCTGGGTTAGTAAGAGTTCATGTGTCTCAGCAGGAACACTTTGTCCATATTATAGTGGGATAGAAAAAAAGGCCCCACATCAGGTCACCCATGACTGTGTATACCATGCTTGAGGTGTCCCTGTAAACAGTTCTCATAATATCGGGGTCAGGTGTGTTATATGAGTAGTCAGTTCATTTATGCCCCATTGACTTCTCTGGTGGTGCCACAGCAGGTTGTGTTTGAGTTTGTATTTGTGCATTTGTTTGCTTTAAAAACAAACATGCAGCACCGTGTCTCTGAGGAGGAACTTCATGCCGTGTTCACTGAAGTGTGTGTTTACAGGTTGATGCTTGTGTCTAAGTGTGTGTTGTGTGCATTCCAGCTGTGCGTGAACATGACCAACGAGCGGCTGAGGCAGTACGTCTCTGAGGTGCTATTCCAGCAGGAGCAGGCTGAGTGTCTGCAGGAGGGCATCGCCATGGAGACCCCACGCTCCCCCGGCAACCAACCAGCCGTTCTGGACTTCTTTCTTCAGGTATTTTACGTTGCTGGTTTAGACCAGTCCAGCTCAGTTTGGTGACTCATGGTGTAATTCAACACTGCAAGCCAACCCACAGCTTTTACAAAAGCTTTAAAATCACACAGCTAAATTAAATTCATTATTTCGTCACTTTCGTCTTCTTGTTTTTAAAATTTGAAAAACCGCAAATTAATTGCTGTTTCTCTCTTTTTTCCCTTATTGAGGTTTCATTTGAAAGTGAGACATCCAACAGACATGTAACATCTAAACATTAGTTGTGTAAAAAATAAAACTCAAACTGGAATATTACTGGTAGGACTGGTGGTAGCCCAGTGGTTAAGATGCATACCATGTAGTTGCAACATATCCCTGGTTCGACTGTGACCTTTTTTGCATGTTATCCTTTCACCCCATGTTTCCTGTCTGTCTGTACTATCTCTATCAATAATGGCCAAAATGCCCCAAAAATCTAAAACAAAGGAAAATGATTAAAGCTATTTGATATTAGAGGGACAACTCTGCCCTATGGGGATCAATAAAAGTGTCATGATGAAAATAATTTATTACTATTATTATCAAGGGTGCTTTGTGAACATGACTGATATAAATAACGTGACCATCTGTTTGTTCTGCCTCCAGAAGCCTCAGGGACTGCTGTGTGTGTTAGATGAGGAGAGCCAGAGTCTGCGGCCAACAGAGCAGACCCTGTACAAGAGGCTGTCAACCCAGCTGGACTCCAATCCGACCCATGGCCTCTCCCTCACAACCAAGGACGGCAACGGAAACCCCCCGCCCAAAGACCAGGGCCCAGCTTTCACTGTCAGACACTATGCTGGACAGGTCTGTCTGTATAACAGAAAAATGAGGCGGTAGGGTTGGGCAGTACAACATGAAATCTATCAACTAATTGTCATTGCAGTAGACCTCTCAACTCTACTGAACGACAAACAGAAAAATCCTAAATTATGACCACAGGTAACATCTTTTTTACATATTCCCAGACAGAAAATCAGACCAAAAATCAGTGTATCCAACATTTGACTTCTTTGGCTGAGCACTGGTTATTAACATTATTATTAGAACCAAGCCCACTTACCTTTTTCTGTTTGGAACACACCTACACATACAATGCAAGAACATGCTGAGTGACAGTGATTGCTTGTTTGTTCTCGGAGTTTAGACGTGATTCATTGTTTTGAATTCCACTGCCAAAAGGGGGAAGACAGCCTCTCTGAAGGAGTCCATTTATTAAACATACAAACATTGCTTAAATAAGGTCCATGAGAGATTCATAATGTTGGCCATGGTAGGTTTCATATGCCAAGCCCTTTACATATGAACTGTATTTAGTTTGTTGATTTCCTGGTTCGATGTGCACCTCAGTTATGACGCACATACATAATGCATAACTGAAGATCACCAGGATTGTTACAACTTTTTTTTTTATTCATTTTGAAATATGTTAACAATATTGAGCCATAATTCTTGCTGTTTTTCACTCAAACATATATGTTTAAGACAGAAAGACAATGAAGTGCATGTCAGTAATCTACCTCAGGCATTAAGGACATGCCTCAGGCTTTATGATCTTCTGCGGAAGAAGGAGATTGACATGACAACTCATTATCTTCCCCTAGTAGCATGTCTGTGGTTTAATATAGTCATGTTTGGCCTGCTATATATTTTCGCTGGTGTTTCATAGAACATTTGTACGACAGCGTATTAGGGCCATTATAGGTATAAAAAAAAACTATGGAGCCGAGGGGTAAGGCAATATTCCAAGTAAAGACTCAGAATTTCCGAGATTAAAGTCGTAAATTTGACTTGAAACTTGAATATTCTCTGAGATTAAAAAGTCATCAATTTGCCAGAGAAAAACTCTTTGAGATTAACTCGGGAAAAATAGTATTTTGCCGATGTGATTGGCCACAGTTATTACCCGCCCCTAACACACCCACTTATAATATAAAATTCTGTGAGAACATATTAAGATGGATACCTAATAGGAAATGGTTAAAAACTAGAGGGAATAACATTGGCAACTGGTCCATGGACAACTCAACATATTACAGTACAGACTACTAAGCATTATTCAGGTTTACATGTTGTATTTCTAAATAATGTTGTCCTGTAGAAGACTAGGTGACGATTGTCCACATTAGGATTGCCACACTCACCATGACAGAAAAAAAAAGATCAAGTCAACACCCTGATACTAGAAGATGTTTCCACAAAATACATTATGCTACCACATCTTATAGCCAAATGAGCTCCAATTAGTGCTTTCACAAAGATATAGGTTAATGTAAATTGGTGTATTCATAACTATTTCGTGTTGCATATAAGTTTAAATGTACTATATAAGTGAATGTCCATGTATGATTTGTTTTTCCACCAGATTTCATATGACCTCACGGGATCGCTCACAAGAAACAAGGACTCCCTTCCTCAGAATCTCTTGTTTACGATGAAGTGTAAGTACCCAATGAATGAACATGCATATGAGCACGCTGTGGCGTCAGAGCACACTTGATCACAAAGATGCACTCTTGTCTAAACCAACAGCACACAAAACCACTTTTTGTCTGAGTGTGGTTGTGTTTGTGTGTGTGTTTCATCCCATATGCAGCAGACAGCACCGTCTGTGTGTATGTTGTCTATAGAAGGTGCCAGATGTGAGGTGTTGTGGTTAGCAGGACAGAGGCAGTCGTTGTGTGACTGCCAGGCTAGCCTTACGTCCAGCAGCCTAATTGCTATAATTTCCATGATGAGGCTAATCTTCTAAAGGCTAGCCCTTCACTCACACTTGGCTGTTGTCCCTCCGTCTGACCGAGTCTATGCGTCGCCGCCATTTAGCCGCACACACTGACATACGTACTGTATGGTTTCTTCTTATGGATGTCATCCCCTCCCCACTTTAAGTTTAAGCCTTAAAGCTAATAGGAGGGCAGAGGGATCTATGTAAGTCTATATTCAGGTGGTAGCAATGATTGCTTTAAATGAAAAGACAATAAGGGGGCTGTGTGTAATTAAGTCCTTAAATCAATCCAGGTCTTATGTTTGTTTTTCTTTGCTTAATACACCTACCTGCCATCTCTCTCCTTCTTTCTCTCACTCTCAGCCTTTCAGTTGAGAGCCACACGCCCACGTTCACACACATGTTGTTTGGCTTTCTGAATGAGCTCATTGTTGTTGTGGACCGCTCCACGTGTTGTCGAATGGCATGGTCCACCCCCTCTTGTTGCCTGACCGATTGTTTACATGGAGCCTAACTTCATGCCTCCTCCCCACCCTCACTCCTCCCTTCCTTCCTTGTTTACATCCTCCTCACTGTTCTTCCCTCCTTTCTTTCATTCTATCTGTTTCTCCCTCCTTTACTTATTCTCCTCCACCCCCTTATTTCCACCAATGCCGTCGCTTCTTCTCACTCTTATTTTCCTCCCTCTCTCTCTGTGTATGTGCTTTGTGCCCGGCAGCCAGTGAGAGTGTGTTACTGCAGCAGCTCTTCCAGTCCAAGCTGACTCAGACTGGTTCTCTGGTGCCAGCAGCCCAGGGCCGTGCTGGGCTGAGGGGGCCTAAAGCTGCCCTGTTGCTCCACAGGATGCCATCAGCCTCCCTCGTCACGGCCAACACTGTCCCCCAACAGCCCCGGAGGTACCATGACCTTACCAAGGTACAATGCACTGTTCACAGACTGTGCATGAACCACACAAGCAGCAAGTCTACTGTTGCACTGTAGCTACGGTCAACTACATTGACTACATTCATTCATTAGATTTGAGGCAAACATTGAGGTGCATTGCTCATACTACCTTTTAAAGTGAATAAAATCAGTCAGAAGCTCTTTGTTCCAACGGGGCAACTGACTGCTGTGCCTATCAATGGAAAAACAGGGTATAGTATTTTTTGGAAAAAAAACAACAGTCTAATTTAATCTTCTTCCCACTACAGTGCTATATATAAACCTCTGGGATTTGGATTTGTTTGAGATAGAAACCCGTCAAGCATGTACACACATGCACACACATCCCGTATAATGTGATTATACGCTTTTCTCATGACATACAATCACAAATCACACACCTGATAAAAATATTCTCAATATACCAAGTCTTTTTCAATCCATCCTCCCCCTCTCTGTGTCTCTGTTGCCAATCGTTTTAATGTTTTTAGAAAACCTTTTACTGGTGCACATGTGTGACTGAAAAGGCTTGCTGGTTGTGTAACCTCCAAGGGGGTTCTGCCTGCTGTCTCTGTGGCTCATTAGCCATCTAAAGAGCAGGCTTACATAAGACCCCTTTAACCTCCCTGATCTGTCCCAGCAGCCTTATACGGTAACATTAAGTAATTTTGCAGTACTACGTTGGGTGTAAGACAATATAAGACAATAAATGCTGTGGGCCAAGTTGGGCTGTAAAGCATATGAAACAGAATAATTGGGACTGACAGAGAAGTGGTCTAATGGAACTACATAGTATGCATCGCGAACATCCTACACAGCATGAAGACAAAAGTAGCCAAGTGTCATGTTTTGATCTGTAGTCAAAGCCACACAGCCTAATTTGTTGTTAATATGCGATGATTTCGTTGTAATGATTCCGTATTCCTCAGTGGCCATTTGAAGTAAGATGCACAGCTATCTCATATTTTTTTTCTCTATTATCTCTTTTCACTGTCAGATCTTGAAGAAGAAAGGCTCCAGCTCCTTCCTGCAACGGCTTGAGCGTTGTGGACCAATCACAGTGGCCGTCCAGCTGAGGGTAAGAACCATTCCCCTTCACTCACCACATATTTGTAGTTTTTGTAAGACAGGGTCGGCCTAATTCTTAAGACAGTCTCTGAGTCACAATCCATGGTGCTTGGATCTCTTTTCCATAATAGTCAGTAATGAACATGTTGACTCATTAGTTAGTCCTTGTGCCTCACAGCAGGAAGGTCTTCCTTGTAATGGACTAGCATCCAACCCAAAGTGTGCTCTGCCTCTTGCCCAATGCATGCTGGGCCAGGCTTCAGCTCCTTGAGACCTTGCACTGAATAAGCAATTTGGAAAATGGATTTTGGAGTTTAGGGAAGACTCTCTGTCCCTCTGCAAAATGGTTAAAAAAGAAGCTACAACTTCACAAGCATAATTGAAGCAGTGTTTGTCATTGTCAGCCCTCAACTATTATGGAAAAGTCAATGTACAAGTTTCATTTATCCTTTTGATGCCAATCTGTTCATTTTACCTTTGTCCTTATTTTACTGAATACCCGTTCCCTACATAGATTACCTGTAAGCATCTGGATCTCAAATTAATGCAGCAATTTGTTAATGAACCTTTTTGTTTTGTGTGAATTTAGTCCATATCTCAAGAAATCGCTGTACTTTGTGCAACCTCGTCCTTGCACACCCACTCCCTCACCCTAGTCCTCAAAACACATTGTTTTCGCTTGTACAAAAAACACAGCCTTAGCAACAATGTAGCCCTAAGACCTATTCAGAGTAGGGCACTGTGATTTCATAACAATATAAGGCAACAGTAATATTCAGTTAGAGGAAAGCAGTTCAGTGTCTGCTGGTGACGCAAGGAGGCTGAAGTGTGGCTCAGAGAAGCAGTACCTTCGGTTTGAATGAAACCAGTGTGTTGCACAATCAGAGTTGTGGGCTTGTGGTCGACTGGTTCCTCGGGGAATGGCAGGGAAGGAGAAAGTGGGCTGAAGAATGATGCTGTACCAAGCCAAGCATGAAACCCTCCACATGAATGAATGAACAATGAACAACAACCACTGTGTGCCGTGCGCACGCATTTGTGTGTGTGCATGCGCATGTTTGGAGGAAGGACGGCAATGTGAATGCTGGTAGTGACGTTCAAAGACGAGGGGTGAGGTGTTGATCATTGTACCTAAAGATATGCAGAGCGTAGACTGACGTCAGTTTGAGGAGTGACGAAAACACAGATGTAAGTGTTTACGTGCATGTGGGTGTGTGGGTATATATATGTGTGTGTTTGTGTGTGTGTCTGTGTGACCTTGGATGCAGCATCTGTGAATTCAGGGCTTGAAGAAAAGCTCACACACCCTTAGAAAGAGCAAAGAGCTCTTTGTGTTTTTGCTTCCTCCAGAGGCAAAACACCCCCCCCAAAAAATCTGACCACTTTGTCTGAAACACAACATGATCTCACTGCAGTCACTGTGGCTCGCAAATCAAGTTACAGCATCAAAAGGCCGAAGCCAGTGAGCCCTTCCTTCCCTTTTATACAACGTACTGTACAAGAACAGCCACAGAGCTCTTCCAACCTAAACACTAATAAGTGTTATTAATCAGAACATGTTGCTCATTTTATCATTATTACCAGTGAGTGCCTTTGACTGTATCTTCTTTCCCTTTTCCTCTTTCAGAACTCGCTGTCAGAGGTGATCAGTAAGCTGCAGGCTTCCACTCCTCACTTTGTGGAGTGTGTGCGCCCCAACGCCAGTGGTCAGCCAGACAGCTTTGACAGCTTCCATGTGTCTACCCAGCTGCAGTACATCGGGGTGCTTGAGATGGTGCGCATGATCCGTTATGGATACCCTGTCCGCCTGTCCTTCCCAGGCTTCCTCAGCAGGTCAGTGCCAGAGCAGGTTGCATAATTAAGAGCGCTGCAACTGTCACAACTCGTCCTGCGAAATTATTTTTCTGTCTCTGTATGCTGATTCATTCACTTCACAGCCTCCTCTTCTCTTTCAGCTTGTTCTGTAAAGGAAAGGTCTTAAAGAAGATGGATTGCTCTGCTTTTTTGCCTGTCTCACTGATCTCTGTTGTTCAGATGCATTACGCTCCCAGCAGGTCACTGCGATCTCTGTCAGTTTATGTATGACATGGCAAGCAGGTCAAAGCTGTAAGCTGAAAGCGTGACAGCATATACCTTCTCCACATCTGCAAATGAATGCAAGGGCATGTCCTGTACAGGATCACACTCTCACATGCAGACTGATACATTAGCACTGACAAGTCACAGCAACCCTTACTGTTAGAAGCACAGAATGACCTTGAATGGCTTTTTTAAAGTATGATGGGAGTCTGTTGCAGCTGATGAATGCCACTATCACATTTCCCATGTCAGCCCGACACACGCACATTAACTAGTCAGTTGTGTGTAAGGTCTCCATGTCCCACACTTGAATGTTCATCATTATTTCTCCCCATCACCTGTTTTCTTAACTCTTTCACTGTGTTCCTGGCTTTCCTGCAAAGTGGTAGATCCCTGTTCCCCACTTAGACTTCTCTTTGACTTCATCTCACTAGCCTTTTTTTGTCACTTGTTTTTTCCCTGTTTCGTTGAGAAGCAGCAAGAATGGTGTGTTTCTGTCACACCACCTCTCCTCCATGTCTTTATCTCACTCTCTTTCCCTCTCAGTTTGGCTGTTTGTCTCAGTCTTTCTCGTCCTGTTCCTCTGATTCTGAGAACCAGTGGAATACTGAGAGGATTTAGCTCTAAGTCTGTCTCTCTCTCTTTTTTACTCTCTCTCTCTCTCCCATCCTCAGTCTGTCTCCTGGCCTCTCTCTCTTTTTGAGGATAAAGGGATTAACATGAACATTCCTGCCAGATAATAAGAGAGGACAAAGCTGGTCACATGATCCCCCAAAAGTTTCCACTACCCTGCTGTAAACATCAGCACATCACCACACACACACACACACACACACACACAAACTGCGTGTATGTGTGTCCTAAACATTAATTAAGGAAAATAGGATGAATCACAACCTTTATAATTACTAATGCTGAGTCTTAAGCAATAAAGATAGCCTTAATTGTCAAAATTAAATCGTAGGCAATGAAGCATTTTAATGCTGAAGCAAAACAAAGGCTATGGGTCAAGTACATTTGATTTATATAGCCCAATATCACAATTTGCCACAGGGGGCTTTGCAATCTGTACAGCATACGACACCTTCTATCTTTAGACCCTCGATTTCAGATAAGGAAAAACTTCCTAAAAACCCCTTTAATGGGGAACAATGGAAGAAACCTCAGGAAAAGCAGCAGAGGAGGGATCCCTCTCCCACACTCTTATTTGGTAAACTTAATGGTTTCTGGTCAGATTTCTTGTCTTGAATGAATTTTGTAGTGACACTTAACCAGCAAAGGGATGCATAGTAAAGAAAAGAGGAAGCAGCTGCATAAAGCCCTGTAGATTATTGTTCAAGTGGTTGACGTGTGTTGCATCTATTATAGCTGCAGTCTGACACAATATTATTCTGGTCAAACATACGCCAAGTGAAATAGATAAGTGAAACTCACATAATAGGTTTTCATGAGGGAAAACCTGAACAGGGAATTGAATTGGGGGAACTAGGCCCATGTCAAATGATGAAGTGAATCCAATATAGATTGTCGTGTTGTCCATCCATAAGCTGCCGGCAGCTCCTTTGTGTTTTTGATGGATATACCTTGTAGAGCCAACACTCTCATTGTTCAAGCTGTAATTGAAAGATTCCTGGTGAGGGTTTTGTGAAAGCTATTTGTTAAGCCGTATGTGAGTGAGTGTCATACCGTTTTAGGCAGCCATGTGTTGTATGATAATCTCTGTGTTAGCAATGGGTGTGACCAGCAGACAAGTGAGCATCACAAGGCCCAGCTGGTCGCCAGAAAGGGGAAACTTAACCGGCTGGGTATGAACCAAAGTGTGTGAAGGAAATAGTGTGTGTATTTCCAGTGAACTTATCAGATGTAGGCTGATTTTGATTGTAATATCACTCTTGAGCAGCTTGAGATTGCAGGCTGGTTTCCAGGACTTTTGTTGTACATTAACATTGTAAAGTTAAAACTGTTTCTTTACATCATTCGTGGATAGAGCTTACTGTCAGTGTAAGAACAGGGAGACAGGATAGCTCCAATACCCACTACTGGATCCACTTCCAGGATAAGGATCTGGATGAGTTTAAAACACTGTCAAAAGCGTAGCATTGCCTCTGTTGTTGTTTTTTAAAGCTGGGTTCACCTCAGGTTAACCAGCAGAGGCAGGAGGGTAGCATGAAAGTCACATGGATCAGGCTTTCAGCACATGACAAACGTGCAACTGCAAATTTTTTAAATGAAACAGAATGTTTGAAGGTCATTTTTCACATCTTTCACATTAATTGGACAGGATAGTATAGAGGCAGACAGGAAACAAGAGGAGAGAGAGGGGTATGACATGCAACAAGGATTCCCTCCAAATAGTCTTGTTTGGCTGGGTGCTTGGTGTTGGTGTACCCTGATGGTGGGTTGCTACATGAACATGGTCCCTCTTTGCTACAGTCACGATCTGGCTGTAATGTTGTTATATTGACTTACATGGTATTCAGTATTTAAGGAAAAACAAGAGAGGGTATTACCAGTAGACAGAGATAAACTTCAACTGGCCAACAGGAATGCTTGGCTACTTCGACTAGATATGACCGTCAAGTCTCCTCCAGCAGGAGTCTAACCCACCAGTGCTAATGACCAAAGACAGCACCAGGATCGGCACTCTGGACAGCGGTTATCTCATGAACACCTTGAGGAAATCAATTCTTTCACTATGACGTCACAAAACACATTTTTGCCCATAACTCAAGAATTGATGACCATATTTCACAGTTGGTTGGACAATGAATTGATGTCACTTTTGACTCAAAGGTCAAGGTCACTGTGACCTCAAAATGACCTTGACAAACACGTTTTTAGCCATAACTCAAGAATTGATGCTGTAATTATGACAAAATTTCACACAGATAAAGTAATTTAAGAATGAATTGGGCGATTCCAGATTTCACACACGTGTAGGCTGGGACGTCGCAATAAGTAAACAATAACTAGCACAGTACAGGCTTTCCTCCATCTCACCCATTCTGCCTTTCACTTCCTGCCTCATTCTGAATTCCGAGCATCATCTTAATCACGTGACTGCAAACAACGTATTGTAGCGCAGCGAGCTAATCGTGAGCCTGTGAATGAATGAGTTTCATCTACAGCTCATAGAGGCTTTGCATCTAAAACTGCCAGGAGAAAACAAAAGCCCCACATTTTGTGTAGCTACACTCTATAAGAATCCATCTTTACATAGTAATCAAGTACATGTGTACCTGTTTAGCCAGGTTACATCTATGATAATCCTTCATTAATCAGTTCAACAAGGTATATTCACTGGAATCATACATAGGTATCATCAATATGGTGATAACTTCCATTTAGCCAAAAAATACACTTTGTGCATTTTATTAAATTCCTTCCAAGTATCCACTACATATATTATATGAGATTGGACAAACATGGAGGTAAACTGCAGCATGACTGGTTGGCGGAGGCTGACAACTGCGGGGCGGTAATTCTAGTTTGTGTTTTGTGTTCATACAAATTGACCCTTTGAATGTGCCTTTGTCTGACGTGTGTCCCTGTTCTGCTGTTTATACATTAAGGCTATGCTTAATTTAAGTGGCTGCCACTCACAAAGACACCAGTCAGCCTAGCCCAAGTGCCATTCATATCTTGCTCGCTCTCTCCTTCATTGGGTTCAACACAGGCACGGACAATGAATGAACACAGCCTTGGAGGAGGGAGCTGCTGCAGAGTGGGGGTGGACTACACTGCTGCCTTCACAGAGCTCTTTCTCACTCAATTTCTCATCCTTTTCTCTCATGTTCTCTCTTCTGAACCACCAGCTTCTCTTTTTCTTTCATTTTCCTGCCTCTTCTTTCTTTTCTGATCCCAGCATTTTTTATTTCTTTCTTCCGTTCAGTCACTTCATTTCAGTCTTTATCTTTCCCTTTTTCTCTAGTGCACACACACTATCTCAATTCTGTCCTGTTTCTTATTCCTTTTTCTCTTTCCAATTGTCACTCTTTCAAAACAGGCCCCGGCCCTTGACTAATCAAAATGACAGGCCAATAAATCAGCCATTAATCTTGAAGTTGCTATATTCTCAAGAACACAAACACGCCAGTGTGTACACACAAATACACACTTGCACACTGGAACCATGCAGGCCTCTTGACTAAGTCATAGTGACCGCCTGAAGCAAATTACATTAGTCTCCTGGTAACCAGAGTGATTTATGAGGAAATCTATTTTACTGTTGCTTTTATTTGTCTTTTATGATACACTATGTGTTTTGTGGCCAGATTTATTTTCTGCCAATGTGTAAGGTCAAATACTACCACTTGAACCTGATCTCCGTAAATCCCAGCCCTCCATGTGTGTTGCTTTCCTCAGAGCTTCATTGTTACAAAATGGATGAGAAAGAGGCATCAGTATTTATAGAGCGTGTCACAAATGCAGCTCACAAGCATATAGGTCACGTTTTCTAAATGGCCAGTTCCAAGTGGGTCCTCATTACCTCCCATTGATGGATAAATGCACACATTTGTAGGTTATCAAGTTACCTAGAGAAGAATATCCATCATCAGACTGATCACTGGGATGAAAATCCATGACTAAACAACGGCAATAGGCCTTGAGGATGTGGTAACTGAAAGTTTGTCAGATGGATAGGAAGTGAGTGGTATAAATTCCAGCTGCGTTGCCTTTACCACCTTTGTGATGCTCAGTAACAGTGGTCACTGATGGCCCTTTGGTCACAGAGAACCACATTAACGCCTTGTAGCCCTCCATTTAAACTCTTATCAAAGGGGTTATTTCACTTCTTTGACTCCACATGAAGCCCCCTTGGGTCTTGTAAAAGCGGGGACCATCGATGGTTTTCATATCCTCATAGGGAAGGTCATGGGTTTACAGAGTTCCTTTGTGTTTTATGGGCCCAGTGGGACAGCGTGTGCTGTCTGCAGGACTGGTATTACCATACAGAGAGAGGGTTAGGGAGAGTTCAGACAGACCCCACTCTTGCAAATCAAACACATCCCAAATTCACATGCCCTCACTTACTTACTATTGACAACACAAGTGGTTTATGCTTCCAGCCATCTGCTTGTTATATTTTCCTCATCAGATGTGTGACATCATCAGCTGGTTCTTCCTCTCATTGATAACAGAAGACATAATGCACTGACCAACTGATGTGATGTTTGGGGGTTTTGTGTATTTCTATTCCTATTTCATTCAGAAAATATCATAATTGCTGACTTATCTGTATACACATACAGTATATACTCTTACATATCCATGAATACATTTCAAAACTGATAAAAAATATTATACAAAAAGGGCCCTAGTTACAATGCGGTATGACAAAACCAAAGATATTGATAAATATAAGTATTGATCTGTGTGGGTTGCCCCTGTACCAGCCATGTCAGTTTAACATAGCTTTATTTAAGATATGTAAAGTTTCAAGGTAACACTGTGATCCACCAGTTTCCAGATAAACAAATTTAATAGTACAATAATATTTACCTACAGCTCCTGGACAGAAATACAAGGGTAAATTCTTAATCTATTGTCTTAAATAAACTAACAACTAAAATAATCTTTTAATTATGCGAATGTCGTGAAAACAGTAAGAGATGCAGTATATTATAAAGAAGGACTCCTGGAAAAAAAACATTTTGACATGTCACAGTAGGAAAAATGCTAAAATGTACGTAAAGTGTAAATAATAAAATGAATGATGGCTGAATTCCATTCAGCTGCTCCAGTTTCTGAGTCCTGGTATTGTGAATGCTGGTTCACTGTCACACTGTCATGGCTCACTGGGGCACTTGAATACAGAGCCATCATTAATGTTATTAGTAATACTGGTGCTTTTCCTGCAATGACAAGTCAAAATGTCTGCCGTGAAAAAGGCCTATAATATTTACTGTATATCTTGTGACTCCACCTTTGTCTGAGTTTAAATGAGTAATTTTATATAGTAACATACTTTCTGTGGTAGCTATTCAACAGTGAGTGTATGATATTTGTCTCATATAATAGTATAATATTAGTGACATGTTCAGGCTCTGTAGACAATGGGGAAGAGTTGAAATGGAAGATTTCATCACTGCCTGAAGGAACACACACTGCTGTACCTTTTGCTGCCAGCTACACCATTTTAACTACAATCACTTATTCTTCTTCTGTACAATTATGTTCACACTTACAAACTGTGTGGCTGCTCAGTCTTCCTGGAGCAGGTGCAAAGGAGCAAACAAGTCCCTTCTTAAGCAACTGCTTATGAAGGGGAGAATGTGTTGTTTTTATTCCATTCACATTTTTATCTGGTCCAGGCATTCAAATTGGCAAGCTTCCCGTCATAAGCCAGCCTCACCCTTACACTGTTCATTCATTCATGTCTACACGTTCAGAATTCACACCACACATAAAAACATCTACAGTTATTTACATGTAAAGAGATACATATTTTCTGTCATTGAATTCTGTGTCAACATTTCTCTTGCTCATTTTCTCTTTCACCCCCACCACCCCAGCCACAAACAAACCTCTGTCTCCATCCAGCTCACCATTCATAGCAACGGTTGCCCAGGGCAACACCAATAGGAACAGATGCTGTTTGGCTGGTCTGCCGTATGACCCCACTGACCTTTGAACCCATTGTATCTGAAAAGAGGCGGTGTCACTATGTGTTGTCTAAATTTTTAAGTTCAGCACTTTGAGATTGTTTGTCTCTGCTGCTCTAATGTTTTCTGGGGTTTTTTATTTTTTATTTGTGTCTCAGATATAAAGACCTGGTGGTCCCAACTTTGGGAGACAAGAAGAAATTGTCACCAGCGGAGAGATGTCGCTCAGTTCTGCAGCAGTCCAAGCTCCAGGAATGGCAGGTGTGTGTGTGACAGAGTGTGTGTCTTGCCTCTTTTTCTGTCTCCATCAATAACAAAAGATTTGCCAAATGACTTAATCCCTGACCCTCTATTTGAAAGATCCCATGGAATCTTTGACAAGTCGTTCCAGCTGTCCCACCTCATCATCATTCTCCTCACACACACAGCAGCAGCACGGACTCTTCCGCCCCCCTCTCTGTTCTGTCTGCCAGACTGCTGTTGTGTCTGAGTGTGTGACCCTACAGGTCACATCAGCTCCCGCCTCACACACGCACACACACTCCTCCACAATGCCCCCAAGACACCTTTTCATACAGCCCTGCTTTACACACATGCATACACACACACACACTACTCGTACAAGTAGCGTATGTTGGAATGAGACGTGTCTGTCTGTGGAAGTATGTCACCCCCATAGTTCTGTGCACCTGGTATAGAGTGACCTCTGTCGCCCCCCAAATGCTCTCTAAGTCCAGGAAGTGAATGCAGTGTGAACATACAAACCCCATACCCTGCCCGCACTCCACACCCCTATTATCATACATCATTGCTACACCACTGCTCTCCCATCTCTCAACTAGCGAGTCACACTCTTCTGAGATTTCCAACAGAAGACAGCCTCGTTGGGTCTGCTGGCTGCTCCCAGAGGCTGATAATGATGGTGGTGTAGTGTACTACAATGCTTTTGCATATGTTTGATCAGATTACTTGTGTCGCTGTGTGTGTAGATGGGCAGCAGTAAAGTGTTTCTGAGATACTGGCAGGCAGACCAGCTCAACGACCGCTGCTACCAGCTTCATAAAAAGATCATCACCTGTCAGAAAGGTAATATCCAAAATAACAAACCAGCAACCCATGTCTTTTAGGGTTTGTCTGTCTTTATTTCACTGACACCTCTGACGTCTCTGTCTTCCTCTTCATCATCCTCTTCCTCATGTCTCAGTGGTGCGTGGCTGGCTGGCCAGACAGCTCGTTCATCGCAGGCTGTCATTACAGCAGAAAGAGGAGTGCAGTGTGCAGCGTTTCCTGCAGGGGGCAGAAGACATGGGGCTGCGAACCTACGACCAGTTGGTCATCCAAAATGCGTCCGACATCGCGCGAGAGAGCGACCGCCAGCGCTGCCATGGCAACAGCCTTGTCAACACCCTTAGCAACAGCCCACCACTTGGTGAGAGGCCTGAGCCAGTGGGCAAGGAGGAGGATCAGCCTGCCAGGAGGTAAATTAGCAAACACCTTCACCACTCACTCGCCTTCATTCAGAAGCTGCTCTGTGCGTGCGTGCGTTTCTCTGCATGTCTGAGCCTATAACTGCGCTACATGTGTTTTGTGATTAATGATATTGTATCCCTGAGTGCTGTAAGCTTTTAATTGTAAGTTTCATGATGGATAGTCAGATAATGAGCTGCATTATCAGATCCTATTAGTATTGTGTTGCACCTATGGAACGCTATGCTTATCTCCACCTCACCTCATTCTAATATAATATATTATTGTTATATCAGGCCTGGTGAAAATGGAATAACCCTGGAGGGCTGAGTTAGAAGGGTAAGAAAAGGTAATAAGAAGCTCTTTGGAGGGGGTGCTAAATGAACAAACTTCATTTTGAAAAGACACTTTCATAATCTTTGAAAAGCGTCAGCCTTGTTTATATTAATAGCTGAAATGTGAATGCATTTAAGCATTCGTGTATTTATGTTCTCTATGGTATGCTGCATAATAAATGCATTTACTATTTCAATAGCGTCTTTTTCTCTCTGTAGGAAGCATTATAATTTGTGTTGATTATTATTATTGTTAACATAATACTGACTTTCATGTCATCTTGATAATGATTGTTTACAGATATGCTTATGTCTCAAGGCTTTTTGACAAAATGACTCACTTTTTAAGATGTGTTGTCTAATTTAAAGACACTTACAGGTAGAGCTTTAAAGTCAATACAGAATGATTCACTATAGTATATTATTTTAATGAGCAATGGCAACAGTTGAAACACAAAAATGTAAAAGGGCACCATACTGCACGGACGTTTTATTACTTTTTAATAGATTTTAAATATTAAATCGAGTTTTAGTGTTAGGATAAAGCAATACATCCTGAATGATGAAAAGAAACACACACACTCATGATTTCTGTATCCTCAATGTGTCCTTGTGCATGTAACATCTGCTGCTGGGACAGGAGACAGGAGCACAGGGAGGCTTTGAACAGGAGGAGGGGTGTCAGTAGGCGGACTGGGAGAGGAGTCGTGGTCGCCGTATTGTAGAGGGGATTAATGGACACATACACACTTCTGCACGCTTTCACATAAACACTCGCATGCACACATTCACCTGAACTCCCATCATTTCTCTGCAGGTTTTTAAAATGCCTTGCCCCATCACCTTCACACATGCTCAGCCACCCCCTGCCTGCAGTCGTGGAACCAACAGATGGCTCACGCAGATTAGGGAAGGAAATATTAAACTGGATGTTATCAAATTACTGCAAGGAGATTAGATTTAAAGCGTAATCTCTTTGGTCTTTATCCTCCAATTGGCCTCCTTAGCTCATATTTGTGGCATGACAGTTGAAGCAGTCCTTCATTGAGTTTG
Organism: Enoplosus armatus; assembly: GCF_043641665.1. Classification (NCBI taxonomy): domain Eukaryota; kingdom Metazoa; phylum Chordata; class Actinopteri; order Centrarchiformes; family Enoplosidae; genus Enoplosus; species Enoplosus armatus. The sequence continues at coordinate 10,313,428 of NC_092190.1, read as the reverse complement.
AGTATACTGATGATCTAAATGTTATAATTAACTCAATCTGGATCAGAAAGTTACTGGATGGGAAAAGGTTGTGCCTGTAGCTGAAGCTTTTATGCTTATTTTGTGAAAAGCATGAATCAAGCACAAGTGATGGAGACGATGCAAATTGTCAAGCTATTGTTTTTCATTTCTCCCATTTAAATATGAATTCTGTTATTCTTCCTATTTGTAGGGTTGTGGAGAAATGTGGGAAAGTCTATGAGGGTCCTCTCAACGGGGGCAGTCGAGTTATTCGCCACTTTCGTTCTAGCTCAGTACCCATCCCCAACGCCATGGAGAACATGGTCCATTCCTCTGCCAGTCCATCCATCAAACCAGCCCTGCAGCAGGTAGCTCATACCAACGAGGACGCTGCAGGCGGGGGAGGTCTTTCCTCTCCTCGGAAGCAGCCTCCTCCTAAACCAAAGAGGGACCCCAACACTCGTCTGAGTGCATCTTATGAAGCAGTTAGTGCAGGGTTGACAATGGCAGCCAAAGAGAGCCCCACTCCAGAGGGGTATGGTTCACCAGCTGGAAGCCCTCCTAAATCCCAGCTGTCCCCCACAGACCCTGCAGGTATATCACCTCTACTGGTGTTTAGAAGATACAACAGATGGTGATTTTTTGTGCTGTTGCCTAATGCCTTGACTTTCTCTGTATTGCTAATTGCTTCTTTTATAATTTCCTCAGCCTTGTCCAAGCCCCGTCCTCACAGTGATGACTACACAACCATGAGAAAGGTGCCACCCCCCAAACCTAAGCGCAGTCCCAACACTAAGCTGACAGGCTCATATGAGGAGATCAACGCTGTAGCACCCCACATCCACCAGCTGCGCCCTGCTGATGTAAAGCTGGCCTTGCTGTCCCGTGCTGGGGGATTTGGAGGGTTTGGAGGTTTGATGCAGAGAGCAGCCTCTGTAGATGCCCCACAAGGGGTAGGACTGAGCCTGTACCAGGGCCAAGACGAAGAGGACGTGTACATAGAGATGCTGGGCTCCCAGCCACGGGCTCGGAGCCTCCAGGAGCCCCCTGATAGCCCTGAGCAGGCTGACTCAGAGGCTGTCTATGAGGAGATGAAGTATTTCCCTCCCGAAGATGGTGGAACTCCTGCCGCTGTGGTTACCAAGGCAGCCAAACGGGAGGCTCTAGGTTTGGGCCTGGTGGGATTAGGGACATCTCCTCCTCAAAGCGGGGAGACCAAACGGATGGCTGCAGGGGTGAGCGCTGCCATGGACATCACTCACCCGCAGAGCACGTCCAACAACGGAGCTCCCAAAACTCAGCATGGAAAAGATGGTGGGTGTGACATCCCTGCTCCCTTCCCCAACTTGCTTCCCCATCGTCCACCTCTCCTGGTGTTTCCCCCCTCCCCCGTCACCTGCTCTCCTGCCTCAGATGAGTCGCCCCTCACCCCACTAGAGGTAAAGAAGCTGCCTGTGTTTGAGACAAACCTGAACTATGCTACTGGCCCAGACAGCCCCTTGTCCCCACAGTATGCCCGCCAGAGGGCTGACTCCTCCCCTAGCCTCACTGTCCTCATGCCAGAGAAGAAATCTACACCTCCACTCACCCCTCCACCTCCACCTCCTCCCCCCAATGCCCCACCTCCCCCCTACAGACCTCCTTCACACTTCCCCTTCCCGCCTGAGGCCAACTTCCTGGCTCTGACACGAGCAGCATCTGTCACAGGGAGCTCAGACTCCCCCAAAACCTTGTCCTCTCAAAGGGCCAGTGGGGAACCACTTGGGAAGCCACCTCCCTACTCCCCAGTGAAGATGTCTCGCACTGAGCCTCGGAGAGCACACTCATGCTCCTCCTCTCCCCTGCTGTTCAACCCAGCCAATGGCAGACCCCTGACCAGCCCCCTGGATGAGCTCAACACTCTGTTCAGCTCTGGACGGAGCCTGCTGAGGAAGTCCACATCTGGCCGCAAGATGAGAGATGGAGGTCTGTCAGTAATGCTCACACACACATGCACACCCACACTCACACACTGTTACACACATCTAAAACACTACAGTTTTGAACACCAGCAAAGGAAATACTGTTTCTCCTTCCGTCTTTCTTCCAGTCATTGTTTTTAAATGCATCTACATTCATGGATGAATGGTCCAAACCACCAATATGTGAACCTGTTGGTGTGTGAGTGTATGTGTAGGGGGTAGGGGTTAACCTTTGCTTTGTTGTAATTTTTACACTGTGTCCCATTAAACCCACCTGAATGGGGTAATTGTATGTGTGTGCGTGTGCCCGTGCATTTGTGCTGAAGTGCATGTGTCCATTATGTATATATCTACTGTGATGAGTTCATGCTCAAAGGCTCAGCCTGCTCTGTGCCACATGATTTATTGGGTGCTGGGTGATTACCTTCTGTACAGCAAGAGTAGTGTAGGGTTGTAGGTAAGTAATAACCCCCTCTTTTTGTGTGCTGGTGTGGGTCTGTGTGCATATGGGTTTACACACATGCTCTGTGTTTGAGTGGTAGGGAGGTGAGATGCACCAGCACCCAACAGCCTTTCTCATAAATCCCCCTGTCTCTACATATAGAAACTCCTTACACTGATTCAGGTGTTGTAGCCAGCCACCCTGTATGGCCCACTTGAGGCAGCCCATTTGTTACAGTCTGCCAGTGCAGTGCCCTTTGGCTGCTGCAGCTGCCTTCTAACATGTTACCTAATGAGCTAGCTGGTGTAGCCCACTTAGCATCACGCTGCACTGTAAGTATGATCTAGCTGTGCTGGCGTGTGTTGTAGCCGGTGCACTACATGCAGAGCACACACAGTCCGTGTGACACTGATGCAGAGGTTGACCTTTGCAAAACAAGGCCAAACGTATTTGTCACACATAGTCAATGAAAAGGGAGGGTCCTCAGGTCAGAGGTTTCCAACCCACAAAGAGATTACTTTGTGGTGCTTTTATGAAAGGGACGTTCCCATTGATACTGCAGCACAGTCATATGAGAGAAGGTAGAAGCTGTGTTGTCCCACGGTGTTTTTTTCTGAGTCTCTGTTTCCTCCAAGTGTATTAGTTGTGGCTGGGTTAATAATACATGAGCAGAAGAATGATGAGGATGGGTATCAAATATTTAACAGCTCACTCACTTCTACTGAAGGCAGTGTGACTACCCCGCAGCAGCAAACAGGACATCCAGAACAGTTAGAAAAATTGTAAATAAGTGAAAGTATTAGCTGTTTGTGTCAATAATCAGTCATCTTGCTAGAGGCTCAAATTATTGTGGAGCTGCTTGATTTGTATAAGACACCATTGTGTCATACTTCTATAACTGTAACAAGATCAAGGGGCAGGAAGCTGAACTCCTTATAAGAGACGGTATGAGAGCAAGTGCTCAGTCTGACGCATATGCCTCATGTGACGTCTGGTGCTTGACTCTTCGTCAGCACCTGGACCTGCGCAGGAAAAGCGCTGGCATCATGGAAACTGTGTGTGTGACGGGAACCTGGCACTGGGGTTCACAACCTTGCTGTTATTTTGAGTGGGCAAAGCAAGGCGGCCCTCTTAGATCAGAGCGCAGAGGGATGCCGAAGGGCTTAACAGGATGGTCTACTTCCGTTCCCTCTCGGCTGTTAAATGGCCAAATGTGATACCTGATGCTGTGGGAGTGGCCAGGGGTTACAGTTGCTATCCCAGACATCTCTGTGAAGAGCAGCTGCCTCTCCTGTCCTCCTCCTCCCCTTCCTCATCCTCAGGGAATGAGAAAACCACAGGAATGCCAGGGGAAGAGGGCAGGTGGTCAAGAAATCACTGTCATGAGACACCTCCTGCCTTAGCAGCAACATACAAATTTCCAAAATTGGATAAAAGTCCAATTCTCCTTCATTATAGTCTTCGTACAAATCCAAATACTCACTGTGACTCATCTCTTCACAAGTATGCAGACTTCACATGGCCTCCCTCTCTCTACCTGGCCTTTTGTCCCTCTGAAACACACACCTCCCCCATGGGACCTATAGTAGAGTTTGCTAAGTTTATATTTAGGCATCTTGTGACCATGGGGGGGTCCTGGAGGCACTCATTCTCAGTGTGAGACGGCAGCTGACGAATTCCCATTCACACTCCCATACACATACACAGTCATTTACTCATTCAGTGTGTGAGAGCATGTGGGCCCCCGAGGAGCAGAAGCCGGGGCAGAGGCAGGTCATGTGGAGTCACCTTCCTACCAGACAGAGTGGATTAATACTTTTTAAAGGGCTAGATGTGCAAGGAGGGCTGGGACTAAGTGGAGAAAAGATGCCAGGAATTAGCACATGATTAGCTGAATTATAAAACTGTAAAACATTAACAGAATTAGAAATATTTTACAATATTAACAGTTAAAGAAAGATTCTGCACTGTTGCTGTACCCCACAAATACATTGCTGATATTATGCTTGGTGGAATGTGAATATCTACTGTATCCAATGTCCACTGTATACGATACTGACATATGTAGTGTGTTTTCCTTTGGCTATTTTCTTCCCAGGATTCAATTCAAATATCAATCTGCCAGGGAGGGACGATTGTGGCTCTGCTCCCACCTCACCATCTCTGCAGCTACAGGACAAGAACGCCAACAACCACTCTCCACACTCCCCAAGCCCCGCCCCCGTAGAGAATGGCAACCAGATCTCCAACGGTAACCGAGTGATATTCAAATCACATTATTTTTCACATAGATGGCTCACTACATTGGCCACATGGATCCATGCCGAGGGTGAAACAAATAATACATAGTGGAGCAAAAGCAGTTGTTTAATAAATAAAAAAACAGGAAGCTAACACCTCTGAAAAAAAGGTTATATTACAAATATTGAATAGGAAATCCAAGAATGCACAAAACGAATATCAAGTCCAGGTTGAATACATTTTGAATGTTGTTACAAAGGAATGTAAATCTAAATTTGCAGAGCGTTGAACTAAATGATGGATATCAGACTGTTTACAGTTTACCTAAAAGCAGCTAAAAGGCCACATGATCCTGAATATATAAAAGACTACTGCTGTAATTAATGTCGTATAAAGTCCTACAAAGTGGCTAACACCACTGACTGTGAAGTGAAGAAAGTAATCTGGCAGGACAGACTAAGCTGTTAACACTCCTTTTACCCTTTTGCTCATGTCACAAGAAGAAGTCACATAATCACTTAAATGAATCTTAGTGATGCCTGAAATAAAAGCACCATACAGGCAATGAAGAAGACGAGGAGGGTCTGAGAAATAAGGAAAGGAGAGCACAGATCTTCCAGCTGCAGCCCAAGAGTGATTACAACATTCCTTGCTCAGAGAGACTGACAACCAGTGTCTTTCTGCATGAGGAAAGCTTTTTCAACCCCTCTGCCAATTGCTTGTGTTTGAAGGGTGAGGTGTCCTTCAGTCTGTACCTCTCTGTGTGTGGGAGGATCTCCAGTCAGTTGTTGGTGCTTTGTAATGTGCTTTTGATATTGTGTGTTCAGGGTCGCTGGAGGACGAGAGTCACGGCAAGTCAAACTCCTCCAGCTCCAGCTCTCTACACAGACACATGGACAGCCATCACACTCAGGTGAACACACACAGACAGGCACCTAAAAGCACAAACACTGACAGCTACACACATAAATATGCATTATGTAAATGGTTTATTATTGCACTTTTCATTTCAATTGAATGTATAATTGTCAGATGCTTTATACCAATGGCGACAGGTTCCATTTCTAACACCTTATGTAACTCACAGACCTTAACTGACTGCTCGTTTAAAACCTGTGACTTGCACACACACACACACACGCTCACACATACATACACCCACACTTACTCACGCACAATGACAGCACAACTATATCAGGCCTGTATTTTGTTTTGGGCTTGTTGACATTTTGAGTGGTCAGGAAAGTGGCCTCCTTTGAACAACATGTATCGCTCCTGACATGTGAGCTTTCTCCGGCTCTGTAGACAGGTGTATGGTTACAGGATTGAATTTAATGTCCTGCACGGTTGCACACGCGTGTGCGCACACACACACGCAGCGTCTGATATGTGCAATTGATAAAACTCTTATGACCAAGTGGAAACCATCTTGAGTGAAAGAACCTTTTAAAAAAAACTGAGACACACCACAAACTGATAAACACATGTATTTTGGAAAGCTTTAATAATTTCAAGATTTAAAGATGTAGGGGCTTACCAGCTTGATCGCACGCGGCATACAAGACCTCTACAGGGACACAAAAATAGAGACACAAAGCTCTCATGTGCTGCACCTTCACCTCAGGCAAAAAGAGGAACTCAATAGGATTTGTCTTTTATCAACAAAGACCAGCAGCAGATTATCTTTTGATCTGCACTTTCTTTTGTCTTATTAATCAATCATTGAACTAAAAAAGATCCACCCTTGCCCTGTGAGTAATAGAAAGATTTAACTCAATATTATAACTATAGAGCTACAACCCTCTGAGAACTCTCGTCATCCTTTTTGTCTGGCCACTAAGTCACATACACATGCTGAACAATTAGCTTAGTACTGAAAATAGCTTCTTATAATGTCCACTTTAAATCATTTCATCCCATTGGATTTTAATTGTTACAACCTGACAAGTATGCACTGGGAGAGAAAAGACGAGATCTGGATAGAAATTATACACTCACAATCCCTGAGCGGCCAATGTAGACACCGACTGTGTCATGTTCTGGCTCCGTTGCGGCTGCAGGAGACCGGAGCGTCTCACAAGCAGCTCTTTTCCCCGCTCTGCTATCTTTACACACTGGATGTATTTTTGGCGAAGTCATTTTCATCTCTGAAGCGTTAAAATTCACTTGTGAATGTCTGCATTTATTGGCAATTCCCTTAAAATAGAGTTCAAGCTCCGTCAGAAGTATTTTTATTATTATTATTTATTTATTTTTCCAATTCATTTTATTGCAACTCATAAATACTGATGTTGATCTGCAGATAAAATCGTCATTTCATACTCACGACATCGTCTGACAAAATAAACAAAAGTACAAGTTAACGACAGAAACTGATTGACGTTGAACTGATCGTTGCGAACGGGAAACAGGACATCAGGACTCCTTGTAAAACCATCTGTGAGAGTTAAATTTGTCTTTTCATCCTTGCGCAGTTGCGTTAAAGTTTGTTAAAGCAACAAAAGGTTGTCATATTCATGTAGAGCCACGAAGCATCTGGTACACATCTAAATGAGCTGCAAATGTGTATCTATACAAAACAATATTAGAAATGTGGCTGCTGAGTGTGGCCGGAACACACACACACTTTCTTTCTCCCTGCTGTTACCAGGATCATGTCTACAGGCTGAGCAGTGAACCCACAATCTCGAACAGGAAATGATATTTATTTAAGACATCGGCTGTCAAAACAATAATTGCTCTACAGATGTTGCTGTGGTAGCCTGCAGCGTCCACACTGTAAATGCTCTCCACAGTACTCTGTCACTGTGGACTCCAGGATGCAGCTGTTTGGTCCTGGACAGTTTCACCACATGGAACCTGATTCATATTCATCACAGACTTCATGCCTCAGTGATTGAGTGTCACTGTTAGTGGTGCGTGAACCACAAGACTGAGCAAAGCACGTTGTGTCCCATTTTCAGAGAAGCTAAGGACATACCATTCAGAAAACACTGCCTCTAGAGATGTGAAGGCACACTGTGGATCCACTTCACAATCCTCAGGTCGACTAAATGTTCAGGGTGAACTCGCCTTATGCATCTTTGAAGCTTGTCTGAGTGTCTGGGATAAAATACTGATGTGCCAGCACACCCTGTTTAAGGCCGCCTTCTTATAGCCTTCAAAAAAGTCTGAAGCACATTCCTGCTGCTAATGTAATAGTTTAGTTTTTATCAGAATATGTGAACTATTGGGCTGTTCTCCTGTGTCTCTCTTTCTCTCTCCATCTCCCTTTGACTGTAATGAGCTTGGCTGTTACTCTCACTCCCTCCTTTATCTTCCAGAGGGGTCATCTCAACTTTTCTCCATTCGGTGCGGGGGCCGCCCTCTAAAACAGCGAGGGGGGGGCAGGGGGGGGCTCACTGGAAGCCCTGTTCACATGTAGGGATGTGGTGAGTGTATGTCATTCCTCGCTGCTCTCCACCCATAATAGCAGTGTTTTTCATAGACCCAGTGTGGGATCATGACAGTAATGATTCTCATTTTGAAAAACCTCAGAAGTTTTGTCTAAGTTTAAAGTAATACTCCACCCAAAGTCTATTTTTGGAGTATGAATGACTTCCCTCTTGTGGACTTTAAAGGTGGCTTTATAACATTTTTAGTTTGCTCTTTCATGAAGAACGGAGGCTGTGGTCATCTTGAATTAATTGCCGTTACAATGGATTCCTATAATAACAACAGTGTTTTCTGATCCAAATATTCAAATCCTCTGAGGAAAAATCTTGAAAACCACTGCTTTACCTACATCATTTAATTTTACTGTGTTTGTTTACTGTGTTCTTTGTCCTTTAAATACTGGTCTGGAATCAGATTAGCTGACTGAAAAGTCTGATCCTAGAATCGGTAACGCTGCTGCTTTTTTCCATATTCGTTTTATCCCCTTTTTATTTCTGAAAAGAAACTGCAGCTCTTGGGTTCAGCTACACTCTCTGCATCTGTACACCAGCACATTATCACTGTCAAGACATTTTATTCACACTATATGATAGAAGATATTCTGATCACGCTGTAAATCTTGCCTTCTCGGAGTGCTTTCATGTATTTTAATTCTTATCTACTATAAAAGTGACAGGAGCTGTTCCATTTGAAAACCTCCCTTTGTGTCGATTACTATAAACTTGTGGCTGAGTTAAAGAGAGGAGATTTCTCACATTTGCTACATTTTTTATAAAACATTTTTTCACTTGAGGCAACAGCATGACAGTCAGCATCTTACAGGAGCAGTTTCAAGGTTGCACGTGCTGCAAAAAGAAAATGCAAGAAATTTATTTCAAGAATGTTCTGCCAAGATTTTCCACATTTTAGTTGAAATTGCTTTTAGTCAAAATGACCATGGAAATGCAGTTTATTGGATATTGGTCAAACATGTCAATATTGTGCATTCCTAAAGATGAGAGGTGATCAGTATTGATCAGTGTTCATGTAATGCATCATGTAGTGGACAGTAGGCATCTTTGTTTCCTTTGACGCTGTCCTTGAATTAACATATGCTAATGCACATGCAAGTGAGCATGCATACCAAAACTGATACACATGGATTTTTACTGCTAACGGACACTCAACAAAGTAGAGCTGCGGTTTTTATTGTTGCTTATTCATCTGCTGCGATTTTATGTTGCTGAATCCATCACACGACCCCCTTTTTTAAAACTTTTCTAAAAATCTTTTTCCAGATTCTTTGTTGTCACTGGTGTAACATCCAAGTAAATATAACCTTAGAAGTCACTCCAGATCTTCATCCTCATGTGTCTGATATTATCTCTGGCCAGTGTTACCATTGAAACGTTGACGGAGAAACACTTTTATCTGTTTCTTACTTCACTAATCGGGTGCGTTGTCTGGAATAAGTTCATTACCTTGAGTTCATTCAAGAGATGGGAACAACTCTGTGACCCAGAATGCCTTTCAATTAGCTGCATTCCAGACTGTGTTTATGTAGGATTAGTAGATCTAATGGGATAAATGAAAAGGAAAGGATGAAGGAAGAATAGGGGGGCGGATAACTCAGTTAGGAATGAATGGACTGGCTTGTTTTGGTTCCTGTAGTTAGTAGTCAACAGCAGTCTAGACTAATCATATAAAGAATAGATGGACTGTCTGTTTTGCCAGTTAAATGATTGGATGGTACAGAGATTAATATTTTTTGTTTTCCCTTCAGACAAAGGCTGAAGTAATAAGATTCAAAGTGAGAGAAGGACTGTGCCACATGTTTGCTCTTCATAATAACGACACTTTATGGATGAGATGGACAGAGATACTTGATGTCTCTGCATTAATCCCCTATGTTTGCCAGCGTTTAAGCATATGTGTGAGTAAAGGTATCATGCTCGTTTCTCTGAAATCCCCAGTCACCCAACCTATCCGGTAAATTTACAGCTAAGAGCTGACACATAGGTCATCAATGACCACTATCTCACCCTCTAATCAATCCCTCTCTTCCCTTCGCCCATTGCACTCTCCCCCCATCAACCAGTCTGGGTGAAATGGTCCTAGAAATCTCAGTTTTAGCTTCTTCGAAAAATATCTAGAACAGGTATTGTTTTTTTATTGTGTTTTCTTGATGCACCTAGTTTATTAGGTCCAGGTCCAGTTTAAGTAACAGATTCATGAGTTTGAATGCTTATCAGACAAAAAAAACACTGCAAATAATCTACCAGGAATTTGCCCTTGCACATATTTGATTGGCCACCAAGGTGTTGATGAATGGCGGAGCATTGCATCCCGTAAAAAGATGTTTAACTTCTTAGTCGGACGACCTTCCATTGTTTTTGCCAGAGCCCTCTGCATCTGCATCCCACACTTTGGGGAAGCCCCTGTTTTGTCTTAACACAAAAATCTCAGAATTTTCAGAATTTGGTGTGGATGAATTTGGCTGGTCTGACTAAAGCTCTGCAGCCAGGTTCTAGCTAACATTATCGCTCTTGGTTTTGGAATGAGATGTTCAACAGTCACACATAAGTGTGATGTTTGAGTGTCCACATGCTTGCCATAAGAGAGAGTTTTAAGTATGAGGTAAATGTAATTTCTAAATGCAGCAATACCATCTTACCTTGATGTTGTGCTGACACTTTGAAGATGAGCATGATTAATATTTCCAGGCATCTATTCCACAAACTATGAATGTCTCAAAATGTTCTTCTATCAGAATTATTGGATTGTTAAAACTGTATCTGATTCTGATTGCATTGAGTTTGTGTGTGTGTGTGTGTGTGTGTGTGTGTGTGTGTGTGTGCGTGTGTGTGTGCGTGTGTGTGTGTGTGTGTGTGTGTGTCCATGTACAGTCATGCTTCGCAGAAGGACACAGTGTTCCTACTTGTCTACTGTTCCAGTAGCTGGTGTTCCTGGCTGGCGCCAGTGCAGAGAATAGCCTGGGAGGGAGGTGTAAATTATGGATTAGGTCGTTGAGTATTGTGCTTGTGCAGGCAATCAATCTGTATGTGTGAATGTGTGTTTGTCTGCGTGTGTGTGCATATGGACACTCACAGGTGTGCGGTTCTCCAGATATGTGCATGTGATCCTGGCTATGTATGTCTGTCAAAGTATGTAATGTGTTCAGTGTGTGTTTATTGGTTTGTGTGTGTGTGCCTGTGGCTTTATGGCAATGTCTACGTGGAATGCACCACTAAATGTACTGTATGCTCTGCAATATGTAGAGAAAATGTTGCATTATAGTTACTGCTGACTTGATTTAGCTCACAGCTCCAACTCCAGCAGAGACAACAAACGGAGGAGTGGGTAGAGGGAACAACTGTTGCAGGAAACCAGTTATAAAGGAAACTGCAATTACAGCCATCAAATCAAGGGGTTATCATGAATGAACCATAGAATGTAAAAAAATAAGGATGGCAATGGCAGGAAGGGAAGTCAGAAAGCACTGTGACACAGAATAACACATTTTTGCTTTTGGTGTTTTCGTGGAATTTGTTGACAGAAAGAAAAATATACAGTAAAGTGATGCCAGTCTGATCCTTTAAATCTCATCTCTGAGCATGAGGGAACAGTTTGTTGCAGCCCATCAGCTGCCACCATTATAACCTCCAGCTCCTAATCTGGTCTGGATCATCAGGGCTTGGTCCTGTGGCTGGTATTACTGACGGAGGGAGATTGGAATTCCTGTGTGATTGATTTAACCCCATATTGACTGGCAGATGACTGATGATGTGCTCGATACAGAATGATGTGCGTGTGCATGTGTGCACTTTTGCGTATTTGACCTGAGTGTCTGTGAGAAAGAACAAGAGCCACTCGAGGTGCTCACTGCACAAGGGTCCCTAGTGTAATTCACGAGATCTTCTCTGATCATGTGGGGGGTCCAGAGACACAATATGGAAATTAAATGCTGTTAAAGCTGTCAGTCAGGGAAGGGATTCCCCCTCACTGCTTCCCTCTGTATCAACTGTCTCATGAGATGGCTCAGTGCCAGCCCCAGATTCCTCTCTGTGTTGTTTATTAGAGTGATTCATGAGAAAAAGTGTCCTACTTTAAGAAGAGAGACCCAGCCCAGCAATCACTGCCTCTTTCAAGATGACAGATCAGACAAAATTGTCCTATTTTTCTTGCTCTGTAGGTGGTAATCTCTAATGGAGACATGATTGGAAGATTTTGAATCTCTTTTGTCCGTTTTTAAGATGCTTTTTTTTTTTTTTTGTCTTTTTCATAAAATCCCTGCTTGTCATTCACACTTCCCTCTCCCTGCCACCTCCAATCACAGCGTGGTCATTACAGCTTTCTGTCATCTATCGTCGGTACATTCAGGAGAAAGTCATTATTCAGTGTGTGATATGTAAAATGTTCTATTCTTTCCTCCTCTCTTCCTCCATCTCTCCTCTAGGTGTTCCAGCGGTTACGTCTGTCCAACGGGGATGAGAGTGCCGCCCTTGGGGAGCTTCTGCAATGGCGGCGAGCGCAGTGTGAGGGGCGGGGTAACTGGAAGCATCGTCCACCTCAGTCCCCACCCCTGCCCCCCACACTGCTCTGGACCAACAGGAAGGCCTCTCCATGAAAGAGGTTGTGTGATGAAGTTCCCCCCTCTCTTTCTCTTCAGCCACACTCGCACATGCTCTTTTTTTTCTTTTTTTTATGTGGACCAAGTAACCTCAATGCCCAGGGGCCAGGTTAAAGCTCTAAGCCCCAAAGCGTGAGCCTCGTCCCTGGGCTGAAGGTCCTGCCTCTGCGCCTTTGACCTTGACTGTGGAGGATTCCCCGACCTGTATGATAGAAGCTCAGTACTCTGTGAAGATGAGTGGAAAGCAGACACCGTAGAGGTTCATGGGGAGCTGCTTTTCTGGTTTTTGTGAACAAAGATTTTATGAACAAGACAGTCAGACAGAAAAATAATGATCACATTATTTATTTTCAGTTCCTCTGAGACTAAATGTATGGTGAGGCTGAATTAAAGAGCAGACTTGCAGTGTTTTCATAATAGTCAGATACTAAATGGCCCTTTTAGTCTGTCTGTATCATAGCCATGTTGTTCTACTGCATTCAAAGGAGCTCCACCCCCAAACATGGTGCTGATTATACTTGACATGCTGTCCTGTGATGTCCCCATGAGTGCTTGTGTGTGCACCCCCAGAGTCTCAGTCCTCTCTGAAGTTTACAAGTCAGCCGACGCCTTCGGACACCTCCAGTTTTAGCATCATTGTACTGGCTTAGACATGGGAGCTTTTCAGGTACGCAGCTCTCACTTAGCCTCCCACGTTTGGGCTCTAAGTGCTACTGCAGCCTTGGCAACTAGTGACCAGGGGTCAGGGTAACCTCAGTAATATCCCAAGGTGCACTTCTCTCCCATTGTTACCACCAGCCTTTGAGGAACAAAAACCTCTGGCCAAAATGCTAACAACTGCACTAACCTTTACTAGGAAAAGGGGATTCAACAAAGGTAACGCTAAACTAACATAGCTTTAGCTGACAGGTATATAGTTCATGTTGTGAACATGAAACTCTGTGCCAAAGTGATACGTCTAAACTAACAAGTATAGTTACAAATACTGATGTATACAGTAGTCCCCATGTACTCATATGTACAGACTGACATAAATGACCAAACCATAGCTGTTACTGCGGTTCAGTGGTGATTCAATGGACCGTTTTTAAATAGATCAAAAGAACATGAGGAGAAAAGAGGGGGGAGAAAAAAATACAACAGTCTACACTTGAAAAGTAGCGACTTAACTCTCATTGTGTTTCATCCACAACTGAACAGTTTCATGAGTTCAGTGTTGTTCAGGAGACTGTGCAGAGCTCAGGAACTCGGGCACAGATGAACTCAATTATTGTACAGATCCCTCCACCGTGGGTGTGTCCGCACAGATGCCCATTACCTTCCGTGTCCTCCCTTCATCTCCTTTCCCCACTTGACCCCAACAAACAGACCCCTTTTGCCCTTCCCCCACCTTCCTGATGGATCGAACCGGCTCTACGGGTGTCTCCATGGTAAACGCTCTGTAAATAGTGACCAGTGTTTTATGTTCTAGCTTTTACTATAGCGGAAAAGCGCAGAGATTGAATTGAAAGACAAGGAAGAGATGAGATAATACTGTCTATGATGGTGAAACTGAGATTTAAGAATGTCTTGGGTTAGATGCAATGACTGAGATAAAGAGAAGAGGTTTATTTTAAAATGTGAATATCTTTTTTTCAGAATGATTGTCTATGGCTATGAAATTCTTTATACTCTATTTAATATTTGTTTTTTCCCCTCTTGACTCTGTTGTTCTGTTCCTACGATGCAAGGCAGACGTTTTCATTGTATATGGATGTTTTATTGCACAATATTTATGTGGTGTCGTGTTGACTTCTGTAATGGGCTGGGCGTGTCTCGACAAGCTGTTTGATCTTTGAAGATCGGTCTGAATTGTTAGAGCCTCAAAGTATCAATAGCTCTAATTGATTTCTCATTCCCACTGATCATCCACTATGTGTCTGATTGATTCAGCCTCACAAATTAGCAGCACCATCACAGGATCGATCTCGGCTGCCGTCAGTGCAGGTGCACAAATATTCAAGAGGAATTAGTGGAGACCGCTGACATTCACAACAAAGATGGCGAATCAGCTGAGCTGCGTTTTTGACTGACTGGCTGAATGTATAAATGCAAAATTTTCTTTCACTGCCTGTGCACACCAATGACACCCTGCGTATCTTATTACTGGAACATGCGCCTGTATCTAAACAGTGTACCTGACTGCTTAATGTGATTATTGTCTTCAGAAGTTATGTATGCAGTTAATTTTTCTTTTAAAGCAAGTTAATAACGATGCAGCATTTCTGATAAGGTATTGATTTGCTCCATGAGTCACATCGCGCGTGCTGTGATTGGGGTTGCATGAGTGCATTGCAGAACTATGTCAAAGATAGTATGATTCAGCTCATGCACATGAGGATTTAAAACTATGTGTATCTAACAAAATAGAAAGGAACCAAGATCGAGCCAATCAACTTGCCAATGCCAATGAAAGAGAATTTATAGCCTCATTAGGATCATTATGGTTTTGTGTATTACCATGTTTACTGAAATCATGAAATGAGGATTATTTGTTTTTTATTGTCTTTTAAAGCATATCAGTGCATTTTACCTTGCATGACCACATGTTGGGCCCGGCCCCCTATAACGTGCTCATGCTGAGTAGATACAAACTGGCTGTCTAATGTGACGAACTGCTTCCCACTGCACTGTGAATCACTGCACTGTCCCCCGTCACTCATCTAAACACTTCCATCCATTTACATCCACCTTTAACTGACCGACCTGTGCACATACCATATACAATCCCTGATGACCTAGCTCAGTCTGTCGAAAGCATTACCAAACTCTGGCAGTCAGATTACTGCCTCAAGTCATCGTTGTTAGTCAGGAAATCTAAAAATCCTCTGCTCTCTGGTGCTGCAGCCAGTGCAGAATGGCTGTTTTATTGTCCCCAGTCCATGTATAGTCGTCCAGAGAGACACAATATTTTAGCACCTAAACAGGGGTATCTCACTGCCTTTCATACTGTTGTTTTTTTATTGTAGTCTTTCTTTTGTACATGACATACAGTATATTTTAACCTGCATACATATGTGTTTGTGGAAAGAAAAAAGATTGTATGTGATATTTCATAATTATTATCTTCCCAATGTTTTATAAGTACTGTACCTGTACAGCAATAAAGCACAATTGTGTCAATGCCAGTCTTAAAGTGTATGTTTATGCACGCATAAGAATAATGGATGTCAATTCCAGGACTCATGCAGTAAAAGAAGTGTAGGTCTGTATGCCTTGTGCAGTGGTAGAAGAAAGTTATAGAACCTTTCATTATGCAGAGTGACCCCAATTAGTGTTATATTATAATATGTCATATTATCTCAGCAGCATTTTAATGCTGGTCAAGGTAACATTAGATTGGGTAGTTTAATCTATAGCAATACATCATATTTATAAAATTATTATAAAATATAATCCAGAAAAAATCTGTGGGTGTGAAGTTAGAACGAAGTGAGCCCCCCAGACCTCTGTAGCCAGCTCCTCATCTCTGCTTGAGGCTACATTAGCCACTACTAGCATAACAAACCAGAATCTGACAAAACTGTTGCATTGTGGGTAATGTAGGCACCAGGTTTTGACAAGAATAAGAATTCATGGAATAAAAAAAGAAGGTATCTGGTTTTACTGCATCAATTTTTATCCTTTTCGTCGTGAGTCCGACCATGTTATAGGAGTGCAATGCTAAATCGCTTATAGTGCTCTTTAAATCCAAAAGTAGTAGTATTGGGAGTAAAAAGTATAACATTTTCCAGTGATATATGAGTAGAAGTATAAAGTAGCATAAAATGTAAATATAAATACAGTAAAGTACAAGTACCTCAAAATTATGCTGTAGTACAACACTTGAGTAAATATACTTACAAAGTCCTACAAGTGCAGAGCAAAATAAGCAACACAAGTCACTGACATGAATGTTTCACAACAGAGTGAGAGGCAGATTAACATGGTGGAACACAGCAGCACAGGTGTTAATTATGTGTAGTGATGACAAACCATGACAGATAGTCTTGGTTTCATTTGATCAGGTTTTGGATACCAGTCTTCTGCCTGATTTCTGCCTGTGCCCCACCATAATGCAGGTGAATTCACTTTGTGGTGCTCACAGCATTGAAATTGTACTAATACTGCTCAAAATTGCATTTCCCATCAATGTATTTAAGTGGAGGTAGAAATCTCTATCTGCATAGCTAGATGCCACTAGAAGTAAGTGACAAAATGTGTTTTTTTGTAATTTAGATGAACCATCCCTTGAAGAGGTTTAATATGTTTGCAGGGCCCACCATAATGCCAATGTGAAGTGACATTTCCCAGGATGAGAGGTTGCCCTTCCAGGCATTAAATAACCCGCGGTGGTTTCTGTTGAGAATCAGGTGAAGACAAGTCATGTCAGATGAAACAACTGAACAGTGCCTTCCCACATTAATAATCTGCTGTAGTAACTCAGAGGAATGTTTCCCCCAAGCAGTAGTCACTGGAAGGCTTCACCTCAAAGTGTGGGAGTTTATGTGTCAGTGTGTGTCACAGTAAACAGCTTCTACCAGAGGGTGCTGACTCACACACACCCAGGTATGTACAGTATTTGCTCTGAGATTTAAAAAAGGACTGAGGAGGTTTAAAGCAGGAAAGACAATTTGTTAAGTCATCAAGTTAACAAAATTGATGGATGTGTTTTATATTGTACAGAAAAGATTGGCGAACTTTAAACAGTGGTCACAAACAGCCTGGGATACCAAAATCAACACAAAATACTGACAAATCATAAAGCTGACACATATTTTTGCTTATACTCTCAAGGCCCATGTTTATTTCATACCAACAGCCACTGACACTGTGTTGCTTGCAGACTGGAGAGTTTTTGGTGGATGAGGTGACTACGTCTATGTCATTTTTCAACTTTGCTTTGTAATAATCAGACTTTGTTTGGAAGACATGCTGTATCAACGTGAAGCGGGGGGGGGGGTTCTTGTTTGTTCTGTACAAGCTCAAGAACATGATAACAAAATAAATATTTATTGTTCAAATGAGCCATTTTTTTTTTTTTGAAAAACCTCCCAGGGATTCATTTATTCTTTATGAAATTTTGTGTGTAACATATTGGAACACAAAATATAACTAAAGAAAAAAGAAAAACGTCATCCCTTCTTTCCATACTGTTTCCTTTTCGCTGTTGGCATGAGTCTGCAGTCGGAGCTGGGGGTCGTTAGTCTGAAGTGTTGGCACCTGCGAGGCCTCCCCCAGCCCTGTTTAGGTCCGTGCTGCCTTCAGTCTCTCTCCTGGGCAGCATATCCTCTAGTTTGCTTTGGTTTAACTCAGTCTCTACCATCCAAATGCTACCTATCACAATCTGTGTTTATTTCTTTTGTAAAAAAAAACAAAAAAAAACTCATGCAATTAGATGCAATTATTTTATTTTTTTTGCTTTTTCTACATCCTTTAAACATACACACAGTTGATGATGACAACGTACAGCCACACATCACACATATATTGTGTGTCCCAACACGGTACAGTGTGCTTTCCTTTCCTTGTCAGATTTTTGCTGATCATGCTGAGTTTGCCTCAATTGAAAGTTTTCACAATTTATCTTTGTAAAATATATTATATATATTCTCAGAATTTCTGTATTTTTTCAAAATTGCAAGATAGCTATCAGTGTGTGTAATTTTCAGATTAAAAACACATCTGTAATTCTGTAATTAAATAATAAATAATAAATATGTGTGTGTTTTTGCCCTTTCACTACTCATCTGCACTGTGCTGTGGTACAGTACTCACAATACTTCCATTCAACACAACTGCATAACATTTTTAGCGTTAACACAGGGACAGTGATGGTGATCAATCGAAATCAAACCACCACCAGAAGCAGAGCCACTCTGTCATTTTTTCTGGGGTGAAAAGGTCTACCATTACACAGAAGGAGGGGGTAAATGGCCAAGAGGTAATTTGGACCAAGCTGCCCCCTGATGATACACCAATAAGCCAATAAGAATCAAACACACATCCCCCTCCTCTCAGTCTTCCATTTAGGGCACCGACTGTAGTCACCTTTGCCGTATATCCACAGTTTCCCCTGATTCTCTCTGGTCTCCATCACTCCCTCGGGGCTACTTTAGGGAGCAGTTTGTACCCAGGTGTGTACTGTGTCTATAGATACTATTTATGTGTGTTTTAATGTTGGATGGTCAAGAAGAAAGATATAAAAGAAGCTGAAGAAGATGCTGGATGGTGGCGGGGATAACAACCTGACACCTTTCAGTGTAATAACAGCAGAGAACATAAAGCTCCATTCACTAAGCCCCTCCCCCGAACAGCAACTATCCATTAGCTGTAAATGTTAGCATGCCTGGGTAACTATTGAGGCCAAGAGTTAGCATAACATTTTGTAGGGTTACAGGTCATGTTAGACCTGTTCAAACCAGAATATCAACTGTGTGAGATATAGGGCTTTCACTTTCTCAAAGAATCAAGTTCAATCAAATATGAACAAGCATGTAATTTGGACATTAAATAGCAACCCACCCACGCGTAATCGTAAATTACCTTGTAAAATGGAAGTCGTTTACAGTTACCGTTACTGGCAGTTAAGGCAGTTGTATTGTGTTGGTCAATTAACAGCCTTACCTTTTCACCATGATTTTTTACGGCTCCATCTGATCTTACATACTTCTCAGATTGTTTTATTGTTGTTTTGCTAGTTTTCTTCAACAAGAGAACAACTATATGAGTTTTAGTAACGCCCCCTGCTGTAGTACAACACAAAGTGAAACATTCTGTTTTAAAACAAGAACAATAGATCATAACTCGAGCTGACTAGGCCTCTTTCACAGAAGACATTTTGACATGTCACAGTAGGAAAATCATAGGTGTAGATAATAATCAATAGTGGCTGAATTCCATTTAGCTGCTTTGCTTTCAGGGTCCTGGTATTGTGCATGCTTGCTCACTGTTGCATTGTCATGTCTTATTGCGACACTTGAATAAAACAGAATCATTGTTGTCATTGCCTCTCCTACTATGACAAGTCAAAATGTGAAAAAGGCCTACACAGGTCCAATTCTGCTCTTCTATTTCTACGTCTCACACATGGATCATCATCTAGTGAGGATGCTGACGTGGAACATGTAGCTTTGGCTTAGTGTTTTAGTGTGCTATCCTGTATGTAACCATTAAATGCATATTTAAGACCCTTTTTTGCAGGATTCTTGATATAAAATGAGCCAGTTGGAGACAGCTTTTTCAACCAGCCCATGTGGTTAACATTAAGATAGCTAGAACTGATAAATCTGCTAGCAATTGTTATTTTAGCCAGCAAATGCAACCATTTCTGGCAAAACGTGACAAGCTTGCTTTTGTCTACCTTTGTCTGAAATCGAAAATGCTATGAATTTTGAATGGTAAACTGCATATGTGCCATGCTAGAATGGAAAGCTGGACTGGCATAGCAACGGTAACTAAGGGGAGTGGGACTTGATGAACAGTCAGCTGGGTCTTGTTGTGCACCAGGTGATGATAAGTGCATGTGACCGCAGGAAAAAAAACGCTGCACCACATGCAGAGGGCCATTTAAATAAACTATGTTCATTATGTTCATATGTAAATAAACTATAAGAAACAAGGATGCACTAGTAACAACTTTTTGGTTGCACCTACTGGTCTGTGCTCAGTTCAACTGAACACAAAGTTCCCATTCACAGTATCCTGGAGTCTTGCCATTCTGACAAACAAAAAACTGATGTATCCACACAGTATTTGCATAAAATGTTAGCAACATCTCGTGCTGGATCAAACCAGATTGTTATTGTTCCTAGGAAGGACAGAATGGTTGCTCAACAGGGTGGGTGGGGATGTTGGGAAAGAGGGAACATACTGTATGCGGCTTGCACAATGAGAAGGAAAAGGCAAGGTATTGATCATATGTGCTTGTTTTGGTCAACAAACCACCTTTACGAACTCACCAGAGACAGACTGACATACCTTACTGTTTGTCTTTGTGTCTATAGGTTTGTGTGTGTGTGTGTGTGTGTGTGTGTGTGTGTGTGTGTGCTTGACAAAGAGAAAAAAAGCAAGAGAGAGGAAGCAGATCAAAGTCTCTCCATCTGAGACATTCCAGCGGCCGAGGAACACGGGAGTAAACACCATTTCTACCTCTATTGATTACTTGAGCACTGGTTGGAGGGCTTGTAGGTTTATGTTGACTTATAAACAGCCCGGGGACTGGCTTGCTCTAGTCTGATCGATGTTGCGAAGAAAAGGCACAGGTTAGAAGGGTCGTTCCCTTAGCTGTGAGCCTTCACCGGCTTTATGATAGCCACAGGTTTTGGGTTATGCTCGTAACATACATGAAGCTGTTCTTTTCCAGGCATTTAAAGGCCCCATAATGTCCATATTTCAACCTCACTTTACTGCCTACCCTAACCTCATGATCCCCTTCTCCCCTCTTTTTGCCCTCTCTGCTCTCCGTCCTCCCCCATCCTGTTTTCTCTATCCTCCTTTGACCCCACTGTTGTTCCCTCTTAACCTCTTCACCCATTTTGCGCAAAGACTTCCGTATGCTGCTAGCTGAGAGTGTGAAAATCAATAACATCATCTCAACACTGTCTCAATTTTCAATTAACGACTTGGAGGTCTGTCTCTCCAGACACATCCATCAAATCAGATCAGCCTTCGAAAGTTACACAAGAACAGACTCTTGCATTCACACAGCCGACACCCTATGTGCACAACACTCAAATCATGTTCTTAAAGCTACACTTCAGCTCTAAGCTACACCTCTCAGCTCTAAACGTTTTCATTGTTGGTTTTCAACCTTCTTTGCGGCCACAGAAGGCAGATGTTTTAGCCAAACAAACTGTGATAAACTAACTGAACGCTACCTGCCCCGCACCAAACCGCAGACAGACAGAGTTAGCATATAACTGGTAAACATAGTGGAACAATTAAACAGAGATTCGTCACAGGTGTTAGTGGATGCCGAGCTAGAATGAATATTGGACTGGAGATTCGCCAGGTGGCAGGAAATGACTCAAAATAAATGCTAATGTTGGTCTGCTGGATGCATAAACAGTGACCTTTTTGCCATAAATGTTATAAGGTCATCATCAATGTCGAGGCTGTGTTTTCAAGTCGCCAAAAACAAAACAAATTAAGAATTAATGCAGCTTTAAGTAAAAAGCGATTCTAATTGAAATGATCAGTGAAAAGTCTTGCATTCAAGTATCAAATGTAAGTGTGGTCATTCTGAATGATCCCTTTAAGAACATTTAATAATTAATGTAGCAGGAAGTTCGGGTGTAGCTCCTGTAAGTACTCTGTAAACTGCTGAAGGGTTCAAGCTTTCATGAAATAAACATATTTCATAGGAATAAATGTAGAATATTAATATGATTATTGCTTCTTTTTTTTATTATTCTAATACGATGACTTTTAATTTACTTCTGGTGGAAGAATGTTGTGTAGTGGAACTGCAGAGAACAATGTCTGACAAATGTCTCACAAAATGGTATATGTTATAGGGTAATGACTCTTTGCACTCACCCCAAAAACTATCAACAAACACAGTTCTCATCAGCCCCCATGCAGAGGCAGGTATTGTGTCAATAGCTCAGCAAACATATGCACTCTCAACATGCCCACCATGGAAATCCTTTCCCCCATCTGAACTTGATAAACAACCAGTAGACTCTCTTGCTTTCTGTGTCTTGATGTAGAACCACAATGATCCCATGCTCATATGCTTTTAGAAAAGGAAAACAAAGTGATAAATCATCGACAGCAGATCAGTAACAGAAGATGAATCCTGTCTGCTCCTCCCTCCCTGAATCCAGACGGCAGCCGCTGAAATCATCCTCCCTCTTTTCCGCTTTTACCCAGCAGTCAGCAGATCCGCAGACACCAAGGCGGTCTTTGATGATAAAGCTAATTAACATGGCAATTAACACGGCTCTATATTGCTGACGAGGTCAGACAGACCGAGACACACTTTTTCACTCATATAGTCAGGGGCAGGGGTGCATGCACATACACGCATATCTGTGTGTCCGGTGAGGTACTCATAGGGGCTCAAGAGGAAACAGTAATTAGGTGTAATTGTCTGTAATGTGGCTACAGACACAGACCTGTGAAGTGCAGATTTCATAAATGTATTAGGAGAAATTGAAAAAGGAATAAAGAAAAAACAGACCACCTACCACTAATCTTTTTGCTCTCATAAGTTACATACCGTATGTTAAGATGGTATTGATGTAGCATCAGGTGCTTTTATGTCCCGTCGCTCAACCAGAGATGCATCAAGGAAATTGACAAAACTATGCAAATGTAGGATTCCTGGGAACTCTAAAAATTATGTCAATAACCTATGTATCGTTTCCTTGACAACGGGAGGCCTTGTCAGAGCAACTTAACCATTGTGCTGCCTTGGGCCGTCTCTCAAAGGATCTCCCCTTGCAGTATGTCATGTTTACATTAACAACCCACTGCGCTCACAAAAGCAAACATATGGCACTCTATACTGTGGTCTATATGCCTGTGAAGAGTGCTGCAGGAGGAAATTCCAAATGCCGTTCCAGCTCGCTCGCTCAGTGGGGGGTTTGTGAAAATACTGATCGACTCCATGGATCTCTACATGCCTTCCATGAATTCAGAAGAGAGACATGTATGCAGTGAAATCTCAGGAATATGCAAATGCTCAGCATGCAATGAAGCCTGATCAAGAGGGAAGAAGATGTTTCCCGGCTTCGTCCCGTGGGCCTCCTCGCCTTTGTGTGGTGGCCGAGCTTTCTCCCTTCATTTGTCTCTGCTGTCAGCAGTAACATGAAAGATTAGAGAAAACCCCAGACAATTTATACACTTAACATCTGCAGGAGGCACAGTGACAAATGTGGAGAGGAAAACGCCCTACCATTTTCTTTTGATCCCACATATACACATGGACCTGTGTTTATTTAAAAAGATCTGACTTCCCCTCATGCCTACCCTCCCCCAAGTGTGAATGACAATCAGCACCGCATAGTGCTGTAACACTTTTTTAATCAAGCATTTGTTAACAATCTAATCAACCATTTGCCAACCAATTAAATCTCATAATTGCCCTACTTAAGAGGTATCAGTAATTCGATTAGCACGGCTGGCTCCTCTTTATGGGTGAAGGAGGAGCTGCTGAATGGTGCTACAATGAGCTGCTTGGTCCATCCTAATTTACCTTTGAGTCACCGACAGGCCATTGCATTCATTGTCTGTCAAGAAAATGAATGTTTACGACCTGACAAGCACACAAAGACACATGTGCTCACACCCACACGTACACACAAATCAATATTGCTGGTTGTGTGTGACAGTGGGAGACACTGTATATGTGTGCATGGATGTGTAGACTATTAGAAAATGTAGCTCTCAACAAGCTCCATAAATATGTTTTTTGGATGACATGGTTTAAATAATATGTTCAATTTTGTTAATAGGTGGAGCTGCTTAAAGGCTATTAACAGCCTGAGAGTACCACTTTGGCAATGAGAAAATGTATTTATTTGATATAAATTTGTAATTGTGGCTTTCAATTAGATTTTCCTAAACGTTATTCTTACAGGATTATGCCTCTGTTAGTTAGTTTAGCGGTGAAGAGTGACCGAAAACATGAGGAGAGGCAGTAGAAGCAGAGAAGGGATTTCTTCACCTTCTTTCAAGGTGCATGGAAGAGGGAAAAGGCTGAAGAGGTCAAAAACTCCAGCAGCACTAGTAGTACTGAGAACACATTAGCAAACATGGCTGTCCACATTTCCGTACACGTTCACAACCCTCTTGACACATTTGCGGCATTGACACAGTATTTGCACACAATATTTGCATACAAGACAGCGGAGCAGGCATGCTAACTAAAAGTGTGTTATTTTTGTCCATGTGGTCCTCCGGTCTTCCAACCATCCACTGTCTTTGCATGCAAGGTGTGTGTGAGTACTGGCACCGTTCCAGTTCAAGTCCTCCCAGTTGATGGTTCTTATCTCCTCATCCTATCAGTGCAGTCTGATCCTAATCAGCATATCCCCACTAGATCTGCTAGATTAGTATACAGCCGGCATGGCACACTGCTCTTCTGTTACGGGTGACACATGCAAAGACACACACACACACACACACACGCACACACTCAAGCTCTACCCAATCCTCTGTCCACTGTAATGCCTGCTCTTTAGGTTATTGGTATAGGAAAAAGGCTTTAGGATTAAAAACGTGTATTAGATTTGCTGTATTATTATTACAAACCAGAACAGAAAGATGGAAAGATCCACTGTGTTGAGCATTTATGAGTGTGCTTGAATTAAACTGTTGCACTTTACAGCACTGGCTCTCCACATGGAGGTTGCAACCCATCTGGTAGGGATACAAGATGGGGGGTTGGGAGAGGAATGAAAATGTGAAAACCATATTTCAGATCTACAGTAAATGTGCAGTCGTTTTATAATCTTTGAGAGGTTTGCCTCTTGTTAAATAGAAATATTTAAAGTTTGCAGCAGCCCCGAGGCGTCCTCTCATGTGTGAAATAGCTCAGAAAAAGACAATAAAATAATTGCATATATTATTATAATATAATAATAACATCACAGTTGGCAGTTGTGTGCATGATCACTTGCAATGGCAATTAGCATTTGTTTGTCTTTGTTTGTGGACATTGCAAGCCAGACATTTTACAACTTCTGCTCCACATTACACAAGATAGCATATCAAACAGGATTTCATTGAATCTAAGGTCTACTATGACCTGCCTATTTCTGTGTTTCGCCATGGTCGCCATTCAAATCAAGTGTTGTGTAATGATTACACGGAACACAAAAGGGAAGTATAGAAATAATGACAGTTAGGGAACCTAAACTGTGCAACTTCTGTGGCCATAATTCAATTCATTATGCTGTTCCTGTTTTCGACATAAGTTAACCCAATAAGTTCAAACTAAACAAAAAAATGCATTTTTACCAGCAGCAACACGTAAGTTAAGTTTCTCTCATACACACTTATCTGATGATCTCCACATCTCTGTGTTTCATTTATGGCCACATTTCTACTCACCATTCCCCTACAGACTGCTTTTAAACCTCCAGGTTACGCTTGCCATTGCTTCCTTGATTCAGATGTCCAAATTCTTGCTTATGTCAAACACACAAATTCAATTTGCTGAATTGTTCTCATTGGGCCATTTGACTATTTTTATTGGTTACACAAATCCAACGCTCTTTCGCCACTGAAGCCTCTACGTCCATTTTATGCATTAATTACAACAGCAAACAAACGTCAGAGGTGTGTGGTTATTTTGTCCAGTTACTAGAAATTAATGGACAACTGCCAGTCATTCAGTCATTCTCAATTGAGAAGTCTCCCTGGTCATATAATGAGTAAACAAATCGCATCTTGCCCCTGAGACTTGACAATGGGAAGAGAGAATGACAGACAGAGAGCGTGGTGTTGAGGTTAGTGTTTGCTGGCTGCTGACTGACTCCACTCAAGTGTGTACGCTGTGCAAACAGAGGCCCGCTCTCACCCAAGAGAGCCCCACCGCTCATACAGCAGCTCCTCCACCTTCAACTGCATAACCCTCAACTTCATAGTACACTGAACTCCCATGTGCTCTAAAAACACTGTGGCTAGTTTCTGGGCCCATAGCCACATTCCTAAAAGCATTAAAATGTTTGCTGTGTTTGCATGCAGTAGTCTCTGTTTATGTATAGCCCTTCTCAGACACGCACTCCATTACGTAAATGTGCTGGCAGTTGTACATGCATGCTTGCTGAAGTGTCTGAGTAACTTTTCCGTAAAAGTCACAATGACAGTCTTAGGACCAAGTAAAAGCTTAAATCTGAATTAAATGCCATCACATTAAAGGAACAGTTTGCCAATAAGGGAATAATCATCGTGAGCTTGTTGTGCTTAGTTAACATTATTGGTAGCTGTCAAGATTCTGTCATGTTTGCATTTAGCTATTACAGAACATTTACATTACAGACAAATGTTTGCAGCCACAAAGCCATTACGTGTACAGATAGATGAATCCAGCAGTGTTACACATTTCTGAAAAAGAGGCTTATTTATCTGTGTTTGTTTCTCTATCTCAGTCTGTATCTCTATCTCCCACATGAGTGGTAACACACATGCTTAGCAAGGAGAAAGTTGTCTTCTCAACTCTTCTGGTTGCACAAATGGCTGACATGACGCTTGTAGGTCACCTTGCTCTGCTTGGATAAGGTGAAGAACTCAAACTTATGTTTGCCACTGTGCCAGAGGGCTCATCGTTTCCAGGCTGGGAACAGAACATTACGCAGTTGAAGGCGGGTTTAATTTGGACTGTTTAGCACCCTGCGTTCCCCAGAGCTGTCAAAGCAGTGTGGAGAACACACCTTCCTCTCAATCAGCCGAAGTACATGGAGTGAAAAACTTTTACCATGCGCGCGCGCACACACACACACACACACACACACACAAAGATTAAACATAGAGCAAGACAGAGTGTTCTTCCCTCAGAGCAAATACCAGTTCATCGTTGACAGGAAAGTTTCTGCTGATAAGTGAAGAGAGGTTTTTTTTTAATACACTCTTTTTTGAGGTGACTATGAGATCGGTGATAAGTTCAGTGAGTGTAATTCTCTTTGCACGAATGTCCTTTCTTTTCTTCTTCAAGAATTCTGTTCATGCAGCCAGTGACGCTGCCACTGTGTCTATAATCACACACACGTGCGCAAATACACACATACACCAATTGTACTACAATTCATGGTCATGTGCTTTCCATAGCTGAAGAGAGTGATAACGCACAGCCTTATCTGTAACCATGACAACACACTGGATCCACCGTGGGCCTTCTGACGCCTGTTCTGAATTGGCCAAGTGTCGTGAATGGTGTTTAGATAGGAACAGAAGCCTGCTGCTGTGGGAAAACTGTGAGATAGCAGGACCTTTGATAATTCAGGAGATAATACAGAGGGATTCTGGGAGCACTTTATGTTCTGATGACCTTGGATTGGATTGTTTGTACTGACCTCAACACCTTCTACTCATTTGAAAGCCGCCAAAAAAAGTGGTTGCCCTAGACAACTGAGATCTGCATGAAATACAGAGTAACTTGTAGGACATTCTTGATACGCTGCTGTCTAGGCTGAGGAAGAATGTGATGCATCTCCTGTGGCTAACGGATTAACAGATATTAATAGTAGGCTTTATCCAACAGTCAATGTTTGGACCCAAAACAGGGTGTTCTTTATTTGAGTTAGGCCAGCACCCAACCCCCCACAGTCTGCCGTCCTCTACAGACAGAAAGGTCGGCCGGGGAGCACCATAAAGAGGAGGAGAGCGTGGTCATTGAGTTCCTCTAAAGTTCAATCAGATTCAGCAGAGGCCCACCTCTCTCCCACTGTCTGTCCTGCCATGTCTTTCAGTATGTATGTGGCCGTGTGTGTGTGTGTGTGTGAGAGAGACGGGGAGCAAAAGACACTGAGATTTTCAGATTGTCTTTAATAAACAAAGGGAGGGGGGGTACACTGACCCCGAGGCAGACTGACCCCAGGGTCAAAACAACAGGAAGGAAGTCACATGACCCATTCAAACTCACAGAGAGTACGGGGTGGGGGGTGTGGAGAAACACAGATAAACTCAGAGGGAGTAGAAGGATGAAGGGGTGGGATCTGTTCTTTTCATTCTTGTTTTTCTCAGTCGGTCTGACGCAGGTGTCTGCAGACATGTTTGGCGCCTGTCCAGGTGTGGATTACAACATCAAGACCACTACAGGGAAAACAAGAAGCAGGGTGAGACAGAAGCGGAGCGTGTGAAAGCGAAGGGACAAGAATTTATTAGCCTTTGCGTTTTTACTCATCACGTCATATTCTTTTGTCGTCACCATGAAGTAGCCGTATTTGTTACCAAGACAAGTGGCACTGTCAATAAAAATGAAGAGATGAAGCTGCCTAGCAACATTTAGCCTGCTGTAAAGTAATGTGCTTGTAGATGGCATGAGCACTGGAGAAAGAGGGGGAAATGGGTGGGGCTCACTTTTTTTCTTCCTCTTTTATGACAGATGTCCAGGTCAAGAGGCAGGATAAGCAGTGGCCATTAATGACACAAGTCATAGGTCCCTCAAGTCGTAACAGAGTGGTAGTGTGATATTGGGTCATATTAAAGCAACTGCTGGTTTATTGGTGGGTTGTTAAACTTTGGCCTTTTGATGCTTCCTGTGTGGAATATCTCTGTGAGATCACTTGGACAAAGATAGTGGCCCGACTTTTGCTGTTACAGTTAAGTGTGTATCAGAGCTGATTTCAGGAAGATAAACAATAAGACTGGTGTTATCCATATTTTGCCTCTTGTCAACCAACAGTGCAAGTCAACCATTGCTCCTACTGAAGACATAAATCTTTAAAAATGGGTCACAAACAGTGGTGGAAATATTGAATTACATTTACTCTCGTTACGGCAACAAAGTCGTATTCTAAATCAGTAATTTTACCTTTACTTAAGGATTATTTTAGCTCAAGTATTGTACTTTGCTAAATTTCAAGTCGCATCTGTTGCAGAGAAAAAAATAAAGTAAATAAAAAATGAAAAAGTCATGATATGGCTGTGTTAGGATGGAACCTAAAGAAAAGGGTCCAAATCAGTAGCTGCAGCAGTGAAGAAGCTGCTGGTGTGACTGCGGCCGCAGGGTAGAGCTCCGGAGAGCTGGAAAACATACATGCTCTAAATGTAAACGAGTGTCAGGGGGTGTTGCAAATCCGTCACCAGCCATTTATAAAAATAACTCAAAATAATGCAATGCAATAAAGAATTGCGTCATTATGGGTTAAGATTAGCATTATTGTACCTCGGCATAGGTAAAAAAAAAATAAAGGTTGCATCTACCTTAATTAATCACTGATTTAATGCACCACCTGACGAGTACGCAAGTGACCCAAAACAAACACACCCACAATGTTGCATGACTCTACATTCACTGACTTTGCAGTGCAGAGGCCGGTGAGTACAACAACAAACTCACAGATTTTTGTAACTCTCTCGGCCATGTCTCTCTCTCTATATATATATAATGTGTATACATTAGTTGTGTAAAAACTGTGCAAGCTCTTTTTCTGCTTTAATGTGTGTTTGTAGGCTGAAGCCATGGTGGAGTTTATATTGTTTATTCATTTATTCTGCCCATAACTCTATAAGTAGAGTAGCTCCATAATGCTTGTTGCACTTGCATGGTGTCCACTTTTTATTGTTGGACATTTTTGTTTAACTGTCTGAGTATCGTTCTCTCTTCTGGTTGTATATTTATAATTGTTAATCAGTTGTACGCTCGCGCAGCCGAAAAGGAATATATTGTTGGCAGTAACGTTTACTTGACGTTTACTTGAACAGATCTATGTTTTACTTGATCTAAGTATATTTTTACACAAATATTTTACTTAAAGAGTAAAATATTCAAGTACCCTTTCCATCCCTGGTCGCAAGTACATACTTTCATTTCCTAAAAAAGCTGGTGCAAATCGTATGAAACCTGGCAGATGCCGATTTCTCCAACATATACTGGTGTTTATACTTCAGGGGTGATATGATATGAAGTGAAGCAGGAAAAATAAGTTGAGAGGCGGACTCAAGTAATAAAGTATTGTTGCTTTAGGCTATTAGACAGTTTCACTTTTTTGTTTTGTTTTGGCTTTGCTGCCTTGTGCATACACATGCACCCCCTTAACACATGGGCTCCGCTGGCCGCCACGTCCTGTGTCAAATACAGGAAGGAGATTATTAGCTTCCTGAGGAGCTGATGGGGCCAGCGGTCGGGGGAGCAACAGACATTGAGGAGGACAGGATGAGGTCAGTATAGCAGTGCTATGGATTGGCTGGTCGAAAGCTCTCGGTATCAGTTACCGCACGACCTTGAGACATTTAGAAATTGAGAGTTTGGGGGGTTGCGGCAAATGTAGTGGACTGGATGGATTAAAAGACAAAAATAGGGATGAATGATGGGAAATGTCAACACGGAGGCTTTTGCACCGAAATCAGTCACAGTCATGCTTGGAGAGTGATGGCTGGCTTCGAGGATGGGGAGTGAAAGTGATATTGTTCCAGGCAGGATGTGGAGGTCAAGAGGCTCTCGGCCAAGGATACACCAAGGCCAAAACTCCATTAAAATTGGCCTGACCTTCAACCTGCCACTGCTGTTAGAAAGACTGAGACTTGGACAGCGGCAAAATGTCCAGCACTCTTCTTATTAGCTGTCTATCCGTCTTTGTGTGCCACTGTCCACTGCGTATGTTTGAACAGCAGTTACCCGAGAGCGCAGGTAGCCCAGACAAGGTCACAGTGACCTGGAGATTTTCCTGTGACCTGGATTGCACAAGAGAAATGAGACAAAATGCCAATAACAACAAGCAGAGGAGAGGAATGGTACAAACGAAAACATATAATGTGCTGACAGGTTGTACAACTGGAAATATGAGCTGATCAGAGTGTGTCTGCCATGATTTTTTCCCCCTCCTTTTTCACTCATTTGTATTTCAGGTCGTGTGGCTGGGCGGAGGCTGTGTGGTATGTTGTTGGTGGTGGAGGGGTAAGCTCATCACGCTGTCATTACCACAGAGAAAACAGATTCACGTAAACACAAACACATCCCTCTCACTGACTCTTTCTCTTATGCACAAACACATTTGCCCAATCCTGCCCTCAGCGCAGCTTTGTTCCAGCTAGCAATGACGTGCTTGGCCTTTTATTATGTTCCGGACACTGTTTTTCCTGAGGCTGGAATGTGGACAGGAATGTGTTGTTGCTCTGCTAGCGCTCAGAGGGAGAAAAACCTATCATGCTATCATGCTTGAGGAAAAAGAAGAGAGATATGTACAGAAAGACAGGAGAGAGAAGAAGCAGGGGAGAAGTAGGAGGAAAAAATATATATAAAGGGAAGAAAGTGGAGCAGGCCAAAAGTACTTGCAGAAAAACAGCCCGTTACTGTTAAGGGTAACCCGGGGGTGGGGTGGGGTGGGGGGTAGTGAATTCTCCTCGGTGTGGTTGGAGTTGTGATGGGAGCTTTGCTGCTTTTCAGTGGCCTATTCTCCCTCTGTGTCTCTGGTTTTCATTACAGCTGATGCTCTGTGCTCACGCCAGGCAAACAGTTGCATAACAGCCTGCCTGTTATTGGCCTGCTAGTCTAAACTGTGTTGCTGCCAGTCTCTCTCTTTTTTAATGTACAGCTCTAATGTACTTCTCCTACTTCTGCTTTGTACAGTGCACACTTTCAGACAGTCTTTCCACGATGGCATTCATAGTGTTTCACTTTGTGCATACGAAAAGAATAAAATAAAAAATAGAGCTTGAGACTCTGCTTACTCTCTCACCTCTGCACACCTGCCCAATCACCGTGAAATGGGTGTAACTGTCGGCTTGTCAGTTTCAGAAAGCTGTTGGATGCAGGTTTTGGAGGGAGGGGGTGTCAGACGATGCTCTACCGTCCGAGCAGCACTTTGGTTGAAGCATACTGACGGCGTAACACACGTTACTCCTCCCAGTCCACTCCTTGAGCATGAGACACTAGTGTCTTGCGTGGCCAACCATCACTTTTAGTTTTTGCAGTTGGCTCTGGTTGACCCTCTTCAGATGTCGAATCAGCATGTTGAGTAGCTGGTGACTAAGTGGTCTTTGATTGGCTGATCAGTTTTGAAACAATTAATCAATTTAGTGCATTTTTTACGTCATGTTTGTGTCTCTGTCTTCCATAAGAGAAACTGCCAGTGCAAATTAAAGAAATGAAAAACTTTACAGCAACAACTTGTCAGACAGAATTTGTATTCTGAACATGCAACAAAACCGTCTCATCAGATCCTCTGTGGTGTGAAAATGGTTGGCTCGTTTGTTTTGTTCATCTCCTCATGTTTTTTTTTTTGTTGAGCACTAATACAGACTCATTACTAGTTATTTGTATATGCATGCAGGCAGATAGCTGTTGGCAATTTAAGTTAATTTAAATTATCATTTTATTATAATATTAGTTATTATTTAGTATTATTTTTTAAATGTAAATGTAAATATTCATGACCCGTTTGATGTCTTGAGTAGGAATTAATGGACTTGGGACTGAGTGCCACCGACAGGCTGGGGAAGTCGAAACTAACGCATTGTTAGTTTTGGTATTTTCATGAGATTTGTTGACAATCGGAAAAAGTATAGAATATCAGGTGACGTAAAGTGAAGTCAGGTGATGTTCTTTGAAGTCAGTTTGGTATATCAGGGTTAACAGGTTAGCACTGAGCTACACTTAAAGTCTTGGTGTTGCACTCAGAGTAACATGCACCTGCGCAGACACAGGAAAGGTGCCGTACAGGCTCCTCAGCTGACTTTGTTCAGTATTCTGCCTGGTGCTCACTGTGCTCGCGAAGATGCTGTGAAGACAAATTTGCTAGATGTGATGTTTCTTCCAAGATTGTGATACGCTTTCAGTTTGGTGTGATATCATTTGTGACACTTAGGGTCATACATGCGTCACCAAATAGGGTCATGGTTGAAATAATTATGAACGGTGTGTATTGCTGCAGGAAAACATTACTTACCATGTGTAGATGCCTTTTGTCTGTGAGATGGATTGTGTAGCCCAAAAAAATGTAGCAGGTATGGAGGACGACTCGCTACATCTCTAACAAATCAGTTAGTGATGGATTGTATAGAATGAATTTGTAAAGAAAATGGGCGCTGAGTTGTAATGTATCTGAACGTGAACGTGCATGCATGAGAGAGCAAGACACAGAAATTAGCCACAAAAAAAAATGGTTGTGTGTGTAACAGGCTCATCCTTCAGCAGGGGCGCTCAGGGACCTATTTGTCCCAGCAGGGAGAGGCGGGTGAGGGATGAGGTCTAGACCCGCTCGGCCTGCCTGGAGCTCAGAGCGGGACAGGAACACCCAAGATGGATGAGAGGGGGGCTAAGCGAGAAAAGGTGGATCAAATAGCGAGAGAGAACAGGAGCGGAGGAGAGGAGAGCTGGGAAGAGAAGATGAGCGATGGGTGGACAGTCTTTCTTTTGATCCATCATTGAGTGATGCTCCATTCAATGTGTTGACTGAGACCACCTGGGGGACTCCAGGGGAGGCTGTGTGTTTGTTTATTAGCACTCGGGGGAGGGGTATCACTCGGCTATAGATGGCTGTCAGCCGCACAGCCCTCCGCATTAGGGTGATTGAAAGAAACTGATGGCCCACTTCCAGAGAGTGTCAATGTCTTTGGATCGCTCAGTAAACCTGCTGCGTGATCTCAATGATGGAAAACAGCTTTCATTACACTGATACAGGAGAAGCAAAACAAGGAAATCTTTTGTATCTCGAATCTCATTTTGTTGTTGCTGTCAATGAAATGAATAGTTGAGCTGGGAAATCAATCCATGCTGATGGATCCCTGTTTTATGAATGTTTCTGCTACTTTTCCTTGAAAAAGAAGAAGCCTTGTGTTCTTCAACCATGTGTTTCCCTAATTATTTATTTATCTTCCCTTCACTACTACCGGCCTCCATCATTCATATAATAATGTGGTAATTCCCAAATGAGTCTCCCATCCCCCCATCACTTCTCCTCCCACTCTTTGCAAAGCTCTGCTCTCCACGCCCATCCACCTATCCTGTTTATCACTTGCTTGTGTGTTTTTGTATAAGAGTCTCTCTCATACACACAAATTACCTCATGTAGGGGTCAATACACAGGCTGAATATTTCTTTTGTGACCAGAGGTGTTTTAACTCAAAATGTAAATGTAAACAGTGCTGGCATTGTCCTTCAGCTCTCACTCACGTTCTGTCTCTCTTCCTATCCATCCCTCGCTCTCAAATAAAGAAAACCTTCAAAAAAGAGCTTGGGGTCAATCTGAGATTGGCGATTCGAGGACGTTTCAGTGTAGCATAGAAACTGCATGTCCTTGCTCCTCTGTGCGTCATACAGAGAAGGGCCGAGATAAGACATGAGCCCTGGGAATTCAGAACATTATCAGAGATAAAGAAAACTGGAGGTAGAGGCGGCGCAGAGATTAAAGGAACTGAAACATTTGTGGCCATCAGTTAAGATGACAAATGCATTTTAACAACAGGTAAGGTGAAGAGAGCGGTGAAGAGGAGAGAAGAGTGGTCAAGATTATACAGACGAACACCAGGAGATACACATGTAAAGATTTAATTCCTGTCTATTTCATGACCTATTGGTCAGGTTTTTCTGGAATACAAGGAACAAATTTGAGACTCTGAGATTGATTAGTAGCTAAATGTTGCACTGCACAGCGTACTCTTATTCATTCACCAAAATACTGTTTAACATTAGTTGTAATTGCCTTAGTTTATTCTTCCCAAAACGTCCTGCCCTGTAAGACTGTGACTCTTTTGACTGATAATAATGCCTGACTGTTACAGGTACAGTGATGTGACTTTAACACCAACAACAAAGACACAACAGTTCTCTCAGCTCTGCTGCGTGGTCGGCCATGCAGCTGTCAAACCTTAGACAAAGACAATGGCAATTACTCCACTGTTGCTTCCTCCACTGTTTGTCAGCGTGAACATCAGCCGACTCTTAACTGTAATTTGAAGAAGACTAAACATCTGCATGTAGAGGCAAGAGGCTCATCGGAGGTTCTGTGGAGTTTTTGTCATGGCAGTGAAATGGTAGAACCATAAATGGGTTTCTTGTATCTCTATGGTGGTTCTACACAGAGTTCTTACTGTGTTTTTCTTACCACAGGTTTTACAGTAGTTTGTTGACATTCAAAGTGAGAAGGAACGAAGAAGTAGCACTTTATTTCTCTTACAAATGAAGTGTTTAATTCATGCGCGATAAAAAAGCACACTTGCTCAATTTGACTCCTGAAGAATCCTGTAATTACCACTTGAGGTCACAGTGGCCACTGTTCAGCAAGTTACACCGTCTCACTTTCATTCCTTATAAAGACATGGATTATCCAAGTCACTGGAGCAGGTTTCATTCTGAAACATTGTAAGTCTTTTTTGAAATGTAAATCACTAATAATAACACAATTATTATTATTATTATATAACAACATCCACTTTCACTGTAAAATGGCTGCAGGTAATTAATGGTTAATGCTTAATGGTTAACTAGTGGAAGACTGTGACAGTTTGTGATATTTGATATATGCTCCAGATCAACACTCCTGTGTGCATACCTGACTTAAATGCAAAATTGTGTCTGTGCTTTTGGGTAATGATTGTCCCCACACCACTGTCCAAACCCCTCTGTGATCTAAACACTAAATGAGCCAGACCATGTTTAAATTGTATTCTTGAGTAAGATGGTTCTTACTCACTTGACCTTTTGTTCTCTGCATTATATGGTACTAAAGATGACAAACAATCAAGACTGACAGATATTCAGAATGAAATGCTAAAGAGGCTTTTAAAAGCTGGTATTACCACAATGTCTGTCAACTGGAATTTCACCAAGTTTGACCTTGTGTTGAGAGAAGGGAATTATTGGCAGGTTAGGATGTCCATGACAGAGTGCACTTTTTTTTTTTTTTTTACTATTTCAACACACAAGGATTTTTTTTTCAAAGCAGAGAAGCATCAGCAGAACTAACAAGAGTGATGCGTTGTTATTTGCCAGCGAGTTTGACACAGGACATATATGAGCTCTGAGTTTTCCAGAGCTACAACTAATTTTCTAAAATCCAAATCTCTGTGTTAATGTGTCACTATCACAAATTCCCTCAGCACCGTGATCACAAAATGAAGTACACACATGCAGCTCATTGACACTCAGCAGCACGAGAAGCAGATGGTATTCCCTTCTATGGAGCTGGTGGCTGTCTGTAGGTCGTGTGCTGTCTCCACCAACCACATCCATCTCTTTGAGGCAAAAAGCAGGGAGGGGAACAGAAGACTTGTAGCAGGGGCCCACTCCTAAAAATCTCCCTCATACTGCGCTCTCGGGGGGAATGCGGTTACTTTCAAGGGACTGCATGCAAGACTTTCCAAATGTGTAATCCTTACATCATACACTCTGCGGGGCTACTGTTCTCTAAATTTGTGTTCCAGAAACTTGGTTTAAAGCTTGTCTTTCTGTTAGTTCTCATAGTCACTTTGATAATAAAGAAGTGTTGAAACACCGGTGTGATGAATACCTCTACCTGTGCTTGAGGAAACATGTTTCCCAGCAGTGTAATGAGGACACACCCTGTGCTGACCTGCAGCTGTAAACACACATGCAGTCGCACCTGCCAAGTATGAGTCACGCATGGTGGGCGGGGCCAGAAGAGAGCATGAGCTCATCCTGTTTGGTCCCGCACATTCCCACATCTCATCTCCACCTCCCCCTGTTCTCTCTCTCTTTGTCTTTCCACCTCTGTTACCTGCCTCTTCCTGTTTCTCCCTCTTCACCTCTTGCGTGTCCCATTCCCTCTTCCATTGTGTGTGTGTGTGTGTGCTTATTTTCCCCTGTCCTGTCTTTGTTGTGGCTGCCTCTCTATCATCAGAAACAGGAAGGGGTGTCTGCATGAGTGTGTGAAGTGGGTTTTTGTTCACCTGGTGGCCAGGTAAAGAGGCAGGCCAGTGTGTGTTGTGTGTTGTGTGTGTGTGTCTGTGTTGGTGGGGATTACAGTCAAAGCAGCCAGCGTGAGAAACAGGAGATGCACAAGAGGCGTGAGAACACTACCTGGAAAACAGCTGGGAATGTTTGCTGAACAGGCTGACCAAACACACATGCATACACTTCGAAACACACATTAATACATGCAAGTGAGCAACAGGCACTCCCACACACACATTCCTGTAAAATACATGCTGGGTCAGCCCCAAAATGGGACTTGCATACAGATTCATTTCTCCAGAATCATAGTTTTTGGGTCTGGGAACTTGTAGACAACAGTTATCTCTCCTAAAAGCCTGGAAGACCTTCACATACTGCCTTTAATGTGAAACGCTAATTAAACATCCTCACCCCTATCCGTACTACCCGTCCTTCTACCTTTTGTCTTTTCTCTCTCTTTCTTGAATTTGTTGACTCAGTGTGTTTGAATATAGCCAGGCTTTGCTCACGTGTGTACAGTATATTTATACAGACACAGGCACAGAGGTTCACTACAATGTGTTTGTTAGTGTGATTGTACGTGCGTGTGTAAGAGTGAATGGGAAGAAACAGTTTCTGTGTTCTCAGATTTCACTGGAAAGAGGAAGTTAACGCTTGTTTACTGCACTTTTGCTGGCAGATTATGCAACACTGAAAAGATGACACGAGTGTGTGTTCCAGCACTCCATGTGTACAGTATGTGTGTGTGAGGGAGAGAGAAAGAGAGAGCAAGATAAGCTGTTGATAGTCACTAACCATGGTGGAAACTCATACACATGGGAAGTGCTATTTGAATAGGTGCCCACAGTTAAAGAAGGATCTGTTACGCACACACACAAGAGTAAAATGGGTTCACCACGGGGTATGCACTGTCTCTCTCTCCTGTGAACCTGTCATCCATTCCCTCCCTTACAGTACATATACAAATATGGTGAAAACAGTGTTCTTTTGGAAAAGGCCAATTTAAAACCTGATCCATGAAGAGCTCATAAACAAAAGGCCTCTATACGTTGTGATTTTAGGCTGTCCAATCACTCATAAGACAACAGTAATAGAGAAGTGGTCTTTAATCCAAAACAGTGGCTCAGTCTCACTCCTAGACACATCTCACATTGGCTGATTTAGAGCTTTGGCAAAATTCAGGCAGTGTCACAAATCTAGTCTCTGCTTACATTTTTTCTTTCTATTAACACGGCTCACAATTGATATTATACACTTTGCTATAGATTGCAACCAAGATTTTATTAAATCAATCTCGCACTGTGTGACATGCAATGAACCCCTGCAATATTGCAATTATCACACTGTATGTAGGGGTCCAAGGTCAGATTACAATGGTAAGGGAAAGGGAAGAATACACATAGGTTTGTGTATGTTTGTGATATTTCATCTGTTTGTGTTCAAGGTAACATCTCTCTCTCTCTCTCTCTCTCTCTCTCTCTAATGAAGTCAGACTACCACGTGCACACTATAATGCAGAAAATATGTTGCACGTTGGCCGAGGTTGGTCACACAAACCAAATGAAGACCGATTGTTGTGGGGGACATCCACAAATGGCCACAGAGCGTACTAGATTTTAAAAGCACACACACACACACACATACACACAGCCACTAATGCAGTGGCGGTGTCCCAGACAGCTTTCCGGAAGCATGCCATTTCCTGTAGAGCTACTGCAGGTCTCTGTCCATAAGGCTGATGACTCCCTGGGGCAACTGGCTACTTTATGCTGCTCATATGGACCTACCTACTGTTGCACAACCAACCCCCGACAAACACACACACACACACATACACACCTCGTCACGTGCACACATAAGCACTCACACACACAATCACACACCAGCTGACACGTAGACAATATTCACAGACAACCGGGTTCATTGAGTTTGCATTATCTCGCTGTTACAGTGATTTGCATGTTTTTTATCGTAACTGCATGTGTGAGTTTCCCACATAGTCTATGTGTTTGACTCTTTCAACATACAGCAATGGAAGTATTGCAGTTTTCCTCTCCTCCTCATCAGTCTTTTGACAGTGAGTAGTAAAGGACAGAGGAGATAGACAGAGAGACTTAATGGCCTGCAGCTTACTCTCTATCCCTTCTCTAGGATTTAATGAGTCTTTAATTAAACTTTAGGAGCAAGCGGGAGAAGAGGAGCAATGATGAGTGCAGTGACGGATGGGATTTGGTTTACAGAGAATATGTCACACTTTGCTCCATAGGATTTTGCTCCCTCATTAGCCTACTAGCTTCTACGTATGCTGCCGGGACAAATCTGCCTAATGGAAGAGACCTACCCTCAGGCTATCTTTCTGTCCTTCAGTGCATATTTGTCTACAACCCGCCCCTTCGTTCCAGCTGTTCTCATCCACCCCTTTTTGACTCGTTCCATCTTTACTGCTCATGTACTTACGATTTAAGTACAAACACGTCATGTCCCTCACCCTACACATGCACACAATCCTAAAAGCCAACCCCTCCTCCCATCCAAGCACATACCACTAGCCATAGTAGACAATTAGACCTATTTCTCAGCATTAATTACCATTTTAATTAGCAAGGCTGTGAGAATGAATAATCTGACAGCATATGGCTAAGGGTGCAAAATCATAATCCTATCACAGTGTTATTTATTCCCTCCCAGTTCCAGGGGCTGTTTCAACATGCTGGTCTAATTACTATCGCTGGGGGTGGGGACTGGGAGCCAAGCGCAGAAAAACAATAACAATGCTAATGCTGGAGGCAACGCTAGGTTAGGCCTACACCCAATTCTTGATGCACTCTTTCCCAATCGGGAGCAGGGCTTTATAAACAAGGAGGGACATGGGAAATGAAAGAGAATCAAGATATGTCCTCTCTTTGCTTCCCTCTTTTCTAATGAGGGTTTTCTTAATGAAAGAGGCAGGAAACTGAATTGAAACATCTGCTCTGGCAAGTGCCCATTCAAATGATGAAAAGCTAGTGCTTGTTTGTGATGTGACGGGGAGGAGAGAGGGAGAAGAACGGAAACAGAGGCAAATGGCTTTCTTAAATAACATCATTATTTATTGCATGTGTCTATAAAGAATCAATACAATCTAAAGCAATGAACTAAGTTTAAATTATCATCTCTTAGTAGCATCACCATATGCAAGATATGAAATATTTACAATGAAAGACACAGCAAGATAAGCCAGGGCCCATATCGTAACCTTTAGATGGTGAATAAAAACTCGAAACATTATCCAAATGCAAAACACTGCTCAAAACAACAAGAGGCTCGATTAGCAAAAACACACAGAAAAAAGTTTTCATTTAAAATTTGGAGAGAAAAAAAACGTACAAACAGCAAAAAATCGGATTTTAAGGTTTAACAAACATTATTAACAGTATTTATACATTTGGTATGTCTTTGTAAACTAATTTTCAAAAATGTAAATATTGCATATATGCCATTTGTGTTGTAAGTAACAAGAATTAATTATGTCAAGTATTAATGATTTCTCTTAAAATCTTTTTTTTTTTTTTTCAGAATTACAGCATTAGAAAATGTCCTCATAGTGGCATCAATTTCACAAGACTCATGTTTCCCATGACAGTTTAAAAAACAAAACAAATCAAAGCCAAACCATACTGGTTAGCATATAACTTAATTAGTGCTTTTGTTGCATCAGAAAGTTCACTCAAACACATACTATGTACAGTACAATTATTTAACTTAACATCTCTCAAAATGTCTCAGCGTTTGCTTAAATGTAATTCTCTGTAACATCGCACTATTTACAGTATATAGGCAAAGGTTAAGTACCAGTGAATTCAGATAAATAAAGAGATACTTCCCCTGGTTTGTTTGTTTGTTTCTTTTATTCTGCTTGTATCTGTGTCGTAGTTTCTGTTCAGTACCTCTGCATGTTTCATTGTTGTTGTTGCAGTTGTTGTGGTGTTTGTTGGGTTGTGTGTTCCCGAGCTCGGAACACAGCATGTACTACATTCAACGTCTCCTGTGTTACAATCTAGAAAGTTTGTAAGTGCAAGAACATGCATCAGCTCCGGCTCGTCCCGGCTGGCTCTCTCTCAGCTCAAAGTGGCAGAGGAGGCTGCGGATTCAAGCTATGGAGCGGCTCATTAAACAGCCAGTCAGACTGCGTCATGCATGCGCCACATTGCTCAGCGCTGCCCGCACCTGCCGGCCAACCATGTGGTGTGACAGAGCTCCGCAATGAGGCATCAGGTGAGAAAATGTAAGATTCTGAGCTGTCCAGATACTCTATAAATAACAGACATTCATGTCTCCGTCCCTTGTCATGACAGGTCATAACTCCCTGCAGGATGTGTGCAGGGTATCACAGGTGAACAGTGGGGGAGTAGGTAAAGTGTGTAAAGGTGCTGAGACTTGGGCTCAGACAGGCCACAGATCTGGTGGTCAGGTCCAGTTGGACCTGGTTCATGTTGCAATGTTCGGATGTGCGACACGAGCATGCATGTGTGCTGCAATGCAATGTCAAGTATTCCTCTGGTATTATTTTAGTGTGTATGAATCCTCCATCTCAGGCATATTAATAAATATATTACTCTGGATCTTTAATACATAATCTTGTCATAAATGTAACGTGGGGAGAGAAGGAGCTTAATCTCAGAGAGGTTGTCTCTCATTCAGCTCTGATGAACATTCAGTCTACAAGATGATCGGGTAAATCTTTGATATACTGCGTGTTTATAGGTCCAAACTAAAAAGGTCCATCAGACTGGGGCTGATAGCTAGAGTAAGGCTTTGGATTGGTGATTTTTAAAAAACATTCACCTCTGAAAATAAATATTTTATATATATTTCTACTGTGTGAATTGGTACCAACCTGGTTTTTGCTGAGGTAGGATTTTTTTTTAAGCAAATGTTAACTTTGATTTTTAAATATGTTCATAAATGCCACCTCTTTTTGCAGTACAATCTGTATACAAATTCACACACACACAAACACACAGGTCATTAAATGCATACGTACATGATAAATAAATAAATATATGTAATCTGTATGCATGAAAGGTTTTTTTGCGTGTATGTGTGTGCACACTATGCTCTCCAGATTTGGTTCACAGGTTTTCAGGTGAGAGTATCTGGCATCTATTGGCTGAGGCCCACAGAAAACCAGCTGAAAGTGTATGAATGGCAATAACAACAATAATAATCATGAACATAACAATATACTGCAGAATCATTTTGCAGGCCTAAAGAGATAAATAGTTACCCATCTATACTTAGAGTTAATAGTCCGTTTAAGTTCTTGTTATTTTTTAAGTAATCTAGTACAGCAGCAGCAATGGCGCCTGAATGTTTTGGTGCCGAGAAAAGCGGAGGGAAGATTTGGGCCAAGGGTCAAGTGTCCGTGTTGCCATGGTGATGGCCGTCCCTGTGACCCTCAAAGGCGGCAAAAAGGTCAAAGGACATCGACTGCAGCACATGGTCCAGCTGTCGCTGTGGCGACCTCGTCACTTGGCTGCAGCGAAATCCTACGTTCACAGGAAAAGAGGGGGCGGGGGGCATCAGCCTTCATTCTGAAAGAAGAAGAAGAAGAGAGTGAGTTTCTTGTCATGTGATTTACAGAGTACAGCTGAATCTAACTGAATGACATTTCTTGATCAATACTCCCTTCAGAAACTTAATTTAAGTGTTGGTACATACAGTATTTGTGATTTATTACTGAGCAAAAGCAGAGGGGGCGGGGGCGGTCAAACGGATACCCCCACTCTGTTACCAAGTAAGGAATAAGTGCTCTTCAAGCGGCCTGCCTTTGTGTGTGTGCATGTGTGTGTATTCCTCTGCTAGTAGACACTGAAGTGGCAGGTGCTTTCACGGCAGGGGAAAAACAGAGTGGCATTTAGCACTGTGCAGCTGACACGGGGCAGTCTCCAATGACGGCAAAAGAGACAGCAACAACACTCCCACACACACCAACAAACACACAACCAGGTATTCTTGATTGCATACCTACTGAAGTCAAATAAACAAAAAAAATGCCACGTTCACTCCCACGCACACACCACAGCTGTGTATTTTCACACACTATAAACCCTGAGTCTTCAAGAGTGTCGCTTTTCTCCCAGTGGAAAGCTGTGCTGACCCTTGCCCCGG
This sequence comes from Enoplosus armatus, assembly GCF_043641665.1. Classification (NCBI taxonomy): domain Eukaryota; kingdom Metazoa; phylum Chordata; class Actinopteri; order Centrarchiformes; family Enoplosidae; genus Enoplosus; species Enoplosus armatus. Next base: position 10,270,049 of record NC_092190.1, on the reverse strand, counting down.
TGTACTTGTTTGTGAGGTTTCATTTGCATGCAGAGCTATCAAATGGGAGCGGAAGTCTTGGCTGAAATACACACACACACACACACACACACACACACACACACACACACACACACACACACACACACACACACACACACACACACACACACACACACACAGGCCCTCTCCACGGCTGCATTTCTTCCCTCATTCGCCGTCTCCTCTCCCTCTTCCCCAGCCATGAACAAGAGCTGTTTTCACAAAGCTGGATGTGATCGTCATTCTCTAAAACAAACCTTTCATTCAGAGACCTCAATGTTACCCCCTCCTCAACTACTCCCACCATAAACACACACACACGTCTGTTCTCTCTCTTTGCCCTATACACACACAAACACGCTGAAAATGAAAATCAGGAGGTTAAGTCAAATCTAAAGCTTTATAGACACTTGACACTTACTGATGACCAAAACATCAGAGAGGGAAAAAAATACATTGAAGAGGCTGATGCATTTCCACAGATGCTTAGGGGGAGAAAAACATGGAACCACAGAGTTCATTTGAAATATAAAACAATTCATTTCCACCTGTGCTGGCTGAGCTCTGTCTCTTCATTGCCATGGGTGTCAGAGACAGAAGAAAATAGAAACACTGGGGTGGGAAGTGGTGGAAAAACCACAGTAACAGAATCAACCTGACAGAGAGGAACAGGAATGCAGTGAGGTCATGGGACCGGCGGTCCATAACAATCTGAATGTGTGTGTGTGTGTGTGTGTGTGTGTGTGTGTGTGTGTGTGTGTGTGTGTGTGTGTGTGTGTGTGTGTTCTGGAGGGGCTGGGCCAGTCAGCGGCCTGTAGAGACAGACACTTGGGTGAGAATGACTGAGGTCTGCCGGGAAGGAGAGTTGAATCACTAACAGCTCCGATTAGCAACCAGGTGTAGCCATGTACATAAACACTCAAAAACATTATTATTATTGTATGGACAATGGCGCAATAGGACAATGTGGCCTATAGAGACTCGCCACACACACTGCTATTCAAACACATGCTGATCGGAGAAAAGTGTGGGTGGGCAGGGAGATTTGGAGGGGGGGGGGGTGTTATTGAGAGAAGGGGACAGAGGTCCAGCAGGGGAATGAACCCAATGGCTCCGACCCCTCCTCTTTTTTCGAGCACATATACACACATCCCTGCACCCCTCCTAACAACCCACGTCTGTGCCCCCTGTCCCAACCCACACACACACACAAGCTCTGTTCATTATTTATTTAGTTCTCACAGGCTAAATTTAGCCGTGCTCCATTCAGGGCTAGGACACACACACACAGGCATGTATTAGCAGGCTCCTCTCTGGTGCTTCAGAGGCAGAGTAAACATGTCCCCATGTCTGTTGATGCATCGCCTGCTTGAGTAGTTCTGTGTTGTTGCAGAGCTAAATGAATGAGCTTTCAGGAGAACTGCTCCAAGTGTAACAGCAAGAAAAGAAGAGGATCACCCACTGTTTTTTTTATTATAGGTGTGCTGGACAAAAATGAGCTTCTGCAAACAACAAAACTGATGTTAAGAGCAGGTTTCCTCCCACAGATAGAGAGAGATCAGCAGGCTCAGATCTGCTCTGTTTACATTCCTGCCCTGCTGGCTCCTCCCTGATCTACAGCAGCGCTCCACCAAACAAACACCGACTGACTCTTCACCTCTGACCTCCAACACCTCTGACCAACAAAACAAAAACAACAACCACTGTTGACTCTGTTATCCTGCTGACTCATTATTACATATCTTCCAGATAACACGTGTAATTATTTTCTACTATCTCGTCTAATTTCTTTTGCATTTTTTATCAATACATTGATTCATCATTTGGTGTATAAAATGTCCGAAAATCATGACACAAGCCACTCGCAGTTTCCCAGAGCCAAAGTTTTACAAATTCAACTGTCTTGTTTAGTCTGACCAACAGTGTAAAACCCAAATATTTTCAATTTACATATGACAAAGAAATCCTCACAGCTAAGAGCCTGGGACTAATTAATGTTAGGTTTTCTTTGGTTAAAAAAATTATTCATGCTGATTGATTAATCGACCAATTGTTTCAGCTATAAAGCATCAGCCTAATGATTTTTTGCAGACTTTTGCAAACATGCCCAGATTCCACAAGATAAGACAATTTTTCCCAGAAGCAAAATCCAGATGAAATCAAGAAGCCATTGCTACATATTACAACACTGCCTCCTTTATATCCACTGCTTAACATGATTAACGATATAACACTCTATTGAGAAGCACTGGGGTCCAGAGAGATAGAGAAGAGTTTATGATGAGCTGGACTGTTTATTAATGTAAAACTTCAGCCAGAAGCCAATAGATGCAGCTTACCTGGTGTGTGTGTGTGTGTGTGTTGTGTCTAAGCACTGTATGGCATGTGCACTCATGTCAGATACACAGAAGCTCTATCTCTTCTTCTACCTCTAGACAAAACAAGCTACTCAACAATGTCTAATCCTGAAGTGAATGTAATCCTTCTTACCTCCAAGCTAAATTGAGGATATGGTAGGTTGACTTTGTTTTTATCTAGCGCTGGAACATCCCGCCCTACTTTACTCAAAGAGTTATGTATCAGACGGCCAGGAGCGCTGTGTATGTGTGTCTGAAGGGGAGGGGTGCAGAGTACAGGTGAGGACAAAGACAGTATGTTCCTAAAAAGAACTGCATGTAATCAAATAATCAAGTCGGGGAATTGAGTTAAGCTAAGTTCTAGGCTTAAAATAGGCTCTTTGGCTGCAAAAATAAAACCTATGATGTATGAGCATATCAGTTAAATAGAAAAGTGCATGCAAGAGCAGTGCTGTCAAAAATATCAAACCTGAAAGACAAACATTTGAATTCAGTTCCCTCTTGCATTAAAAAGGTTGATTATGAGATATCAGACTTTCCCATCTGCTCATGAACACACCATAACAAAAGGCATTTCTAGGGTTGCAACTACTAATATTTTCTCAATTAATTGTTTTGTCAAAAATGTTATAATTTACCAGAACTCAAAATTTTATCAGACGGAGAGTCCAAACAATACAATGCTATAAATCAACAACATATCCTCAAATTTGCGGGGCTGGAACCAGAGAAAGTTTGGTATTTTTGCTTGAAAACTGACTGAAATGATAAATCGATTATCAAAATAGCTGTCGATTAAGTTTCTGTCAATCAACTAATTAATTAATCGTTGCAGCTTTCGAATTTCGAATCAATCGTTTAAAGCAGTTGGCCATTAGTTGTCCATTCCTGTTGTTTGCGGTGTGAGATAAACCAAGCAGCAAGAGGGGTGAGAGTCTTGTTAGCTGCACTGATCGGATATGATTAGCTAATTGTTTAATGCATCGTTAGACAATCCTCTATGGCCTCTGGTGTGAAAAGCCAATCACAGACACTCCACTGAGGTCAGATAACAACAGGAAAACACAAGCCTCAAACGCACCGGTGTGGAGAAGGTGTGTGTATGTGCGTGTAGTGAATCACATGATTTCTGAAAAACAGAAACCAATGCCCGGAGAGAAGAAGAGGAGAAACGGGGGAGGAGGATGCAGAGGAGGAGGAAGGGGGAGGGGTTTGGGTCGGTATATGGCTTCTTGAAACTGCCTTGCCACTCCCCCACCTTCTCCCTGTTGTTGTTGTGGCAGATGGTGGCCAGTCATTAGCGTATTGTCACTCTCCTCTGACGGGCCAGATAACCAGTGAGCACTGCTTGGCGGGGCAGGTGCAAAACCCCTGACCCCCCCCCCCCCCCCCCCCCACCTCACCCCACCCCTCCACCATCTGCTGATGGCTGTGTATATGTATGCACACAGGAGAGGATGACACACAGACAAAGTGGAAATGTGTGTGTGGTGGTGGTGATGGGGGGGGGGGGGGGCAGTCTGGGCCCACAAATGACAGGCATGGAGAGTGTGAGTCAGTCTTCTCTCCCCTGTCTGCACCCATGCAAGACTGCTTTTCAGCCACAGAGAGAGAAACATTAGATACAAAAGGACAGACGTGGGAAAAAAAGATGACAGTAGGATGATAAAGAATCTTTTATGGACAAAAGAGAAGTGGAAAAGAGATGTACTCTAAAAGAAGAGGTAAGAGCCAAAGAGTGGGAGTAAAAAGTTGTAAAAATAGTACACACTCCCTGTTTTGTTTCCGCCAGAGAAGGAGGTGTGTGGAGTTCTGGAAACGCCCCTATGGCAATATCTCCCCTCCCTCTCTCAGGGTCTCTCACACCCACCGTGCTAGTTCAAAGGTCAAGAAACTGACATTGTCTGCAGGGCCAGAAGGCGTGCACTGAAAGCTAAACAGCCCCCTCCACTCCCCCTTTAACCCCCCCCCCCCCCGCACGGCATGTCAAAACCAAAACCCAAACAACAACAGTGTAACCTAACGGACTCAACCATTCCTCACGGAGCCACGTGAAAACCTCTCTCTCTCCGTCTCCCCCTAACACTGCAATAACTTCATTTGATTTTCTAATCAAACTGTTTCAAATTGATGCACTGCAGGGAATGCAAACCATGCGTCACTCAGTGATAACAAGAGAATGTGGTAGAGCCTGTCGTCTCGTAGTAAACGGTCTTGCCTTGCATCAGAAGTGTTTTTGTATTTTGATGAGTATCAATGATTTGCCACACTGGTCACATCCCTGATCACAGCTGAGTCATTCACTATTGTGTACAAGGAGATTTGTTTGTTAGGAAAGGCTTATATAACCACGATACAGTAGCAAAGGCAAACTCTTACCGGAATGACACTGATCTCTATCTCTTTCTGCGTTTCTTGTCTTCCTTTTCTGGTCGTTCCTCCCCCTCACTCTCACTCTCTCTCTCTCTCTCTCTCTCTCTCTCTCTCTCCCTCCCTTCAGCCAACAGCTCAATTGTCTATTTTGTTGCCCATGAAAAACAAAACAAGTCATCCATCCTTCACCATAGTTCCTCCACCGCCCTCTCTTTCCTCCTCCCCTGCTCTCGTAGGCTTAGACAAACATCTCCAATGAATTACAAAATTCAATATGTCTGTCCTCTGAAACACAAAAGCACCGGGACACAATGAAGTGATGTGACAATAAGTAGGAGGTTCACAATAGGTGTGAGGTTGCACATGTATGTGAGTGTGACTGGTAAAAGTCATATGTGTTTGTACAAAACATCACAGAGTGCCCGCTCCTGTGTAAAACTGTTTCATTGCCGTGTTTGTGCTCCAATTCCCCCTGAGTCCATCCCACCAGGTTAGAAAAACAAGTGAGCATTCACCTCTCCCAGCAACCTTTGCACACTGCCCGCATTCCAGTCCTGAAACCCAGTACCTGACAATTGATAAACAACTGACTCACTTGTTTTTCTGGGGAACCCGATGACTTGCACCGAGCACCACACTGGCTGCGCTCACAGCATGAGAGCCAGCAGAGACAGAGACGAAGAGAGACAACTTGGTTGTGAAACCACAAACAGCAATTAAACTCTTGTATTTCACCATCAGGAACACAGACTCCTGACTCACGATGATCCCGACACTGTGTATTTTCTTTTCAAACAACAGCAACTTCTGACATGCCCCTGCTAGGTCATCCATCCCTGTAAATAATCCCTGCCATTTAGAGATGCAAGAAAAGCCACTGATGCAACCGTGAACAAAATGAGGTGAAAGGTAATATTTTGATGGCAACTGTTCCTTCCCACAAAGACACGCAGTCATAGCGATTTCATGGCTTGTTCACACACATACCAGGTATATAAAAGCTACATTACACAGTGTTATAAAATGAACCATACCGAGATGTTTTTTTATTTTATATATTCTACTTCCACATGCGCATCATGTGAAGAGCTGCATGCGTCACTGGATCAGACTAGTTTTTTGAAATACTGACGTGGTATAAAACTGCGTCACTGAGGGGAGACCAGAGCAGACCATTCACACAAACACATAACAGCAGCATCAAGCCAGCCAGCATAAAATATAACAAGTCCGGCCACAGTTTTCAAAATAAAACGGTTTCAAAATAAGATGTCAATTTCAGTCAAGCGAATTGAAATTTAGTTTCTGTATTTACGGAGACCTACAGATAAGGTAGCATGCTCTTGACCACATGGGTGTATTTCAGTGGTTTCACTCATTTTTTATTTCTGGGCTTTTATTTGGAAGGAAACGCACTCGTTTTCCGGTGCTGCTGCTCTAATATCTATATGCAGATCGAAGGAGATCAGAGACTCAGCAAACAGCCTGGAAGGTCTGTCGATGTGTCATGGGTGTGACGAGTAGGTGACTAATCCTATCTAAACATCACAGCCTACACCCAACAGCCACGTCCATATCAACTGCACTGCCCCCGGCTCCTGTAACCAGAGTTTACGCACCGAAAAGTGCTATTTTAACACAGCATGTATCGGTGTGTGACGACCACTTGCAGAACACTTCACTATAGATAGTTATTTGCGACATTGCGGAGACGGTCGAACACTTTTTAACTATCAGTGAGTGCGTTGAACACACAGGCTCTTCTGCAGACACACAAATGAGGCTGTTTGTTTCCAGCATGTTCGATAAAAGATAATCACTATTCTCAACTTTGGAATGAAAATGAGCTCAGAAGTGCTGCTTAGCAACGAGCAGCCTATCTCTGCAGAGTACAGGCTACAGTAGCCCTGAGGCGGGTCTCTATCTTACTCAAGCCCTTACGCCACTCCCTTCATGAATGAAAACTAACTGAATGAATGAATGTGTGTGTGTGTGTGTGTGTGTGACATGTATGAAAACACTCACCTTTCACAGCAGCAGCAGTCTCCTGGAATCCCATACTGGCGTAGGGGCTAGTGTTGAAACCATTCATGCCCCCCTTGCAGCCGCAGGCTGTCTTGAACCGCAGGAGTCCATCACAGTCCCCTAACCTGCATCCTCCGAGGTTTCCCTCCATCAAGTTTAAGGCAATGTAGTTAAGTCCATTTTGATAACCAGCTGACATCTCCCTGCACATGGGGCTGTTGCTGCCATAGTCCTCGTCTGGTCCCTCAGAGCTGCAAACAGTGTGGGATACATTCTCCACCGAGGCGGAGCTGTGCCGTTTGGTGTCATGGGCAAAGGATGGGCACACGGGTGTGACAGTGGTGGTGGAGGAGAAGGTCTCAGAACTGTGCCGCCGGCGCCCCTGAGGGTCAGCGCGGATCACTTTGGCCCCCCTGTGTGGATCCACTAGGGTGACAGATAACGAAGGACCCCCCAGGAGAAAAGAGTCCAGTGGTACAGGGGGCACCCCATCCACAATGCTGCTCTCAAGGCTGAGTCTCTTGACACAGGCAGTGGGGCTGGTGGGGAGGGGAGCAGCATCAGTGGTGCAGAGAGCAGGTAGAGGGGCAAGAGGACTGAAAGTCATCTCGGTGTAGTCATCCTTGACTAGGGCAGGCTGACACACCAGGCTCACCTGCTGTTGGAGAGGATATTCCTCTACCATCCCCCTCTCCTCTGCCTGTCCCTCTGTGCTTTTTTCCTCTTCTTTCTCCTCGCCTCCCTGCATGCTCTGCTGGGCGTTCACCAGACTAGGGCAAGTCAAGACTTCAGGCTTGTGGTTTAGACACCCTGCAGGGGGAGAACCCCCTGCTTGGTGTGAGCCAAGGTGACCCGTGGAGCTGACGTCAACATTAGCATAGTCTGAGAGAGGCAGGGATCCCCTCTCTGCACACATTAAATTCACAGAGGCCTCAGAGCTCTCTGATACTGTGGATGCCACCAGGTCGCGAGTAGCACTACTAAAGTCTATGTTGATGTACTCTCCAGGGCTGCGTGGCTCTGAGGGGAGGGGGTGTTCGCTCATACATGGTAGTGTTCTGAGGGAGTCTAGAGCCAGGCGGGTGGGCCGACACACCCTACTCCGGTGTACTAGACCTCCATCTACCCGAGCCACTCTGAGAAGAGATGGGGCAGAGGAATTGGTGCCTGGTGTCCCCGGAGAGCTGCTGGCCACTGAGTCTCCTGGAGAGACAGGACAATAGTTCGACTCCTCTTCTATCCGCTGTCTCTGTAAACTCATCACCACATACTGGTCTGTGTCTATGGACCCATTGCGCTGCAACTGGACTTTAAGTGAGCGTGGTAGAGAGCTGTAAGAATAAGCCTGTCTGTGATGTTGCTGGGGGTGGGGATCTCCTCCGGGAGGACTGAGGATGTACTCTGGAGGTGTGAGAGACACCAGAGGGTCAACAGGAGACATATTCAGGTACTCTCCATTGGTGAGCTTTCCATCAGTGCTCTCCACTGACATCTTGGTTCCACACCACATCCGCATGTAGCCACTGTCCTCCAGAGAAACACTCCCGGGGGAGTCTGTGCGTGGGGCTAGCCCAGCTGAAGAGAAGTGCGAACGGGGATTGATAATCTGCTTTGGAGCAGAAACACACATGGGGCTCATGGGCATGTAGAGGTCATCCTTGGATCCTGGTGTCTGGGGTGCCACGCCTGGCATCATGGGCATATAGCCACTGTCACCTCCTTGGAGACTGCTAGTGCTGATCTGAACATCCCTGTAATCCTCAGGATAGATCCCTTTAGGGGAGGCAGTGTGACACCTGCGAAAAGACTGGCTTCCACTAGTGTAAGTGGCCCTCATAAGAGTATACTCATCCAGGGAAGCTGAAGATACTTGGGGGGGACCCCTCTGCTGGCGCGGGGTAGTTAGGGAGTATGTGCGCTTTCGATAAGCCTTGTCCAGCTCCGATAACCGACGGTAGCCATTCTGATTCTGCCGCTCCATCACCATGTAGCCATCAAGCTCACTCCCGTCCCGGGAGGGGGGAGTGTCAGCTTTGAGAGACTCGGGAGTGTTGCTACGGAGGGTGAGTGGTAGCCTCAGATCCCGTGTGTCTGCGGGGCTTGAGCCATACTCCTCGCATGATGTAAAACCAGCATCACTGAGGGAGCCTGAGAAGGAGGCACTGCAGCTGGAGGGGCGAGGAGCACTGCTGTCTGGGCAGGTGGACAGATTCCCTAGGCTGGGGGTGGCCATGGGCGGGGAATGAGATAGGGGCATAGACATGGACTTACTGTGCTGGAGGGAAGAAGATTCAAATGTCCGACAAGGGCGCGTTGTAATGGTGTGAGATCTGCTCAGCAGGGTCCTGTGGACCCCTGGACTAAGGGGGCTGCCAGTCACTGACATGGGGCGTGTCATGGTGCCATCGCCCTCACTGGCCGTGCGTATTCGGCAGGAGGAAAATTTGCTCACAGGAGAGGTCGCAGCCATGCTGTCAGTGCGCGACCGCCGGGGAAGCCCGGTCTGGCTGGGGGGGAGATTGTTCAGGTGCCTCCGCGTGGGCACAGAGATGGGGTTTGTACCAGAGGACTGGCTTTTGCTGCGCGGACGGAATTCCGACAGCTCCTTCATGGCTTTCATCGCCTCCAAGATAGTTTCGTGGATATTTTGCGCCACCACAGAGTCATCTGCCTGCATCCATAACTCCCCTGGACCCGTGGCTGCAGATCGACCAACCTCAATGAAGAAAAAGCTGTCAGAGTGGCCGCACCTCCGGATGTTCATCAGCTGTAAAATGACGGAGGCAACCTCTGTGTTCAGCTTGACAAAGCTGATATTCCGGCTGGAGAGACAGAGCCTGTACACCCCGGTCAAATTTCTGCTTTGCCCCAGGCCTTTGGATTTCAGATTTACTTGCCAAACCTCCTTGTAGACGGCGGTAGCCGGCGTTATTACACCGTAGCTCGCCTCGTCGAAGCCAACCAGCGAGGACGCAGAGTTGGACGCTGAGCCGTCGTATACTTTCCCCTCTGCCATTAAATCCGTCAGCACCCGGTACCAGCTCTCCTGTTCCTGCTCGTTTTCCGCCGCCACGGCAAAATACTCGTCCTTGGTGTAAAGAGCGATAAGATATTTGTGTTTTGCGTCCGCTCTCTTGTTGATATTGAGACAGCAGTCCAGAGGAATAACTCTCTTCGCGGCCGATTTGTTTTTCCATTTCTTCTCGCTCTCGTAGTACTCCAGCCGGGCAGGGAAACCTTCGCTCGGCTCTTTCAAAACGAAAAAGCGCTTGTGTCCGTGTTTCTGCTTCTTTAGATATCCGCATTTCTTGATGGTGTTGTTCACGTTGGTATTACCGGGCAATAACGGTTGATCTCCCGTGTTTGGCGGACTCGCCATTCTCGTGTCCTTCGCTATCAGACACAATGCTTCCTTTCCTCGAGTTGCTAAAGAAACGACGCGCTTTATTTTAATCCTCTGTTTCCAGAGCCGGCTGTGCGTGCGTTCGTCTTCTCCCAAAGCTGAGCAATAAATAACACATGTCTGCTAGTGTCCGGACTGAGGAGGGGAAACAACATGTGACGATCTACACATCCAGCTCTAGTCTAAAAAAAAAAAAAAAAAGAAAAGAGGGAACAGGAGAAGGAAAAAAAATACACACACCGACAGTGGGCGGTGCGCACTCAGCTCATTGGGCTTATTGGTGGAAACGGGATGAATGCTGGAGTGAGGTGGAGGGAGAGAGAGAGAGAGCCCTCCTACTATCACTCTGCCCTCTTCCGACTCGTTTGAGCGTAGTCAGTCAGGACTGGAGCTTTATTTATAGCAGCTCTGGTCCTGTGATCCAACATTTGACTGCTGTGAAATTTTTTTATCCATCTAAATATACCAAGCTAGATTTTCCTGACCTATAAAGCCTACATTTGCGTCATTTAAGGGGGTCGAGGTGGATTATAAAACCCATTAGAAGAAATAGCAACCTGAATATATTACTATATGCGATGAGTAAAGGAGCAAAGCTTAATGAATCATTTGTAGAAGTTTATTTCCTCTTGATTATACTGTTTTATTCCCAGGGCATACTCTTACTCCCAGTGTTTTTCACAAACCCTTGACCATGTTTAAACGTGTCTGTAGGGGGAGTGCTTCCAGTCCTCCTTTCCAACTGGTAAACAAGCATCACCTGGTCGAGACTGCAGCTCTGTCACAGGAATTTAATATTCCCTCTGCGTCGCCCAGCCGGAACACATTCACGGCTCAAACGGGATCTTCCAGCCACTCTTCATATCTCAGTCTTCAGAGGACGCCTCGAAGTGTTTATCATAAACAACTAGTACAAGAAGAGCAGATACAGTGCAGTGTGTTTTATTGCGTAACGCGGTCGCCTACTGCTTTATTCATGTTTGCCTGGAGCTCCCAGGATAGCTGCTCCGTTACAGCCCGTTTCCGACTGCTTTATCTGTATACTTGTCTTTCCATTCAGAAACATCAAATGCCCCAATATTATATATTAAAGATGACAGTAGGTTAAAGCTTGATCTACAAAATCATATACCCCGCCCCCCTTTCAGAAAAACAGAGGAATGACCCATATAAGGTTATATTAAAAAAATAAATAAATCAGTGATCATGATGACGCAAAAAATTCTCCTGATCTTGATGCGTCAGTGGCTGGTAATGTGCGTAATGATGAAATGCGGGAGCCAGCTGGACACCGCGGTGTGGTGGTGATGAGAGTGTGTAGCTGACTTTTACTTCCTGAGGGAATGAGACTCATCTCATCCCTCCCAACAGAGGGATGGTGCTGTTTCTGGCGAAAACAGGGTGCTTGGTGTGTCCTGACAGTTATGTGTGCAGCTCAAATGTAGACACAGTGAACAGAGGCAGCCTTAGAAATCAAACTTAATCCTGAGCTGTGATTAAGTGGGGATTAATCCACATCCCCAGTGCCACTCAGAGAACATTAGCTGTCAATAATCAGTCACTTTTAAACATTTGAAATGTCCCATGATGATAACATGTTGTAGACTATCAAAACCTCACACACACACACACACACACACACACACACACACATACCACACCCCCACCTTATATCCCCATTTTCCTTCAGATCTCACAGTGCTGGCTCAGCACCAAACCACCTCTGTCCTCAGCAGCAAGGTCAGTTACGATGCCCCGTGCAGGTCAATTACGCCACCAGAAGCAATGATTTGACTACTGCCACCAGGAAAAAAAGAATCAAATCAGGAAACAACCTCTTGTGATCCGTCCCTGAAATAACCTTTAGCTTTCAGATTTGGTCTGCGCCACGGGCCGTGATGAGCAGATTTTGTGTTCTGTGTGGTTGTTTTCTTTTCATTATTTGAGCGACTGTACCTCAGCCTTGCCTAAAGTGCTATGAAGGCATATTGATATAAATAGATGTAGCAGAGCTGGCTGCCTAAACCCCAGAGGCTCAGATATCTCCCTGTAGGATAAGGAGGGTTCCCTGTCTGTTGATATTATGTTTCTACATGACAGACATGGGCTTGGATCTGAACCTTCACACTCTCTGATGCCAAACAACTACTGCAGAATTACTATATTGTGAATGTGCTGCTTTATGTAACGTGTACTGTATCTGTAGTGGCTTAAAACTCTGACAAATTATGAATAGACTGTCCCTGTAGGAAGCATTTGAAATCCACGACAGCTCGCCTTGTATAATACTGTGACCTGACACTGGCAAGATAAACAAAAACTGAGTGGGGGTGGGAAGTGAAAGCAGGGGCAGAAGAAGTGACTCTTTCTTTTTGCATAACCCATGAAGCATAAGAAATGCAAATCAGCTGTCTATAAAATACCAATAAGGTGGGCGATTGTCCCATAAACTGTGCGGCTTGCAAACCCAATCTGGTTGTGTCTGTGATACGTCCTTGCCCTTTTCTTAGGTAACTACATGAATATTTATCACCCTCCAATTTACACAGCATGGTGCATTAATTTACAAGTTAATTAAACAGCCAGATGAAGCTGATTTACAAGGCTTTAAATGGGCCCTCTCATCGTCTCCTGGTATGAACCCATTAGGTCTTTATAGGTTTATTTATTTAGGGAAGGACAGGGGTGTGACTTCAAGGGTGCATCCTCTTAAGAACAGATTGGTCCTCCTTACTCTCTGGATTTATTTCCTTTTCTGGTGCAAGCCATGTTAATGCTAGAATTTTAAAGGTGAGCAAACAATCAAATAGGGTTAAATGAACAAAGTAGAATAGATTGTCAAAATTCACTCAGTACCCTGTAGCTTTTGAAGACTTAATCTCATTTAGGCTCTTAAGGCTGGCCTTCAAAAACAAACAGCCTCACTTGCCCCATTTGCTGAGTCACAAGCACATAATGTCTCAGTCACCCAGTGCACTGTCACTGTGCGCAACGATTAGTTTCATAAGCTTTCATAAAGCAGATTAGAATAGCTGATCTGATGAGATAAGATTAAGGACAAGCAGTAGGGGGGTAAAGATTAGGCTCCGTCATACTCCATTCACTGCCACGTAAGGCCCCCATCAAATGAACAGCACAAACATGTATTGTTGGCATCCAAACATCGCACACACTCTTCACCCAACCTCTGCCTCATCTCATTAGTCAAAGGCAAATCAGATTATAGCCGAAGCCTGGGGTGTCTGATTCATATTGTTGTAGCAGTGTTGTTTTGATGTTTTGGATCTGAATATCATCCTGTTGTTATTTATTATCTGAGCAGTGGATATTTTTGTGTGTGGATAGATCAACCTTTTATTCACTTAACCCTAATGTTCTGTTAGGGGTCCTGGAGACCCTGTGCCTCAAACAACTTTCTTAACATTGTTTTATCAGCTTGGTACTTAATTACTTTTACTAATTTTATGAGAATTGCTTGTAAAAATTCAGAAGTCAGCTCCAGAGAATGACTCCAGCTGTAAAACATGGTTAACATTGTCTAACTGACCCCAAATATAAGTAACATCACTACAGGATAACATACTGTACATTTTGTCCGTGAATGAATTTTTGGCAAACAAAATTAATATATTTTGTACACATAACCCATATAATGTGTAAGAAAATTAAAACAAATACGCAAAAACATTGAAAGGTTTTGCAATTATGATTAATATTTTAACACACAGCTAGCCTACAGCAAACAATGAGGTAGTAAAGCTAATGATAGCAAAACACAAGGGTTAAAACTGCACAATGTTGAAAACATGGCTGGATATATAACAATCAGTGACGTCACTCTGTTATATCCGTCAGTGCTGTATTTGCATAGGAGGAAGCATTACGTCACTGTGCCGTATTTAATTTTTTTGAACATCTAAACATCGTTCCCTCCTAACCCTATAATTTCTTAAACCCAATATCGTAACCAGGTAATGATAATGGAGGCTGTTTTCTGTACTCTTGAGCACATACAATATGGATTGCTCCGTTCAATCTCGTGTTGTCACCCATAATTGACTCGATTCTCTAATCAATACACCAAACGTGAAATTGAAAATTCTCTTCTAGTTAATTTTTGTGCTGATTGATCGCAGGAGGTGCCGACCTGGAGGAAGGACAGCATGTGCCGATGGAGATCTTTGTATTATTGGACACGACAGCACGCGCCTGTATTGAGCCACAGCACAAGTGATTACACTTTTGATTACTTCAGTTAACCAACTCAGTGGAATGGACATAATCTATTTTTGATTAATCTGCAAATTGGACACAGGGTATGCACGGTTGTGTAGAGTGGTACTAGAAAGTCAATTATAGTGGTTACTAGGTTGTATTCAGCGCACCACCTACATTGTGTAATAATGGTTGTGCACATTTGATGAACAACTGTGGCGCTGCAGCAATGTTTTTTAGCCATGCCATTTTACTAAGATCTCCTCCACTGTGAAAAATTCACTCTTTACTGTTCTCGTTGCCTTATCTCCTCATAATGTCACCACCTCTTTTTAATAATTTGTTGTACAGACATTGAAAATGACTGGGGGTTTTCTCATTTCACAGGTCACTGAGACAGATATTTATTTGATATGCTCATTAGAAGGGACAGGAGACATATCAGGTGGACGCATCCTCAGCGTGCTTATTTGACCAGAAGAGGAACCAATGATAATACGCTTATGTAGGCTGAAGACATCCACAGACAACATATTTATTCATGAGCACATCTTCCCCCAACAGATGACTCTCCTGGCCACACAGAGAGATGTAACAGCAGCCTGCCATCTGAAATTTTAGCCCTCTGTAGCTTTGATTAAACGGATATGAATGCATATGATATTCAGACTCCATAATACCATCATCAGTCATTTGTCATAATTATGCATTATCTGGAGTCACGTGGTTTGATATAAATGACAATGATACATGAGCCACCTCTCTGCGGCTGAATCTCAAGTGTGTCTATGTTTGAGAAGAAAGACTTTATAGTAAACATTTTAAAAACAACAGTTTACATTTGGACATCTGAGGCTATCACAGGACTCGAGATGGTCTCCTAATGACTAATAATTTATGGCAGCTTATTGATTATAGGGTAAATTGTCTGCATGGTTTCGATCATGGCAGTGATAGTTGTGTTTTTCAGTGTGCAGCTGTTGTTCCTTGGAGTTAATCACACAGTCCAAAGGAAGGTAGGTGGCATCTACAGTATTTAAATTGGAACTGAAGTAGGAAGTAGGAGTGTGTAGGAAGTTACCCTGCTTGTTTGTGTGTGTGTGTGTGTGTGTGTGTGTGTGTGTGTGTGTGTGTGTGCGTGTGCGTGCGTGTGCGTGCGTGTGCGCGCGTGTGTGTGTGCGCGCGTGTGCGTGTGTGTGTGTGTGTGTGTGTGTGTGTAGTTTAAGCATACATTGATTTTTGCTGTGCCTCAATTGACCCGCTGATCTAATATTTATTCCCTCCTCCAAATCACACTTTCTGTCTTTCTCTTGTTCTCTGTGTGTTGTTTCTCACACAAACACATGCACACACACACACACACACACACACACACACACACACACACTCACACACACACACACACACACAAGCAAATGCAGCAGTGCTCAATACTGTTTTGTGCTTTTGAGCATCTGGTACTGATAAGTAAACCAAAATTATGCCAGTGGAGGTTAAACGAGGTAAATAATGTAGAGAACAACATTTTCTCGTGTAACATGTCTGGCTTCTCCCTGTTTTTCCTCTACATTCCAGCGTTTCTTCATAAATACCTCAGCTGAGCAGAAATACCCGCCACAGATTAACAAACAATGTAACTCGTAGTAGAGGCAAAACAAGGAGCACTGGAATGTAAACCTTTATTTAAAAAGGGTAAGCCCCATTGAGCCTGAGATTTTCAAGAGTTTCAAGGGATACCTGAATGCATAAACATTTGTAAAATATAAAAATGTACGATACAGCAAGATCCTGAAGTATAATAATATACGTTAAAACACAATAAGAAAAATCAGCCAGGTATAAAAAAACAAAACCATAATGAATGATTTCTGGTGATGAACAAGTACATTCTACAATATTGAGATTTAAATCTGTGAAAACGACAAAGGCATTTACAATTTGCACTAAAATGCATCTTGGGTGTTCGGACCGGAGGACAGATGTGCATACAGCTGTGATTGTACCTAAAAGTAGACAGTAACGTGTTCAAGGGTGTGTCTAAATAAGGGCCTGGGGTGGCACCAGCCCCCATATAAAAATTTGGTTGAGCACTGTATAGTGTTGTAGTGTGCTTAAACCTGCATCTGACAAACCGCCCGACACAGTCGATAGTCTCACAACTCTGTGTTCGTGTTTTTGAAGTCCATATCAAAGATAAGGTACCAACAAACTTCTTCTGTAGCTAAATGGCTCAAAGCAGATGTGTATTTTTTTTTCTCTTTAGCAGCAACGTTCCCAGTTTCCCACAGATGAAATCAAGTGGGAGCAGGGAAGAAAAATCCAATTACCAATGGTCACTTGAGACACATTTGATATGCATTTCCCTTCCAGAAGTGAACTAGAATCCACCTTAACTTTCTGTGGAAACAATCTGAATAAATAAATTGGTACAGGACACAAGATCTGAAAGACTCACAGGAAACTATGTTCCTGGTCTCACTGTTAAGGAGCACATCAGAGGGCATATTTCTCATCTTCCCACTACTCCTTTACCATGTGCCAGTTTTTTATAAATCAGGCAGACATGGACAGACATAAAAACATAAACAAAAATGAGGAACACTGAAAGGTTAGTGCATTGTTCCACATGGATTACATGCCTGAGCAGCTGCTTTCTGTGACAGCCACAAGTTAAGCACTGACTGAATGAAAGTCTGTGCATGTTGTGTTTGCCTGTACCACAGGATGTTTTAAAAAAAACAAAAAACACAAATACCACAGTTTTGACCTTGACCAGGGCAGCTTGCTTAAAAGAGACACACTGGCAACCTGGTAAGATAAACTCAACACTGGTTAAGGATGATCTCAGCTTTTGGGAGAAAGATGAATAAAGATGGCACAAACAGGTGACAGGAAACAGAGATTTGCATAAAGAGGTGCGACTGCGGTCACCACCAAACAAAGTTTGTTCCTCCTAGTAGTCCTCACCTCAGGACCAAACTCAGGGTCACGGTAAGGATGACAGACAGTAGGCAATATTATTGAATTATAACTTTGGTCAAAATAACGAATTTTGACCATTGCATGCTACTAACAAAATCTAATTGAAGGGCTCCTTTAAAAAATGTGTGTCTGTAAGCATCCGCCCCTTTTTATTTAGTCTTTAAACTGGACCAGGTCTAAAGTATTATAGGGGCAATGTAACTACCTCTCTCAGCAAGCTATGTGTATATATATATATGTGTCTGTGTGTGTGTGTGTGTGTGTGTGTGTGTTATAATTCCTATAATGGTGCTACAGTATCAATATGTGAGATGATGCTGTTTCAGTGCTGTAAATTCCAGCATGCATGTGTTCAGGTGTGTGTGTGTCTGTGTGTGTGTGGTGCAAATCTTAATGAAGACAGAAAAGAGAGCAAGAGAGGCCACAAAGTTAAATTATGCATGTAGTGTAATTAGCCAATCAAGTGTTTAAATTAGATGTTGATGACTCTTTGCCACAAATGAGAAGATGACACTCCCTCAGGTCAAAGAGGGCTTCCCCCCAACGAAAAGACACTCACCAGCGACAAGGAGCACAATTATTGCTTTGTGTATAAACATGTTAAACCAGCTCACAAAAGCTCCTGTTTTATTGTGATTATGAAGTATGGTTCTTTGCATGTTTATCTAAAATCAGCCTTTGTATTTATTTGTTTTGTAATGATGCCATTAGCAGGTTATTAGCTCACCTAATATACAGCTTTAATAACATCCTCATCACATCCAGTAGTGCAATTGCATTACTGTATTTGTTCAGCAATTTAGAATTCACACTTAAATGTCTTCTGAAGTAGATCACAAAATGTGATCATAATGTAACATTTAGCTCTCACTGTAATTTCTTTTTCAGTCTCACCTATGATTTCCAGTATTTTCTCATTCTTCAGCACTGTATACACGATGACAGCAAATAATTTGTTGGATGCCCCTCACACACACACACACAACAACAACAGCACCGTAATGGCATATTTTTGAAGTGCAACATGTTATGAGTTGAGACATGAAATATCTAATAAATTGGACATTGATAGGGGTTGTAATGAAAATCTATATGGAGACAGAGGGACACAGATGAACATACACACACATACACAGACAAGTCCACGCATTCACACAGGCTCTGCTAATGAAAGGATCAGTCATAATAGAATATCCCTGGCCCACTTATGGACATACTATATACAATCATCCAACACTCCAGAGAGAGCGTTCAAGCAAATAATTTGAAAAACGAGAATATTTGCTTTAATGTATTATTAGAAATATCGATATGAGTCCACCCCCTCTTGGTCATGTGCAATTAAAGTGTAAGTGATAGGTAATATGTATGATCACTGGCTGCACTGCACGCACACGCACACACACACACACACACACACACACACATAATGGTTGATTATGAATATATAATGTCTACACTGAAATTATAAGAATGGAGTTTTATATATTATTCTCTCCTCTCCTTCGTCATCTTTCTCACTTTCAGTCCTCCTCCCCCATCCTCTCTCTCTTCTCCTCCCTCTCTTCTATTGGTCAGAGGCCTGCAGCTCTGAAATATTTAACATTTCAGAATGATCTGCGTCCATCTTCCTCTTTTACGGTGAATCAGACAGCTTTGCTTGAACCCAGACTCTCCATATAGAGAAAAAAGCTTGTAGGTTATCTTCATATAGTCTGCAAGATTCAGTGGCGTATTTCTTTAAACATGTTTGCACTGGTGGTGGGTGGAGATCCCAGAAGATTGCATGTGTATTATGTAGTAGGGTAAAATACTCTGTCTGCTTGCACATTCATCAGTCAGAGGCTGGCTGTGTGGGTAGTGGCTAGAGGAGCAGTGGAGTGGTTTTGGCAACCACGGGGGTGGGAGGATGTGAGGAGGTGGACTGATTGCCAGAAAACACAGGAAACGTCCTCCTCAGGCACTGGACACCCCCTGTGGGACAGACAACTACGATTGTCTGCATCCTGAATCAACAATATTGGAACGAAACATCTTCGCACACCGAGCCATCGTCAACTGTAGCCAAATACCCATTTACCCATTTACACCAAAACCTACAATGAACTGATCCTACTATCAAGTATTGTTTGTGCAGACGAAGCCTGATATCCAGTATCTTATTCCTCTGTGCCATACACCTCCATTGTTATCCAAAACCTCTAAGAACATATAAATGAGCATCAGTGTTGTCATGTTCCTCATTTTTTAACATGGGCTCTGTAGTTTATTTTGAGTTGTTCTCACATAAACAGCATTGTTGTCGCAAATACTCACTAGAGCACCAAATATGCAGATGAAAACAGTTTCCAACAAATACGCTGTTTATTCCTGTTAAAGTAATGTTTGCTACAAACTGCGTGCCCAGCTGCCAAAGAAACTCAAGTCAAAGTATATATTTGTGACATGTGTGAATGAATGAATGGGCTTTGGGTTAAGAGCCACAGACAGGGTAGCGTTGTCGTAAAGTATTTAGACACGGACTAACGCGCCCCTTAAGGTTTATGTCTTTTCATTTGATTTGTTGACAACTACAAAAAAATAAAACATTGCCATCTTTTTCCTTAAATACACTCTCTTCAACACACTTTATTCCAAGAGTAAATAACTCATGTACAAGATGACTGGGCAATGATTTTATATGTTTTTTAAATACTTTTTAAACACATTATCCACCCAGCAGTGTGGCAAATAGGAACGAGGTATAGGGAAGCATTAAGATATCGATCATTAACTCAATAATGAATCCCTGGTTTAATTTAGATGAAGATAATTGATTTGAGACAGGGTCTAATTGTGCATACATTAAGCACAATTCCAAATTTCAGATATAATGATTTTGTTAGAGAATTAAGAGAGGAGCGCACTGAACGATGAAACCCCCGTCTGAGGGTCTTGACTTGAGGGAGCAGGGAGCCTGAGGACCACTGGCACTGAGGCTTTCTTCTTCTCCACTGAAAATACATGTCGCCAGTCAGTGTGACTGACGCTGTAACAGAGCTCTTCATTTACATACATTTACATACCAACATTTCACCCGTTCCATTCTCTGTTTAATGGGGTTTCAACAAGACAGCAAGAGTGAGGACTGGTTAATGAATACCTTATAGGTACAAACACTGTGTTACTGTGCAGGAGCACACGGGTGTATGTTTGTATATTGTATATGTTCATGTGTATGTGGGGGATGGAATGTATTTGCACATACTGTACAGTAAACAGTGTATGCATGTGATTAGTAGACTTAGAAGTGAGTTCAATCCGCATGAATTTGCTAAAGATGTTCATACCCTATATGACATTAAATTCCAACCGAGAATAATCAAAGGACCAATGGCAGTGGAAAAGCTATGTGTGAAAGATGATTAAAACCTTCAGAAGCATGGTATAGAGGCGAGGCATTTGGTCAACGCATGGCTGCCCTTGTGTACAGAATAAATTATACGTTGAAAGGACATATAGGGGGAGAGTCATTAGAAATACATTTGCATTTGGAGGCCTTTGGGATCTGAGAAATAGTGGTCTTGCAGGTTGCGGCCTCCTGAGATAGGCCTTCACAGCGATAGTGTGCGAGAGGAGCTTTGATATGCAAGAAATTGGGTGGTTGACGATCTAAGCTTTCATGTGTGACGGTACTGAAATAAGAGGATTTACCTCTGGCTTTCACGGTTTCACTTGTCTTCATCAGCAGCAATGCCTTTTCTTTAGTTACACACTGTCAACCTTTAATAGATACAGACTAGACACAGCATGGGTCTGTCAGCATTAATTCAGATCATTTGGGAACTTTCAGTCAGGAAAGGCTCCCAGCTAATAATCAGGCCTCACATGCACTGGCAACAGCAAAGCTGAGTCTTGCTTCATAAAATAATATGATGCTCTAATTAAGATTAAAGGATCAGACGTCTCCTCCACACCTCCATTTATAACAGAGAAAAAATAGGAGATGATTAGGATGATAAGCCTGACCTTAATATGTTAATATGTCCACAATAAGATCACAGAAGACCTGATGACAGAGACTGTGACAAAGGACAGAAATGGAAACAAACAGAAAGACAGACATGAACAAATATCTGCCAGCAGGAGGAGACAAAAAAATATGTAAAACCACAGCATTTAAGTATTAACCTAGCATTACATCCAAGCCAAACAGCATAGCATCAGCTAACTTTGTGGGGTTACAGTTTGCATTACGTAAAGCTTAATTTAGGACTGACGCATTCACCATGTGGGAGCTGGTCCTGGATACTGCTATATCAGAGTTTGCGTTAATGTTAGCGCTTGTGTCCTTCACTTTATTTGGTTTGGGGACATTTACATTCCAGCACCCACAGACAAACTTGTTACCCAAGATAGCTTTACATTTCCTAAACAACAAAGTATTTTCTCTTGTAAAAGTGAAAAATTCTTTTTGAAAATACAGAAAGTTTTTCTACTGTGTAGGAAGCATCCAAATAGGGTTATGTTAGAACGGATAACATTTTGATTACATTTTTGTCTATAATACTGTGTTATAATACTAGGGTTTCCACATAAATCAACAGGTAAGGATGCTAACTTTTGGCCAAGTAGCGTTAACCTCAGTCTTTTAGCATTTTATCATGTATGTAGCCATCAGGTGTATACTGAATACCCTATTGCAGGGTTCTCATTCGACGAAACAAAAACATAAAACGAAACAATAAAAAGTCAAACATTAGCTAGATTACTACAGCAGATCAAATTTGCTGGTGTCAGTCATCATTGCAGCCAACAAAATCAACATTAGTTACTCGAAATGACAAGACGGCTTTTGTTTAGTTCGGAATTAAATCAAAGACCTGTTGTTTTAAAAAATGCCATGAATTTGTAATGTAAATCAGCCATCGCTATTATTATAACCGCATACATGTAGTACTATAATGGAAAGCTTGAGAGATGTAACAGTAAGCGAAGGGCCAGTTTAATTAATTTTCAAGTAGCTCTTGAGTGAATTTAAATAAAAAAGTGACGTGTAGTGTTTGTGAATGTGCAGATTATTGTTTGAAGAACTTGCTGTAGGTAGTAAGAGAAAAAAAGTCTTCATTAGGAGCAGGTGTGTGTTTGTGCGTGTGTGAGAGTGAAGTGATATGGGTGACTGGGTCAGCGAGTTAATCAAATACTGGCAAACCATGTTGTTGCCACTATGTTGCTTTACGTAACAGTTTGTCAGCTGATAGAGGAGTCAGTGATGGAGACTGTAAACATGGAAGTTTCCAGAGCGCAGTAGTGAAAGGTCAAAGGCGTCCCTTATCTCTCTGGAGGGGTTCACGGTTACAGTTCACTCTTTATAGGTTTCCCCTCATTGCCCACGATGATGGAAAAGACTCCTGGCACATATGAGGCACAAATATAAATGGTTGGAAACACATATGCGTGCACAAACACAAGGTGACCAAGAAAGTCTTGAGAGGTCCGTTACATCCTTCACACAAGCTGTCGCCATAGGGCTCCATGTATGTGATTGTATGTTTAATCTGGAGTCTCCTGAGAGATTGAAGGACAGCCACGCTCCGTAATACTGTTGAGCCAGCATGTGTTGCCATGGTGTAAGCACATTTTCTGACGTGTTCAGACCACTGCTGAAAAACAAGTAACTCCCATGAGGGCCCCCCCACACCCCCCACAACAACTGAGTGACTGCACTTGTGTCTGTGAGCGTGTGTGTACATGTGCGTGTGTTTTTGTTGATGCAGGTGTTACTCTGGCCTTCACACAGGCTAATGGAAGGGCCCATTAACACCACAACAACCCTAATAGTACTGTAAATACTTGGTCTGCTGGTGTGATGATAGCTTTGTTCAATAATTCAGCAGCTGCAGAGAAAATCAACAATCCAGTTTTCTAAAAGAGCAAACAACATTGTAGACAATGTCATCAGATAACCAGGGGCACAACTCACATAGGGCACAATTGATTATATGCAGTATGCATAGCTCTACTCTGAAGTTCAGTGCGGCCTGTGAAATGGTTGTATTTTACCCACTTTTTTGGTCTTTTATTTCGTCACCATCCACTTAGTTGCTGAGCATTCTCAGCGTTAGTAGATGTAGCTGGTTAGCTTCAGCATGCGGGGCCCTTTCTTCTGTTGTAATTTGGCTTCTTTTAGCAGGAGCAAATTGTTAATGGTGCTTGAGGTAAGTGATGAGTTCATTCAGAATGTAAATGAAGCAGCCAAGTCGGTGAGAGATTCCTGCATCCAGCGTATAATATTAACTGAGGTAATTTAGCATGAAACATGGTAAAAGGTTATTTACTAAGTATGATATGCTGTTATGGATGTGTCTGCTGTGTAAATTAGAATGTAAGCTACGGTGTAGTCTTTCTAAACACAGCCGATGCACACTGTGCAGTGAGCCAAGAGCTCTCCCCCAACCCTTTACACGATGAAGTGACATTAAGACAAATGGCAGTGTCACGCATAATCAATTGTGCATTTCTTCTCAACATATAGTTTAATAATCGTTAGTTGGTCATTTACATTGTGATGTGACAATACTGTGAAAGCTGAAGAAAGTGTTGCCAGCAGTTTGGTTCATCATGACTGAAATACTGGTCAGTCATGGATGAGATATTTTAGTCCTCCATATTTGTGCTTACGCGACAATACAGATAATTTTCAACTAATAATGTGCGTTCTTTATTGACATGTCTGGTTGATTACAAGCAGGAAAAGTTGTGTTGTACTGAAAATGTAATTTTAACTATGAATCTTCACACCCTTAGCTGCTAATGTTCACACAACACCCACAATCCTCCTCTCGCACTCTGAAAGAACAGTACCTAATCACTATTCCTCATTGGTGTGAAGACTGGACCGTACAGAGTGTACCTTTTTTCTTTAACACCGCAAACATGAAATGCATGTAAAAGCAAAGAATAAGGATGCATACATCCACACTACTGTGCTGCTCTCCCTGTCTGAAAGGCCCTTGTCAAAGAACAGATGCTCTGTGCAGAAAAATGAATTTATGGCACACCAGACATCCACAAACTGCTCTACTTTCTCCACATATTAATCAACTGTTTGTATCTGCATGTGTAGTTATGACAGGCAGGATGTCAAAGCCAGGTTGCAATGGGACGGGATGTAATCTCACACAGTGTATTTCATGACCTTCTCGCCCTCTCTCTTCCGTCTGGCAGTTCCACCTCCATTTCTATGGACGGTTTCTATGGTTTCCCTTTTTTGTCTGACTTCCACACACACCATGTCCCATCCTCAGTCTCAGTTTCCAGTACTAGACACGGACGGTCCATGAATGCCAACCATCTGATCGTACTCACGGTCCAGAAGGGCCGGGCAGACCGCTCTGTACTGACTGCCAGTCATTTTACCACAATGATTGTCCCAAATGCCATGCTGCTGCTTCCTGCTACAGCTTAAATTCTGAGATATCCATGAATACGCTTCAATAGCCTCATCAGCAACATTTTGGGGAATGTGCTTATTGGCTTTTCATGCCAAGAGTTCGATGACAAGATCAATACCACTTTAACATCTGTCTGTTAAATATGAAGCTACAGCCAGCGTCGGGTTATCCTAGCTAAGCAGGGGGAAACAGTTAGCAGGGAGTTTCTGAAGTCTCCACTGGTTGCCTGGCAACTTCAAAGTGACGACAAGACTTTAGGGAGTCCCTGCTAAAACCCCCGTAAAAACCACAACTTGTCAGTTTTACACTTTCGCTTTTGTACAGATTAAACAAACAAGATAATGTGTTAATTAGTGAGTTTTCGAGGTGCTGGCTGGCGGATTTTGTTATATTTAGCAGAGCCAGGCTAGCTGTTTCCCCCTGTTTCCATTCTTTATGCTAAGCTAAGCTAACTCTGCTAACGGTAGCCTTATATTTAATGGACAAATGTGAGGATGGTTTCAATCCTCTCATCTAACTCTTTTGTTTGACGAAGAAGTACGATAATTCGATCAAGGGCAATTGTTTGTTGTCAGTTTTGACTTTATATTTTTCTTAAGACATTGTTTCTCTTTTCTTTTTGTGTTTCTCCCTGTGAGAGATAAGCCAGTGTCTCTTTAGTGGGATCTTCCTCCCTGTTGAGGTCTCGTCAGCAGATGGACAAGTAGCAGCAAAACAAGAGACTGGGTGAGAGAAAATACTGGGCGGAGCTGATGGCGTTAATTGCAAAGCGCATTGAATGTATAGATGCCAGTGCAGGGTTACAGGACAGTACTGATTTGCCTGTAAATAAAGACGAAGCTACTGAGAGAAACATAAAGAGTTATTTAAAAGATTACGAGTGATATATTTGAGATGAATATAGAGAAAAGACAGATTGAGAGTTGTACTGGAAGTCCTCCCACACATTCACTCCCACTCTTCCTCTTGTGCCCACGCACTCTCTGTTACTGTGACGTCCACTCTTCCTTTCTACTCCTCCGCTTGGCTGTGGAGGCGTTCTGTTCTCCTCTCATTCATACACTGCCACGCTATTTCCATATTTCTGAGTGGACAGTGTGCTTCGAGTTGAGATTTCTGTGGAGGAAGAGGAGGGGGCGGAGGAGGAGGAGGAAGCACCATGTTTGGCTTCATCCGAGCACATCAGATTTCCGATCATGCTGAGATCGTGATCAGACCTCACATGAGAGCCAAGCTCTACAGATGGAATTATGTCATCTTTGCACATGGGAAATTGAGGCAAAAGCATGATACAGTCATTTTTCTCCAGTCTCTCAAAAATAGTAGAATTTTATTATTTTAACTAAAAAACAACACACATTTTAAACATAGTTCCTCCCTCCCAGGTCCCTATTATGCAAACACCAGGAGTCATACTGACCCAAAATGGTCAATAAGTCACTTTCAACTTATCATTCTGAGAAACAAGTATGTACTTTGCTGATCTCACTACTCACGGTGAGCTCAGTACATTAGTCTGATCTGCCAGAGACCAAAGAGAGATTTAGAACATAGGACAGTAAACTCAAGGGTATTATTTTCATTTTCAAGTTTAGGGAGGACGTGCACTGGGAACTGCTCAAGCTACTACAATTATATCCTTCACCGAAGAGAGCGGTGTGTTCCTAATGGTATGTTATTCATGTGTGGGATACATTGCTTGTATTATGTGTCCCCTTTGGCACTTGGCGTGACATCCTTGACCTGAACAGTGCACTGAGAAAGGGTCATGTTAGGTTTGATTCTGACTTATACATCTGTATATCTGTTAAATCTTCCATCTGTTAAATTAACACAAAACAAATAATTATATAATAATAATAATAATAATGATAATAATAATAATAATAATGATAACAATAATAATAATAATGAACTTTATTTGTGTAGCACTTTGCTTAACAAGGTTACAAAGTGCTTTACAGGAGAACAAATACCAGATTAAAAACTAAAACAGTTTTCAAACAACATAAAAACACTGGGGAACAAAATGAAGGCCAAATTGTAAAATAGTAAGAGTGGGAAGATAAACTCCAGCAACATATTTAATATTCACAAACACTTTTCTATAAGGAAAGTTTTAAGAAGGGATTTAAAAGATGCTAATGATGTAGCCTGTCTGATTTCAATAGACAGAGTTCCACAGGGATCTAGGAACAACCAGTGTAACAGCATCCACTGATCTCAGACAATGTCCAGGCACATAGGGAGTCCTTTATATAAGTCCTTTATATAATTTGGAGCAAGAGCAATCATATTTTGACACAGATGACTGATGTACTTGATTTAAATGATAATGATTCTTTATGAGCTTCATTTTTTATTGGATGTGTGAGTGTGCTTCACGCTCAAAACATTTCTTTATAGTACGTGGTTAGGAATTTATGACATTTTATCAAAGGTTTATTTTTTTCTTCTCAAGGTGAATTATCTGCAGATTTGTCCTTCAGTCTGTTCCTGTTTCAGATCATCAGTTCACAGTACAACAAAACATAAACAAAAGTAATATTAAGGCTTTGCTGAAATGATGAAAAAATAGAAAAAGCACCTAAAACTGAATAAAATGTAAAACATTTTAAATGCAAGGGAATTAATATTTAATTAACAGGCATCTGAGCATTAATCTCCATAGTACTTGAGCCTTAAACCCCAAATCTCCTGCGCTAAAGTGTGAGGCCCTGACCCCAGGATAAACTCGTTACTACCCCCAAAGTAGCAGAGTAATGAATCAGTTGTGCAACAGCAGACTGCACTGCAGTCGCCATTCAAGGCCACATCGTCACAGGCTATTTCTTCAGTATAAAGAAGTTCCAATAATAACCGCTCACAATGACGCCTGTGTATCCATTCACCTCCGCTGTACTTGATACCACTTTCACTTGGGTAAAATTACCCTATAGGTTGGGTGTTAAAGTGTTGAAGACACTTGATAGAGTTAGTTAGTGCCGTGGATAAAATTCTGCCTATGCCTGTAACTCAATTCCACAGAGAGGAAGACATGGAAGGGGTCCAGTATGAGCCAGGTGGGAACCCATTTCAAAGGTGCTGCTAATGTTGGTGTCAGAGCTAATAATGGAGCTGCAGAAGGATGGAAACATCAATCAGCAAAGGAAGAGGTGAAGTGAAGGTTTACAGATAGATATTGCTATTGCTAGAATATACTTAGTAGTATAATTAGCTTAAATCCTGTCTAACAGAGTGTAAAAGCAGCAGTATGTTACCACGTGCTGAGACTGTGAATGCCTTTTGCAACCAGCAAAACAGACTGTAGTAGGACAATAGGCTGTTTTGCTGTTTTTAGGATGGTGAAAGGAAATAAAGTCAAATTACACTGGTATTAGCCTTCAAAAAAATAACTAGCTTGGCTTGATGTGTAGTGTCCTCATTTTTCTAAGTCATGGCGTGTGTGCACAGTCTCAGTATGTCCGGCATGTGAAGGAACTATGAAAGCACCCATTAATGTTCTGTATCTTTCATAAGCATTTGCTTAATACCTTGAATTTGTCACAGTTTTCAGCTTAACTGTGAGCCTATGATGTAAGGTCATGTCAAAAGGAATCTAAACCGTAGCAATAAAAAAAGCAGCATGTCTACACCTTCAACGGGTCAGCAGTATAAAGTTGTTTATATATATATATATATATATATATATATATAAATTATGCTACTTTACTCTTGAATGGGAGGACCGGTACTGTACAATTTCCCCCCGGGGATCAATAAAGTATTTCTGATTCTGATTCTGATTCTGATATATATATATATATATATATATATATATATATATATATATATTGGCCTGGTAATTTAATTTCATTCTTTATCAAAAGAGAAACAGTTTGTCTTGGGTTATTAGTCAAACCTCTGACAACATGTAAACAACATTTTGGGTAACGTACATAAAAACTACAGGAAGCAACAGTCTTTGATAACCTATTCTGACTTATCTGTTCAAATTTTTATTACAATTATGATATAGTACTTACTTTTCAAGTATGGTGTCGTGGTTTCATTTACAGGACTGGCTTCAGATTGTCAAATTCTCAAATAGAAGACGTGACTCTAGACCCCACACACCCATGCTCCAACCACATAGGTGTTTTCACATAAGTTGCCTGATGAGACTTCTTCTTAAGGTGTGGTCAACTCTGCTTTCGATCACAAATTGAACCCAATTCGTTCAATAAGAAGGAAACTTTGAAACACAAAATCAACCATTTTGATTGTTTATATAACAGCAGGAGGAAATAATACATGCAGCAGAGAGGGACGACGATAATCGGCTGCAGTGAGTGAGGACAATGATAGAGGGTGCAAGCTGTGTAACCACTTGGAGTGCTGTTGTTAGTCCACTCTCCATGCTAGCCCCTGCAGTTTGTTTACAACGCTACTCCACGCTGTTCCCTATCCCGTCTGCTTTTCACCACACCATGCAAGTAAATTTCACCTGGCGAACTGCTGCCTGATGGCACTTCAGTCCAATCAGTTTCTCTCCAACTACAGCAGCAGTACTGCCTTATATGAAATAGACAGACAGTGGTAACGAAATGTTTAAACTGAGTACTTCTCTTCCTGAGTGTAAGAAAGCTTTTTCAGTAGCTCTCTCACTGTATTTACTCTGATTGTAGCTGTTTGTGTAATCCCAGACTCATGCAAAAAGCACTGGTATGCAAAGTCCCTCTCCTACAGTTGTGTGTGTGTGAGTATGTTTGTGGGTGTTTGCCCTGTATGGCTTCTATTACGTTTGTGTTGCGTGCTGTGTTGCAAGCTAATCTGTATTTGGCCTGGCTGAGGTCAAGGCAGAGTGGCAGAGGTTGTGGCCTCTGTGCTTGATCCACTCAGGAGAAAGGTCAGGGTCGTACTAACCTCCTGACGTATTCCCGCACTGTATGGTAAACACATTCTGGAAAGCATGACATATTAAGTTACAGGAACTTAGTTAAGTTCTTATTAGTAGTTTGACATATATTAAAGATCTTTTTTCAAATTTCAAAGGCCAGTTTGTTCATTCGCAACCTCGTGTGAGCAAAAAACTGTTACCACAAATTGTTATTCTATATATTATTATATGATCATTTAGCTGTCAGTCAGTCAGTCAGTCAGTGTGCTCTTTCCATAAACCACATTATGGACAGATTATTGCACTAAAATTTTACCAGCATAATCCTCAATTCTCTGAAGGTGATTGTGACTCTTAAGTCGGGTCTCAATTGGCAGTGTTAGCAAACAACCAATAGGATTAAAACATT
Source organism: Enoplosus armatus (assembly GCF_043641665.1). Lineage (NCBI taxonomy): Eukaryota > Metazoa > Chordata > Actinopteri > Centrarchiformes > Enoplosidae > Enoplosus > Enoplosus armatus. The sequence continues at coordinate 10,239,952 of NC_092190.1, read as the reverse complement.
TAAAGAGGCTAAACTTTTGAACTCCAAAGCCCCTGAGCAAAGCTGAGCGTTGACCCTAGACACATGGCATTAACGTTTGTATTGGCATGTGAATTACAGTGACATATGTGATTTATGTGCTTCTTAAAGTGAAAACCACATGCTCATGCATGTCTCTAATCTGGTTTGAGGCTTGTTGAGGCTGTTGATAACAATTAATGTGGTGTTGATATATGGGTTATATATGTGTGTGCTTTTTACTTTACTGTTTTTCTAAAGATACTACAGTCTTCACAGCAATAATCACCATGATATGAAGAGGAATAGCGTCGCTGATTTTATGTTGTATTATATGTTATATTTATCATGTTATGTACTACAGTTTGAATGGGACTTCTCTTCATTGTCAGGGTATGAACCAGCTGTCTGCTACTTTTCCAATAAATATGTATGTCCAGCTGAATACAGTCCTTGCCATAACCTTTATATTAGTTTTGTTGAAACTTATTACCTCATCTGTTCTGTTTATTTGAAGCATTTCACTCCAAAGTGATAGAGCTCTATAATGCGTAATAAAGTGAATGTCTCCAAAACTCAAATGAAAATAATTTGTTATAAGACATAACCTGCTATCAAAGTGACTGACCTATGCATTAGTAAGCACTAACACCAGACAACAACTAAATCCAAGTTTTGGCTTTTTAAGTAAATGTGTCAACTGCCTCTTGTGTTACAGGTTATTCTGTAAGCAGAAGCCACTTGTCTTGTAGCCTTTGCCCTAACTGCAGACATCTCAGCCTTGCAGCAAATGATCTTGATCGTGGTCATTAGGCCATTGCTCTCAGTTTTACCTGTCATTTGGCCATCCAGTGTGAGTACCACCTGAGTGACCTTGCACTCGCTGGTCAGAGGTCAAGGCCTTGTTAGAGATGTTTATGAAGATAGCCGGGGTCGAGGCCTCTGTTTGTCCGTCTGGTGACGAGAGAGGAAACAAGGGATAGGATTCCGGTAACAGATGAAAGACGAGAGCGGAGAGGAAAGGAAGGGTTATCTGGTTCTCCGCGGAGCGTATCGATCTGTTTGTGTTTTCATGGGGTGAACGGGTTTGTTGGCCACAGTCCCGGCAGAAGTGCTGAGGTGTTGGCTGCATCGCACTGTGGTGTTGGTGCAGAGGCTGCACTTAAATTAGGGTTCAAGATAGATTTGAGGTCAGCTTTTGCTGCCTCTTGTTGGGATAATAGCCAGTGGCAGTAAAAACAAAAAACACTGAGAGCTTGTGAATCATCCCAATGGATAGCTTTGACATCATGAATCAGCAACTTACCTACAAAGTGTGCTGGTGCTGCTCTCTTGTGGCCTTTTGAAGTACTGTACTAGAGATCTTAACATCACATTTGAAACATACAAACCAAAAGTTAAAAAAAAACACCTATCATAAATTAATAAGAATATTCTACAAATCACTTTATTGCAGGAATTACACAGTATGGGAGCTGGAAAATATACAATGAAGTTTTTCCTGTTTGTTAATTAGTTAAGATTTTTCCCACTGTAATCAAGTTTGTTTTATGATAGCATACACTGCTAATACTGTATATACTTCATGGAGCATCACAGCCAAGCACAACACACAAACAGGTTACGGTAAGTGTAGAGTAACTGCTGCACCTTTAACAGTAGAAAACTTTGTATCTTACAATAGCTCTGAAAGAGACACAGGAGCTATATGTTTGGGGTCCAAGAAGCCTTCCTCCTACTGAGCAAGACTGACATTATCTCCAAATACTGTATATAAAGGGATAAACAAAAGACAAACTTTTGTTGAGACCTTTTTAAAGCATCTCAACTTGCATAGACACTTGTAAGTACAGTCCTCCTCATCTGTCTGTGGTAGACAACAATGACGTGATTACCCTTCAGTCTTGATGAAAAATACTTTCGCATTAAATCAACAAGGATAATAACAGTAATTCCCGGGATCAGTCAAGTACGTGTTGTGTGTAAGTATATATACATGTGCATTTCTTTGGGATCAGAAACATTTGGTTCACATAATGTGAGAAGAGTAAATCCTTTAACACACAGCTGTAATACACAATGCTCCGACAGAGTAAAGGTATAGGAAAGGTGATGTGTTTGTCTATTTGTTTTTGTGGTTGTGCAACAATATATATGCAGACATCACAAAACACACAGCACCTCCAAGCAGCTCAAATCCATTCATATATGTACACTCACACACATACATACACACGCACACATACACACACCTGCCAATGCTATTTCAGTGCTGTTTTATATGTTACTAAGGCGGCGGGCGCTGATAGTCAGACGTTGAAACACTGCTTTTGGATCTATGGAATCTCAGATACACTCAAGTCCAACATATTCTCATAAATCTTATAAATAATAATGGACTTAATAACACACAAAGTAATTCAATAATAACCTGAGGAGAGTATGTTGAACTATGTTAGTGAGGAATGCATTATATTTACAACAGAGTGATTGTGATATATCTGTGTCGGCAACATCATGGTGATTTAGCAAATGACAAGCGTCTGTAACCAGTGGTAAGTCCCATCCTTTACATTAGTATGTTTAAACAAGTTAAAAGGTGTGAAATCTATAATAATATGTGGCTATATCTTTGAAGGCTGTGGCACTGGTACGGAAGGGAAATAAAAAGAAAAACAAAATGGAATAAGGTGGATAAGTAAGATTGAATAGCACCTGACACAAACAACCCTTTCAAAAAGAACACCAGTTTACCAGTTTGGGGGGCATGTACTCAGTGCAGTGGTAAACTGGGTGCAATTCTTTAGAGCCATGTTGTGATCACGTTAGTTAAGTGTTCTGCATGGAGCAAAAGGCCACTAGGTCTCTGGGTTCTGGTTTGTAATGTTCAATCTCCGGTTGTTCTGCAAACCACATCTCTGTCCCTCTCCTCTCACACATGCAGGGAAATAGCACCATCCTTTGAAAACAGGAAGTAAAGCCAAGTCGAGGACGACAGCGGATGCGGTATTGCTCGTAGGTCAGGAAGGAGGACTGTGGTGTCGGGGTTTATGTCCTCTTCATGCACACCTGACAGCGGCTTATGTGTGTTCGGAGACTGCCTGCTTTTAGCGTTGTCGGGACAGGTTTCCTGGAAAGAGGTGGAGGGAAAAACATCAGACGTCCACCTATATTACCAAGCTCATAATGTTTGCTCATAATGCACTTGCAACCACACCCAACAGTGATGTCACAGTGTCCTGAAGTACACCTGTACATCACTGCAGCAAGGTGAAAGGTTAAATCACTAGAGGTCAGCAACAGCAAGATTTTCTAGGGGTGTTAAGTTACTCTTTACTGCAAAACACAAAATACAATGTGTGTTTCTGTCTTACGTAAACATCTCATTGTCTTCAATGGTGGCAAGCCAAAAGCTGTAGGAGTTGGCGTAGTAGTTGCAGGTTCCACGGCCGTGACACTCGATGAATGGAGCACTGCGGAATTCCTCCAGGCAGGAACCAGGAGAGGCCAGAGCCTGACCTGAACCCTCAGCACCAGCACTGGTGTGCTACACAGACACGCACAATGAAAACAGCTCATCAACCAAATGAAGCCCATTTTGAAGAGAACTATTGTTTGATATCTGAAATGAACAAATTAAACATACTTTGGGGGGTTTTCCTCCACAGACACTGTATGTATATGTATATATTTTATGTTTATTTTTTCTTGCCCACTGGTAGGGATGATGAGGTAAGTGCGGGACTTTGGGTATGTTATACTCAAGCTAAACATTGATAAAGAAAACATCTCAAAACAAATGAACAAAAATTTATCATCATTGGGTATAATAATTATCAAAACACAACAAAACCTAGTCTGCACAAAAAAGCTGGAAAAGCCTCCTAGATTTTACTGAATCATCACAACTTGGGCTTGGGTGACATGTCTGTGGTGTAAGGAAGAACTGAATGTATTCTTGAGAGGGCAGACTGTGTATTTGCACTGAGACCTGATCCTGTTTCGTCTTACCATAACAAAGGAGTAGCCAATCCATAGAGAGTCCCAGCCACGAGGGCATGGCGGGATCATGATGGTCTGACTGTGAATTGCTATTACCATGGCTGGGGCTTCACACACAGCACATCTGTACACACCCACACACACACACACACACACACATATATGAGAGGAGAACAGTGTGTGAGTGTCAAAGTATCATATATACCTGAAATAGTTTGGATAGAACTGCTGACATACCGGCTGATGAAGGGTTTGATGCTTTCACCAGTAATAGGTGCCATGTTCATGGGCATGGGCTCAGGGGAGGTGAGCCAGTAGGAGTAGTCATTACGGGAGGCAAAGTTGCAGACGTTGTTGATGTTACAGAACAGGAAGGGCATGGGGCTGAACTTCCTCAGACAGCTGCCGGCCGTACCTAAAACACAGATCGAGGAGACATGTAATTCATCCCACAAATCTTCCCGTTTGTGCTTCCCCTCCTCTTTTTCTCTATCTCACTTCTTTCGTTTATTCTTTCTTTTTTTTATGTCTTTCTCATATTGTGTTTCTCACCTAAGTCCTGTCCGTGAGAGCGTTCGTTGCCTTGTACGTAAAGCAAGGAGTAGCCATCATATATGAGCGAGGTTCCCTCAGGACATTGTGGAATCTCTGTCATTTGGCTGTGACGGGTTACCAGGAAGCCGTGATCCATGGAGGAGGGGCCAGGTTGACCCACTTGACCTGGAACACCATCAGGTCCTGGGGGGCCAGAGTATCCTCTGGGTCCTACAGACGTGTTATTAAATTATTAATGACAGTGACAACACAACAAACCCTACCCACACCTTTCATCCGTGTGAGTCTCTCACCCTGTGGCCCCGGCAGTCCAGGCTCTCCTTTGGCTCCAGACTGACCATTATATCCAGGAAGGCCATCTTCACCTTTTGGCCCTGGAATACCCGTCACACCTGAGAGGAAATCACAAAAGAAATGAAGCAATGAGAAAATGGATGCGGAGGATAGGTGAGCAGGAGAAAACTGTTGGATCACAGGGGATTACACGATGGGGCAAACATCACCTTGCTGTCCTTTCAGTCCAATGAACCCAGATGGCCCCTGGGGTCCCGGTAAGCCTTGAATTCCTGGGAACCCGATGTCTCCTTTGACAAAGGTGTTGGGGCCAGGGGGTCCAGGGGAGCCTTCAGTGCCTGAAATACACAGTATCTTTAGAGGACATTTTCCAGTTGCTCATTTTTATTTTTAGCAGTTTATGGACGTTAAATTATAAGATTACCAGAGACACAAGTAAGCACTGACTGAATTATGTACTGTAATGATTCCAGTAAGGTACATAGAGATAGTTTTGAATATGAACACATTGAAGGGTTTCCCCTCCTTTTTACCCTTTTCTCCTGGGAATCCTCTGTCTCCAAATTCTCCTTTGAATCCAAAGTCCCCGACATTTCCCTTCGTACCTGGAGTACGTATTCAAAAATAGTATATTTTAATTGTCAATTATTTCCTCTCATATTTGCGTAAAATCACACGTCTTTCACACATGAATGTACACATACACAGTCATAGACTGTTACTCACCTGGGAAGCCAGGGACACCCTGCAATCCCCTCTCTCCCTTCTGTCCATCAATACCTGGAAGGCCAGATTGTCCCTGTAACACACACACACACACACACACACACACACACAAATACACACAGCTACATGAGAGGCTGAAGAAGACAAGATTGAACAAGAGGCACATTCATTACACATTCATCAATTTACAATTTACAATCTGACAAAAATAGCATCAGATTATTGTTAACTAGTGTACAACATGTACAGTAAAAAAGCTTAAGTCATAGAACATAGCCTCATGACATACAGGAAGTCCGGGAACTCCAGGGTCACCCTTATGTCCCGTCTCCCCCTGGAAACCGGGGTTACCCTGGTCTCCTTTCTCTCCCTGTAGGCCGTCTCTGCCTGGCAAACCACCAGGTCCTGGTGCTCCTGGTACTCCTGTTTGATAAAGACAAGACGAACACATAACACATAACAACACATCATGTATTTCTACTCGAAACACTCTTCACTTGCAACAGTGGCTCTATACTGTATTACATTTTGGCGACAGGTCCTTATTCTCATAATAATGTCATGTCATGTATGTGGAATACCTCCTTCTCCTGGTCGTCCTGTTTCTCCCCTTTCTCCCTTAGGGCCATCTAGAGAGGCACCTGAGAACCCTCTCTCTCCTGGCTCACCCTGGGCTCCCTGTGGGCCTGGAAGTCCCTTGTCGCCTTTGATACCAGGGACACCTGGATGACCTGGAGTGCCAGGGAAGCCAGGACCACCTTTGTCACCTGGAGAGGGAAAGAGAAGGCCACATGATGAAACTCCAGTGGCTCCAGTGACTGAGGGATTAAATTAATCAACAATGGAAGGGCTCTAACCTTTGCTACCAAGCAATCCAGGTTGCCCAGGGAAACCTCGGCCAGGCAAACCTGCAGAGAATGACAGATAAAAAGCACATTACAGGCAGTTTCTGTAATGTTTGGATTGATAGTGAGGGGCCAGCAGATGTCAGGGATGCCTGAAAAAATCCAAATCTAAAAACCTAAAGTAGACACTGCCCTGTGTGTGCTGTTATTAGTTGGCACTATATTTGGAAAAGGCATTGATACCTGAACCCCTGATTGTGATTGTGATGTTTGACTACTCAAGGAAGAGTTTGTGCCTTCCAGTATTTGTTCCAAAAAAAAACATCAGAACATGCTAAAAGTATTGTGGTTGAGAGGGTTTGAGTGAAGGTTAATTTAAGGGTTCCAAGCCAGAGTGACCCTGTAGGATATATCAGGCTGAGGGGCTCACTTTACTGTAACAGCTTATCAACGAACAAGTAAATTATTGCAGTGTAGTCTCCTCCTAACTCCTCCAACACTAACCTGGCTCTCCTCTCTCCCCTGATGTTCCAGGGATGCCGTCCACTCCAGGCTCTCCCTTCTCTCCAGGAACACCGGGAGGTCCCTGCAAGCCGCCTTCACCTGGAAGACAACAAGTGTACACACCTTGTTAGTGTTTATTTTCTAGCAAGACTAAATAGGCAGTTGCTGGGGACAGGTGTATGAATCCTTTCTGTATCTGATTTAATAAGCGCACCGTTCCCTGAGCTGCCTCTTTGAGGAAAAACATGGCAGCTGATCTTGAAGGTTTCTCCGAATTTATTTAGAAATTAGTTTCTGATTATATTTCATGTGAGAAAAAGGCCAAACAGCTGCAGAAGGCTGCTTTATTTAATACTTACAGGGTCTAGTTTAAAGAGTTATGAACGTTTGGGAGTTTCAATAAGTGGCAAGTTGCATAATTGGCTAAACCTTCATAGCTCTCTGATTAGTTTGGTTTCCAGCTGCCTGGCTCATTCAATTCTCAGTGGCATTTTTACATGACAAAACACATCTCACAAGATTAAGGCTGTCTTTGTGTAGTTAATGGTGTATCACAACTTGAACAAATTAAATCATTTCTGATTAATATGTTCGCATTTGTCTGAATACCTGATAAAATAATGTTACTGTTACTTACCAGGCCGACCGTCACTACCAGGTTCTCCTACAGACCCTGATAGCCCAAGGGTACCCTTCTCCCCTGGTCTACCTGACTGACCTGTACAACACACACCACAATAAGAACTCACATGATATACCAACTTGCAAGATTATTATACCTAGTGTTGTAGACAAATGGGATGAATGTGACAACACAGACTGAAATCTGACCTGGATACCCCTGGCCTCCCTTTTCTCCCTTGGTTCCTTGCAGTCCTGGCTTGCCAGGCATCCCTTCATGACCCCTCTGACCCTTCTCCCCTGGTGTTCCTGGGGATCCTGACTGGCCTGTCTGACCCTGTGAGAGTAGAGGAATGGAGAGGGATGCCAAGTAAAGACAAGTAGGTACTGATGATTATTGAGAGGAACAAGCCAGAAAAGAAGATGTTGAAAGTGCAAAGTGAAACTGACAAAAACATGTCCATTTCCATCTCTGTTGGGCACCAGTTTACATTATTTAATCTTGACATTTTAAGTTTATTCATAAGTTTTGTTACATTAGAAACTTAAAGAGGCTATTTGTGGTTGCCGTGGAGTTATTTCTGGGTAAAGAGTCTACCAGGACAGACAGAGAGAGAGTCTGTGGATCACATCACATTCACACTTAGAGAAGATGAGATGAGAACTTTCTGGTCCAGAAATACAAAACCCTATTTCAAAACCATTGACATTTGTAATAATGCACATTACTAAACATACAGTCCTACGACAGAATTTAAATGTTGGTGATTATATGTTTCTCCTTGCAAGTTCCTCTGAAATCACGTTTCATGGCCATCCAAGCCTTGCCAGTGCTCAACCTGCCAATTTTCAGTGCACACAAGATGTGCAGTCAAACTTATGAAGCCACAGTAGTAGTCTCTGCTTATGTTCATAGAATTATTAGAATAACTATTGTTATAGCTAGTGGATTACCTTTTCTCCTGGAAGTCCTGGGAACCCGATACCTGCCTCACCAGCTGCTCCCGTGTCCCCTTTCTCTCCATCTGTGCCTCTGAATCCAGGATGTCCCGGTGTACCAATATCTCCCTTAGTACCCTTTGGACCAACCACACCTGCACAAACACACAAACACACACATAGACAATGTAGATATTTGTAAGAGTTGCATTTAACTTGCATAACGCATTAAACAGAGTGTTTATCACAATTTGATGTTTGCTTGAAATATTCTCAATACAGCTGTTTACACTTCTGTCTTTAGATGACTAAATGTCATGTTTGTAATACACATAATTCATGTTTTTACACACACACACACACACACTCACGCTGGTTGGCATTTCCATGACACACATTTTGTGTGTTTTATTTGCGCCTTCTTACCTGGTATTCCCATCTCTCCTACACTGCCTTTCTGTCCAGGTGGTCCCATACTGCCAGGCTCTCCAGGAAAACCAGGGTCTCCTTTCACACCTGAGATTGAAAAATTAAGATCTATTTTATTTTCCCTCCATTTTCATCAGATGATGATTCTTTTAAAGGAATGGACATACAAACATGATTACCACATGTAGTCGACATGGTTTAAATATCCTATAAGAAATGTAACATATTTTAGAATGCTGTTCAGGTGGTCACCTGGTTGTCCGGGTGATCCAGGCTCTCCATCTTTGCCAGATACTCCACGGTCTCCAGTAACTCCACGGTAGCCCTTCTCTCCAGCGATCCCAGGTCGACCTGATAGAAAAATTTAATTAAAAACCACATTGAGATATTTCTTAAACTATGGGTCAATATATAAAATCACCAATGGATCAGTTTTATAGCAAATCTTTATGTGACACATATACTCTTATTGAGCCAAGTGTTGTTTTATACCGATATCTCCGAGGTCTCCCTTCTCTCCCTTCATATGCTCCATGTCAACTTTGCTCATGTTCCCAGGAGGTCCCTTAAGACCTGGCTCTCCCCTTTCTCCTTTAAATCCAGGCTCTCCAATATTACCTCTTGGTCCAGTAATACCAGGATCACCTGAGAGAGTTGGTGGGAAAGAGAAATTATTATGCTGCTGACAAATCTAAAAAAAGAAAAGAAAAGTGTACACTGCATGACCAGTATGACCGGTATTGTGAAAATTATTTATAGAGTTGAAGCTTTCTCAAGAAAGCTAAAACTCCATAAATAATTTTATTTTCCCAATTTGGTCTTCCTTACCTCTCACACCAGGAGATCCAGGTGTACCAGGTGGTCCAGGAAATCCTGGTACTCCCGGTGTCCCTATGACCCCCATTTCACCTTTAGGACCTGGCAAACAAACACACACACAGTAAGATTACTGTAAATGAAAAAGAGGTGAAAGAAAGGGCATAATCCCTTCTTTACCTGGAAAGCTTTTAATGTGAAACATGTACAGGAAGTGTTGAGTTTCCTTGACAAGATCTTTGACAAGATGCATTGAAATTACTTCAGGCGACACAGGTATTTGTGATAAAAATAGAAACCCAGAGCAGCAAAACGGTGAAGATGACATGACTGGATTGTTATACTGAATAAATTAATGCTGTGGAAATGTACATAATGTTGATTTTATTAGGGCGGTGCCTTTATTTGTGCAAGTGCAACAATAACGAAACAAGAAAGAAATACAAAAAACACCCACACACTCACAGTGAAGCGCCACATTTCTGAAAAAGTGTTCGGTGTGGGTTTTTTCTTGTGAATGTGTTTGCTGTTTGTCAGTCTCACCTTGGTTTCCAATCAGTCCGTCCCTGCCTGGTAAGCCTGATGGCCCTGGCAGTCCTTTAGAACCTGGGGATCCTGGAAATCCAGGGGTCCCCCTCTCTCCCTGAGGCCCAGGCATGTCCAGACCAGGAGGGCCTGGGTAACCCTTTGCTCCTTTTGTACCTTCCCTACCTGTTCAACATGCACACATACAAATATATTTGCAGTTATTTCCACAACAATTGACAATCGCGTGAGGGAATTCAAGAAAACGCATCACAATCTGACAGCAGACATTTTGACCTGCCAGAGTAGGAAAATCACAGGTGTTCCTGATAACATTAAAATGGCTGCGTTCTATTTAATTGTCTTTTCAAGTGTCCATGCATGCATAATACCAGGACCCTGAAACTGAAGCAGGTAAATATATTTCAGCTATCATTAATCTTATTTACACCTGTGCTTTTCCTTCTGTGCTCCTTCCTTCTATGTCAAAATGTCTTGTTGGGACTTGTCTATGTTGGGAAGTGGAGTTTGTGCTCACCAAATGGTCCAGGCTCTCCAGGTGGTCCTTGTGGTCCGGGGGATCCAGGCGAGCCTTTTCCTGGAGAACCTGGTAAGCCAACCAGTCCAGGAGGTCCTGGGGGTCCCACTTCACCTAATTTTAAAGACCAAACAAAGAACAAGGATGTTTTTAGTACAGAAGATGGGCCTTTTAATTCTGTGGCATGGATTAACTCGAACCAAGCTTCACACCAGAGTGTCTTGCAATACCTTTGACTCCCTGATACCCTGGTGGTCCTGTCTGGCCTCCTTGTCCAGGAACACCAGGTGGTCCCATGTTACCCTTCTCTCCGTGGAAGCCAGTAATTCCTGGGAGGCCTTGCAAACCTTTTGGGCCTGGAAGACCCCGTCCTGGTTCACCCTACAAAGTATAGCAATAAGCACTGATTTGCATCTCATTTTACATCACATTCAAATCTCCCAGTTTATCATGTCATTAAAACAGATGATAGTATTGCTCTGGTCGTTGAATGATGCACTCTAATGTTCCTAAATCAAGTCCTCTAAAATACATATTTGAATACAACATCCAAAGAGACAGGCATCATCCACACCAAAGCATTAGGAAGTTGCAAAGAACACTTATGTCCCATCGTCAAAACCAGGATGCTTCAGGTCCCTTATTGAGTCACTACCCCAGTGTGTTGCAGCATACAGTATGTAGATACCATATCTATCTATATGTAATTGAATTATTAAGTTTAATATATATCCAGAAAAATACACACTTTTTGTCCAGGTGAACCCGGTTGTCCAGTCAAGCCATCCTTTCCTGGTCTTCCTGGCTCTCCTGGGAATCCTTGAGCTCCTGGAATTCCACTGATTCCTTGAAACATGGACAAAATATTTCCACTGAGTTCTGTTTTGTTCTGTTCATGTACATGCACTGCATTATGTGTTATTATTATTTGTTTACATGTTTTTTTTTAGGAATCTGTAAGTATCCATTTAATGTCCCCGGGGCATCCACAAAGAGGAGTAATGGGGTCAACATGGAGAAACTTACCTTTAGGACCAGTTGGGCCTGGAAATCCAATCCCAGGGGGTCCATATTCACCCTTCTGTCCAGGGAAACCTGGCAAGCCTGGGTCTCCCAGCAGGCCTCTGTCACCTGCAGCCAACAACATGTTCCAATCACCAATTATTACATGATAATACTCTGATCTCCCACCCCCACTTTAATGTTATTTCATTGATCAAAGACAAGATTAAGTTCACAGATTAATCCTCAAGAGACAAATTTCAATAAGTATAAATGAAAACATGCTGACTATGGTGTTGCTCACCTTGAACTCCAGGTCTGCCAGGTTCTCCTTGTAATCCAGGCACTCCCTGAGGTCCAGGAGTGCTCAAACCTGTACCTGGTTCACCCTTTGCACCTGTTGGACACAAGTTATAAGTTATCAATTAATTAATGTACAGTAGGTGTGTGTGTGTGTGTGCAGTATCAGTGTGTATTTGCTGAGTTTCAGATGTGCCGTTTAGATAAAGTTTGATTTGACTTCTCTTTGACTACACGAGTGCATCTTTTAAAAATGTCTGTGAGTCTCTCTGTGTAGATCTCATGCTTACCAGGTAATCCAGGAGATCCAGGAGCTCCTGGTCTCCCCTGACCGCCCTTCTCCCCAGACTCTCCTGGTCGACCAAAGCCTGGCAGGCCAGGTGGACCCCTCTCTCCCGGAGTCCCAATAAGACCAGGGTCCCCATCTGGTCCACGCTCACCCTTGATGCCCTCTTTGGCCTGAAAGAAAGATTAGAGAAACAGGATGTCCAATCTACTTTGTTTTTAAGTTGACAATAAATTAAAGACACTAAATATCTAAGTATCTAAATATCTAATATCTAATGTTTTACTTAAACCTGCAATTATTGATTTTTTGATTACTCTGGGACAGCGCAGCAAGCTGTAAACATCAGCATCATCATCCCCTTATAAAGTTACTTGTTTACATATCGAGCAGACATGGAGCAACATTAGCATTCATTTGGAGCCATGTTTTGGGCCACCTGATGGATGTAAGTCCAACATTCACTCTCCTTTTAGCTCTGTTTTTGGTCTCCACCAACACCTTAGGGAAACATTTGGCTCTTTCGCTGATAAATGCTTCACTATGTTCACCTTGTTGTTAACTTTGATTGTCTCTTTGAAAGCAGTGAGACTGAGCAAAAACATCTATAAAGATGCTAAAAAGATGTGTAGAGCTGAGAGGGACTGCAAAGTCAGGTGAGAGTAATCTGTGGGTTCATCACTACGAGCAACCCCTTTTGAATTACATGTGGTGATTTTTTTCCTTGTTAATATAGCAAATGCCGATTATTTAGTAGCAACATTAAGTAAAAGTGAACTTTCACTTGCAGCGAAAGGTTTTCAAAGTTAAGTAGCCTGTTTATTGTTTTACAGTCCTTTCAAAGCCATCCATTATCATTTGACAGGCAGTTCAATCAGTGGAGCTCATGTTGTCCTGGTCCATATGGTTTGTCTCATCAAACAAACAGCACACTTACGGGTTCTCCTTTGAGGCCTGGTATACCTGGGAGGCCATCTCTCCCTGGCAGTCCATCCAGCCCTGGCTGCCCTGGTGAACCAGAAAGACCAGGCAGACCTTTGTCCCCCTTCAGACCAGGTGCTATGAAAATGTCCCCTGGCTCACCAACAGCACCAGGGGCTCCCATCAACCCAGGAGTGCCTTGAGAACCCTGCACACAGGTCAGAATTAATGACATATTTTTCTCCATTTCCCTCAATAAAATGAGGAATAAACTGTGAAAACAGTCAGCTCACATGAAATGAAACGGTGTCTTAGACATTATTCTACTCACAGATCTTCCAGGTTGTCCAGGAGAGCCAGATTGACCCTTTTCTCCCTTGTTGCCTGCTGGCCCAGGAGGTCCTACCAGGTGAAAATGGACAATTGTGCACCCTTAGCTCATTCAATATTCATCATAGCGGGTGTCAATACACAGGAAAAATTCACTCACCTCGATCTCCTTTAGGGCCCTGGGGGCCAGGTAATCCAGCTGGGCCGAAACCTTCACATTGAACACAGGTATCTCCTTTGTCACCTGAAAGGAGGCACAGAAACAACAATTTAAAAAGTTGTACGTAAATGTCCTTAACATGTAGTCCAGCAGCACTGATGCATGTGGTACACGTGCCTACAAAGGTAGACCTCAAAGACAGAAACATGGAATTTTAATGGATTCCTTCATCCAAGACTCATATTGATCAGCATTAATTGTAGATGTGCTTACCTTTCTGTCCCAATTCCCCTTGTAACCCTGGAGGTCCAGGAGGGCCAACAGCTCCTTTCTCGATGTTACATTCATTAGGGTCAACTGTGCGGCCATGTCATAGCACATATACACAACACATACATTAGGTTATTAAAACATTTGTAGATGCACACTTTATGTAGGTATCCCTTCATGCCATTTATTGAAATATTTGTAATATTTAAAGATAAAGCATACTCGGTAGTCCAGGTGGTCCAGGAGGTCCGCTAATCCCTGGTTGTCCTGGAGGTCCGACGAGAGACTCTCCTTCTAGACCCCTGTCTCCTTTCTCACCCACGTCTCCCTTCTGACCCCTCTCTCCACGAGGCCCTTCAATGTGCCGGCCTGAAGTCCGAGTAAAGAAAGCCAGTTAGTGTGTTATTCAGGTTGGCATGTGTCTGACATATGCAGCCTTACTGCAGTGTTGTTACATTATGTTATTTTACCTGGTGGACCTGCCTCTCCCTGAGGACCAGGAAAACCTGTGGATTTAGAAGAAACCAAAAAGGGAAGAAAAACATGGACATCAGGGAAACTGATCCAAGGTAGTTGTTTATGCATATGTGTGTCTGCATATGCTTATGAGCATTAAGTGGCCTCACTTTACCTTTTTCTCCTTGTAACCCTGGGAGACCACGAGGACCAGGAGGACCAGGTGCACCATTACCCTAAAATTATGTAGTTACAAAGATTAAGGATGCAAGCATTTTTTAAGGTTATGTTTAAGTTCTAATGCTGAAAAATAAAGTTGGTGGTGTTGCAAGAGACATAATAATAAAATGATCAAAATCAAAGCAGAAGAGGCCAAGAAATTCTGACTTTAAAGAGTAACTTGTGTAAGTAAGTGTGCTCTGTTGCCCTTTTAACTAAACTTAACAGTGATACCACATTGTATTGACACACCCTGGTGTACACTTCTACATCACTGTAGCCAAGTAAGACAAAATTTGGGGCTCTTTAAGTATGGGTCAAGCTCCTTTATTTCTGACGATGTAATAATAATAATACCAGGATGCCAGGATCTAAAAATAAGTTAATTAATCCATTACTTTTGGCTTAAAAAATGTCAAACTTAAAAGATATTTAGTCTAGAAACCATACCATACCCACCACATGTCATTTGTCTGTGGACATTGCTGAAAGTAATTTGTGTGCAAACTCCTCGGGTTGTCAAATCCCCCATATTTACCAGAGACGATACCAGGAACATGGTGCCCTCAATAGCAACTACAGGCCTGACTCAAGTGATGTAATTTGATGTCACAAAAGGTAAAATCAGTGGATTGCCCCTTTAACATCCTCTCACGTTTGAACTGAATGAATATGTGGTGACATCAGCTGGTATTTGAGTTTGAACTCATTGTAGCGGATGGGAAAGAGAGTGAGTGGGTGAGAGAGAAAGAAAGAGAGGAGAGAAGAAAATGGAAAAGAGGGAGGAGAGAGATCACTTACAAAACCTGGTGGTCCTCTGTCTCCCTTTTCACCCTGAAAACAAGACAGAGAATTTAGTCTGTCTGACCATAACACGTCCAAGATCATTTGAGTTTTGGATTAAAGTCTTAAATGTGACCAGAGTAAATAAAAGGTGCATTAGTTACCTGGGAACCAGTGTATCCAGGAGCTCCAGGAAAGCCTTTCTCTCCCTGTATGAAAGCATGTATGTACTTAAGTGATAAACATTTCATAATACAAAAGCAAACAACAGTTGGCCAGTAGAGTACAGTAGGTGAATAATACAATAATTTATTGTTACCTTATGCCCATTCTCTCCATCCTTGCCAGGTTTACCCTAAAATTACAGAAACAGACACTTAGGAGAAGCAAGTTTGTAGTTTTTTGTAATGACACATTATAAAACAGCTTGTTTTCCATGTTACATTCAAACTTTTGACGAATCTTACAATGACAACTAATGAACTTCTTTCTTCCCATAGAGACGTACTTACAGTTTGTCCTGGCGGGCCGTGTTCGCCTTTGATACCCTTGTGGTACGGGATGCAAAAGCCCTGCAAAAGAAATCAGGTGTCTCAAAAAAGTAGAAAGTTGAACTAAAAGATATCAAGCAGCCAGTGTGCACAGTGATGACAGACAGACACCTCAACAAAGAAAGTAAACTACTAACTTTTTCTCCTTTGTCTCCTGTAAGTCCTCTGTCACCCTTTAGGAATACAAAACATTCAGGAAGTCATCATATACGTATAAACAGACTTTTAGTAATTGTGATTTATTTATACATGAAAATAGCACAATTTCTGTTCAGTTTTTAAAGAACTGAGTGAGTACCGGTGGTCCAGGTACGTGCACTGTGGTATGTCCTCCTTCCACTCCCAGTGATGGAGGTCCAGGAGGGCCGGGTGGGCCACGAAATCCTGGATCACCCTGCAGGGAGACCGCAGTAATCACAACAACAGCCAAATCCAAATACATTTTCACAAGAAGAAAAGCAGAAAACCAAGTATCTCCAAATATGGTGATTTAGATTTCAGATAAACTGAAGAATTAAAGTTTCCTTAATGGGTTGAGAAAATTCTCTTACATCTTAAGTTAAATAAACCATTTAATAAAAATTGGATTAACTGAAAAATTGCCACAAAGCTGAAAACAGGGCTGTTATTCTTGACATTTTGGAGATGCATGGTTTTCACAGAGCAGCAACAAAATGCTAAATTGTTTTTATGAATATTACGCGGCATGTGTAACAGGGTTACCTCAGTACCACTTTACATTACAGCTCAGTAATAGATGATAATTACAATAAGAATATCTTTGTGATATGACAGTTTCATTTTTGTCATAAATAAAAAGAATGCATGGTTTGAAATCAGTGTGCAAGTGTTACTCTATAAATCGATGCTGCTTTCCAATAGCCTTGCATCTACACGTGATGTGCATATGACTACACTCCCTCTAATATCAGTGTAATACCTTCACAATCATTCTGGGACATTGAAGTAATCATCAGAAACTAAAGTTGAAATTCATGTTCCTTTTACTTTTCTAAGAAAATACCATCAAAACTTTATAAAGATAAAGTAAGAATATTACCCCATTCTTACAGTTTTATTACTGAACTGTAAAAGTGATTGAACGACCTCTACAGTAAAAGCATCATATAAGAAATGTGTCTTTTTTAAAACTAAAATTCTCACCTTATCTCCTTTCTCACTCACAAAGGCCAGCTTGTCACCCTGCAGGGAGGTAAACAAAAAAAAAGTTGTTATGACATCTCAGCAGGGTGATCAAGTCAGAGGATGGTGGACTTTATCTTTACGTATGATTAGTCTTACCTTCTCTCCAGGAGGGCCAGGGAGGCCAGAATCTCCCTGTCAAACAGATATTCAATTAAAACAAAGTGATCCAGTTCTGTTTCTATCTGATGAATATTGACAAATTATCCATCAGTATCTTCCAGGTTTAAAAATCTACAGAGATTACACTTTCTAATTTGTGCTCTTTCCACTACGAATTGCTGTTATATTTCATGATAATCATGTGTCTCTCTCTATATAACCAATATTCCTTAGCTCTTAAAGTTTATCACTGACTCTGTTGGATGGTAAACAGTCCATCACTGTAGGAGTAACTTACTTTGGGTCCTTGATATCCACGAGGTCCAGGAGGTCCGGTAGGTCCAGCAGGTCCAACTGATCCCTGGGAGAGAAAGACGTGTGCAGGAAGAACTTGGATTTACATGAAAATTCAGATTACATTGTCTGTGTTTTCTTTTGACGCACATAAACACATGCATGTTCACGAACACACACAACGTACAGGTAATCCAGGTGTGCCAGGGAATCCTCTGTCTCCTTTCAGGGGAACAATCCCAATCACACCACCAGGGTCACCCTGTAGGAGACAAAGCAAAAATAAATGGTTTGGTAGAACACATGTCTCATCATGACACATACTTTTATTGTTTGACAAACTTATTTACACATAAGATGTTAACAGTTCATAAATTTCAGCTGACCTTCAATCCAGGGATTCCCGGGATGCCCTGAGAAGAGAGGACAATAGTGACACATCTATACATGTAGTATATTCTGGCAGGATGAATATTTCCATTTTGAGACGCTGCTGAGTTAACGTATTGCTGTGTCATGTAGAAATCTTGTAATTCCAATGTTATGGCTGTGATGTTTTAACTTCAGTTTATTGGTCTTATATGGGCAGAGGAGACCTGCTCAAAACCATCTAGAGCATTCCCAAAACGGTATGCCAGTCAATTTAAAAACAAGGCAGCTTTTCCTAAAATTGTGACAGTTTTCATATTGCTTCCATAGGACAGTGGAAATAACTGAAATGTGTGCTGGTCATTGGGGTGTTGGTAGATTGTCTTGCGAGTCACGGTTGCTTACAGGAGGTCCTTGAAGACCGAAAAAACCAGGAGTGCCATCCCTTCCTCTGTCTCCCTGAAACACACACACACAACACGGTCAGAAGACACAAACAGTGTTTAGGTTATGTGACAAAAGAAAACATCAGGGGTGGACACAAAACCTGGGTGAACAAATCTGCTTCGAAATACAGTAGAACTTATAGAAGAGGCTTACTTTAGTCCCATTGCATCCTGGGATACCTTGCTGACCTGGTGGACCATCGTTTCCATTGATGCCCTAAGAGTGGGAGTGCACAAATAGACAATTTGAGACCATGAGGTGAATTTACTGGATTGTTGCAGGATGTGAGACATGAAGGCAGATGAAAGGAACTTACTGGCAGTCCCGGGTTTCCTGGGAAACCTGGCAGACCAGGAGGACCCTGCAAGATCACAACCATATCAGCATTACTGTCTCATGACAATACCAAAACCACAACATTAGCAATAATGTATGGAATAGAAGTCTGTCTCATATCATACAATGCCTTTCATGTCATACTGTACCACGATTTTGATGGATAGTTACTTACCCGCACTCCTTTCAGTCCGGGAGCCCCAGATTCACCCACATCTCCCTAAGAGAAATATATGACATGATGATCATCAACAGAGAAACATTTGTTCATGAAGACAGTCAAAAATGGAAATGCTGCATAATCAGTTATATTCATTTCTTAAACAATCAATAAATTACTTCGTGTGTGCCCCATGTTTTCATTATCTATGGGGAATGCTTTTCGGTCAATCCAAAGTTATTTAAGGTTATTCATTTTAATGTGTGTCTGTACTGACCTTGGGGCCAATTGGCCCTGGAGGCCCTTCAGGTCCCTGCATACCTGGGAATCCCATATTACCTTGAAGACCAGGAAATCCACGCTCCCCCTGTGAAGCACAGACCGTCAGGTTGATGATACAAGGATAAAAATCTTCATATTAACAGAGATTAGAAGGAAATGCCAAAACAGTTTTCAAAACAGCTTTTAAGACATTTTATGATTTTAAATTCATCAAACATGAGTTTGACACACAAAGCAAATTTAATGGCAAACAAGAGAAGTATTGAATGGAATTGTGACTATGTCTATGATTGTTGTTGTGACATTACTGCATTTCAAACATTCAAATAACCTATAATGAATTTACACCCAACTAAATCATTTTACCCAAGAGATTCATCATTGTCAAAGAAAATAAATATAATTGGAAAACACAATAAGATTTGTTAGTATAATTTTCAAGAATGTGCTTGTATGTATATTTATATTCAAAATAATGTTTCATTCTTTAATTCTTTCTTTCTTCTGCTCTTCTAGTTTACATACAGTACATGTGGGCCAGGCCAGTGCCAAAACAGCCAATCATTAACACATATTTTCATTAAGAAAATTGACTTTATTGCATTCTTATTCATAATGAAGACTTATATGGCTATTGTTGTTAATGATGGTCTCAACACATTCTCATCTGTATCCTTTGCAGTGACCTAAAACTGACCCAGAAGGATTCCTATACCTTGTTTCCACTATCTGCCATTAGATGGCAGCATTGCTGTGTGAAGGAGAGTCGTGCTCCAGTAATCTTCACAACCCTCTCTGAGCTGCCAAGCATGAGATAGTGATGTGTAAAACTCGGCAATAAATGAAACCATATTGAAACTTTTAAGATCGATGTCCATTCCCCAACCACTACACAACTGACTCCCATCAGTTGGGAGAAACATTGCATTTTGAACCATGGGAAACGTAGGGTTACCACGGCAACTCCTGTTGTGCTACATCAGGAAATGATATCATTGGAAATAAGGCTCACAAGAGATTTTAGGAAGGCAGTTTGGGGCCTTTGAGCAACTTTCAAAACACAGAGGTGCTTTGAATCCACAGTGGATTGGCCGGGCTCCATTGAACACAGTCAGTACATCTGTTGTCGTCGGGGGAGCTGAATGTTTGGCTACTGTTGCTGTAAGAATGAGCCATAAAAGGCCAGACTGTTGCACTACAAGGATAGATAACAGTCTGCAGTCGGGTGATATAATTGAGCCAATAATACACATGTATGCTCAAACAGCAGGAGTTGCAGTGAAAAATAAATCAACTTTCTTTGCTTGTGACAACTTAAAACAAAGCAACGTCTACTTGTGACCCCTCGTTACAGGTTTGATATTTCTTCTGGCTGTGACCATTCAACTAGAGTGACTTTTTTCTTTATGTTAATCTTAAAGTGCTTAAGAGGTAAACAAAAAAAAATCCCATAATTAACTTGCAAAAAGTCAAAGATCAGAGGAAAGTCTGAAAAAACAAACATTATTTTGTGTGTTGATCATTTCGCAACCCCTCACATTTATTTTACAACCCCTTGTGGGGATCCTGACCCCCAGGTTGGAGTCACGGCTTTAAAGGGAGAATATTTATGTTCTTTTGGCTGAGAGATCACTTCTGCAATAAAATGCAGTTTAAAAAGTAAGAAAGTATATATCTTTAAACCACAATAACAGAAAATATATATGTAGCTGTTTCTATATCTACCCCTAAGCCTAAAGACAGTAGATGTCTAAGGAAGTGTCTTTAGAGAAAAATGTAGTTACAGCAAGGCTACCTTTGCCCAAGTCAGTTTCATGTTTCAGGTCAGTGATTAACACTCATGGTAGAGTGCTGACAGCTCAAAGGCTCACAGCCAGTTCATGGCTAGTGTCCCCTCCACTTGTACATCTGCATCTGAGAGCTTCCCTCCCTCTGATGGGAATAAGGCCTTCAGCCCAGCTGTGTGTCCGGACATGCTCTAATTCAAACTGATCTTTGTTCCCGTCCTGGTCTCTGCTCCGTGACGGAGCCCCATCCACTGCTTTTCCACCCAGGCCCAGCTCCAGTCTGCCCCACTGAGCTGACCCCATTAGTTAGAACTTACTGTAGGAAGCACTGTCACGGCTGCTGTGGCCTGCTATGAACTTAAAAAGCGTATAAGTGTAGAAATGCATTGACAGTGACAAATGAAATGAGTGCAAATGAAAATCTCACCTTTGCTCCTTTCACTCCACTGCAGTCACATTTTCCACATGATGCCCCGCAACCCTGAAACATAAAAAATAAATGATCCATCACTTGGAGGAGAAAACATTTCTAAAGAGCATAGGTTTGAGTTTGACAACAAAAGAACGCAAACATGGGGAGAAGAGCAAAAATGAAGATAGTGTTTGCCAGCTGGACAGTATAACAGCCACCTGCTGAGGGTCACTTGATGTCATCCATCAGATGTGTAAAGTACGCTACAAACTCCTCATTCTTTTGTAGCATGTTGGTGTCCTGCCTCTGCCAGATGGCTCAAAGACATCCCACTGACACTGTAAATCACCACAGCGAGCGCCTGACAGACTTCTGCAGTGTTTAGCCCGCTGATCCATCCCACAGATGAGCATTTATAAATCAAAAATCAATAAATAGGTCAATAAAGTCGTAAACCGATAATACAAAATATTTGATTGAATAGCAGCTTTAATTGTTTTGATGGTGTTGACAATGAAGAAAAGCTTTATTTCCCGTAATCAGGTTACTTTCACTGATTAGCTTTGTAGAATTACATGCAGGCAGAAGGACATCAATGCAGCTGCTCTTGGCCCTTACAGTCCCCCCGCCTCAGGCCCCCCTCCACCCGGCTTCCTCTCCTCTGGGGTCTCCAGAGGCTGGAGCCTGGGAACTAGCCCACAGTGCCTTGGCTCTCTCCTCCATCGCTCCTCTCCTCCTTTTTCCTCCATCATCCAGCTGTTGCTAGACTCACGTGCAAGGCGTCCAGCCAAAATCCTGTCAGGACTTTGGACAGGCTCTGCAGGCCTGGGCAGAGAGTGCACAGCTACGCTACCCACAGACGTTTCTCTCCGTCTGTCTCTCGTTCTCACGCGCTCAAAACAAATTAACGGCTCTGTCACCATTCATCGCGATCCCTTCCCACCTTTCTTAACCTTACATCTCATTCATAAGTCATTCTTAATTATACCTTTTCTGTAACTCAATATCCTGTCCAGGTCTTTAACATATTCCCTGTCTTCCTTCTGACACGCAATCCTCTCCAACATGCCTGATAACTGAATCAATATGTGGCTCTAAAACCATGGGAAACCACGTAGAAACGGGACCTTCAGCTCTGACTGCCCCCACCCTTTCCCACTGCACTTGTTCTCCTCTATTTGCAGCATATAACACGTGTGGCCTGCTACATTTCCCCATTCCCAGTTCTCTCAAACACCTATAACTCAATCCATCCACCACCACCTCTCCACTCCTGGTCCCTTAAGTATTTTTTTCTCCACAGGATTAATTTCTGTTAAGACGCAGGAACACCTGCTTCGGATCAGATCAGTGTCATAAGACAAACAGAGGAAAAGGAATATTGACTCTCAGAATTAAGCTCATGTGTGTTTTATTATGGCAGCAATAAGAGCTCCTGGTGCTGGATTAACATGATTCTTTTTTTTTTGACAATTCACCAAGGGAGTTAAGGCATGCTAATGCAATGAGGGAACACACTTGCATATTGTCAGCACCACTCAAGTAAATTACAGCTGCTTGTGGTTGAGTATTGCTGAAGTAATCACCTGTTGCTCTCTGTCTCAGGTTTTTTTCCATCCTCTTTATCCTCCACAAGCTGAGCAGACATTCCTGCATGTTGGAGGGCGTGACCGGGGAACCCAAGCCTCAAACCGACACACACGGCGATGAGGACACTATGTGTGCTTGTGTGTGATGAAAAGCCACCACCCTGTCACGTCTGCTGCTGGTTCTCCAAACACAGCGCAGTAATCTGCAGGTAGATCAAAGTAGCATTTCTTTGATTTCTCCTGTTTGTTTTTCCTTCTACGTCCGTTATGCACCGTCATGAACCCAAACACCAGATGGCAGAGATGGCAAAAAGACCCAACTGACATCTGCACAAAAAGAGCATTTTGCTAATGAGTCCTGTAGCCATGGAGTGGGTGACTTGTCTGATTTGGTATCTGCAGCTTTGCATGAAAAGCAGATCTTAAGAGGACTTTATCATAGAGATCCCCGGGTATATCAGATGATGAGGGCTCTGATTATCTAGCTATACCACAAGCTAGGGAACCATTTTTAACATAAACACCATTTCTGCGGGCTTAGATCATGGAGGTGAGAGGTGGACTTTATGGGGTCGGGGTTCACACACAAGCCCAAAATGAAAAGACAGTACAGAGAGTGGTAACAAAGTACATTTACTCAAGTATTGTAAAATTTAGACGTACCTGCACTTTGGTACTTTTGTAGAGGTATTTGAGTCCTTCCATTTTATGCTACTTCTACTTCTCAACATTTCAGAGGGATATTTTACGTTTTTTCCACTACATTCATCTGATGGTAGGGATTTGATCAGTATTGGCCCCGATACTGACCTTAAAACGGATAGAGCATCGACCAGATGTGAGCGATCTGCAGCAAATACAGTTTTCTGTTCTGCTTTGTGAGATCATTTTAATTCGTAAAGCTACTATTGGTACTCATCATTTCCTGCATTTGCTTTAATACATGTGTATGTGAAGGTAGGCTTTTACTCTAAGTACATTTATTTAAGGATACTAATGTACTTTTATTCAAGTAATATTTCAAATGCTGCATCTTTACTTGTAATGGAGTGTTTTTACTACCAGCACAGTATGTGCACGTGAGAAAATGAGGAGATGAAGATGGTGTTACTCTGCCCAAACAGCATGATCTTCCACAGAGCAAACAGACTCTGAAGCCTCTTCAGTGATGAGTGTTAACATCCACTGTGAATATACAGTGGCCGGTGAGTCACTGAGCACTCGAGAAACTGTATCAGAGCCAGTAAACCTCTGCAGCAGACAGCCTCACGTGTCTCAGGACAAGTGTTTATGTCATTCCTAAGTCTGGATGGCAGGCCTGGATATCTCCAAACTGTGAAAAATCAATATGACGTATGCTGGCAGAGTGTTTACGTTTACTGGGCGCTGCGCAAAACAGTGCCTTATCATAATTATGTGTATATGACAGTGTGTTTGTGATTGTTTACTGAGGCTGGAGCTGGCAGGCCTGAACCTTTGCTTTGACAGAATCTGAGATCGAGGCCTAAAATGCCAACAGAAGAAGAGGATGGGGTGGGTGTAACTACCGAGATTTGTGGCATGGTACACAGAGGCACGTTCACAGGCCTTCATAACGTAGACAGCTGTATCTCAGACCAGAAGCCCTGATGTTTCAACAACACTTGCCCGCTATGTCTGACATCATTAGATACACAAGTCCAGCCCTCAGATGAGCCCAGGAGACAGGAAGTGATGAGTAACGTTTACTCTCGAGATTGCAGGCCTCGGCCAGCAAGAGATGCCGGTTCAGAGATCCCAACATTAACACAAATGCTCTTAATGTAAACCAGGGGTGAGTGTATAGAACTGTTGCATAACTGGATCCTTCAATAGAAGCACCATCGTGGCAAGAGCAGCCTGTTACAGAAGCTTGCATGGAGTGGGCATTATAAATCTCTTCTTTTTCCCAGATTTCAACCTAGTCTAGTCTTTGACGTCACCTTACTGGACAGAAATGAAGGACAAGCAATACTCTAACTGAGAAGACAAACCCACCACAAGGGCCATCTAGTAGCTGTTCTGGAGTTTTCAACCATATCACAGAATCTTCCTCAGCCCATTGCTTTCATGGAATTGAAGATGTTCTGCACTTTAAGGACTTCCCGTGTATGGCGTTGGCATAAAAGTTGAGGATCCAAATTTGGAAAGTTTGACCATAGAGACAACAACTGACAATGTCCAGCTTCTTCTGATCTTATTACATGATCTTCCTCAGTGGATTGATTTGGATAGTGAATAATTCCATGACAACTGGGAAAACTACACCTGCTGAGGAAGATCATGTGATGCAATAAAAACCTTCAGAACAGCTAGTACATTGACCTTGAGTTGAAATTGTTTTGTCAACTCCTGTTTCCAAAGTCAAGAATAAACTTTCATCTCTACTCTAACCGCTTAGGCTGCCTTTCTGCACTTGATGCTTGGCTCCCATGACTTATAATCTGTTTCTGTACTATATTAATGTTGAAACCTTAACTATATGTCTGGAGACTTCAGAGAAAATAATGTCCTAACTTTTCCACAACCAATCAATACAGTACCATGTTTTAACCACACTAAATCAAACTGCATTCCTGACCTCAAGGTCCTCATGAAACATCCTGTTACACACTTAAGTCATCTTGACTACATTTTCTACAAAAGGATAAACAATGGATTGAAAAGGCAACTGGGTTTTCCCAAACCTACAAATAAGGTCGCTTTCTTTGCAGTCTGCAGGGTAAAGTCATTCAATTTGTCCTTCACCTTACTGTGGCTGCATGACTCACTGCCACTGTTCTTCTTGCCAAAGTGGGCAAATCCACTTCTTACATATTGCAGCCAACCTCCAAACATGACAAGTGTATCTAAATTTCCTAAAATGTTCAACTCTTTCATCTTGTGTGAAACAAATACAACATGTTCGGGAATTTTCATGAACAGTATTGTGGCAGTGCTGATTATAACCACATGGGGGCAGAAATGTTTCCATCACTCCTCCACATTGACTGTACATGTACAACAGCTGTTTCACTGTGCCTTTTCTTCCATGTTAAGAGAAACTGAAGATCACACAAACATCTGGTCAATGTCATCTACAGAGTTTTCTTAAAACGACATCACATTCCCGGCACATTCCTGCCATAACCTCCCACTCCAGCTGAAGTATCTCACAAACCTCCTGGGGTATCCTGGGGCGGCGGAAGTGTGGGAGGATTTGTCATTTCACATCCCCTCTTCTTCTTCACATGTGTATGCTCATATTCAGCACACACACAAACAAATAAAACACCAATAATAGCCTGACATTACCTTCTAACATAATGGCTATAAGCATCATGAGATTCAGTCAAGGCATTGCAATATGGTACTTATTACTGTATGAATTTGATTAAATGAATTCCTATCACTCACAAAAATAACCTCAATTCAAACAGACGCACACACATGGTAATCGAAACAAAACGTTAAGACCATAATCAGCAGCCACTTTGTCCACATGACCTAATGTAAAGATATGAAGCTGACATCCTCAGCGAGAGTCATGCACAAAAGTTCTGGCTGCTCTTATCAGAAAACAAGTGCTGCGGGAGACTGCTGTTTTTGTTATTGTTTTCAGAAAAAAAAATACACGTTTTCCTGGCCCAGTAATGTGAAAATCTATGGAGCCAGAGAAAATGATTTGACTCTCAGTTTATCTCTTCGGATGTGAGAGGAGCCTTCCTTCCACACTGATATGGATTTCACGGAGGGGGAAACCAGATAACTGTGCTAACTCAGTTACACTTTGTGTTCTACAGTTTTGTTGAGCTTACATGCTCTTCTAACACATCCGCACACCTTACATAGTACAGTTAAGCTATGTAGTATATTACATACCTTGAAATGATTCCACATTAGTATTTTGGTTTTTGCAAAGTTACATTAGCCGTTAGGAGGGCCATAGTATGTCAAACCTATATGTGATGTAGGTTGTGGAGTTCTGCCCCATTTGAAAATATAAAACATATATATTAATGCAGCTTTAACTTTCAAGAATTCAGGGTTTCCTGCCACCATATTGTCAATCACCGAGCTACTTCCTTGGAGGCATCTAAAGGGCAGCTTAGTGGTATTTTTGCTGCCTGAGTTAGTACCAGCAAAAGCCCCAAAATCTCTGAGGTTTAGACTGTCACTTACCCTCTGACTCAGTTGTTTTGACCTGAAACTGTCTCCCTAAACAGCCACATGGTTGCTCAACCATGTGTATTCCAGCTTCCAAACGTGACGAGGAGTACACAGGTTAGCCATATTTTGTGTTTTGTGTTTACATTTTGCTCTATGTTTTAAGCATTTAGCTATTTGGGTTGATTTCAAGTTGGTGGATCTGATTACTCTTAATGGCATCCGATGAGATTTTGGCTTTGTGTCCCACCAGTAAACATTGTGCAACATTGTTAAATTAAACATATCCATGAACTTTCACATAAACATCTGGGTTCTTTTGTGGTCTCAGTGAGTCCCACTGAAACAACAAGTAGAGTTATACAGCACATCTTTTCTTTCAGTGAGTTGAAGTGAGTTTTACAAGCTCCTGTGTCCCTTTACCACAGCAGCGTAGTTGGTCTAATGTGTTTAACCTGCGTACGTCACAGAGTAAAGACGTGCTCATGGCGTTAAACCACAGATCATGGCTTCCATAT
This sequence comes from Enoplosus armatus, assembly GCF_043641665.1. Taxonomy (NCBI): domain Eukaryota; kingdom Metazoa; phylum Chordata; class Actinopteri; order Centrarchiformes; family Enoplosidae; genus Enoplosus; species Enoplosus armatus. Next base: position 10,212,220 of record NC_092190.1, on the reverse strand, counting down.
GGAGACAATCAGGATAGTTTTACTCCATAAATGTCAGAAGGATCTCTCTTGGCAGCAGGGCTCATTAAGCAACACTAAATTAGACAGTTATGGAGCACACTGCGATACAGACAATACAAATGTGTATGTGTATATGATAAATGTAGCAGCAACAACATATACACAAGCACATGTGCACAAACTAGAAAGCACACACCTACACTGCTGCTACTCAGTTGATTCTGATAAAAACTATGAGATCAGTGACTTCGTGCTGTTGACCAGATTTTGTGGTTTTTGGGTATTTATTTGTGTTTTTTCTTCACGGCCAATAAGATCACAGGTGCTACTGACTATGATGAACAGTCCTCGGCTACACACACTGATGCAGGAGAGAGAGAGGTACACAGACTAAAATAATAATAGATGAGAGGAGGACAGATACGTTTTTTTCAGACTGTGCTGGGTTGAACTGTGCTGCTCTGACATTCCTGGCCTTCTCTGGTACTGAGAGGCCGGGATGAGAGAATAGAAGTGGAGGAGGGGAATTTTTCTGTCTGACTGCCATACTTGGAAGACAAGGCTCCTGGTGCAACTTGCTCTGTAAACAGCATGAGTGTGTGTTTGCGTGAGGGCGAGCTGCACATGCACAAACTGGGATGGTACGATATGAAACAGCATTTTTTTAAATGCCAAGATAGATATCAAGTTAAGCCAAACCGTTTTTCATGTTAACTGCTCCTGAAGCTGGATTCTCTGAACATATTTCATATTCTCTTGTTTACAGTGCATAAAACGAGTGTATGAAAGCATCATTCAACATATGAGTCATTTAATGGCGAAATCCTGCTTTAAATCAAACACTAATAGACCAGAGGAGCCAATTGAAGTGGCTTTTTGCTGCATTCATTTAATAAGAATAATAATATCTAATATAGAGGTAATGTATAGATTTTTGCTGGATGTACTTGGACAGAGTTGGACATTTTTGGAAATACACTTGCTTTCTTGTCAAGAGTTAGATAAGAAGATCGACACCACTCTCATGTCTGAAGGCCAAATATGAAGTTAGAGCTAGGAGAAGGCTAGATTAGCTTAGCACAAAGTCTGGAAACAAAGGGAAACAGGTAGCCTAGCTCTGTCCAAGATAGCAAAATCTGCCTACCATCACTTCTAAAGCTCAATGATTTGCACACTTTTTAAACTCTTCTGTTTAATTCACACAAGTGTAGAAACGACACATTGTGGTTTTACAGGGGGTTGCAGGGGGGTCAGAGGCAGGATAGCTGTTTCCCCCTGTTTCCAGTCTTTGTGCTAAGCTAAGCTAGCCGGCTCCTGGCTGTAGCTTCATATTTAGCGTACAGACACGAGAGTGGTATTGATCTTCTCATCTAACTCTTGGCAAGAAAGAAAATAAGCGTATTTCCCACAATGTCAAACTATTCCTTTAACAAATGCCCACTTGACTGCTCAAAATGTCTAAAAGAGATAAGGTCTTAACTCATTTAGCATTACAAATGACAGACACACACACTGGTCACAATTCAATACTCCAGGGCCATATTATATGTACATTCTGCAATAAATCAGGGCTATGTTTTCTGTTTCCTTTATTTAAGGAGTCCTGCAGGGTATATTTGCTGAGACCAACTTGATGTAAAACATGTCCTGTTCTAGTTGCAGGCAGCAGGTTTTCATCTACACCACAGAAATAATTCAGGGCTCCTGTAACCAAAAGCAGATGCATCTTCAGAGAGCTGTTCACACACACACACACACACACACACACACACACACACACACACACACACACACAGGCCCAAACAATGTCTGCACAAAAATGCACATGAAGGAATATTAAATGGATGCAAACACAAAAAGAAAACTGAATACCATAAAACTTAGCAAGCTTTATGAGATCAAATCTTTATCCTCTGGGAAAAGCTAATATTGTAAGAAGATACATGAAATGACACATAGGAACACACATATGCACACACAAACATTAATGAACAAGGTTAACAAACACACCAGTCAGTTGTCAGTCTGCTCATGCATGACCAAGCGTGACCAGGTTAATGCTGCCTGTCATCAAATGTGGGGCCAGGAGTCTGGGACAGCTGTAAGTGGTGGGGTCTCAAAGTTAAGAAAACCCAGTTTAGTACAGGATATCACCCATTTATCAACGTCATGCATACACTTAACTAACAGAGACCTGGCATGACCTAACATGAGTACAAGTCTAATGCAATTCAGTGAACTGTGGACAGAACTACAAACTCATCCTCTGGGACCGCAGAAGTTGTCGTTGAACATGTCAGTGGACATGCAACAAGAACACTGTGCAGTCCTCTTCACCCACGTCAACAGTCCACACAGGAATTCTCACATGCAAAATTAACTCCAGCAAATGGGAAAATTGTTTTAGACAATTTCTCAGGCCTGGCTGGTCGGCACAACATTGTGTGTGTGTGTGTGTGTGTGTGTGTGTGTGTGTGTCTTAGTGTGTGCTTGTACTGTATGTGTGTATGGTAATATAAAAACCCTGGAGCTGGCTGATCTTCAAGTGCTACTTGTATAATTCCAGCTGGTGGAAGGGACTCCAGAAAATATTTTGAGAAAACGTGGAAATTGTGATACCATTGTATAGATTCATTACAATGCTTTAGTTGTCATGACCAACATCAAACACAACTGGGCACCTTTCACTCAAATTCCACGTTAATGATTCTAACGGACCCTATACAATAATCCTGCCTTAGATTACAAAGGTCCTTGACCTCTCTTAATCAGCTTGTCCATCTGCACCCCATCTTGACCAGTCACATGACCTTCACAGGCTCATCCTGTTGACCTGTGACCTCTGGACAGGCCATTAGAGGGGATTTAGACATTCAAACAGAGCTTTCAATATAAGGGTCATCTTGATAACTCAGCTCTTCTTCAGTGTCCAGAGTGTCCATGTGTGTGTGTATGTCTAAGGATGTACATGTGAATGAAACGTTACCATGTTAACAAGTTAAGCAAGACTCCTACCAATATTTTGGACTTAGAGGGGACTTTCTGGGTCTAGCTACTGCACAAACACACACATTCACAATCCAGCACTCCACCCAAGAACAGCTGATTGCAGTCTTGCCCTCAAGTTGTCTCTTTGTGGAGGATAAAAGAAACTTTTTAGCCCTCAAATGCAGGAGAAGCTGTGTCTCTCTCATAGAAAACTTAAGGTTTGAGAAGTTCTGGCAAATAACTGGGGGATTTATCTTGTTACAGTTGTGTTGTCTGAGCCAGTGGGAGAGATTGACTTTTTGGTTTGTGTGCAGAGCTCTGTTCACGTGCCCACACATCACTGGTCTGGACGATTATTGTTCCACACAATAAAAAAAAAAACCCAAAACATTCCTCTACAATCCCACAGGAACAGGATCGGTCCAAGCACTAAAACACACAAACATCAAATCGAAAGCTCTCTACCTCTGCACTTCTTCATCTTGTTTGCCGCTGCATCAGTTTTGAATTCCTGTGCCCTAGAAATCAAATCTGAACAATAATCTAGAACAGAGTTTGCACTTTTTCTCTGCTAACAAATCTAGTATTGAGGCAGTGAGAGGGAGAACATGTTCAGGGGCTGGTGGAAACAGAGAGAGACCGGGGGGGAGCAACAATTACTTTGTTAAGACGTTTGTTTTCTCTGAGAAAGGGCCAGTTCAGTTCATGTGAGCGGCTGCAGAGCTCTGAGTACTTCAGCTCTGCTTGTGGCTCCTCTGTGAATGTGCAGCACTGTGCCACAGGATGTGGGACTTAGGAAGCCATTCTTTCTCTAAGGAGGAAGGCCTCTTCCTTGCCTTTTATGCTCACAAAGACAAGCAGGGGTTGGGTCAGCCTCGAGTCTCTCTCCAGAGTGCTCTGGTATCTGGGAATAGCGTCAGCACGTGAGGACAAGGAATGACCTCTGTGACTTTGTACCAACCAAATAAATCAAACCTGGAAAATTCTCACACTCACCGTTTTTTCCCAGTTGTCTTATTTCAGAAACTTACATGGAAAGCTGTGAAAGAAGCGATGTCAACCCATTAGTTTTAAAGTTTAATAAGAGTCTACAGCCATGCTAGCTACTCTGTGAAGCTGCACTTATTGGGACAGTGGTGCTTTGATAATAATAATTTTTTTGACCTGACGATGGTGCCAGAATAAAAGTCAGAGGATCAAAGTTATTACAATTTATTATGAGGGTCCATTAATGTCTGTACCAAATTTCATCCATCCAATACTTATTGGGACATTTCACTCAAAACCACAAATGTCAACCTCATGGTGGCACTAGATGAAAAGTCTGAGAATCACGAAAGTCAGCAGGATTCATCCTCTGGGGACCATGATTGTCTGTATAAACATTTTGTACTAATCCATCAAGTAGATTTTGGGATATTTCACAGGAAGTGGTAACTTTGACCTGCTGGTGGCGCCTGAGGAAAGGTCAGGGAATCACCAAATTAGGATTAATCCTCTGGGGAACAAACATGTCCGTACAAACTTTCATGACAATCCATCCAGTATGTAGTTGTATTTCAGTCTGGACCAACCGACCAACATTGCCATCCGAAGAGCCACGCCGCTCACATGGCTAAAAACTAAAACTGAAAGAGAAAACCAAGTCTATTTCTCAAAAAACACACACGTGGTACACGGAAGCATCTGGGATTTGAGTTAGTTATTTATAAAAAGACACATTCCCATCACTGTTATACAGGGTGACACATCCATCAGGGAGTATACTGTGCATATACAGGAAGTGTGTGTGTGTGCATGTAAGCTCTATTTCACATCCTTTTTAACAAAGGTTTTTCCATTTGTGCGTGCTGCACATATGCTGATGTTGTTGGCTCCCAATGAGGAAATTACCCTCCTTGTAAAATTATCATTGACATCAGAAGCACAGCAGGTTTTATGATGCATAACTGAGGCAGCACTACAGGAGTATGAATAAGTGTGAGAAAGAGAGGAAATTCCAGCGACCAGAGAGAGAGAGAGACAGCCTTTATCCCTGCACTTCACTTTCAAGTCTGCAACAAACTAATGGATAACGGAGCTCTTTAGCCCCATTATCATACCATACACTACAGATGATAGCTATCTAATAGACAGAGCTGCTCTCTATTGTTCTCCTGTTTCCGTATCAAGCCTTATCTTCTACATGAGCATTACATCACTGCCGTTTGAACATAAGGAGACTGTAACTTAAAGATTTCACCACCCTGAGGCCTTAGAGATGCCGAACCCTGACAACAGATCTGCTCTCGTATCAGTTAAAAAACATCTCAATCTACCCCTACAGTAGACTCAACTATGCATTGAAAGATTAGCCTATCTCCTCTTCTCCTCATGTGAACTACATCATGTGACCGCCTTAGCCTGTTTCCTACTCAAAGTTATCTGATTAAGCCTTTTTTTTCTGGAATACGTTAGCAGAATAACAGCTACATGAATGAAGGATTCTCATTGTCCAGCAAGTCAATATAGCAGCAACATAAAAGAGCAACACAGGAGGAGATGGATAAAACATCTGTTCTTCCAGGAAAGAGCTTCAGACCTCTAGGTATGGGTACACAGGCACTCTCAGGTCCTCTCAGATCTGACTATCTGCTATTTCTATCAGTCCTCCTCTGTAAATTTAGTGCAATAACAGTCCAGTTCTACTACCATGTCTGGTAAAAAATACAGAGTAACTCTAGCTCAGAGAAGAAGACAGGAATATGTGAGGTCTAAAGTGAGAGGGGTAAGGCGAAGAAAAAGCATCACTGTCATGTTCAGCTGACAGAAATATAAATGTCTCCATTCATCTAATGCTCAGATGTGGTAAAAGGCGCCACATACCACATACTCCACATTCTGGCAAGAGCATTAATCAGTTAACGTTTAATGAGACAAATATGAAGCATGTGCCTGTGTCATCTGTAATATCATGTGGTCTTAATGTAAGTGTCTTTCTGTTTTCAGCACCGACGACGTCCAGCTTCCCCGAGTTCAGCCTGGCTCAGTGTGCCATCACTAACTCTGTCAGTTACACACTCAACACACAAACTAACCTTGTCCTGTTCACTCTCTCCTAATCATCCCTAACTCTCATCTGCACTATCTAAAGAGTGTGAGATAAGTATGTGTGAGAGAGGAATCTGTAGGTGTGTACCTCCCTCTGGAAAGACAATCTTAACAACATTGTTTGTGCATGCATACCTCGTTTTTTTAAATCTGATTTTGTAATGCGAGTACGCTTCTGATTTGCGATCAGATAATCTATGAAATTTCTCCTCAAACTTATCTCTAAATCATTTAGAACTCTTCTAATCTGAGCAAGGACTTCAACCCAAAAAGAGGCCACTGCAGGAGCTTGTTCTTGAACCAGTTCTCCAGTGAAAGAAGTCTTCATGACCTGCCATGGTTGTAGATGCATGTGTTGTCAGGGAACAGGCCATAAATTGATTCTAAAAACTTTGACTCCAAGTTTATGGATTCACTTCTTTTTTTGGTTCAGCACCAGGACGAAGCATAAAACCAAAAGTGACTGACACTAATGATGTATTTAACTATCAGACTTAACATTCAGGCAATCAGAGATACAATTTAACCAACATTCACAAACAATTGCATTTATCATGGATTTGTTTTTTTTTTGCCAAAACCACAATATCTGTTTTCTGCAGTGATCTTTCACCATTTGACAAATTGCAACCTCCCTGACTGACCTGCGGACGCAACATAATTTCAGGAACACTCCGTTCTGCAGTTTGTTATAAAAGATCAGCTATTCATTTGAGCCGCCTCAGATTTGATCTTAATTTCAATTGAACGTAGAACAAACTGTCTTTTTCTTTCAGATACCCTGAGGCGCTTCTTGTGCAGTGTGAGATATAAAGAAATAAGACATGGAATACAAGGAAGAGGAGACTTAAAACTCCCAAAAAGTTTAGTTTTGAACATTTCTTCTTCTGCATGAGAGGCATGTTAATGAGCGAATAAATCATGTAGATTATTCTGTCAAGTTGACAGAGGGAGAAGGCACAAACTCTACGATGTTTATCTGAGAAGGTCCGTCTCTACATGTGTATTTATATTAGAGAAACAAGAGGGGCACTTCAATGGCAAAAATAGAAATAGTGCATGACCAAAGTGCCTTTTGATTGCTGCCATTGGTATGTTGTATTTTTACACACACACACACACACACACACACACACACACACACACACACACACACACCTTTGTAAACTAAACTCTAAACAGGCAAAGTTCCATGTTGTTGTGATACAGGAGCAGGAGAGGGTTTATTGATTTTCTGTGTAAGACCCTCAGGAACTTCCATAGATATTTCTTTTTTTGTTTTACACAGCATGAACAACCAATCACTGATGAGAAGGTCTGACTGTAGAGTGGACTGAGGTTCATTCAGCATCACTGTGTGTTGTCAGATAATCAAGCATGGAATACAGCTAATAATTACTATGAACATGGACACTGAGAAAATTATAAATAATGTGGTAACTTCTTGTATTATAAAGGCTTTAAAACTGTTCTGGCGGGCATCCTGGTGGATGAGCAGTTAAAGATGAATACCATGTACCCACAACCTAGTTTGATTTCCAGCAGGCTGTGTTTCCTGTCTCTATACTGTCACACTGTGAAACGGGTTAAAATGTCATAGAAAATCTATTTTATTTAGTATCTAGCAATTTTGCAGGTTCCCTGTGCGACACCCAAACCCAGAATTGCAATGTCCTGTAAGGGAACGCAAACACACAGAGTAACCACAGACCTAAATGTTGTCTGTGTTGTCTGGAAGGGTTATAATAAAGTAGTTAAGCCATTTGCATTCTACGGAAACCTTGACTAAACACTATTCTCTGCACCTGTCCTCTGTTTTTAAAGCAGGACACTAAGACGGAGGCTTTTCAGGCCAAAAACTGACAAAGAGAACAGCTGAAGGAAGAGACAGCCAAATCTTGACTCTTCACTTCATGTGGACCAACACAAAGTCATAAATCTAACGATACCGTCATCACTATCTTTATTATATTCCATCGTTTGGAACAAATTGGCAGCGGCGGGTGGAAGTGCAGGTCAAGATCCAGAGAGTGAGACTAAAAGATTTGCTACGCGGTATCTGCTCCCACATTCCTCCTCTTCTGGGGCTCATAACCTCGTCAACTCCTTCTCTCCCTCCTCCTCTAGCAGCCTTCTCCTCCATCACTCCCCACCTCCCACCTCCCTGTCAGACAGACGTATCCATTACGCCCTCTCAGTCCAAACCACAAATGACATTTATGACTCACCAATTTCACAGTATAACCGGCTAAATTGCACTTTCACCATAACAATACACCTCGGGGGAAGTAACCGATCTGGAGGATAACGTACAAGTTGATCTCCAGGTAGTTAACGTGCAGAAAATATTAGCGTGGGACAAAAAGAAGTGGTTTATGTGTGAAAAGTAAAATGCGTCTGTGACAAATCTAAATGAAATGCCTTCTGGGTGATGCTTGGACCACAGGGAATTGAAAGGGGCTTTACCATGCTTAACCACTGTTTAATCCCCTCCTCACTTGGCACAGACAGGGAACACACACAGGCGGAAAGTGGGGCATACCTGCCACACTACTTGAGTATCAAGGTCAGGGGAGAATTATCATTGCCACCCAGCGACACCTGTCAAAATACAGGAGACACAAACGCCATCACAACTCTTCCAAATGTAGGCATTTTTACAACGCTGGGGGGCAGGGGTCAGGCAGGTTGTGCCTTCCCAGGGTGCATTGCTTGGTTGGTGGTAAGTCACAGTAACAGGGTCAGCTGTTGTCTCTGTGGGGGGTTGATGGGGAGGAGGCTGGTCAAAACTACCAGCAGCCTTGTCGGCACTTTGGGCAGCTTGACCCACAGATCAAGTGTTGGTAATGATTCTAAGCTTTTAACAGACAATGTACACACATTCCTCAGGCTGTACGGGGATTAGCGGCTCTCAGTGCTGCTTCCTCCATGTTTGAGTTGTGTTCTTCATCCTCCCTGGGGTTCGCCCTGTCCTGTGACATCGTGGCCAAGCCAGGAGAAGGAACCTGGCAGCACATAGAAGCTCGTCTTTCCCACCACTTACCGGCTTTCCCAATCTCTCCATCCAACATCCCACACACAAACTCTAACTTCAGGAATCTGCTAATCTGCCCTTCTTCTTCTTCCTCCTCCTCCTCCTCCTCCTCCTCCTCCTCCTCCTTCTCCTCTAGGAATTACAAATGACTCATTCTGACCAGATTAAATGACCGCCAAGGGAGAGAAACTCAATTCTGGTGATGTTATATAAACAGTGGGGAAATTCACTCAGGATCAGATGATGCTGTGAAAAAAATGGGAGCAAAGGTCTACATAGATCTAAATATTAGCTTGTTGCTTCATCATTAAATAGATTATAGAGGCTAAAGGCAATTCTATCTTACATTATCTCTTTATTATTGCTTTTCTAAAGTCAGCCTGACCCATTCTAGGCTCAGGGTTATCACATTTGTGGTTGACCGTGAATTGTTTATACTGTATATTCACTGCTGGCCTCAGTTTAGCCGCACTAATTGTGAAGGAGCCCAAACAGGAGGCTCGGATACTCAGTCCACGTCATGCCCCTGTGTATGTGGAGACGAAGAAGAGATAAACACACCGAAACGCCTTGTGGACATCGGTCAAACACTGATTTCATTTACCGGATTCACATTAATGAAGGCGATATGACTGCATTTCAGCCTAGTACCTGTGCCATTGTTCTAGATATCCCTGATGAGGGAAGCCCCTTTCTGTTCTTTGGATGGATCAAAGCCCCTGACAGGATCACAAACTTCCTGTCGGTGGACCTCCCATGGGTGGATCGGAAAACACTCCCAACAATAAATCCAGAGTGTTGAATTACTCCAATTTCATGAGTGTCATTTGATCAGTGACAAGACGTTCAGCCAGATAAACACCTCCACACCCATCTTCTCCTCTGTCCAGATGTCCTACGTCTGTCTCATGTTTGTGCCATTAAATCCGGGCAGGCAGGGGATAAAAGTTGCCTCTGCTGCTCTGATGCGTTGGCTCTCAACATCGCACACTTCTAACCTACGCAGCTCCCTGAATCAAATCTTAGTAAAATAATAATGAATAATAAAAGTGAATAATGTTTGTTTTGTGGATAAAACATCTGGACAAAGGGACTTTCCCTTAAAACACCCCGGAAGTTGGAGACACTCCCCACATGATAATGCCAGGCTTCCTAACGGGATGTTCAATTTCTCAGAAACATCCCACATCGCTCCATTGTGCAACAATACTAACTGATTAACAACCTGTTCTTCCTCATCTTAACGCTTGACACACTCCACCAATGTTTCCTCCCCCTCACCTGGATTTCTGCTTCTCTTGTGTGAGAGATGTTTCCGCCGCAAACTCGACCCACGCTTCAAAAAAATTTCAGCAGAAGGTGACCACTGTAGTTATGATTATTTCAACAAACAGCCCGATGAGGATTGATGCCAACATACGAGAACATACAGAGCAGCAAGCCTCTCAACTGTGTCTGTTCTCAGGGGAGACATGAAGCACCAGGGTTTCTCCTTCACTTCTAATGGAAACATTAAACTCATTCATGGATTATCTACTTTTGAATAGGGAAACTGGATCTGGAAAAGTATCCAAAAAGTGGGATGACACCAAGTGTAGCTGTGAAATTCCCATTTGTCAAACACTTGCCCTGATAAAGCTTTACTGACAGAAACAGTGTCCTATTACCACTGTGAATAGTATTTAGTGCCACAGCAATGCCTGGCATCACGTTACCTTGCATACAGATTATTCCCATGACTACTTTGTCATCTAATTTGTCTAATTTGGTTGAAAACACAGCTGGTACAGATAGTTACACTTCCTCCAACTTAAGTTATACATGAACATTTTTCAAAATGTTAATGGTAAAATTCGTTAGATTGTTTAAATTGAGATTTCTAAACATGTTTCATGTCAAACAAACATTTTCTTTTGTAAAATGAGAGTAGAGTTACAGGCTCCATCTATTTCAACCACAATAATATCACGAACAGCTTTTACTGTAATTTCCTCCCTGATGTCTCATATTAATTCATTTGGAATGAAAAGGAGCAGCTTTGCATCATAGAGGCCTAAATCACCAACAGCAACACAAGCTCACAAGGAAACAGGACAATCTGATGGCTGGAAAACAACAGTTAGATATGTTAAGGGGATAACAAGTTTCTCTTAAAGACATATATTCATGAAAGGTCTATTGGATTATCTAAACATACCAATGATTAACTTAATACACATCTCTATCTCCCTCATTACCTCTCTTTAACACACACACACACACACACACACACAAACTTCAGCTACTGTAGGCGCTCTGCCCCACCCTCTCCCTCTGCCTCCATCTCTTCTCCTCTCCAGCAGAAGTGGAGGAGGCTGGACTGGGAGCAGATTCAACTCAAAGTATTTAGAACAGCTTGATAGAGACCGAACAAACTGGACAAGTGTAAGACAAGACACATAAAAACACTACAGAGCTAAATATAAATATATATACAAACATCTGGAATAAAGATCGTCCGTCTTAACGACACTGAATCACTGAAATGTGTCTAGTTCAACGACTTAAGCTCCATTATGGATGAGCACAGTTAAACACTTGTTTTAACAGACCGAATGAGAGAAGAAAACAGCTGGTTGCACACAGACTACAGGCTACATGTGTGCACCGCCGAAATACCCGAAGGAAGTCTAAACTCCTCGTCAGAAATGTACGCGTATTCACTTAATCGGAAAAAGTTTGCTCGATACATTCTTCACAATAATAGCTTTAAGCTCCCCACAGTGTTACAGGTGCTTCATCCACTCACCTCAGCCCCTGTCAGGTCTACACTTGAGTAGAGAGCCGCCAGCAGTAACAAGGTGCCGGACTGTAACAGCATCGTGGCGGCCGGTGCGCACTGGAAACGGTGCCCGCAGACAGAGCAGAGTGCCCGCAAACAACCACCTGTTGGCCGCTTCTCGTCTTCTTTCTTCAGGTATTTCACGGTTTATCGGCAGAGCGCGGGCAGCACGTTTGGCTGCATCTTTGTCCGAAACGATATGAGGTTCTGATCAATGCAACTTGGTCTAGTTTCTGCTGCACCACACCCCCCTCCCAAAACGACCACCCTCGCCCATGCAAACGGACTCAACCCTGCTTTTTACAAACACTTTGACTTTTCTCGGTGAGGAGAGGGACTACTCGCCACACTTTGGTGTTTTTTTGTGAGAATATTTGAGGAGGTTTTGGTGCCACAGGTGCCGGATCTGAAACTTTTCAGCTCGGGAACCCGGAGCATCTCTTCCCCCCCGTCATATCCATTTCCTTCGCCATCGATCGCTAACCTGGGGTGACTGTAAGTAGGCTGATGTATTTTATCAACGTGATGGAAAACTAATGATATATAAATCGTGAAAATGTGATTTATCATTGCAAGTGTTCCATATTCAGAACACCTTGTGACGTTTCTTTACTTTAAATAATCAATAATATGTCTACACACTAACCAGACGGGTCAAATGTGTGGGCTCCTGAGCAGACAGTGAGTGTTAACGCTGGGGGTCTCGGGGTGCCTCGGGTCAGGTAGTCATGCTGTAGAAGTGCCTCTACAAGTGAAACAGCGGAGTGGAACTGAAGTTTGCGCTCCGCATGAGAGGGACCATGCAAGAACAACACAACAGAGGACTGAGGAGTCTGAGGTAAACACAACATGAGCTTTTCACCGCTCAACATTACCTCAGCATTACTTGACTGATCAGCATTATTAACGCTGTCATTTTCATTGACTACAGGCTGCTGCTTCTGTGCCTCTCCATCGCCATCCTCGCCTCCGGAGTGCACGCGGTAAGTTTTCTCTCCCACGTGTTGTTAATTTGTTCCATGTTTCACTTTCAATCAGATGCCTGTTGACAATTAAGGTATGAAAATGAACCTGATGGTGTCTCCAGGCTTGGTTTGGTTTCTAGTTGTTGGAGCTGCTCGGCAGTCTCGTGCAGACTGTGGGAGTGTCTGGTTTTTGGGGAGTTCCTCCAGTAGGAGGGTTCTTGGCTTTGCATGCTGGTAAACAGCAGCAGAGCTCAAAACAGTTTCTTGTGAAATGACTCATGTTGCAATTTTATTGGTGGAAATTAGGGCATTCACTCTGTTTTGCTTTACAAAATGTTTAAACAGAAATGGGGTCTTGTGTGGGGCTACATTAAGTTGTGCTGTGCTTGACCCTTGACCTGGCAGACCTTGAGGGGTGGGGTCACGACCTCCTGCAGGCATGATGATAAGTTGTTTAGCTCTATGAGTATAAGTTTGTCATGGTGCGCTCATGTGTTACAAATTAACTTCTGGTGAGGAGGAACCTATTGGTGGATGGACCCATGGTTCCTATCTTGGCTTCTTGTTATTGGACAAAATACATGTTCATTATCAGTGGAGCAGCTCCATGTGTTTGTTGACATCACAGTTCACTGTTCACTGTTCTTTTTTTTCTTTTCATGAATTTTTTTTTTTTTTAACTCACGCACACATTTGTTTCAAACAACACACCATTTCTTCCAGAAAATTGTGAAATTAAAACATCTTATCACTCATTTAAGTTTAAATGGCGAAAAGTACTCATTCTGCTGTATTGTCACTGCGTGTACCACACCGAGCATGGAAAAAAAGAAAAAAAGGCAGATAATTGTCTTAGGAGGTCAGACAGAAGATCGCAGCCAAGCATGCACAATCTCAAGGCTACAAGTCCATCTGCAGAGACCTTGATGTTCCTGTGTCCACTGTGCGCAATGTTATCAAGAAGTTTAAGGCTCATGATACTGTAGCCAGCCTCCGTGGAGGAGGACACAAGAGAAAAGTTGACCAAAGATTGCAGCAAAGGAATTTTCAAATGGTGGCGAAAGGTCCTCGGACAACTTCAAAAAAGATTCAAGCTGTTTTTCGGACACAAGGTTCAACCGTTTCAACTCGCACCATCCGTCGCCAACTCGGGCCCCACTGCTGAGAGAGAGAGAGACACAAGAAAGCCCGGCTGGAGTTTGCCAAAACACACCTGAAGAAGCTATAGTCATTCTGGGAGAATGTCCTGTGGACAGATGAGACCAAATTAGAGCTTTAGAAGAACTAGAAGCTAGAAGTCTTCAAAGACAATACCACTGTACCAACGGTCAAACGTGGAGGAGGTGCATCGAATCTGTGTGTGGCATAACAAAATTGGGAGATTACCAAGGTACTTTGGAGTACAAAGTTCCACCAAGTGTCTCAAAGCTGCGTCTCCGACAAAGATCACAGGTCCTCCAGCAAGACAATGACGCAAAACACACATCAAAAAGTACCCAGGAATGGTTCAAAAGAAAACGCTTTTCTAAAGTGGCTAGCAATGAGTGGTGATCTAAATCCTATTGAACACCTGTGGAGAGATCTGAAAACAGCAGTCGGAAGAACTGAACAAATCTGAGAGAACTGGAGCAGTTTGCAAAAGGAGAGTGGGCCGAGCTGCCAGTAGAGAGGTGTAGGAATCTCATTGAAGTCTATAGGAAGCACTTGACAGCAGTTATTTTCTCCAAAGGCTGTGCTACCAGATATTAAATCTAGCTTAATCATTTAGTCCACATCTTTGTTTTAAAAGAATATGTTAAGTTCTGAATTACTGAATTAAAAAGTTACTGTACTATTAACAGTAAAATAAAGAATTGTGAAGACCAAATACTTTTGTCAATTTCAACTTATTTTAGAGACAATTCTTTCAAATGTGCAAGGGTGCCAATGTTTTTAGCCACAACTGTACATGCATAAACACCTCACTTGGATTTTATCTCACAAATTGTGAGAAAAGCTGAAGTGAAAGAGAGAGTGCAGATGTGTTATTTGACTTGGCCAAAGCAATGGCCCATAAAAATGGTCATTTATTAATTACCTTTTATCCTCTTTCTCTCCAGACCTACTTTATTTTTCCTGTCCTCAAGCTCACAAACTGCAAAGTACACATGCCGCTGAATCCTTAAGTGTTTGGGACTGTTCAGGACATGAGTGTGTTTTGCTTCTCTGTTTCTTGAAGCTTGTACAAGATGTCAGATGGTGGTTCTGTCAACATTTAATATCATACTCAAGGCTCTCAGATGAGAAGTTCTTTCCTCGGGTGTGATGAACAGACCCGTTGTCTCTTGCTTTTATCAGATTAGGTCAGGCCTCGATTAAAAGCGTGTGACACACCGCTCAGCTCCTCTGTGCATTGTGCAGCTTTGCTCCAAGGCGGTGATACTGGAAGAGAGCGGCCTAATTTTAGTTTGGCACCATCCATGTGCTCTGTGCAGGCAAGTTAAGTGTCAAATGAAGAAACAGCTCACATTGATTATACAAGCAGCTTGAGTTAAAACAAAATAGTTCAGTTATTGGGTGTGACGTACAACCAGCATCTGACTTTCTGGTAAAATATCTCCATCTGTGCACATTAAAGAAGTTGTTGAAAGGATAATAAATAGTCCATTTCAGCAGTTATGAGCTGTAGGTAATGAGGTGGTTGAAGAGTTGATTTTACATGTAAAAAGGGTGAAAAAAGCAGCCAACCAATCAAATGACACTCTCTGAAGTTTCCCATCTGACACAGAATTTCTCAACCTCAATTGCATCTCACAAAAAAATATGTTTCTGTTTCATATCAAATCTGACTCACGGGACTGTTTCAATTCTTTGAACCAGACTCCAGCCTTTGTGATTCCCACCATCCGTCCCCACGTGACGTTTTACATCTGGAGTTCCCCTATTGAAAATATATTTCTCAAGATATTTTGCATGTGAGATTTAATTTGTTATCGTTGGAATTTTCACGTTCCTCTTCCATTTGTAAACAAGTGGCTTTTGACTCACTTTGTCTGCACACTGAGTTGCAAGAGCCTCTATAATTAAGACTAATGTCCAGGTTATGCTAGAAAAGTATTGCATGTATTTGAAACTCATCAGTAGGCATATGTATTTAAGCTTGTTCCGAACTGCCACACTTAAGGTTGGGTGAAAAGCCCAATAGCGAAAGGGGAGACCCAATAATCATTTAAATATGGGGGTTGTGGCACACATTTTCAGACAGTCTCTCCTGGAAAGCATTCACAGTGTTGCACTCGGTTGGAAACAGGAAAAGTAACAGAAACATTGTGTAATGAATGAAAAAAGAGAGCTTGAGAGAGAAGTTCAAACCCCGGCTCCTTTCTCACCTCTGCACGGTGTGGGAAGACTGAGTTCCCGAAGCAGTTCGACCATCCGACAAGCAGTTCTAATGGAGTATACTAGCGCCTTAAAGGCCTCAGTGTGCTTCAACCAAAGTGCTTGTTGGATCATTGAACAGTGTCAAGCATGAACAATCTCAAGGCAGGTGTGTGGAGGGGAGAAAGTAAGCAACACTAGGAATGCCTTCAAGGAGAAACTGTCTGAAAGTGTGCGCTATTATCCTCATGAACCTTTCATCTGTCGATTACTTCCTCGATTAATCGATCAATTGTTTTGTCTATGAAATGAAATACTCAAAAATGCCATCACTGTTTCCAAGCAGGAAATGTCTTGTTTTGTCTGACCAACAGTCCAAAAGATATGAAGATATTTAGCTAATTATCATATATGGCAAAAATGTATCAAATCCTCACATTTGGAACATATATTAACAAATATTTGGCGTTTTTGCTCAAAAATCAATGAAATGATGTATCAGTTGTTGATATTTGCAGATAATTTTTCTGTCAATGAACTAATCAATTGAATAATTGTTGTACGCAGCAGCCTGCCATGTGTGCAACACTTAAATGCCTTTGAGGAGAGACTGTACTTTTGATTGCATCTCAGCCCCCTCTATCATCGTGTGGCCATGCACTTTTGCCTTTAGCGTTTGAACGACACAAACTAGTTTGTTTGAAGCATACTGAACCCTTAAAGTCAGCCTTGTTGGTCATACCAGCTTTGACTCAAAGGTGCCTCATTACAGGGCCTTGGGGACAATTATACGGTACATCTGCGTTCTACATGGAGATGCCAGACTTAAGTGGGAAAATTGAACCATGAGAGCAAAAACGTGATTCTGTGCATAGATGCATGTACACCCCCTCTTCACACACGTACATAAACCATGCACACAAATACCGTTTATCAGCGTCCGTTGGCGGAGGGAGGAAGGAAGGCTCTTGAGGCAGTAATGTTAACAGGATGTTTTGTATAGGACCCTTTGAGAGGCTTTGATTCTCGTCTGTTTGAGAATATATTTCAAGATGTGTTTGAGCACGATGGAATGAGGGGATGATGCTGGCAGAGGATGTGTGAGTTGTGGGAGTGTGACCGTGGAAGAGACGTTTTTGGCTTCAGATTCCTTCAGTACCTGGACGCCCAGCAGCAACATCTGCTTTAGCTATTGCCCTCTCTCCATTTAAGTGGATGATTGTGATAAATTATGTTTCTGCATGTGCCTTTTTGGCAAGGTTCACTTTGCAACCACGAGGTCAAACTAAATCAAACTGAGTATGTTGTGAATATCCGTAACAGAATAGGAAAAAGATGCAACTGTTGGGAATGCAGTTGACATGAGTTACACAGCTGTGCAGGTAACTTGGGAAAGTTTAAAAGCATAAGCCTGCTTCTAAATGCGTAATGGGGTCACCTGATGGAGCAGATACCTGACTGACCTCTCGATTGTGATTGTTTTATGGGGGAGGAAGGCATGTGTTCGGGGCGAGGGGAAGATGTCTGCCTGTGATAAGGACAGAAAAATGGCCAGCACATCCCCTGCCAAAATAGTGGCCGTGATATAGAGAGTGCCTGGCTGTAACAATCAGGGGAAGAGCCCATTGTGCTGTGCTGCAGGAAGCCACAGCCTCGGATGAGGAGCCCATGTGTGGGGCTTCCCTGTCACTGGTGTGTGCAAGCACGAACGTGTGTGTTGTGTGTGTTGAGGTGTCATGCGTTTTCCACTGAGGTGTTGCCCTCACGTCACAACACCGACCTCTCTGACCTCTCTGCAGTTACTGTGTTTTTGTAGCTGGATGGGCATATAAATGGTTGTTTAAGTATGTGTGTCTTTTGTTTGCTTAAGTATTGTTTCCTCTGGAATAATGTTTTTATTGTGTGAAACGTGACTTTGTGTTGGTGATTATTTGATTAGTCTCTGTGGTTCTGCATTGTGACGGCGAGGAAAGTCCTGGTGAGCTTGGCTGTTTGCCCCCATTGGTGTACAGATTGCCTCCTTAAACAAGCGTGCATGTAAAATGAACCCTGTTGAAAGCAGAGTATTGTGATAGAGGAGTAAAAGGTCAGTAAATGTGCATGAGATTTGTTTGGAGTTTCTTGTGGGCCACTGAAAGATATCTTTAATTAGTCAGCCAATTTGCTCCCCCTTATTGTCAGGATGTGTGAGTGTGAGCCTAATTTTATTTCTCGCACGTGCAGAGAGTGTGGGCTGTGTTTATCTGTGGGCTCAGTGAAGTTCGGTTTTATGGGAAACATCCTGAGTGCAGAATTGTGTGAAGAGAAAATACATTATCCAGAGAAGCTCTCTAAACAGGAAAAAGGAAACGGGGTGGAGTTAAATGTGTCAGAGTTTCTTTACAACCCTACTGGACCCCACATAGTTCGACTTCTCCAGAGAGTGTCTACTGAGTTGTTATTCGCAGTGTAAACTGGGTCGGGGCTCAAACTGTACATGAAGCAATAAGAGAAAGAGAGAGGAATGTATGTATGAAGTGTAAGAGCGTGATGGCGGTTATGTTTGTCATTTCCTGCAGTGGGAAGATTATTTAATGTTTTAGATGTTATATCAAATAGATTAAAATGAATCTGCTAAATCTGTTCTGGTCACATTCCAGATAGTGTTCTGTACACTATATACAGTCTACGGGATAAACTTTAAACACACTAAACCCATAGACTGTTATAAAGTATATACAGTCTATGTTTTATCTCTAAAGTATTTCATGTGTGCCTGTCACACGTTTGACGTCACCTGGGTGCTGTGTGGTCTCTATTGTTTGACCTGAACATTGATCCATGTCCTTTACGTTACTGCACTGCCCTCGATCACATTACTGCATCTTTACAGACCAAAGAGCATGATACGGAGATTCTTGGAAAGCTTCAGATGAGATAAAAACAGACCAGGTTAAATGGGTGTCTGCTAATCCAGACACACATATAAGTATATATAAGTATACACGTGCATTCAGTGTACTGGAGCTTTATGTAGTCAGCTTGTACTGAGTCTGTCTCCATCAGTGCTTTCGTTGGCATGAAGACGTTTAAATATATTATTGTTTTTGTATTTAGACGTTGTAATGATGTGAAAATATGTTTTAAAAAAAGAAGAAGAAAAAGTTCAATATCCAAGGGAACAGTGGAGGGGAGGTGGGAATACCAGTGATTTGATTGTGGATAATCACTGTTCATGCTTCATTTTCATTCCCAGCCGTGTGTGACAGCACAGCAGTCACACACATGTGTACCACAGCCCTGGTACAATACATACTATGTGTGCAGAAACACACACACACACACACACACACACACACACTCTGTGTGTCTTTCTCACAGAAGTAGTACTTATAGATGGTTTACTTCCATTTCAGAAAAACATACCTACCAATGTAATTTCATCGTAATATATTCTAGTGTTGGGCAATATGACGATATATACTGTCTAAGTCAAAGATTGTGCCGTACAGTTTATCTCTATCTCTCAACTAACAACTTTCATTTTTACATGATTCCTGCGTCAGTGTGATGAAAGGCTTTGATTTGTGATGGATTTAATAACTGTCATTCCCATCTGATGCTTTTATGTATAAACAGTTTCTGCATTGGTTTAAAGAAAATGTACATCATCACTATATATATATATATATATTGATACTGTGAGACAAACTTACATATACAGTGATAAAGGATGTTATCCATGTTGCCCACTCCTACAGTATACCTACCTAAGTACTTCTGTCTAGGAAATATATACATACCTCCTTCTAGGAAGTACATACATACTGTACATACAAACACTTGAATATATGTTTTCCGATGTACTTCTGTCTTCTGTTGGAAGTATATGTACTTTAAAGATACAGTAGTCTGTATAATAGTCTTCCACACCAAACAAGATGCCATCACCCTCTATTGAACAGAGTTGTTTATAAATGCAGACTTGTTTGATATTAGTTTTATTGGGAACAACACAGTGCCTCATTCACCTCTCTGAAGTCTCCCCTTAACAGTAAATCAGTGGTGTGTGTGAATGTAACTTGCTGTAGTAAACTCCAGTAGTTTAAACTGACTTTTATTTGACTTGGAATGAAGTTCGGAAGTTAATTCATTGTGGACACTGTCTCTGGAAAATCCCTATATACTGTATATATATATATATATATATCCGCCCCTGTCCTTTGCCCTTTCTCCATCTCCCAGTGATAAATGGAGGGACACAGGGGTCCCATCAGGCTGTGCTGAAAGAATTCCAAAGCCTCGGTCCTCCCAGTCCTCCCAGGCTTCAGTCCCTCTGTACAGCTCCATCCCTCACTTCCTTTTATAGCCTCATTCTGCCCCTGGTCTCTTTCCCCTGTCTTCTGTCCCCTCACTCTCTCTCCATCTATCTCTGAAAGGGACACTTGGCAGACGGTCTGTCCTCCCTCTCTTTCACTCTTCCTCTCTCAGCTTGTCTCCTTCACATTTCAGCTCCCTCCCCTCTTACTCCCTGCCCCTCCTCCTCCTCGTGTCCTCCTCCTACACGTGCGTCTCTGGTCGCCTGTCTCTCCTCAGTAGAGGTGAGTTTTCTCGGTGAGCTCAGATGGAAGGATTGTTTCAGCTGTGTTTACACAGAGACCATACGTACTTCATTCTCACAAAGCTATTCTCGGGGCTTGTTAGATTATCTCCTGTTTGGTTCAACAGGTGCCCACTTTCTAGAGTCATTTGTTTGAATTTGATTTACAGGTTATTTTCCTGGTGATGCACTGATGTGTAGGTATGTAGGCCCTCCATCATGTCACAACTGTGATATCTCATCAAGCAGGAATATTCACTGACATGGTCATTTGTTCTTCTGGACTGGAGACTTAGAGCATTCATTTTCATCCCAGCTGTGGTCTAATTGATTAGAATGAATTATTTCATGTCATGGGAAGAATGTTAACAAAGTTAAATGCACACTTTGTGATAACATGACCATGTCCAATTTCTCTTTCTCCCTCTCCGTCTCTTTTTCATCCCCTTTCTGTCTTTTTCTTCTTTTTTTAAAAGAGGGTTGGCAATGTCTCCACTTTGGTCCAGACAGTAATATCTCAGCAACCATTGAATGGCTTGCCATGAAATTTGGTACTGATATATCCATGGTAACCAGAGAATGTATCCTAATGACTTTATGATCCTCAGACTTTGGAATTCCATGAAATTTAGTACATACATTCATGTCCCCTTTAAGATGAATCATAATAACTTTTATGATCCCTTAACTTTTCATCTAGCTCTATCAAAATTGTTCAATACTTTAGGTATACTTCAGGTTTAGATACTTCAGCCTTAGCTGAAATTACGCTTAGTGCTAATTAGCAAATGTTAGATGCAAAATAACTGTAATCTACTCATAAGTAGAAATAAAACAACAAACATGACCACTCTCAGGCCTCTCAGGTGTCCAGGTCGTTACTGAATGGATCCTCCCATCTGGATGTCAATGATCATCTGATTAGAGGGGTGAGCAGTGGGACTATCAACATAACAAGGTCTGACAGGTTGGACTGTTAGCACTCAGGTCCAGAACAGACGGATGGTCCTAATCCCCCTTCCATTTAGCTCAGACTGGAGCAGGAAGCATTGATTAGAAGTGTGGCCCACTGGGAAATGACTCCGTGTGACCTGGGGCCAGTTAAGGAGAGGAAAGGTCCAGCTGTGTCAGGCCCAGGGCAGAAACCAGAGCTATGTTTACACTGGAGCCCAGCCAGAGGAGCACAGTGGGAGTTTCTGCTCTGCCCAGCTTCTTTCAGGTCCCTCTGCTCTGGTTCATGTTCTCCTTCTAAGTCAAGTCCTGATCTTAGCAGAGTGACCCTGTTTTGTTTTTTGCTACAAAAACCATACAATGAGATAAAAAAAAATAGTCTCTTAATGAAAAAAAAGAAATGTGTCAAATGCCACAATAGGATGCTGGTACTACAGGACCAGACTAAATTTAATGTGTTTAGAGTTCAACAGTTTGGAACAACAGTTGAAAATGTTCAGTCACCTGTTTGCTACACATCACCTTGCAAATCCAGCTCACAATTTCTCTCTTTGATCATTGTAGTAAAGAGAAGGCTCAACAAGCATTCACTTACTGTGCAAATGGAAGATTGTGATATTTCTGTCCTTCATTCAGACTGCAAAATACATCTAATATCGTGCCTTAACAAGACATTCAGTTATAAGTTATAAGATAGACAGGACCATCATGAGGTAATTGGTGAGATAATTCCACCTGTAGTGAGTGTAGTTTCTCTTGCTTAAGGAATTTGTCTGTATTTTGAAACAAGAGAAGCTGATCACTGCACAAGCACCACATAAAAAGAAAGAAAGACAATCCTTGAAACCACTCCTCTGTCTCCCTTTTCTCTCATTGTCCTCCACAAATCTGTGGCCCATGCTCAACTCTGTAACTCTTACGTCACCCACTCTTTGCCTATTTTTCTTTTGATTTTCCATTTGTGTAAAAGTACCTGTCTTGGGTTGTTTTTAGGAGTGCACACAGCAACTGAAGCACTCAAACTCTCCAACAGGAAGTTTATGGTGGTGTGGCAGGAAGCAGAATTAGCTGTGAAGAAGCAATGGTGCAGACAAGCTTTACTGTATATCAAGTAAGAAATCTGTGAGATCCATTATCACTGTAATGGAGGCCCTTGGGACAACTGGTGTTATATCAAGACATGCCTCAGTAATAAAAACTACGCCAACACAAACACGGTTATGTTTGATGTTTTGCTTTTCCGGCCTCTGTATGTACAGTGTATGTATGTGTGTGTTTCTAACTGTGTTGTGAGTGTGTTTGTTTTACAGTTGGAATCTGATTATTTGATTCAATTCTATGTCGGACTATTGCCGGAAGCTGAAGCTGCACAGAAAGTATAAACTCTCCCTTTTGACATGCTGGCCTACTTTTTAAGCCATTTTGGGGTTTTTTTTAAGTACCAGCCTGAAAGACAAAATACAAGAGGAAACCCTGCGTTTAATGTTTATAAAATGAATTAATAAGTGCATATCGAGCATTTCCATGTATTTTTTCACAATGTTCCTTTTATATTGTGAGGGAAACATTTCTTACAGCCCACATGTGAGTCACACAGCCAGACAGCAACAAATGACCAGCATGATTTGGTCACCAGCTCCTGTGCGTATGCTCACACACACACACAGACATTTGCGGTTTTATGTTTATATCTTCCCACTCACAGTCACAGGGGTCATTTGGACAAGCTTGTTTCCTCTTTTTATCCAGCGAAACAGGAATGTCCTCACCCAAATTCCTCCTTATGTTGTCCTGGATTCACTGAGGCTACAGGGAGGTTGTGATCAGTGTGGTGAAACCATTCACGATATTGTTCAAGATCTTTCACGGAGAACAAGCCTTGAACTACAGCACCACAGCTGGTCTCACTGTTGGCCAGATGACATCAACCCAAACTTCAAGTCCTTTTAATAATCTTTTGGGGTTGACTAGTAATTTGATTTTAAATTGTTTCATAAGGAAAATACCTTTCTTTGTCTTTAAAAGCTGATTGGATGAAAACAAGAAGTTTCTTACCAACAAAATTAATTTTACATAGAAGAAACAAACATTGTGCTACCCTCTTCTATGTCTGTATTATTTTTTACTGAAATAAGAGTCTTCAGCCAAGCTAGAAACTTTGTGGGTCAGGGCTTAGGCATAGTGGTATTTTGAGCTAAATGCTAATCTCAGCATGGTAACATGCTCACAGATATTTAGCAGATATAATGTTTACCATGTTAATCATTGTAGTTTAGTGTGTTAACATGCTAACGTTTTCTAATTAGCACTTAACACAAAGTACAGCTGAGGCTGATGGGAGTGTTATTAGTTGCGTAGGTATTTGGTCATGAATGTATTGGACAAGTAAATCATAACCTAAGGTATGATAATTCAACCAAATTTCATGGAAATCCATCGAATAGTTGTTGAGATATTTCAGTCTGGACCAAAGTGGTGGACCGACCAACCAACCGATACTGCCGTCCATAGTGTTAGACCACTAGCATGTTGACTATGAACAAAACTTTCCTCATGTTTTAAGTTTCCTCTTGATTCAGATGCTAAATCCGACTTACATGCTTACAGTGCTTCACAGAGATCATTCTCAGCTGGCAAAGGGAGTATCACACACCCGGTGCAGAATCAGTCTCACGCTGACATTGAGATATATTGCAGATATGCATCAAGACATATCACGCAGCATGTTTTCCATGTTTCCGTGTTACATGTACAGTAACCCTTCTGAGAGCTTCTTGTTGAAAGTGGCCAGTTGTTTCAAATTCAACGAGTTTGTCTCTTTGACGTCCACATTATTAGTATGAAGAGGGGCAGCTTGGCACATCATCACAGTGACAGATGGTCTGACATACAGTGTATGAACAAATGGTCTGACATACAGTGTATGAACAAATGCCCCTCCCTGGATAATGTAATACATCATATTTCATCTCAATTCTGTGCTCACAATGTAAAGCTGGAATGGTCCAAACCACCACCGTCTTTGGTTTCATGCTCTTCCAGTGATCCACAGAAATGTAGAAATGCAGGAGCAAAAGGTGGGAAAAAAGAAACTGGTTGGCCAATGTCAACGTGTGTAAAAAAATAAAATAAAAAAATAAATAAATGCAGGTTTTAAAACATTCAAACATGTCTGCTATTGTGGCACAAATGTTTTATGAGGAGGGAAATGCCTTCAGCGAGTTTGTTATGTTTGGAGGATACAACTGTGGGGCAGTTGCTCGGCTATAAGCTTGGCTGTGGTTCAAGATTTAAGACATGTTTAAATATGATGTCTAGAACAAAATCATGCGGCCTAAACTTAATATAATGCGGATTCAACTGCAATATGTAGTGATATTTCTCAATTATTGTCTTAGCAGTTAGTGATAAAGTTGGCTTTAATAGCTGGCTATTATTTCCTAAATTAGCATTGTCTGAGAAAAATGAACATTCTTCTGAGTCACTTAATCATACATCTTTTCATCCGGTTCAGCTCAACAAGCAGTGATTTAAAACCACATCAAGTTCCACTTTAGCTGAAAATGCAGCTAAACTATTCAGTTTTTATATAAATCTGAGTATTGCAACAATTCTCCATCTGCTCTGCAGTATGGTGCCATTTCCATGACAACACTTGTGAATAATGTGCATTGGCAAGATGGTTGCTTTCTGAAAGATACAGCGCCATCATTCTCGTAGTTGTTCTGCTTTTATCACCCTGGTGGATATAACATTAGAGGGAACTTTAGATAGAAACCTGAGTGCAAAAAAACCCTCAAGCAGTGCGTACTGTACATGAGCAGTCGACAGTGCCATTTCTTTGCAATTGAGAACTCAAAAGGGTTTTATCAAAGAAGGGACTGTTAACCTAATGTGTGTAGCTTTTTACAAAAATCTCCACACATTTGCAGTATCATTCATTGGGTTTCCTTTCCCTATTCTTTTGAGTCCAGAGGTTAATGGCGTCCTCGTTAGTTTACTCATCATCATCTTTTGAAGTTAGGTGGCAGCCTGCTGAGAGTTCACTTTACCAGACAAGTGGTTGTAGAAGGGAATTGGCATCTGCAAAATTGAATAGTGGGATCAGGCATTCCTCTTGGCCAAGGTCAAAGTGGAAAGGCTGCAGGTCAGATCCTTTATTAAGGATGAGCAACAGCCTCTGACAAACAGCCCACAGATCAGCCACTTGTGTTTCCTTGTAGTAGTATTTGGTTTCTGTTGACTCTAGTAGCCTTTAAAGCCTTCATTACGCTATCACAAAAGCCATATTTTACTTCTCTCTGCTCAGTTACATCTGTGTTGTCCTCCCCATCCCAGATCAATCATTCATCCTGACTTGTCATAGTGTTCATTTGATACCTCAAACACGGGGGGGGGGTCCTCACACAAACACTGTTTATGCTTCACTGTGTCGTTTCATGTGTGAAAACCGAGAAACCATCTCAAAGAGGCAGTTTGTCATTTCCATCACCTGAGGTTCAGAGTGATTGCTGTTACAAGATCTTCCTGTGACACCGAGGTTGATCTGTGAGTGCTCGGATGTTTAAACAACAGCAAATGAGAAATAGTATCCTTTCATTGCAGATCAAGAAGAGTGCTAAACCAAAAAAAGATGGTTTTACGAGGAAATTTACTGACTTCTCTGTCTTCTCTGTCACTACAACGACACTCCTTTTAAGTCAAGGTCATCCATCAATCTGTTCATCACGCACATTTCTATGTTATGTTTCCAGTTTGTTAATAATCTTAGGATGATTTAATGAGTAATTTACCGGGGGAGATGTGGAATGTACAGCTGCGTGTCGACATCATCGCCTCCTTCTCTTTTTCTGTGCGTGTGTTTTATGCCCTGTTTGCTATTTCTTTTCACTGGGGAGAAACTTCACAATGCATTTTCTGGATTCCATTGGTTCTTGTTTTATGTACTGATCTGCATTAAGTTTTAAAGATAATTTTAAATTCAATTTCTCTGTTTCTCTCTCTCTCTTGGTGGCATTTGTCTTTTTTTTCCAACCATGTGGAGATTATGTGTCCACTTTGTCTAATTATTGTAGTCATCATTATGCGGGTCCCTGGAATACCATAAATCCTCCCATGATCCTTATGTTTTTGGCCTCTTGAGTTTAGCAGACTCTAGCTGAAGGCCAAAGCCCTAAATTACATTATTCCTCAGCATCTGTATTTATAATTTGCCTTCAGTTTGTTTTGTCTGCATTTTTCTTCTGTTTTGGTCTCGTCATCATCCTGTTCTCGTGCCTGAGAGCTTGTGTTGATTTTGGCTGCTTTTGACATTGACAGGAAGTGGTTATGTCGGTGGTAAATCTACTGTATAAAGTACATGGAAAGACCAAGACCGTGGTTACTCAGGCCGACCACAGACAATCCACACATGTCTGAATATGCTGACCATGATGTTGGTGCAGTGTAAAAGACTGGAGACTAGGGCTGAAACGATTAATAGGTTAGTTGGTCAGAGAATATAAATCAACTACAAGTTTGATTGATTTGAGTCATTCATCAAGCAAAAATCATTCACATGTACCAACTTCCAACAAACTCAAACATTATCATTTTCCCAGTTTTATATAATTGTTCAAGTGTCAAGTTAACAATTAAGCAATTAAGCAAAAAAAAAAAAACATCCACAAGACTAAAGGAAATGCTCACTATCAATTAAGTTACGAAATCTGGGGGGCAAAAGGAATGAAAATACTAATATCTGATTAACTGACAGTTGTCCATTTACATCACATATTGGGACACTTCAAACATCGTACCAGTCAGCAGTTTAATCAATACTCTAAATTAGTATAAATGCAGTTAAGCTGCATTTGCTCATCAGTATTGTTACCATGCTTAGAGGTGCTTAGTTTGACATTTTGGGAGATTATTACCAAATTATGCCAGATGCAGTGACTTCCTGGAGTCGTGTTGTCACCTTTAGGTAGACAGGCAACCAGCAGAGACTCCAGGAAGTTACTGCTACCCGTCAAGAAATAGTCCATCACGTGAACCTCTGGAAAACCACATCATCAGGTAGTTTTTACACTTGGGTTTTTGTACGAATTAAATAAGATAAAACATGCTAATCAGTGAGCTTGAGATGTGCTGGTAGGCAGATTTTGTTGCCTTTGGACAGTTATCACAGCTCCATTGTTTTGCTTTGATGAGATGCACTTGAAGTGAAGTGTGACAATACTCTTAGAAGTGTCCCGACCCAGAAAATAATGGTCTTGGTGGAGTAATTGTGTCCATTATTGTCTTATATCAGGACACCTTACTGCGTGTAATTGCATAATGACAGCATATTGAAGCACCAGTATCCAATAATTTACACTGTTTTTTGAAGAAAAATGTATTGAATAACCAGAGCTCACTGCATCACCTGCCTCCATATTTTCAAAGCCACGTGAACCTAGCATTAATAAACAGAGAGTAAGAGAGAAAAACTGAGCGTGAGAAAGAGTGCTGTTGACCCAGCTGGTTTTATTTCATTTAGTGTGCAGCATATCAAAGGAGTCGGCGCACATTTGGAGCGAGGCACCAGGGCAGCCATAAAGAACAGGGAGGCAACAAAAACAACATTCCTCATTAGGAAAGGCATTAATCTGACCACTGTGGCTTTCAGACCATGTACTCTTCTACTGTAAGAACTCAAACTCTAGGTTATCTTCACACAGCAATTTATGGTCAATTAGTTATTCAAAAAAGCACTGTCACAGGCAGGTAGATGGAAAATATTACATGTGAGTGGATGCCCATATACATATAAACACACAAGGCCATAGACACACACAGATACTGATAACAAGACATCGATCATACAGATATGACCTCACTGGCTGTACTTTTACAGACTGATTCATGTTATATATATTTACTTATTCTATCAAACCTTTATTTGAACTCTAAGACAGCAAACCCATTTCCCTAAATGCTGGAGTGTGTCTTTAAGGGAAATGGTCGAGTTCCTCCTGATGAAATGTCTCTTAATTGTTTTTCACATTAACACTTTTCTTGTAGCTCTACTTATAGTGATGGATAAACTGGTATATACACTCACTTCAAAACTGGGGAACTTGGCAAGAGAGGAATAGGATTTGTTTTGGCTCATGAGACGCCATGTTGGCGCTAAGAGGAAAATAGTGTGTTGTTACGTGGACAGTCTGATTCTATCTTTCTATCTTCTATGGAACGTTTTATTTCTCCTTTGACTTGCATGTGTGGTCCGAGTGGTGTACAGAAGTGTACGGGTTAATTTATATATAAAGAGGTGGGTGTTTTTTTTTGTTTGTTTCTCTTTTTTGTGGAAAGCATATTTACGTCTCTGCACGTGATTGTAGTTTTGAAGTAGTGCAGATGACTGCAGTGGATCTCCCAGACCACTGAGGGTAGTTCACAGGACATAAAAGATGATCAACACTGGAGAGCTATACTGTAAACGGGAAGCCACAGATGAACAATCGCAGCAGATCCGAGGAACTGACCTGGTTTATGGCCGTTGTTTCATGTCATACACACTGTTGTCTGACAGTTCTCATAACAAAGGCATTAGAATACGTTCTCATTTATACTTTCTGGAATATAGAGATGTTATTAATGTGTTCTTTATATAAAAATGGGAGACACTCCAGGATGACGTCAGCTCATTTGTGCGTCTGCGGCAGAAATGAACATTCACCAGCAGACACCTAGCAATGTATCTTCTTTGGCTCCCAGATGAAATGTTGAGTCTAGAATCCTTTTTCGCTATAGCTTTACATAGTTATCAGATTTATGGTAATAGTCTGCAGGACCCCACGCTATGGTGTTAGGTGGTCTGGATACATCTGTCTCTCTTGTCGCATTGTGCAGTATGTTTGCAACTACTGGGCCTATAATTCTACACGGTTAAAAAGCACTCTCTGACCTGTTGACCTGTAGTTTTGTTCACTTGCTCCGGACCTTGTTGTGCATACGTGTCATTATTCGACCAGATGATGGATTTAATAGTAGTTTAGCTTTTGAATTCATGCTAAAATCACTTATCTACTATCACCAAATTCTGTCGTCGGTCTGCTTTGCTTTCACACCATAAATGAACCTGCTTGGTAGCGGACTGAGATCCACCTTTTCATGCTGTCTCAGTCCACTTGTTTGGTCCACGACAGAGTTTAACAGACAGCTTTACTACCAGTTCAATTGAACTCTGGTGTGTTTGGTTGCTTGGTTTGTTTAGGTGTGTGCTAAGCTTATATCCTACTTTGTGTATTTTGGCATTAAAAAGTGAGTAAAACAAGTCACGAGTCAAGAATGACAGGAAATAGAAACTGGTTTTTGAACCTCATCAGTTTCATAAACATTTGACCATTTTTTACTTGCTGTGGTGGATTATTGTTGTACTCTTTAGAGCTTTGTTGCACTGATGCACCGGAATGCAGCAACACATCATCATCCAATTTGTTTGCAAGGTGTACCGTACAGTAACTGTGGAAAAGGTGATTTTGACAAAGAGTGTGTCATTGTGACGGTGGGTGGAGAAAACAGGATACTGTAGCACAATCCTATTGTCCTCTGCCGAAACAACCATCAGCTATTTTGAGCCTGTAAACTTTTAAGTTGAATCGAGGGTGCATTGCTCCATAATGTGTAATTGCTTTTATGGGAGCCATTCCTTTGTGTGTCTGTCCGGAGATGACGCAGTCTATTGTCTGTGTTTTGGACTTCCACCTCAATGTGGAGAAAGGTCATGCCGTGACTCTGTTACATCCTTATTGGGATGATATGCCCTTCTGTTTTTGTGTCCACTCCTGAAACAATAGATATTGTAAAGGTGTTCACCCTGCAGAGAAGGCTTGGTTCAGATATACCCTCTTTCAACTTATCATTTCAAAATTAGGGATCTAAGGAAAGACTGCTGTTTGTGGACAGAGTGAGTCTGCCACCATATCGTGCAGACTAAATTAAATCCATCACAGCATGTCTCAGCTATATCAAGCAGTCGTCTGAAAGGAGCCCCTCAGATCCACTGTTAGTTAACCAAGAAATGCAGCCTTGTGCATTCCATAAGGGAGGGGAAGAGGGTCTTTTGTGTTGTGGAGATAGGGGATCATTAAAGGACGACGTCTCTATAGTAAAAGAGGGTCTTTGTGTGTGTGAGGAGGGTCTCAATGTGGCCATTGTAAGAGAGACCGCCGGGATCTGCTGTCAAAGTGAGGAGGGAGAATTACTCTGATTCTCTATTTGCTGTTTTGTTGCCACTGTGGGCATAAAGTGGCCATTTTGATTTTTTTTTAGGCATATTGAGCAGGCAGTGGTATGGCTGTGTAGGTGGAGGACGTAGGCAGACACAAGAGAGACGTCTTAACAGCCACATGGAGCCTCTCTGCATGTCTGTAGTCAACGTTTCACTCATACATGCTAATTGAAAGGTCACTCGAATCCCTAAGCTTTGGAGTTGAATAAACGCTATCTTCACTCTTCAGGCACAAGTGTGAAAAGTTTTAACGGAACATTTTAAACTATGCAACAGCTTTGTTTCCAGCCATGCATTTAAATATGCATGGAAACAGTGCTGGAGGGTGTAAACAGTCACTGATTAACACACAGCTCTATTAAAAGAACATTTGGATCAGTGCTACGTTAATTCCAGCGATGAATTTGAGCTAACGTCTTGGTGTGCTCACACTCAATAAGTTATGTTGTTCCTACAGTTTTGTCAAGGCTTCAAATTGTTTTGCTTCTGCTTCTGGTGAGTAATAAATGTGGTTGTGGCGCAAGATCCGAAAGGCAAAGGGTTCAACTTGGAACACCACATAAACACAAAAGTCTCACACAAGACTCCATTCTGGCTCAGCTAATGTCCCCAACTATCTCAGCTAGCTGAGGGTCTTGACACCTCCGACATGTGGGTTGGGAAACCCTGTTTGTGTGACTGCTTTCTTTTATCGTGTCATGTCCACACCGACCCCTGACTGTGTGTGCTTGTGTCATGTCTAGCACAGTTCAGCCAGTGATGGTGGGTGGTTTTGTTGGTATGCAGACATGCAAAGACAAATTGTCCCTGTCAGTGGCTGGACCCAGCCTATCTGATGAATGGGATTTTCATGGACTCATGGCTTTCCATTATGTCTCGACGTCCATCATGAGTCATTCGAGCCACATCCAAAACATCCTTTCTGCGCACCAGACCAATATACACAACAGTGCAGACAACACTCCAACAATCTTCCACGCTCAGTATAAACAACAAGTGTATTCACAAACCACAGTGTACACAAACACAGCCGGTCACACCTACAGTACACAACAATTTACCCCACCCTGTGTCCCATCTAATACAAGCAAACAACAACACATGGACACATATCTCTGCTGTGTTTATCCAAATGCAGTGGACAGCAAAATGTTGCAGTTTCCTGTATATGTGACATCTATATCCTGACCTCTAATAGTCAAGCTCTAACCTTCATGTTGTCTGTCTTGTGTCTGACAGGGTGTGAAGAAGAACAGTGGCCCCTGTGGAGGAAGAGACTGCAGCGGAGGCTGTAAATGTTTCCCAGAGAAGGGTGCCAGGGTAAGTCCCTTACTACTGTTCCACATAGCTTTGCAAACACCCCTCTCTATCTCTATTTCTTTCTATCTCTCTTTTTTAACCTCTGTGTTAACCAGATACACCTCTTGGTTTTCAGTCCAGAATACTAAATAAGGCCATGATCACATATGATGCTTTCTAAATGCCCCTACAAATTGTAATTTCAGTAACTTGGTTGCTGACAGTGCATACCTTCCTCCTAACTAGTTTCCCAATGCTATATCATATAATGAAAAATGGCCACACATCCTTCTCTTAAAAGGATAAGGCTGGTAGACTTCTATGTTTCTTGTAATGTCAACAAACCCCCCCCAAAAATCAAATCTATAATCAATTGATCCCTCTAGCAAGTATTGTCTGTGTAGCTGCAAATACCCAGAAATGCACCAAATGTTTATTAATCCACGGCTGAAAATAGTCCGCAACAAATTCACAATTTATTCCTGTGTGAGTAATGTTTGCTAAAAGCTACAGTGCCCAGCTGATTTAGGAAATTACACAGCCTTTTTCCTAAAATGAAACTATGTTTGTGACCCATTTTTAAACATTTACATCTTCTGTTGGAACAAATGGGCTTGACTGAGAGCCACAGACAGGGCTGGGAAGTCTGAAAGTATTTAGAGACGGACTTTTGGTCTTTTCATGGCATTTGCTGACAGTAAGAAAAATATAGAATATAAAGGGAGAGCATCCATCCTGCTTTTATTTAATTTATTTATATCCTTAGTTACCTCAGGTTAACTAGCTAATACTAGAAACAGTTGCACGTCAATCAGAAGTTGTTGTCTCTGTTACCAACAAAGCTCATAGCAGCGTCATGTGTGATCATGGCCAAAGCCCTCTTGAAGAAAATTAAAGTATCACAACGATGCAATGTAAATATGTTAGATCATTTGAATGTCTGACATGGACATTCAGCCATATGGAAGACTGCACTGCTGGAATTAGTTAGAAATACTTATCACACTTCCGTACAGTTTAAGTGATGAAATTTACACTATTAACCTCTTTAAAAGAAGAGGCCAGAGTCTGGAAGGTGGGAATGTGGTGTGAAATCAAGAGACAGACATAGACTAAACATGTTGAGATAACAAGCTTAGAGTGAGTGACCGGGTTCTGCATGACTACAAGCTGCTTTTTGCTTCAGACACGTGCTGATCTGTGGACTGGGGGTTTCACACTCACAACATTTTGTAACTTATAAGAATCAGACAGCCAACGTCTACTTTCCAAAACAATCGGCCACATGTGTTTTTAGGGGTGAAAATAAACAGGGTTTCATCTGTTCTGCAAATTCTTTCTTTTCAAGAATGGGACATGCCTTAAATAGGGACTTGATACGATAACGTAATTTCTAGGATACATGGTTGTGTAAAAGAGCAGTTGCACAGAAAATATCAATAAAAATAGGTAAAAAATAAAAGTAAAATAAGGATCTACAGAACATCGTAGACATTTTTAAACTTTAGAGTAAAGTAAAATTGTGCTACCTTTTGTACATTTCAAAGGCAAACTTTCCAGTGCAAAAACTGACCAGTTTCCTTTGTTTCTCTTATCTTGTAAAGAGGGCTTACAGGAACTATAAATGTCTCAGTTCATCTGTGTGATGTGGTAAACTCAAGAACTGAAATGGACTCTTATAAAAGTCCCCGCTTACCAGTAAGAGCAGCTCCTGAGGGAGGCATGCTTAAAGAATACAGAGGTGAAGACAGGAATGGTCCAGCAACTGTACTTTGGCACCCACTGTGAATTTACCAGACCAACTTTACAGTAGGTCTGACCTTTGACCTGCACGCTCTCTGTGGATACAGGAAACCCTGTAAGGAAGTGTAGCGAGACAGAGAGAGGAAGTTCCACATTCCACATCTGAGGGATTCTTAAGTCTGATGGCAGGGTCAGGAGACCACCTTTCTCTTCCTCCTCCCCTCTCTTTAACTCTTTCTCTGCGTCAGCTGGATGTGAAGGAAAGGATTTCGATCACTCATTGACGACGTGATAATGACAGTGCCAAGAGAATGAGGGCTTTCATTACGCAGTCAAACCCTGACATCGTTTGCGTTTTGTCTATGAAAACAAGAGAAAATAGAAGTAAAAACACACTCTGGTCACAGGTCCTACGTCCTTTACACATCTGGTCTGCTAAAGATGAACATTTCTGTTGTTGTCTCCGACTTATTGTGTGCATATTTAAGCTGTAAATAATCTAAGGCCTAAGAATCTTGTGCATGACTTGATCCACCAAATATTTTCCCCTTATATGCATTATCCAACTGATGTGCTTGTTTGTGAAGATAATGGCAACCAACGGATTCTCACACATGTGTTCATCCCTCTGTCTCTTTGCGTCTATCTCTTTTCCATCCAAATCTTTCCCCTGAGGGGAGTCATGGCGATGAGCACTTCACTGAATGGGTGAAACTGATCCCTCGCAGCTGTCTGGATGGGCTGAGACTTGACACAGCTGTGGTGATTAGGGGATGGTTGTTAATCGGTGAATGGTGGCTGTTGTCATGTTAACATCTTGGTGTGGCTGCTCTACGAGCTAGTAGTATTCTTTTTTATTCTCTTTAATTTGAGCATCATCATCACTGTGTCCAACCTTTTTTTTTTTTACCTCAATGCTTCTATGTTTTATATTATATATATATTATATCTGTTTTACTCATTCAATGTGCTTAAGTTTCTAGACAAAATCACTGAATAGCATGCATTTTCCCACTTCTCACTAAACCAAACAGTAGACCAAAGCTTAAAGGAGAGTGAATATTGGACTTATATTCATCAGGTGAACAGAAACTTGACTGTAAATACATGCTAATGTTGCTCTATGTCTGTTGGATGGGTAGATATGCAATTGGTTGCTAACACTGTTGCCATAACAACTGTAGAAGGTGATAATATGACAATATTGTGTTTACAGCTTGTTGTATTGTCCCCAAGTGGCCAACCAATCAGTTAATGCAAGTTTAAAGAACAAATACCAAAATGTTTGTTTGTCATTCAAGATAAAAACATAAGATATGTGCAATGCAGGAAGAAAAGGGAAATGGAAATTATGTTGCTGTGGGAAGGAGGTCACATGAGGTACCTCATGAATGAATGCTGAAATTCCCATGCCTCATTTTCTCCAATAGTCACCATGATAGAGAAAGTGAGATGCTGAGTGAGAAGATGGATACAAATCCGGACAGAGACGAAAGACTGACAGAGAGAGCGTGAGAGAGAGAGTGAAAGAATGAAACGGATTGTTTGGTGGAGACTGTATTAATTTCATGGGTTTTCTTCTTTAGGGGGAGAGTCGAGATTTGGCAAGCTGACTCTCCAGCCTTACCACCCACTCCCCTGGCAGAGAGAGCATTGCAGGCGGGCAGAAAAATATCAAGCTCCCCACAGCACACTTCCAAAAGTCCTCATTGTTCTTTTCCATCATTAGTGGATTGTACTCCAGAGAGTGGTAATAAAAAGGAGAACAATCCCCCCAAAATGAGGTAATGAGATAATAAATTAGCCACACAAAGCACCTGAAGTAGTTCACAAGACATGAGCACAGCTGTAATCACACGACAGAGTTGGCATCTCTACGAAGAAAGTAAAGTGTGGTCAAGCCAGGTGATGTTGTAAAACAGAGCCGTTTGTGGTCTCTAAAGCATGAAAAACCAGGGCAGCATGAGAAACTGAACACAAGGCACCCTGCGTCCTCTCCAGAAAACATGTTTAGCAGATCAATGCTGTCTTTTGTGCTGGGACTCTTTCCCTCTTCAGTTCTTAGAAACGGGGAGTGGCGCCTGGGTTTCATAGAGAGAAAAAAGAAACTACGGCTTAAAGACCAGTCACGTCGATCTGCGTGGACATAGAAAGAAACAGAGAGAGACAGAGGACACGGTAGGGAAACCATTACAGACACTATGCAGATGGGGAGATGCTGTCCTTTCCACCATGGGAAAAGCCGCCACCGCTGATGTAGAACAGGAAATGACACACAACTTAGGAAGCTGAGCACAATGACAGTCCACTGATCTTTTTTTAATATAGACGGCCTCTGTTTTTGTGGGAACAAGATCGTCTGTGTGTTTGGCTGTAGCTATAAATGGCAGAAGATTTCCTTGTTCCATGAAAACAAGTCCATACCTACATTCTGAATCCAGTACCCATGTACTTTCCTGTCTGCTCAGAGGCATGATAACAGCACAGAGAGGAATGCGGTAGATCAAAGAGAGCTTCGAATATATTTTTGCCAAAAGGGTGGAAGCCCTGTACTGGTGGTTCTTAGGTTCTGGCTTTGTTTGGAGGATCATAACCTCTAGACATTGAGGACATTTTACAATCCTGCAACATATAAAACCTTTTCAAAGCAAATCATAAAACTCCCAAATGCCTGACAGTAGTGACGTGCATGCAAAGCAGACATTTATTTACATTTAATGCATTATTTAACATTTAACATGCACTACTGTGTGTA
This sequence comes from Enoplosus armatus, assembly GCF_043641665.1. NCBI lineage: Eukaryota > Metazoa > Chordata > Actinopteri > Centrarchiformes > Enoplosidae > Enoplosus > Enoplosus armatus. The sequence goes on along the minus strand of NC_092190.1, from coordinate 10,175,382 downwards.
TAAAATGAACTCTTTCTAACTCTTGAACTTAAATCAGGTTGAACTCCTCTGATTAGAGCTGCATTTCCATCAGTGGTTCGTTTGATCAAAATCTATTCATCTCCTCTGATGTAAACGAATTGTCTGATAGTAGAGGAGGAAAGATGAGTTAGTGAACTGATTTAGTGGCACTGACAGCATGCCGGTTTGTATTAGGGGCCTGTTGTAGCTTCACATATCAGCAGTAGACATGATGTGTAATGGCGTATTTCACTCTGAAAGCCCCTCAATCCAAACCTGCAATCAGGAGCCTCATCCATTCCTGTAGTCCTCTCCCCTGACCTTGACCTTGACAGGGAAGAACTACCAACTGCGCAGCAATGAGGAAAAAATGGTATGTGTGTGTGGAAGGGAGGGGAGGGGAGCAAAAACCTGTTGCTATCACTAAAACTCTTGGACAGGAGGATTTTCTTTTCCTAAGACTGTTGGAAAGAGGAATTCAGTAGGGATCACAGGCTGGCTTTGTCCTGTGTGAAAGTTAAAGCTGCGGAGCAGTAGGAAATGTCTGGGGAGACGCTTGGCCAAACAGACAGTAACCAGCTGTTTGTGTGTGTTAATACACAATGCACCAGGCAGAAGCGGGTAAGAAGTGGCATTGGTAGCTGTTGCTAAGGGTCTAGGATTTTAAAGATATCTCAGCCATTGTGTGAACTTGTTAAAAATTAGTGAGGCATCAAAGTCATGCCTAGAAGAAACATAAACTCTTTACCAGCCTGTTAAATCTCCAAACCTCACACATTCCTCATGTGGTTTGTTTGTTTTCCCTACTTCTCCTAGACTCTGAACTGTCTGCATATTGAACAGATCAACGAGTAAAGTATGATATACATAATGATAACAAGAATACAAGGCTATAAAGTACTTTAAAATGAAACATGCAAACAGTTCAACATGACATATGTTCTTATGGTGAATGTGTTAGCAAACAGTTGCCTGTTTACACATCCAGCAGATATGGAGCAACATTATCATTCATTTGAAGTTGTGTTTCTGACCATCAAGTCCAATATTCACTCTTCTTTTAGCTCTGTTTTTAGTCTCTACCAACTCCTGAAAAAAATCTCGCTCTTTAGCTGGTAAATGATCCTCCACCAGCTAGTCGCTAACTTTCTCTGCTGGTGCTGGGACGATAGCGTAGGGTTTATCAGAACTTACTTTTTATAGTGAAATTGAAACACAACACTAAGTAAGTTATGTGCAATAAAAGCAAAGATGCTAAAAAGATCTATAGAGCTGAGGAGATCTGCAGTGATCATTCGCTGTTGGTCCATCACTATGAATGACCCCTTTCACATCATACACAGTCTTTAAAAAAAGATGAATTCAAGCAGCTTTAAATATGTGTGTGTGAGTTTGCTACCTTGATACACAACAGAAAGACCAACCTCACTCGACAGACATCAAACAAGAAGACATACACATACAGTACAGCCCTCAGACACAAAAATGTTCCCTATAATTTATATTATGAACATCACAAGATCATATTTCTCCAGTGACATCTTCGTCTGACTCTACAATCAAAAGAAATTCTTTTCCCCCGTCTCCTTCGATTTTTTTCCTGTTACTGTCAAAGCCGACTTTGACCCGCCGTCCTGCACCCAGCTGTGGTCCGGCTTTAAGAGCCAATAAAAGTGGCTCACTCTCACTTTTTAAGATGATGGGTGCTGATCAGGAACAAGGGGACTATTGTTGGTGTGGACAAAGGAGCATCTCTTTTTAAAAGACACACACGCACTATCACACACACATAAACACAAATTTAGGGGAACACACACAAATGGGCATATACTGTTACTAAAGATGTAGTAATTATGAAGTGCTTCGGTCATGAAAGAGAATATTGACCCTTCGCTGAACCCCTCCTCTGAACTGTAATTGTCCAGGAAGAAGGCCCATCCATGTTCTCCGTGTTGATCTGTGCATAGAAGGCAAGAGCGATACTTTCAGTTGGAAGTGTTGTGTCTTTTAGTGTAAACAATGTCTGTGCTAATGAAAGCTACAAACGTTAGCATGTACAGTTTACTAGATTCCTGGAGTAATTTAACCCAGCGTTACTTCCAAGGCCGGGGGCACTTTATTAGTTACAGGTTACATTAAACACTTTGTAGTATTTCCCCACTTTGTTTAAGGCTAACGTTTGCGGCTCTGTTCCACTCTTCATTGCATTTGGGGAAGTTTATACACCAGCAACTCTAGCCAGCGTTACGCGAGATATGTTCATTAAACACAGTCCTCATTCTAAATGCATTTTCTTTTCTTCTGAAGTGAAACATAGAAAATGCAAACAACAAAGAATAAATATAACCCCTGTCTTCCAAGCACTTAAGCTAGCCAAACAGGGTTACGATAGAATGAAATAAGAGCCTAATGGTACATTTTTCCTTATCATACTTATAATCCTAGGATTAACTAGTTTGAGATCCTCTTTTTTTTTTTATATGATATTATGGTTGTCGCCATCATGTGCATAATTAAGACCCTTTTCACAAAGTTAACAGCTGGAAACATTAAAAAGTCCATCAGAGACTGCATTTCCAACCAACTGAAAAAGTTCATGTTAGCTTAATTAGCTAGCTAGTAACAGCTGATAAAATTTGCTAGCAGCATTTCATTTTATTTCAGAGTAATGTAAAAGAGACTACGAAATTTGATTGGTAAACTGCTAACATTGAAAACTGTGCCTTGTGAGAACGTAAGGCTTAACAGGCATAGCAACAGTAACTAAGGGGGGCGGGGCTTAGCAAACTGCCAATTGATTGGACTGAAGCATATAAGAAACAAACTTTATTTTGTCACAATATATCCTCGAATGTCAGTGACCTTGATGTTGTCATCATCACCTTATCCATCTTACAGTGGGAGAGAGATTCGTTAGCTACTGACAGTACAGTCATCCAGTAGTCCAGTATTTGTGTGACCTTGTGTGTATTTAGGCGGTAGACACTGGCCTTGTGTTAACATCTGTAGCCTGACTGTGTTATCATCAGCCATGAGTGTAACCGAGGACAGACGAGAGGAACAAAGATCAAGACGAGTAGAATAGGCCTCAGATATTCTGTTTCATGTTGTGGCTGGGAGATTGTTGCCTCATGGGACTCTGAACTTACTTACTTTAGGCCTGATCACTGAGAAACATGGTATTAAGCTGCTTTTATGTCCCGTAACGAGCCTCCTCCTCATTTCTGGAACTGTTTCCTCATTATTCTCTTGTGGATACCTTCTGTTGCCAGTTCATTGAAAAACACATACAGACACACATCATGTATTCTACATCAATCAAATCTGTCCACTCTGTATTCTCACAACAGGAAAGTTGGTTGAATGTGTGTTAACACTATATATCCTCTGGGATCTATGGATTTGATTTGCAGACAGCAGTCAGGAAACGTTATGGTCAACGAAGAGGGTCCTCTTTGGGATGTAGGAAAAATGTGACCAGAGTTGTGGGTCACCACAGCAACGCCATGTGTTCCCCATCAGGCCTTGTTGTGAAACCTACATCAGGGGCCGGCAGCAGAGGAAACAATTAGATTTCCTCTTAAGTCTTCTCATATTTATTCCACTTTTCATGACATGTTTTTAGTGCAGACTTTTTTCTCAGGAGCAGGGATTTGGGCTCACATAGCAACGAGGCAACATCTGCTCAGCACTCTGTAATTTAGTCATTTTGGAAATGTTGTGATACGTGACGAAAGTTTTTTTTTCCCATGGCACAAGCTCGAGGTAAAACACTGCCGTCTACATCAAACTGAAATTAGGAATATCAGCTTGAGGTAATTTCATGTATATCCAAGATAGTCACCTGAGAAGCCATACACTCAGTCAGTAAACTACATACATGCGTGGACCTTTGCCCTGATTTGCTCCCTTGCAAACTATCCAGGAATGTGCGCCACAGCTGGAATGACAGTGGGTGTTGCATCCCCATGTGGGAAAGAGAAAAACCTTTCCAGGCTGGTAAAATTGGACTGTGGGCGCAGATAGAGACTCTGAGGATTACGTGGGTATCCCTGACACTAATGTGGCTGGCTGCAGTCCATGTCAGACAGGGCCAAGATCACAGCTGGGTATTCGACTATAAATCTCATTTTCTGTACTTGCTTTTTCCCCATTGCTGTGTGTTGTTGTATTTTTCACCCATTGGTTAATTGCTTTGTAGTAATGTTCTGAAAAGTGCTATATACAATTTCTCAGAGCCCAGTGTAACATCATTCAAATAGCCTGTTTTGTTTGAACAACAGTCCATGACTCAAAGATATTCCTTTTACAATCATGTGAATTAAAGAAAGGCAGCAAAACCTCACATTTGAGAGGCTAGAGCCAGATCAACAAATCATGTAGCACTAAAGCTATCATTATTATTATTTTTACCCCCACTAGTGATCATGTTCTTACTGAAAAATGTTTTTTTAATCAGTTGAACCAACTTTGGATCAAACTAAGAAATCCCAATGAAAAACAATATATATGTATTTATTTAAAACAACTTTCTCACACTTCATCAAAGCTCCTGTGGCCTCTCAAACTGTTACACTCCATATATAACTCAATAAACATACCTTTGTGCCCTTGGGTGCGATGTACAACGTCATAGAACAGCTTTGTTGAGGAAATTTAGTTTTCCTTGGTGGACTTTTATAAACAGAAGTCAGTGTAAGTCACTGCGCCCTGGGCGATCCACTGTATGGAAGCTGTGATGGCATTATAATCACAGTGATAAATGTAACAGTGGGATTATAGACTATGGATTATGGACTTCATTACACGCAGACAAACTCTGACACATGTGGACACACGATACAGGCACACAGGTGGTTGGTCTCTGAGGTGAGGGCAACACCTCATTTGAGACTGTGTTCCATTCCTCCCTCTTTCTCACATGCACACACACACATATACACACAGGCTGCAGCTGTGTCCTGTTTAGACACACATGTGCTTGGACCATAGACGTGAGACGTCTCATTCCTCTGACGTGAGGCAATAGCGCAGGTGTCGAGCCCCAGAGACCCCTGGGATAGCTGGAGGTCCGAGCTGTTCTGTTCTCAGCCTGGGACCCCCCCCCCTTGAGTCTTAATCTTCATCACACACCCTCAAAACACATGCAGACTCTCTCTCTCACACACACACACACGCACACACACACACACTTAAGTCTGGTCCACGACTGGTCATTAGCAGCCCTGTCTCTCTGGTCTGGATGCTGTCAGATCTCTGGCACATCCGTGTGCACGTGCTCGGTGAAAGTGACACATGTGCTTGCAGAAATTAGCTCAGAGTCTAAACACATTAATTCTAATGTAAACTGGTCTCAAAAGCAGCCAAACAACTCTGTGCCAAATGGCTAAACAAAGAGCAGCAGACCTCCATGAGAAACAAAGCAAGTGACAAGAAACGACTGATGTTTGTCTGAATGTCATCTGTTTTTAGCCCTCCACTTCATATCTCTCTCTTTGCACATGAGAAATTTTAAGCAGATGAGTCAGAGGAACTTGTTGTTGCACCAGTGATGTTTTCACAAATCTGGCTGGAGGTTTGTCTCCATGGCAACAAAGCATTTCAACTTTCTCACTGGTAATTCTTCATTAGATACCGTTTTTCATATGTCGCTGTTCCACCTGTAGCCTGCATGGCCTTGTTTCTTTTTTCTCAGCATATCACTTTATATCCGCTCTGATCCCCCACGGTCATCAAGGATTTTCAGAAGTAGGACATTTTCCTCCAGCCGGGGATTCAGAAAGCTGACCTCCCGGACTTCAGTCAGGAGATCTAAACACACTCTAATAGATATCTAAACATCATCTACAGATGTTTATTTATTCTTTCTGAGTCCTCCTCGGGGCATCCAGTTGAGGACCCTCTTCGTCCTCCAAGTGGAGCCCCTCAAGCCTCTCCCTTAACCCCTAACCCCCCCCCACATCCCTCCAGGGGAGTTGAGCCCCATCTCCCTGCTGGGTATCATGTAGAAGGGATGCGGATCTTCAGGAAATTAGTCCAAGAAAAATGTATCCAAGAAAAACACGTGAGGGACCAAATCCACCAAAGTGTCCCAATTGTGGGAGTCAGAGAGAAAGGGCAGACATTTAGTGTTTACGTGCTGTTATTCTCCTTCTTGGCCTCTTTTCTTCCTTCCTTGTTTCCTTCATTTCCTTCTTTTCTACTTTCCTTTCTTCCTCTTTTCTACCTTGATACATCTTTCTTTCCTTATGTTCATTCATTCGTTCTTTATCTTCCTTCCTTTTTCTTTAATTCTTTTTCATGTATTCCCTTCTTCCTTTCTTAAATCATTCTTTAACATCTCCCCTCCTCACCGCCCATCTACCTCCTTTTTTTCACACCACCTTTCCTTCCTTCATTTGTTCTTTTCAACTTTACTTCCCTCATTCCTTCCTTTCGTTCTTCCCTCATTCTCTTTATTCATTCTTTCTCTTATTTCCTGCGTGGTATGCAGGAAGCAGATCAGTTCAGAACTGTTGAACCGCTGCTGATGTCTTTTAATAAAGATGTCACTATGCTTCAAAGAAAGTGCTTGTCTGGTGGATGAAACCACCTCTCTCCAAGACTTTCTGACGTCAGAATTGGGGCTACGTCCGACATGTTTTTTAACTCTCCTCCTGCAATGATTGGCCAGGTGTGATGATGTGTGAATTCATGCAGGATTTTTACTTCTTTAACAAGCTCTCTTTTTTTCAATCTTTTGGTATGTACAAATGAGCATGAAAAGTGTGCCGAGTTATCCCCATTTGTTCAAATATCACGTCTCATCCGTCTCTATGACAACAGGCTTTCCCCGCCGCCTTCAGGTGTGGTCATTTGGCAACAGGTATAAACACTTTTGCCTTCTGGCTTGTTGAAATGACACATCATGTAAAGTAGTTTGTTTCAAGCATACCCCAACATTAATTTATCCACCTTCCTCAACATCACATACTGTAAATCCTCCGCAGGCAGCTCACAGAGACACTCACCATGATTTTAAGTTCACCAGGAGGAGTTTACATGAGTGAGTGTTGTGTGAATATAAGTCTCTCTGGTCTGTAGATGTTTCTGTGGAACTATGAGGCTGTCAGTGGCCTGTCCCACATTGATGACATCAGAGGATGGTGTTCACACTGCATAGCATCAGTCTTCCCTCACCACAACCCTTTCTGTTTAGATTCCAGTATTATTTCTGAGGAGATACAGTTTATACAACCACTAGGAGGACAAGTTGTCTGAGATTTTAGGCACTAACATTGTTTGCAACAGAGTAATTGTAAAATAGCTAATATGTGCATGCAAGTGTGTCCTGAGGACAGAAGGTGTTTCACTGCAAAGATTAGCCATGGACTAAATGTTAAAAGTTTCATGACAAGACAACAAGTAGAAGACAGAAAATCTTTAATACAGGCCGGTACATTCAAAATGTTTAGGGAATATTAAAGTCTTTGTTGCTGTCATTATTTTCAGTTTGCCTCCAAGACATGATATCCGTTTTCCTGTGATTTATCATATCTCCTATTGATGTTGACCCTCTGTATCTTTAACATTTTAATCAGTAACTTCCATTTCTTTGTCTAAAAAATTACAAAATGTCCCAGTTTTTCCAGACAGACAGATGGAATAACAGAAGGAGCTTCCGGCCAGTTGTTTATTGATTTATTTTATTCCCCTCTGAGGTCAGAGGTTTGTGAACTGGGCTGTGTGTTCCCATCCTGTTCTTAGCAGGTCGTTCCCAAACAGTCCACCCCAGGGGACAGGCTGGGTCCAGATGAAATTTATGGTGTCAGACGGGGGAACTTTTAATAGATTTGTGCTTTAGGAATGAGAAATGCAAACACACCCACATACACACAGGGAGAGGACAGAGAGATTAAGGTTACTGCATTTTATACAGTGTGAAGAGGAGGGATTTTCTCAGAGATTTCTTGATATGGGTCAGACGTCATGAAGGCACTTGCTTAGGTTTACAGACGCAATGCTACGAAATGGAAATATGTCAACCTAGAAATCCAAGTAGGAAATGGCACACACTTCCAGACATAGGCATGTGTTATGGTAAAAACTGGTTTGTGGCAGAAAATTAAAGAAAATATTCTACATATCCTACAATGATGAACATTTAGAAAGTCACTTAATATAGTATGAAAAGCAGTGTTTTAGCGACGTGGTTGTTGGATCACTAACGGGTGTGGTCAGAAGAGGGCTCCTTTGCAACTGTCATGATGTCATGGTGTACTGACACACCCTGCAGCAAGGTGAGATGCTCTTTAAAGGGTCGGTTCACCCAAATAACAAAGAAAAACATAATTTCTTTCTTGTGGTGTTATCTATCCATGCAGGTAGCTTTTGTTTCATTTTTATTTAGATTTTACATTTTTTATTCATTTTTAATCCACATATCAGAAGAAGATAGCTCAAACGTGCACATAAAAAGGGCAAATCCTCAAGGCTTGACAAAACTGGAGATATTAGTACATGAGAAATATGGTATGTTAAATTATGTGCAATTTGGATGAACTGTGCACCACAACATTCAATGCATTCTTTAGATGTTTGGTTCAGCTATAAACCTCTGCTATCCGGTGGGCACCAGCTCTCTCCTCATCTGGACTCTCACATGTCGGGTTTAAATGGAGCACGCTGTCCATCATCCTCCTCACACATTCCTCCAGCTGCAAAAGATGGAGCTGGGACTTCTCGTTGTCAACGACGTATGTATGATATATGAAAGAAGGGGTTAATCCTTGGTAAAAATATTACTGTGGTAGACAGGTAGAGGAGGAAAGACTTTTACTATTAGCAATAACTGAGATCTTATATACTGTATATATGTATATGTCTGCAGAAAGAAAGAGGGTTTTTTCACTATCGGCATCCCATCATCCCACACCTCAGCCTCAGTCACTTTGTTCACTTAGCCAGGGTGTGTGCATGTGTGTTTTTATGTGTGTGTTTGTGTGTGTGGTAGTTTATGCCCCTTAAATGAGGTGAGAGGGGATCGGATAAAAAGCAGACACCAGTTGGCAGAGAAGTGTGGTGTTTTATTGCTCTTTAACAATCTTACCTTGAGTTTGTTTCTTAACAATCCTCAGTCACTTGTTGTTTTATTGCTATTTATTTTGACTTTTCTATCCTCTGTGTGCTTTAATCATGTCATTTCAGTCTGTTTTCATTTCCTCCTGAAAAACACCTCCTATTTATCTGACTGAGAAGTCTGATGATTTTACCCCACAGCAGCAGTGTTTGTCTGGGACTGAGACCTTAAATGTATGCTATAAAAGGAAGTGACTGCTATCATATTAACCATGAAAACCAATCCATGAAAGCCATCCAAATTGCAGTACTGTACAGTTTTGAAAAGCTCACTGTCATCAGTGTGAAACTCCTAAAATGCTCTACTTCCTAAGACATCAGTGACGGGCGGCTGGAGCATGTTCGACACAGAGTTACACACACTTCTTTACAGCCTAACCACACCCAGATCTAACCAACCCCCTCACATTATCACACACACGGATTTTGGGGTAATTTGGGAATGTTTTTTTGCACTGTTGATTGCAGAAAACCACAGTCCATCTACACATCTACAGTCCTGAATCACATATGACATGCCACACAGTATTCCTCACAGGTAACAGAGAAAGGCAGTTTACAATATGACATCTGAAGGGTTAAAGTGAAAAAAACTTATTTTATCTTATTAATAATTAATCATTTGATCTATGAAATGTCAGAAAATAGTTGAAAATGGCCGTTACAGTTTACTACAGTCCTATTAGAAGACTGTAGTAAACTGTAACAGCCATTTTTTGTCCAACCAACCGTCCAAATCCATAAAATGACCAATTTACTGTGGCATAAAACAAAGAAAAGCAACAAATCCTCACAATTGAGAAGCTGGAACTTTTTGTGTTGAGTTTCTCTTTTTCCTTCAAATTGAAGGCCAAAGGACACTGGATGTTGTATGTTGTGCAGACTGTAAAGCCCACTGAGAAATGTTCTTGACTATCTAAACTCCTGGAGATTATTGGTCAGCTGTGATCTACCCTCTGCCTGCCTCATTTCCTCCTCTTTCCTTCGACTGCTGACTGATGGCTCGTTGTATCTCATTATGAAGCTCACGAGACAAAAGGCCGAAGGTATGACGCGAGCCGTCTGTGACAGGAAGACAAATAAAGGATTGCAGACCACTACAGTCACAGAAAAAAAGCCAGAGGGCAGCACATGTGTCCTGAGCTTCATAATCTGGTAAAGTCATGACCGGCCTTCAAAGACAGACAGGAACTCAGACCTCATGTATGTGTGTTCATTGTCCTTTAGAGACAAGACATGTCTGTTTGAAGAGCCCTCAACTTCCTCTGATCTCGATTTCAGGTTCTCTGTTTACACAGGTTCAGAATGTTATTATACTACGCTTTCTCTTTCTTATCTTTCAATCTGCATTTCTACTTTCCTGGTCAGTCTTGCGGTTTCTGCTTTATGTCCTTTCACTCATCACAACTCAAACTTACCTCTACTCTTGTGGCTACATGACAAATTCAGGTCCTCTCTTGCATTCCCCCCATTGCTTTTTTGTCATCTCTTGTGATTTTTTTCTTGCTTTTTCAAATTTTTTATTCTTCAGTTTTTTCCCCACACAGTTTGTGGCTGGCTGATTTGTAGGCTTGTATGTGGTCACTCTTCGCCCAGCAGAGACAGGAAGGGAAAGAATACAGGCAGAAAAAGGAGGGTAAGAGGAGATGCAAAGGGATGTGAGAACACTCGAGAGGCTTGGAGAGGAGGGGAGGAAATGCTGGGTGGAAGTAGTCTGAGCAGATAAGAATGGGGAGTATAGAGGTATGAAGGAAGTGAAGCTGTGGAGGGCTGGTAATTAAAGAGTGGGGAGGACTGGAGAGAGATTTAGCTCAGGAGAAGATGGAGAAGGGAAATGATGAACGTCCAGAGTGCTAATGAAACAACTGGCTACAGTATGATGTATGGAACAGATGCGGTCGGTTTGATTTAGACATGTTCAAGCTTTCAGTACGCTTAAAACAAACTACTTCTAACAATGTGTTGTCCGACCACGTGCCTAATCAGTCTCCAAGAACTCTGTGTGTTTAACAAGTCTTTGTAGTCTGGACACAATCAATCATACAAATGGGGATTGGAGCACATACTTTCAGACAATAAGTCATTCATGGAGTTGCTCTCGTTTGTACACATCAAAGGTGACAGAGGTAGTCATGTGAAGGATGAAAAAAGAGCTTGAGAGACAAGTTAAAACTTTCTCACCTCCGCGCACCTGTCAAATCACTGCGTTAATGTCGGGAAAGCTACAAAATAGACTCAGTCCCCCCAATGACATCAGAAAGGTGTGGATGAAGCATTTCAGATGCTGTTTGATGATATGAAAACCACTCCCTTTGAAGCATACTGAGGCACTTAACGAAGATGTTCAATTTTGATTGACTCTATTCATTATTGAGTCGTGTTGAACTGGACGGGAGGGGGGAAGAATATTAGAAACGTATTTCTATATAATCAGTCCAATACAACACAACCACTAACCATGACCTCAATAATAAACATATAGTTGAATTAACACGTCTCGGAAAGTTTTAACAAAAAGTGAACATTATAAGCTTTGTGAGGGTAGAATATCTGGCACTGACACTGTATTTAATGGGGTCTAGCCAGGAAGGGGCTGAACCCAAATCCCTGTGCTGGTGCACAAGGGCTGGGCCCCTGTTATTATGACTAACTTAAGTAACTGTGCATTTGGGCCAAATAGATACAATTGTTTACTTAAACTTATAAGAACTACAAGTATTTTGTACCTTAATATGGATACCAAAGTTACACACCCATCACGTGCCTGTGATGGTGTATCTGTGTTTTCCTGCTGTGCCTTTATTTTTTAGTGTTTACAGTAGATCCAGCATTTGTAGTTGTTGGTGCTGCATGTCCACACACACACACACACACACACACACACTCACACAAATATGCATCTCCCCCGTTATCAGTTATGAAAGGAGACTGGTATTTCTCAGCCATCTGTTTAAGTCATGCAGAAAGATACAGACCAGTGCACATAATGTGCCATGCAAGTGCTCCAGACAAGGATCTCTTATGCACTTACATGCTTAGACACACATACGTACCTACACACACACACACACACACACACAGTTTATTTCAGAAATACGCCAATTTTGAATTACAACACCTCATTCCAGCTCACTCCCCTCTGTCGCTGTATATTTTACTACATCTTTGTGAATTATAGCAAAATTATTACTTTGACAGAACCATTTGTCTTCAGAAAATTAGTCAGCTTGATTAATTTCCTTTTTATGAGGATGATGATTTGCATCTATAATCTTGACCACGTGCAAATTACTTTGTAAAAAAAAAAAGAAAAAAAAGAATCCACATTGAATGATGAAGAGCATCGGGAGTCACTGTTCTTCTCACCAGAGTCAGAGATGTTTACGTGCTGTTTTCTTGCACACATTTGAACTCTGAACCGCTGTTTTCTGGCTGGTCAGGGTTTTGCCAGTTTATGACTTCACATTTTAATGATTGCACATTTTTAGCCACATGTTCAGCGTAGTTGAGTTGGTCGGTAGGTCCACCACTTTGGTCCAGACTGAAACATCTTTTCCTCTAGCGCTACCATGATTCCAAATACCTGCAAAACTCATCAGCCTCAGATGTACTATGCTAATTAGCAAATGTTTGTCTTGCTAACACGCTAAACTAAGATGTTGAGCATGGCAAACAATATACCTGCTAAACATAATTGCGTTAGCATTGTCATTGTGAGCATGTTAGCGAGCTGATGTTAGCATTTAGCACAAAGCACGGCTGTGTATAAGTGCAGCCTCACAGGCCCACTAGAGGGGCTGTAGACTCTTGTTGCTGTCTGTGTTTTAGACCCCATGCAGTCTGACACACACTTTTTCATCTCAATTGTCCCTCAAACTCGGTGGTACTGAAAGCTCTTGACGTTGTGGTGAATCAGTGCAGTATAAGCTGTAATTCCTGCTTTTTTTTCTTCCATTTGAGGTTGTGTTTTTTCCTTCCGTTATGTACCAAGAGAAAAGTTAGACACCATGATTTGTCATTGCAGAATGGCCAGTATGGTGATACCATCTCCATTGTGATAACATCAAGATATACTGACGTTATCATGCTGTGACTGACTGTATGTCTAATCGGTTTTCATCTGTAAATGTATAAATTCACAGCACACACTGTATGACACACTGCCCGTTAATCATGTGGAGTTTGAGTTGTTGTGACAGGACTGTTGTCTGTCTGTTGTCTCCTCTATAGGCAACAGCTGCAGGGTTGAGATTGATGCAGAGACAAAACACACACCTCCTGTTCCAAAAAGCCACCCATAGACAAAGCTCTGACTACCACACACACACACACGCACACACACACACACATCTAGCCATCAGTTATACGAGTTCAGCCGAGGCTTTATCTCACACTATCTGCATCTGATTTGTCTGTGAGCTTGTTTGAATTGTTGTATGACATTGTTTAGGCTCCCTGCAGTTTTATTGATTCCTTCGAGACCCTTGGCTCTTGCTTCATATAACACGGCCCAAAGCATTTCTGTCTGGGGATAAACAACATCACTGTGTTTGTTGGTTCTCACAGGAACACTGTCAGGCCCCGAAACCTCAGAGGTCATCACTTACTGACCCTCTGAACTCCCAGACCATGCAAACACGCACAATTCCCATGGTATCTTCACCCTTACACCCTTTTTTTTGACCCTTTTAAAAGTGCTGTCCTGGTATTATTCTGTTTCCATCCCACCAACCCTCTCCAGCTCTCCGCACCCCCCTCGAGCGTCTCCCCTGGCTGTGTCCAGTCCCAGATGTAAATGACACACACAACATCCTCTTTCTGAGGGACGCTGAGATGTGTGTATGTGTGTGTGTGTCTGTGTTTGAGGCACCTGTTCGACCTGAAGCTCCTTGCCCTCTCATATGCGTTGCTGTGAGTGTGTTTGTTTGTATCCTGCTGTTTTCCTTGTCGACGTGTAGCTGCGATTCCAGTGAAGCAGGGGGAAGAGAGGACACGTACTTTACTGCCGAGCCTGCAGACACATCGCAGATCTACCTATCTAATTAGGAGATAAAAATGAGATGATCAAAACGTAGCAGAGGTATAGTTTAGAGAACAGTAACAAACTTCCGCCGCTGCCAGACTCACATTTTCCGTCCTTCCTATCTGCCTGCCTGTCTTCTCTCTTGTCTTCTCTCTTTCATCACTCTGAGTATCATAATCAAATTGTTATATATAGCTTGCAGATTAGGGGTCTGTCTGCAGTTTCAAAAAGTCAGCAATCAAAATCCTCTTTAAACAGCCCTTAACTTTGCCTTTAAAGTTTTGCTTGGCCACTGTGAGTATCTATTTTTAATTAAGGAGACATTTGACAGCAAGGTCTGGCTTTATCTACCTTAAACTTATTCCCCTCATTGCTCTGTCTGGCATGTCCTGGAATAACGTGTGGGTGGGGGGGGTAAGATAAATGAGGGAAAATATATGTCAGCATGCAGGTTTTAAACTGTATCCAGGCAGATTCTAAAACAATAATATATTAGTTAATTTGGGTGCAAGAATCTCTCATTGTGTCCCTAAAAGTTGAAAAGAACCAAAAGGGATGTTGGATAGGGATGGATATTCTTGAGACGTTTCTGTATGTGTATTTGGTTGCATTGCTTGTCCGGCATCAGTTTTTACCCATCAGCTGTTCTCTGACAGTGGATATTTGTAGGTACACTGTTTGACCACCGGATGGGTGTAGAGAGCGTGGAGTGTTGAAGGAGAGGATTTCATTAAAAAAAGAAAAAGGTGTTTGTCTCCCCCTTGTGCTGCAATCAGAAAATACAAGTAGAAATATGGAAAAGTAAAAAATATGGAAAATGTTTTTAATTGATTGTGTGGTTTGTCATTCTTCTTGTTGCATTGTTGTGATACTTTGGTTCTAAACTGTTGATAACACATACCTAATTTTCAAATCTTCTCTCCTAATTCCTCTATTTTCAACAGGTAAGTTTACATTTCTGTTACCCCAGATATCACCAATGTAACACTCATGACATTATTGATAAAAAGTAATCAAACAATAATTGATTCAGATCAATTATGCTCCAAACTATAAGCAAATGTGCAGCAGCTGGAAGTTTATTTGGTGAATTGCTCCGTTGACTTGAATTGATCAACTCTTTTTTTTCCTGTCTCAATCTCAGGGTTCCCCTGGGCCTCTTGGTCCTCAGGGCTATCAGGGGCCTCCAGGGAGACCAGGGGATCCAGGCATACAAGGACCAAAGGGGCCGAGAGGTGACCATGGCCGTGGCGGCATCATAGGTCTTAAAGGAAATATGGTAAAATATTCTTCTATTTCTATTTTTTTAAATTGTTGAAAATCAAAACACTTTTGTCCACGTTTTGTTCACGTTTGTCCTCTTGTTTAATATGTGATTCTTGTCGCTACACAGGGAATGACCGGTGTTCCTGGGTTTTCTGGAAACGACGGTATTCCTGTAAGTCCATCCATCAGTCTGGGTGAAAGCAGTTGAAGCTCGCTCTATGTTGAGTATTGATTCTGCTCATGAGGTGCTCTGACTGTTGTGATCTGACTTTCGCTCCGCAGGGCCACCCAGGACAAGCTGGGCCCAGGGGCAAGCCAGGTGCAGACGGCTGTAACGGGACACATGGAGAATCAGGGTTACCGGGGCAACCGGGCAACAGTGGCTCACCTGGTTTTCCTGTTAGTTCAACTCCAAAACTGTATGGATAGTTCATTGTAAAATATGTAGAGTCTCATTTCCTGTAAGTGACCATTACTCTGTCTTTTTGTGGTCATCTGTCAGGGACAACCGGGCAGGAAGGGAGCGAAGGGAGACTCTCTGGAGCTGAGTGTGTACATGGAGCGTTTCAGGGTGAGGAAGAGGAGCGTACACCAAACCTGACTTTTGTTCTGAGGAACTCCTGGCATTGCATTTATATTTGATGTTGCTGTAACACAGTCATATAGATGTAATTAACTTCATGAATCTTTGACCTTGTCTCCACAGGGAGACCCAGGGACACCAGGGGTCAACGGAGTATTTGTAAGACACATTATTCAAATGATTTGTTACTGTACGCTGATCATAGAGATATGATCAGATAATATTCTTATATCTAATTTGCACTAACTAATACATTTCAGCTTATCTGAAACTTACTTCTACACAATTTTATGTTGTGGCAATCTTTCTCATATCGACTGTCTGTCATTTGATTTTTGTCAGGGGCCTCAAGGAAACCCAGGATGGCAGGGTAACAGAGGCTTCCCAGGACCAAAGGTAAGTGTGTGTGTGTGTGTGCATTTATTTATGTGCAATTTTGATTTTAGTTTGTGAAGTCCAATCTATTATGACATAAATTGTTTATTAGGATCCTGTCTGTGTCTTCTTCTAGGGTCCCCCAGGGTCTCCAGGTGCCCGAGGACCAAAGGTAAAGCAACATGTATATATTTAATATATACATACAATATATATTTAATGTAATATATTAGAAAATTGATGTAAATGCTGCATGAAATGTCAAATAAGAACTTGAATTTATGAATGAAGCTTCAAGTGTTTTTTGGTTTTTTTTCTGGGCAGGGCACTATGACCAAAGTGCTTAAGGGACTCAAAGGAGACCAAGTGAGTGACCATGTTTGTCAAATGCATTGCTAATATCTATTAGTCAAGTCTGGGTTAGGTCACAAATCATCTGATCCACTTCGGTTTGAGGTCTGTACTTTCCCATGCAATGATTTGCAATGGTGGAATATAACTACTTAAGTATTGTTTTGAGATACTTTTACTATATTTTACTTGAGTATTTCCATTTAATGCTACTTCAACACTACTACATTTCAGTGGTTCATATTGTAACTTTTACTCCACTACATTTATCTGACAGCTGTAGTTACTAGCTGTTTTTCAGATTAAGATGTTGTAAGATTTTTAGCTCATAAATAAGATAAAAAAGCTTAAGCTCATAAAATACAATACAATTATAACGATAAAATCATTGGTTTCCCACCATTTTTGGCTTGTGACAAGTTATAGTGTCTAGTTTGGGCCCCTTGTCACAGATGTCTGTGAGTTTCTCAGATGGTTTCATTTGAATAACTTTTTTTTACTGAAGAGATAAAATTATCCAACATTTCACGACCAAAAAAAGATTAGAGAACGGTCCAAAAAACGAAGACAGATTTGTTTAAAGTAACTTACTTTTTTCTGCCCCATTAATCATCTCATGACCTCTCAGATTTATCTTGTGACCCTTTGGATGGGCCAAGCCCTATGTTGGGAACCAGTAGACTAAACTACCTAACTATAAATAAAATAAAACTACACATCGAAATGCTGTACACATTACAGCAACAATCTAGTATTGTCATATATAATGATATGTCAATTACTACATAACTTTTACTTTGATACTCTATGTATATTTTGTTGCTAATACTTATGTGCTTTTACATAAGTTGGAGTTTTACTTGTAATGGAGTATTTTGAAACTGTGGTATTAATACTTTTACTTAAGTAAAGGATCTGAGTACTTGATGATGATTTGTTGCACTTCCTACTTTCACCACAGGGGGACATCGGACCTCCAGGGCCACAAGGAAACTCTACACATCAACAAATTCTGCCCCCCTCTGGACCATCGGTCTGTACATCAGTGAAGCTTGTCCATCTTTATTCATTAACCCACTGCAATGACATTCAAAGATGGTCTTTAAAATCTGAAATATAAATAGGAGTGTTATGGACACACCCATGAACCAATAATATCCTCCTCTTTTATCATTTCAGGGATCTCCTGGAGAGAAAGGTCTGAAAGGAGAAGCAGGAGATTTGGTATGTGTTCACTTCTGAACGATCATACACATTTACACACACACACAGATTGTAAGTTACTCTGCTCATCTTTTCTTTTGTTCTGTATTATTGTAGGCTGACAACAAAGGAGAAACTGGTATAATGGGATTCCCTGGGTCGCGGGTGAGCATGGGCACATTTTTCTACACAATTCAGCCAGAAACTGTCCTGTTTCCATGTGTTCAGTTCATATGATGTGCTGCTTTGGATGCTGTTCTAGGGATCATCTGGTGCAGATGGGGCTCCTGGACCAAGGGTATGTTTGTGCGAAGGATGAGAGGTGTCATATCATTATTGTATTATCAAATTGAATGTCATTTTATAACTTAATGATGACGACTCTCTTTCAGGGGGATCTCGGTGAACCAGGACCAAAAGGCAGAGATGGTTCTAAGGTGAGAATGAACTCGATTGTGCATCTGAACTCTTCTGAAATCTAACTGACAAAAATACGTGCACACAAATCCAGAGGTTGGTTATCAGTAATCAGTATCAGCATTTGATAAAGCGGTGCAGCCATAAAAGTCTTTGTTTTTAATATTTCACTCAGTGTAAACATTGTATAGCTTCAGACAGTTTGGAATAAGGTGATTTGAACAGCTTTAAGGCTACTTAAAAGGTTAATGGAAGGATTCTTGTTTTATAACTATAGTTTATCTGAACCTTGTGAGTGTGAATCCAGCCACAAGGCGCTGTGAGAGATGACACAGAGGAGGAAACAAGATCAAAAATTAAAAGGAAAACAAGATATGATAAGACAACAGGAGGATATGTGTCACAGTCATTTTCAAACCATGTGTGCGCATGATCTCATCCAGTCACATCCGGCCTTTGTACTCAAGACTCTTTACAATACCATCATTAAAATGACAAGTGAAATTGTAGCCGCTGAATACTGAAGAAATTACATTGTTTTTGTGTTTCAGGGATTCAGAGGTGACCCAGGAGAACTGATTTCATCAGGATCCCTTTGGCCTTCAGAGGGTAAGTTGATTAATACCAGACAAACAGTAAAATAGAAAAGAGAAAGAGTTTGAAAATGAAATCCACTGCCTGACAAGTGTTAACATGCCCTCTGACAAAATTGCTGCTGACATGAAGTGAAACTCTGTGGGGAAAAAAGGTCAGGAGTTCAAGATACACAGGATGAACATGGACCTGATGAGGGTTATTAAAATCCATAGCATACACTCCGTGAACCATAGGAACAATAGAGCTTCTGTCATCCGGCAGGACGAAGCAGACCATTTGGTGAAGCAATAGGTTGAACTGACAGTAATTAATAACTGAAAAGTGATTGTTTCTATGTTAAGGGATCTGTGTCATATAGGTGTAAAAAGAAATGTGGCAGTGAACACTAACACTAGCATGGGAAATTATTACTCAGAGAAGAGTAAGATAATCTAGTTTGTGTTCCAGTAGTGTTAAACAAACAGAACAATTGCTATTATTATTGCAGTATATTCAAATGAGGAAACAACAGAAACTCTTTATAATCCCTCATATATAATCTGTCACAGAGCTACATAAGAATGGATGAAAGCAGTTACAGGAAGTGATGTATGAGCATAAGATGTCTGGAACCTGTTGCTCAGATTCTAATAATTCTTTCTTTTAATTATGCTTTGACTTGATAAGCTGGTCCTCCCGGTGCTCTTGGTGAGCAGGGTCCACAAGGAGAAAGGGGCCCGGTTGGAGACCTAGGCTTCCCCGGACCCCCAGGACGCCCCGCCTCTGAAACACAGCAACTAGGTCTGTAAACTGAGGCTGCACAAAGAGATTCATCCACAGACTCAAATAGTCATTATCAAGAGAGCTGTTACAGAATGAACACAGTGTAGACAATGGACTGCTGCACACTTCCTGTCATGTGAACCTTCTTTAACGTTCAAGTAAAGGACCAGGTGCATGGAGAAGGGATAAAATTCTGAAGTGGTCAAAATGATAATATTAACTAAAGAACACTATATATATAATGTAAATGTTCAGTAAAACCTTTGATCAAGAGTTAAGAGTTTTAAATGGCAAAAATAAAAATGTCCTTTTAATTTCCTTTTGTGTCTGCCAGTGTTTGATTTCTTTGGGCCATTTGGTGTAAAGGGGGAGCAAGGAGAGAAGGGCCAACCAGGGGTACCAGGACGCCCTGCTGTCAGTGCAGGAGCCCCAGGCATCAGCGGGCGCCCAGGGTACAGGGGCCCTCCAGGATCCAAAGGAACATGTGAGTGAGTGAGTGAGTGAGTGAGTGAGTTTGCATTTGCAATACGTTTACACTAAGGTTTTAAATACTTTATCTTCTGTTCTTTCCTTGTTTATTAGTTGTAAATGTCTGTGCCTTTTCTGTATTTCTATAAGTTTTTTTTATATGTCTGTAGGGGCAGAGTTCTTTAAGGGGGCTCCTGGTGGGAGAGGAAGGCCCGGCAATGCAGGCTCTAAAGGAGTGAAAGGTACTGTAGGCATACTATTAATGCTAAAGAGGATTGTTGACATCATGGTGGATTATTGGTTAATAACACAGAAAGCTGCAGTTTTCTGAAGCACTTACTCCTCCATTTAATTTGCCCTGAGTAAAAGAATATATCCATAATACACACAGTAAAACACTATGTTGATGACCTGTGGGTGCAACTGTATGTACATTTAGGTGATCATGGGGAATGTGAATGCACCACTGTAAACTCTCCACCGGGGCCACCTGGCCCTGCTGGTGACCGTGGTGATGCTGGGATGACCGGAGAGTTTGGTCAGGAGGGGGATGCAGGAGTCCCAGGCCCCCAAGGAGACGACGGATTCCCTGTAAGAACAATCAAGTCATGTCGTCTTCATTCATTCTTTTTCATTGTTCATTTTAAGCCTGTCTCTGTTTCCTCAGACTTTTCTTTGTTGTCTCACAGGGATTTCCTGGACAAAGTGGTGTGCCAGGCCCAAAAGGTCGAAAAGGGGACACAAGTGTGGCCACTCAGAAAGGTGCAGTGTACCTGTTATTTCATCTCATATCAGATCAGCACCAGAAGTACAAGTGGGCCAGGACTCAGATAATGAATTCTGCTGTGTGTTAACGTATTGTATGCACATGTGTGGTTGTATGTGTGTGTTCATACATGGTTGTATGCATATGTCTATGCTTGTCGCTACAGGATATTCTGGAGACCCAGGGTTTCCTGGGCGAGACGGTGTATCAGGAGCATTGGGTGCTCCAGGCCAAAATGGTTTGCCTGGTTTCCATGGGGTCCGAGGTCCTTCAGTGAGTCTCCATAATTACAGTTTCATATTGTACATACTCGTCATATCATATGGACTTTTTGTTCATTTCCTCTCATGACAAATGACAAGTATATCCTACAGTATAATAACTGTTCTGGTTGATGTCAACAGGGAGAAGGTCCCATTGGAGAACGTGGAGACAAAGGTTTCCCAGGTCTACCTGGTCGAACCGGTGCAGCTGGGCCAAGGGGAGAACCAGGTGCAGTCCTTGGGGGCCTCAAAGGTCAACGTGGTTTACCTGGTGATGACGGCCTCGCAGGCTATCATGGAGTTCCAGGAACACCTGGCAGCCCAGGTGAGAGGCAGCTGTCTCCTCCCTTCCTTCTATTCAGTCTCAATATGGTGATGCATATTTCTCCTCCAAGGCTTTATCTCTTTACAGTGATTTGACCTGTTTTCACTTCACTTGATATTTCATTTTACCTCGCCTCTCTTAAAATACTCGCTTTTGTAATTTAATGCAAAGCAGTGAAATGGGAATGAACATTAATGGCTTGTGATTAAAAAAAGGAGAAAGGAAGCATGACAAGTATATTTTGCCATTTTATTAACTTTTCTTTCTTCGCCTCCTGTTGTCACCTTGATGCAGTTGCTGCATCCCTCAAACCAGCTGGGGCTAAGCTTGTTTGAGATAATGCTTGTGCTTTTGAATAACTCTTGTTCCGAATGCCTCTCTCTTTCATTCTCTCTCATTTGCAACTGAAAGGCGGCTGTAATCCAACAGGAGATGGAGGACAGGTGGATGTAACAGGTAGCTGGTATAATACAGTTTTCACCTTTTTGCTCCCTTTATAACAACTCTGTTGTGCTTTGCCTCTGGATTATTTGACTTGTGTGCATGATGATTTTTGAATTGTTTACTATTTGAGATTTAGGGTGATACCAGCTAATGTAATGATAAAGCTATGTTCTGAAAGACAGTCCACGCTGGGCAGCTGACAAAAATCACTTGCACCAAAATAGTAATTTCCACATAAACAGTTAAAACTTTTACATACAACCATGATGTTGCCCTAAAGACTGTGTTCTTCTCAGGTCCTTGCAATGCTATTCCAGGACCTCCTGGGCTGCCTGGACCTCCAGGATCCAGTGGATTACCAGGTTTCCCAGGTAAAACAACAAGACACTAGTGCTGAATGTTGCCTTCAACGTGCCTGCTTTGAGTCATTTTTGATGCCGTTTATGTTTTGTGAACCAACAGGTCCTTCCGGCCAAAGAGGACCACAGGGTCCACCTGGAGCACAGGGAGAGAAAGGGGAAATAGGAGATCAAGGGACAGGTGGCCGTCCTGGACCACCAGGTAAGGAGTGACAAGAAAACACTTACTGGGCAATGGTCAGATTAGGGATGTGAACGGTTACCACTGCAAATATTTTTGACCGGTTATGCATGCCAGTCTATAGGTTAATTTGCATACACACTCTGCTAACGGCTTCGCTAGCTGGCAGAGGCCTGAAGTTAAAAATGAAGTGCACTAAACGAAGCTTATTGTGAGACCATTTCCTCCAGAAAAGCAAATGTAAATTGTGTTATGCTTCTCTTCAGTTTAGTAGTAGTACTAGCACTATATTGTACCACATTAAGAGCAAGTACCCGACTGCCATGTCCGAGGATGGCTCATAGCCAAAGATCACGTCACTGTTAGCCTGGGGAAGAAAGTGTGATGCGCCGATGTGCCTAAACGCATTGAAAAACACTTTGAGGAGATAAAGGTTGAGCTAAAAGTCAAGCTAGATGGGACAGACAAGCTAAATTACCTCTGAACCACCGACTGCTAGACAGCTCTCACAAACAAAATTTACATGACAGTTACCTTTGTTGTTGGCCTGCGTCCATGATAATGTCAAAAACATTGTGGCAGCTAACTTCCATGTCTTGGGGCTCTGTGTCATGTCATGCACACACACTCGACCATCAACGACAGTGGTGAAGCACACAGCCACCCTGCCACCGTGGCACTGAAAGACGGACTAAAAGCAACTAGCTTCTTGTATTTCACGTCATTTTATGTTTTTTCTTAAAAATTAACTGGTTAGTTACCAGTTAATGGATGTCGGGCTATCGAAAGCAAAATTAACCAAAACTGACATCCCTAGGTCAGATAGATAGAATTGATCTGATCTTTGATTTGATTATTGTCTTTAACCCAGATCATTTTCTTTTATTAACATTTATGGTTCTCCAATGCAGGTTTTGCTGGCCCCCGTGGAGACTTGGGAGTTCCTGGCAGCAAAGGTTCAGAAGGAAGCCCTGGTTTGACCGGTGTGCCCGGCCGGTACGGGGCACAAGGTGAGAAGGGTGTTCATGGAGAGATCTTGGGAGCATCGCCAGGACCCTCTGGTGACCCGGGGCTGCCTGGGCTTCGAGGGAATAGAGGCCAGATTGGTGATCAAGGAGAACCAGGCTATCCAGGTTAGCCCTGTCTCTACCTTGTCACTTACTTATATTCAAACAGTTTATTTTACCTATCTGTCACTTAGTCTTGCTTTGTCTTGTTGTCATACTGTCAGCATTAGTTGGATTTGAGAGAATACACGATTTGAGAGCTATCATATAATGTTGTTCCTCCAGGAATAGTTGGCATGCCTGGTATGATCGGCCCCAAGGGTGAGGGTGGCCCTTCAGGCCTGCAGGGGGAGGAAGGGAGGCCTGGGCCAGCGGGCAAGTATGGCTACCCTGGTGACCCTGGGAGAGCTGGTTCACCTGGGCCGCGTGGTGGTACTGGACAGCCAGGTCAGACAAACATACACACCGACACACTCTCTCTCAGAAATGTCCTTGTTCATGTCTGACATCTCTATTCCTTCTGGTATGTCATCCTGCTCACTAGGTTTAACTGGAGAGAGGGGAACTGAAGGAGACCCTGGCCCTCCAGGTCCAATAGGATTAAAAGGTATCCCAGGGTCATACGGTGAGGATGGTGTCGTAGGAGAGTATGGCCCAACAGGTGACCCAGGACAGCCTGGTGAAGAGGGACGCTCTGGACTTTCAGGAATAAAGGGTTTGTGACTGAGATATTTATTGTGATCTAAAAAAAATTAATTAAACATCAAATAATATAAAATGTAATTTGTTCATGATTCAACCAGTTTTGGTCAGAAAAGTTGGATTTCTGTCACTTTCTGTGATGGTCCCTCTCTTTCCCAGGAAACAAAGGGTCTTCCGGCATGTCAGGTTTTACAGGGATCAGCGGTGATCCAGGGGTGAAGGGCCTCAGCGGGCAGATAGGAGAACCTGGAGTGCTAGGCCAAGTTGGCCCAAAAGGCGTGACAGGTCAAAGTGGAGAGAAAGGTGAGATTGTTATGATATAAAGTGGGTCTTAAGTCTGCTGTGTTTTGTTGAGACTACCTCATAAAATCTTATGAGCTAACTTACCAACTCCCTCATAACCACGACTGTCTGCCAGGTGATCGTGGTTTGAGAGGGTCACCCGGGGAGAAGCCTCAGATCTCTGCCCAGGTAATTGTTGACATGAAGGGAGCCAAGGGAGACCATGGGCATCCAGGAAATCAAGGTTTCACCGGACCGAGAGGTGCACAGCTACAATCTACAATCAGTGTTTCCTTCTCACCTCTATCCGCTCACGCTTCACTTCCTCACATCCTACTCTTTTCCACAGGTACTAAGGGTTTACCCGGTGTGCCGGGCTTCGAGGGAGTTCATGGTCTTCCTGGAGAACCCAGCAATGAGAAAGGTTCCTTTGGAGATTCAGGTGCACAGGGGCTGCCAGGGATAAAAGGAATGCCGGGCCTAACTGGAAATCGAGGAATTTCTGGTTTTCAGGGAATGTCTGGCAACCGGGTGAGCAGAACCATACTGGGAAAATTAATGTGAATTATTATGCTTTAAAGATGCACTCCACCAATTTTACAGGTAAAGTTCAGTTTACTTGTCAAGAGGAGTACTACTCAGCCTGTGAATACAGTTGTATAATGTCCTCTGTAGCTCTGGAGGGAGCTTTTCAAAGTAAGTAACCTCATCTTGGTCTTGAGACTTAAAGAAACTATAATCAGTAGTTTTATATACATGACTACTTGATGAACCCACAGAAAATTATCACTGGACTCTTCAGTTTCCCTCAGCTCTACAGGGTTGTTGTTTCGGTTTTACAGCCCACAACGTAACTGTTTTGGTTCACTCTCACCACTTTCATAGCGTTGTGTCCAGCAGCAGCAGGCAGGTGTTTTTAGCAAAGAAGCTCTAAAAACCTACTGTACACTACCTGCTCAGCACCGACAGTCAGCAACTAGCTGGTGAACATAGTGGAGCATTTTGCAACTCAAGGGCTGGATCATTCTCTCAGGAGTTAACAGAGACCAAAACAGAGCGAAAAAAGAGTGAATACTGGACTTACATCCGCTAGGTGACCAGACGCATGACTCTACATGAATGCTAATGTTGCTGGATTTGTAAATAAGCAATTTTCTGCTAACATGTTTGCCGTATCACACTTTCCACTGCCCCCAAGTGGCCAAAAAGAAATCTGTTATGACAGCTAGAATTACTACCTGGAGGTTCAATACATTTTTTTCATCGCAACATCTCATGCAAAAGTGATGTATTCTCATGTTTGATATGTTTGTTAATTGCTCATTTGTTACTATTCAGGGAATTAAAGGAAGTCCTGGTGCCTATGGTGCATCAGGAGACAGCGGAAGGAAGGGAGTCAAAGGTACAACCTTTAAACTCCAGTCAGATGGGGATCTAGATGCTAATTATAAAGTGATTGTGATGAAAACATTTTAGGTGATAGTAAATTTTGAATACTATTACAGGTGGGACAGGCCCTCGTATAGACCTTCCAGGAGCTACAGGATTGAGAGGACAGCCTGGTATTCCAGGAGAACCAGGTACAAACTGAAGCTCAGACAGCTTTTGTTTCTTCTGCTCTGGTGTTGATCATCACCATTTAACAATTAGAGGCTCATTTTTGGCTGACGTGAGATGTTTGATACCCCCTTTACAGGCCAGAAAGGATTAATTGGACCAACTGGGGACAGGGGTACACCTGGTTTTGATGGTATCGAAGGGAAAAGAGGACAGTCAGGTGAACCAGGAATACCAGGATACCCAGGTAAGAGATTCCTTTTCATTTCCTTATTACACACTGTCCAATTAAAGTATGTCATGTTATTTTAAATGTTATTCTGTACATTGTAGCAGAATTACACTGCAACTGCTCTGACTCTGACTTATACACAATCTTGTGAACAACATTTTTGTTTCCTGCAGGGTCAGATGGGCAGAGGGGAACTCCTGGTAATCAAGGTCAAAAAGGCCTTCCTGGAATTCCTGGAAAAGAAGGACATCCAGGCTTTCCTGGCTTCTCAGGGAACAAAGGTAACATGATCAAACCAGTACTCTCTCTTTCTCTCTCTTTAAACTACATACTTGTTGTCCACCATATTCCTCCATTTGATTTATGCACGTGTGTGCAGGTTTCCCCGGCCTGAAGGGTCTTTATGGATTAAATGGACTGAAAGGACAAAGGGGTAACCCCGGACCACCAGGTATACAACCAAATAAAATGCTTTTCTGCCAGTTACTGCAAGTCACAACCGTTTTTGTTATTTCTCATGAGAGATTACTGTAAACTCTTTTTGTAAAATTGATCAGGTATATGTCTGAAATCTTCACTATATCCAGTGTTTGTGGAGTAGAAACCATCTCTCAGTTTAAGTTGGACATGTCTTTCCTGTTCGTACTTTTATCAGGTCTGGATAACACTGGACCAGCTGGGGATCCTGGAGCCAAAGGAGAGAAGGGAGAGAGCGGTGACCCCAACCACCAACCAGGTTTTCCTGGGACAGCGGGTTTGAAAGGCTTCCAGGGACCTCTAGGTTAGCCATTTCTCTTCTGCGTCAATAGGGCACTAAGAAACCCGCTGAGCTCTCAATAAAAGAACAAATGATGCACAACAACACATATTTAAACATCTTAAGACAACCCATGTTTCACTTGTTCAGGTGACCATGGTCATGCTGGACCGCCAGGATTCCGTGGCCTCGTAGGACCAGATGGGATCCCAAACAGACCAGGACCCAGTGGGGACCCTGGCTTTAAAGGACCTCCTGGTTACCAAGGTGAGAAGATACAGTTTGATTAAAGAAAGCCATTGTTAATAGAAACAGTGCCATCTTTCTCTCCCCCTTCTTTTTATTGGTACACCTTTTATACTTTGGCTGTGTGACGCAATAGTTTACTCAATGGTGAGCAGTGGATTTTTTGAGGGCATGATATATCAAATAAAATGGTAAATGTAGTGCACAATATGGTAAATAGAGCCTAATTCAGCCTATGTTTCATAACTAATCATGTATTGTGCTTTCTGTCTAATAGGAGTTTGAATTGGTGGCTTAACAGCAATTCAGTTTAATTCAGTTCATCAAGTTAGTGATTAAAACCAAATACATGTATTTATTAAATAATCATTTTAGCAGATTTGTGTTTTAAACATGAGTCTAAAATAAGGTTAGCAGTAGTAACTGTATTAATTAATACAACTGACAGTGACAATGACACTGACAATTCATTTGATTGTTAAGATTTAAAGTATTAGCTATTATTGCTGAAGCCCGAGAGATTTGATCACTTTTGTAGCAGCTTGCTGCACTGAATCTGCATAAGCTACTGGCTGTGTCAATGCTTTAATTAATTAATTGTTAAAGAAATGAAAGAGCTGACAGAACTGTCAGTTAAGACTGGTTTTGATGCTGAGGTATTCTTGTTCACATTATATACCAACTATATTTATTAACTCTAAATTATTTGTTTCCCAGGTTTCCCTGGAGACAGAGGATTTCCTGGTGTGGACGCTCCACCAGGAGAAAAGGGTGTACCGGGATTAAACGGGTTTCCTGGACTCCCTGGTAGGAAAGGATTCAAAGGAGATCAAGGATCATTTGGATACCGAGGGCCAAATGGTGTTTCTGGGAAGAAAGGTAAGCAAGAGGAGTCTTTTCAAAGATAAGCCTTTAAAAGTAGCTTGTGTTCACATTACGGCTGTACCATGAGTGAAATGTTTGCAATAGCAGGAGAATTAAACTTCCAATGTTGTGTCAGGTCATGGATGTCATACATCATAGTCTACGATCTACATTTTGAACAATACATGATATGATGATATACAGTCAATACAAAATATATTGTGATATGGTCTCTTGTGATACATTATCTGGCTACAATATCACAACATTTATAGTTTAAACAGGACAACATTCAACACAGCATACTAATAAAACCATGATATTAATAGAACATATCAAAATACTCAAAATATCATGAATATGATAAGATGAAAAATAAAGTTAGAGAGTCTTACAATTTCAAGAGTCAAATAACCTAAACATATTAAAATGCTAAAAAAATACTACATTATTGCAGAGAAAACCGCAAACTGAGCCAGGAAAGATTTAATTGTATGATATTATGAGTTTATGATTTTATTCAGTGATTTCTGCCACTGTAAAGGCTTTGCTGGCATTCAACTAATAATTATGTCTCTGCCTGTAAAATCATATTGCTGCACCTGTCTACAGGCCCCGTACAGCTGGATAATGTGATCACCAGCTACGACCTGTTTACAGTCTTGATATGCTTTTGTTCTTACAGGAGTAAAAGGAGAGCAAGGAGTGATGGGAGTTCCTGGTGCGAGCGGTGTGAAGGGAGAAAGAGGGCCAACTGGTCCAAAAGGAGACACCGGACCCCCAGGTAAATAAATAATGAATCCACTTTCACAAAATGTAGCGACTGCTCACGAGTTACCAGATATGTGCTTGTGTGATTTTTTTTTTTCTTGGTCATGACATGATTCTTCCCTGCTGCAGGTTTCCGTGGGTTCCCAGGCAACCAGGGTCCTCCTCCACTTCCCATCAGAATTCCAGGAGAGAGAGGCCCTCCAGGACCGCAGGGTATCCACGGACCAAAGGGGGTCAAAGGGGATCCAGGGCCACAGGGCCCCCCTGGAGACGCAGGTTAGTTAGTCTAATAAAACATTTGTTCTTGAGCACCCCTAAGTGAAATGTCCAGCTCAGTAATATACACATATCCTCTTACTGTACAGGTTTCCTGGGACCCAACGGGCAGAAGGGCATGCCTGGGATTAGTGGTAGACCAGGAACACCTGGATTTCGTGGAGAGGTTGGACAAATGGGCCACCGCGGTCTGCAAGGCATGGAAGGTGCGTCTGACACTGTGGGGCAATTTAGGATTAGGTTAATAAGCCTGGATTAAAGGATTTAAAGTAGGTGGAGATTTAAGCAGAGGACCAGTTACCAGGAGGTTTTTGATTGTTATGTTTTGTGAATGAATAAGCACTGAACTGGAAATGATTAGCATTGAGCTAGAGAGTTCCTCAAGGTCTGTTTCTAGTATTACCTAATTGTCTTAGCAGAGATGGTTGCCAGGGTTTGAGGAAAGTTATGAAAGCATTAGGCCACGTGCATGAAGGCACCCTACTTGTGTGTACAGTGTGTACAGTATTTGTATGTATGAATGTATTATATAATATGTAATTAGTTAATTTTGCAAAACACAGTTCTGAACTCCTCATTCCTCAATAGGTCGCCGCGGCAACTCTGGTATCCCTGGGTTACCTGGTATGCCTGGCCGCAGTGTCAGCGTGGGTTACTTGCTGGTGAAACACAGTCAATCAGAGCAGACGCCCATGTGTCCTGTGGGCATGTCTAAACTGTGGGACGGCTACAGTCTGCTGTACCTCGAGGGCCAGGAAAAGGCCCACAACCAGGATCTTGGTAAGTCAGGGTGAATTATGTTGTAATGTTCTACAGTATATTAATGTTCTTAGTGACTACCACCTCAAAATTCTGTAGGGTACAAATATGGTTTTGTTACAGGGAGTTTGCTGAAAAAACATCAGTTATCAGTACATTATCTAGACATACCCCAGTGGGAGTTTGTTACAGTACTGTCCTGCCAGGATGCATTGATGGTCAGGCGAACATTCCCACATTAAATTTCTCTGGCATTGTGATCCAGTGAACCAGAAGACATTCCAAAGAGGTCCGGCTCATCAGATCTTACTGCTGGCAGAGTTTGATTTGGGGGCATTTAGACCAGCTGGTGTCCTTAGTTTTAAATTTCACATTTCAAGTAGAGATACAGTGACAGGATGGGGCTGAAAAAGAGAAAGACTTGTTTTTCATTAAACTAGCGGAGTTCTCAGTTGTGATATAATCCTTGTTCTCCCGTCCTCAGACTCTAATTTGATTGGGTATGCCACTTCAAGCCTGCTTTTAACGTGACCTTTTATTTGTGTAATCAGATTTTGTCTCTGAATGAATGATCTATGCATGAGAGGCAGGACACAGCTGGAAAGAGAATTCCTTTTGAAGATCTGTTATAAGTTTGAGCATCTTTCACTCAATGTGAGAAATTCTCAAACCAGAAAATGAATCAGGCAAAATTTCGTCCCCACTCTGGTCTCCGTGCTGCTTTTGCATCAAGTGATACAATAAAACTATGTAGACCGGAAAACTGGGTTAGACATTCCAACAAAACCCTGTCTCCAAAACAGAAACTACTTTGTTACACCACACATATCTGATACTTGCTCCAAAAGTTGAATTCATAAGTCATATTGCACCTTTGCTCAACTCAATAAATTCAGGGTTTTGCTGCTACAGCTTTACTTGGTCTGGTATGACCACTAGTTTATGGTGGGGAAAGTTAGCAAATGTTAGCTAACTTTAGGTAGATGTTGCTAAATAACAGACATTTGACGGACGAGTCAGTTTGACTTTATTATTCTTCTGTACTTGTGCTACTGTTATACTACCTTTTAGCATTTACCATTATCCCATCATTTAAAGGTTCACCATAAACATTATAGTCCATCTGTTCAACTACATTTTAAAATCTTGGATTACAATCCACCCTGCTCTTCTTTCATCTTTTAAAATTTTTCTTAATCTGTTTATGTCATTTATTCATTGTGTAAAAGCACTTTAAAGCATCGATATCAACATGCCATGCCTAATATAATTTGGTTGTTTGTCCTGCTCAGGTTTGGCTGGCTCCTGCCTCCCGCGGTTTAACACCATGCCCTTCCTGTACTGCAATCCTGGAGACATTTGTTACTATGCCAGCAGAAATGATAAGTCCTACTGGTTGTCAACAACTGCTCCTCTGCCTATGATGCCCGTAGAAGAGGGAGACATCAAACCGTACATCAGCCGCTGCTCAGTATGCGAAGCTCCATCAGTTGCCATCGCAGTCCACAGCCAGGACATCACCATCCCACAGTGCCCCGTGGGCTGGCGCAGCCTGTGGATCGGCTACTCCTATCTCATGGTGGGTTCTGGTCTTCCTTCTAGACAAATATTTTTAAATGGAAAGATCAGGAGTCATAAAATCAAAAGGTGCTATGTGCATACCATACTACCATAACAAAAGTGACAATGGTCGATGAGATTGATAGGCATTATCTCATACTAATTAAAGTGTTAGTGCTAATGTCTCATAAGGGTAACGCCACCAAATGTTACACATGACTGTAAGTTTACTGTCAGTTTACTTATCATGGGCACTTCTGCTCAGCTTGTGAAAAAAGTTGTTTAAGGTATTCTGTGGCTCTGGAGGAGCTTTGGGAAATTTGGAAAAAATCTTGGATTGGAGACTGTTATAAATTGGAGATTTATAACAGAAAGCCGGCGTTACAAACTGGGAATGTGGAGATGTGGGTGTTTACCAGACAGGGAGGGCAAAACAACTCTGAGAGCTTTGTTCTGGATGAACATTATCCTACTTACTACTTTGTGCAAGTCACAAATGTATACATTAATTATGAAAATGAATAAATAATTTCTTAAAACAGCTGGTCTTGCTGTAGTTTTTAGCAAACGTTTCACAGACAGAAGTAAATCTTGTAGTTATGGTTTGTGGATTTGGTGTGCTAGTGAGTATTGATGGCAGCAGGAGGATGTGTTATTCAAAGTGAATTATGGGACTCATGTTCATTGTGAGGAAGATGTCACCCAGTACAACAGTGTGACTCATTGGCATTGACATTGGAGCTCTATGCCACAGAGGGATAAGCAAGGGCAGGCATTGGCTACAGAGAAAATACTTGTTGGTACGTCAGCTCATTGTTGGTTTTGGTCTTTTAGACCAAATACTGAAGTGTACATTTGACTTCACACCTGCCTCATTTCTTCCCCTCTCACCTTTTGTCTCTACAGCACACAGCGGCAGGAAATGAAGGCGGAGGTCAGTCCTTGTCATCGCCTGGCTCCTGCCTGGAGGACTTCCGCACAACACCATTCATTGAGTGTAACGGGGCCAAAGGCACATGCCACTACTTTGCTAACAAGCACAGCTTCTGGCTTACCTCCATAGACCAGAGGTTCCACACTGAGCCGGCAGCAGAGACGCTCAAAGCAGGCCAGCTCCTGTCACGCATCAGCCGCTGCCAGGTCTGCATGAAGAACTTGTGAGAGACTCTACGGTAACGCTGACAGAAAGAAGCTGTTCCATTGACAGTGGTCTAAATGTACTAAACCAAACAAAGGGGGATCTGAAATACCCGATTTATATCTATGTAAATGGGAAGCCTTCTCCCTGAGCCACAGAGCTCAGATATGTAATGACTTTTCTCGAGCTATGAGTGAAATGTCCCACTGTAGATAAAACAGGAGAAGCCCCATAATGAAGCCAACAGCATTATGGGAAAATAAGTATTTTTGTGTTAAATGTGGATTGGTGCTTACTGTTTAACTTATTACCTCAGCTACTATGACACAATGTTAACGATCAGAGACCGTACACTACAGCTGAACCAAAGATGCCCGTGTGTATGCACTGCTTCAGTTTATCTGGATGTTTTTTTTGTTTAGGGTATACCGCCCACCATAAAGCCACTAACACTGCTTCTCAGCCAACTGAAGACGGTCATCAGACCAACTGTTGGTTCATACTATTGTCAGTATTATCCTGCTTTTATTCCCTTGCTCTTACAAATCCTATTTTTATAATATGACCGTCTCTCCATAATCTGTTTTATGCATTTATCAGCTATTGCAAAGTTGTCTGCAACTCTTTATTTTCCATACACAATGCACTGATTCTTTGTATTTATATCAGCTGAATGAACTTGACCCCCTTCCCTAAGAGTTTAAATATATATATCTTATCCAATACTACTCATGTCACACTCATTTTCCTTCACAAATCTACTAATAATTGAACTGCCCCAAGCTGCCAACAGGACAGACTGTCAACAGCTTGGATCAAAGGTCTGACTGTAGCAAATCCTTGCTGTGATCACTGATCCTGGGTTAGATTAGAGTATTTTACACAATTTAGAAAGTAGGTCAAATGTCCTACTTCACCTAGATACACTTTGGAAATGCATTAGAAATAAACAGTTTGACCAAACCGGAAACATACTTTGCCTTTGTTTTAATTGTAATGTAATTATGGTAATTTTCATAACATGATCATTTCTTTGGATTGTGAAGATTAAATGTTGTTTGTTACACTTCTGACTGTGTCATTTCATTCTCACAAGCTTATCTTAAAAATGCGACAGACCAGACAGACGGACTGCAAAATAAAAAATCTTTATTATGACCGCGTACTTAAAAATTCAACAGGGGTATTTATATTCATTGAAAAGTTCAAAATGTGCTAATAAAATATGAACAAAGCTAGTAACGGAGCACAAAAGAAAACAAAAGAAGTGTGATTCTGGAAACCTTAAAATACGACTATAATAAAACACAGTGCAATGTGCCACCCAACTAACAATTAGTGCTGTTAAATTTGTGACGTCACTCCAAAGCATTAACAAATAGCAGTGATTGACTTCTTGTGCGTGTTATTTGCCCACAGACACATCTTTGGGTTACAAGTGCAGTTTCAGTCATTTGGGTGGAAGGTTTCAAAGCAGTGATTTCTCGTCCTTACATAGAAATACTTGAAATGTCAGTGGACACTATGAACGCTAGTTGTTTTTTCTGACTGTCTTCACAGAATCAAGAACGTGTGTTTGCGTTAGTGTGTGTGTGTGTGTGTGTGTTACCAGGAGGTCATTAATGCTATTGGGTCTCCGTCAAGGCAAATAAGTAGTACCATCACAGTATGCTTTTGGTGTGCAGACCAACCTGTTGATTGTCCTTTGTTAAAAACAAGTCTCTGCGTCTCCACCTTCCTGTGCCAGATCCTAGCAGCAGGACGATCTGGCGCGCTTGTTGCTGGCCCCCCTGCACTCCTCCAGGTCCACTGTAGGGGACTCCTGATTCTCGTTTCTCTTCCTCAGGATGGTAGGCAGCACCAGATCAAACAATGTCTCGAACAGAGTGTCCACATTGTACCCCGTCTTGGCGCTCGTCTCGAAGCACATCTTCTCTGCAGGCAGGCTGCTCATTTCCTCCAGGCCCTTGTAGCGCAGTATTCTCCCATAAAGAGCCGCTGCATCCTCAGGGGCAACCTGTTTGTGTAGCATCATCCCTGAGAGCGATGCAGGGGAGGCCGGGGGTGTGGGGCAAGCAGACAGCACCTGAGGTTCTGTACTCCCCTCCACAGCTTGGTCCTCGGACGCCGCATCTGAGTCCGGGGACAGCTGGGCTTTAGGGTCTGTGAGGTCAGCCTTGTTGCCCACTAAAGCGTAAATGCAGTCATGGTTAGCGGTATCGGTCAGGGAAAGGAATCGCTCCTCCAGCTCAGCGAGGCTCTGCCAGTTGGTGACGTCATAAGTGAGGATGACAGCGGCTGCACCTCGACAGTACATTGAGCCCAACCCGTGGAACTGTTCACGACCTGAGGAAACAGAGACGGGGTCAACAGAGTCTGAGCCCATGAACACAGACTTCAAACAGCCATACTGTTTGAACAGCGCTGCAGAGGGACACACAGCACAGAGAGAAGTTGAGCAAGACAGTCAGCAGTTTGGAAACAGAAACAACCTTTGTTGCTGAAATATGCAGGATTCTTGAAAGGGCACATTGTGTGTGAACACTTGTCTTGAATAATACTCAGTTGCCAGTTTATTAGGTACACCTAACTCTCAATTATCTGATTGTTTATAGGTTTGTAGGCATCCAAACAACAGTCCAAAGCCAAAAGAGTTTACTTTTATATATGAAAGAAAATTTCACATTTGAGGAGCTGAAACCAGAGAATGTTTCTTTGCTTGAGATGTAACTGGAACGATTATTTGATTATAAAAACAGTTTCCAATTTATTTTGTTAATCAAGTATTTGACAAATCATTTCAGCTATAATGCTGCCCAAAACTCAGTGGCCAGTTTATTAGGTACATCTAGATTTAACTAATGCAGTCTAAAACAACAGTCTTGCAATAAATCCTACCTTTAAGAAGGTTATAAATGTTGGGCTGTTTTTGAAAGGTGTTGATGCAATGTTATAGGTCTTTTTGGAGGCTGCTCTAATATTTTGTCCACCCCTTTTAGACTAAAATATCTCTCAATATAACAAAATATAATTCCACAGTAACACAAACTACATCCTCCAAAATGACCATTCAGTTGAATCAACATCTCTGTGAGACAGAACTCTTCATGAAAGTAGGATTTATTGCAGGAATGTTACATTAGACCGCCTTTTTTTTCCTAGGGTTGTAACTAATGATTATTTGTTTTCGATGAATTTGCTGATTACTTTCTTGTGTAACTGTTTTGTCTATAAAATGTCTAAAGAAAAATTGTGAAATTTGTGTTGTTTTGTTTAGTCCAAAGCCCAAAGATATTCTGTGTACCATCATAGATGACAAAGAAAAGCTGTTTCAATATATTATCAAAACACTTGTCATTACTTTTCTGTCAATCAGCTGATTAATTGACTGATCGTTGACTGATCGCTCATTACATTAATTCATCACAAATACCTTGTGGAATACACCAGAATACTCTGAAGATTTAACTCCGTCCTCCTTGTGCTTCTGGAAAACACTAAAGTGTGTAAGTTTGGAAAAGACAGGTTAAAGCACGGGGACTCAAGTCTTCCTGTCATAGCCCTCTCATGTGACTATTAAGAGGAACTTCACTGCCTTAATGGGGCTTTGAAACTGAACCGTCCAGCTGGAAAGGGCATTATCAGTGGGAAAATAAACAACAAACAGCCTGTTTTCAATGTGCTGAGCCAAACATCCCACATATTTTTAGGACAACCCTTATAACTGCCTCTCTTCCAAAGCTTTGTGGTCTATGCTGATAGGTCTAAAACAGCAGCCTTGTAATGAGTCAGCGCTGATCCGGCATTTCTCCACCACAGTGACTAAATAAAACGAACGCAACTGCCTCCTGTCAGAGGTCATGGAGTTGGGGAACACAGACAGGAAATGGCTTACTGGTGACATGTCCGCCCTCTCCTTATCTCTGTGGCTCACCAACTCTACTTTTGTCAAGTATGTGTGCCTAAGAGGGTACTGTAATTCATGTTTACACAATACTGGAATGCAGTGCAGTTATAAGGTCATCCATCAGCAGTAACTAGATGAATCACTGAATTTTTCCTGTCACAGCCAATATAACTTTCCAAATTAGTCTATTTCTTAGAAAGTGAATCTGAAGCCATCAGGGTTCTTGGGATCCTTGAGGTGAATTAGGGGCAGATGTTCTAGAAAAGCAGGAGATTGTATGTGTAAAGTGTATTAAATATTACAGTAAAATAACTGATTGATTCTGTGTATAACAAATCTTCCATGTAAATGTACAGTATTCTCTGCTCTTCGTGTACCAAATAACAGCCTCATGTTGTGCTGAAACAAATTAAATAAATAATAAATCAATTGAATTAGCCAACAGAAAATTCAATCTAAACCAATTTTGATTATTTACTCTTTTAGTCCTTTTTCAGAGTAAAAAACAATACCCAACATTTGCTGGGTACAGCTTCACATAAAAGGTGCTTTCCCTCCGTTTCATATCATCATTAGTTAGACCAC
This sequence comes from Enoplosus armatus, assembly GCF_043641665.1. Classification (NCBI taxonomy): domain Eukaryota; kingdom Metazoa; phylum Chordata; class Actinopteri; order Centrarchiformes; family Enoplosidae; genus Enoplosus; species Enoplosus armatus. The sequence continues at coordinate 10,138,239 of NC_092190.1, read as the reverse complement.
TGGGTTTTTCAGCTGTTGTTCAACTTAAAGACAGCGCAACAGCAACTCGTGATGCAAATTCATCATTGTTCTTGACATTTGAGGCCTAAAGGTTAAATGATTAACAAAGCAATTGAGAGCAAATGTTCTGTTAACAGCATTTCAAGATGAATTTGATTTATCCGGTAGAATGAGGGCCTTTGCAGCTATTCATAGATTTAAAAACTATTGCTGAAAGTGCTCTGTATGTGTGAGTGTTACTTCAGACGTACACAAAAGACAATTTTAATATTACATTATATTTTAATCACAAATGACCAGAGCGAAAAGGGATGTCTTAAAAAGTACTTTCACAGTTTGACCAGCTGACCAGAATCTAGATTATTCAATTTGTAAAGATATGGAACTGAGATTTACTTGATAAAGCTGATTATCAAAGAAAGATCAGTCAGCTGTTTGACTAAGTGACGAACAAGCTTTTAGTTTCATAACAGTTTATTCTATATTTTAACAATAGTGTTCATTTACATCCTCTTTCTTCAGGGTTACCTTTGCTAAAATCTACTTGACAGGCTTGGTTTTTCTTATATAGGCTATATACATAAATGTAATTGCTTAATATTTTTGTATCTTGTATTATCTGTTATTGTATTTCGACCATTGCGTTCAACTGTTCACCTTAAACACTGCTTTTACGATTAAAAGGTTCAATATACACAACTAAATTTCATGTTAATGATTATAGGTTCTGACCAGTGGACTGAATGTTTATTTAGGCCTGTCCTCTAAGATCAAACGAGTGATGAAATTTAAAGGACCCTGGTTTTGACTGTGCATAGATTTATTTTGAAGTTGTTTTAAGGGTTGTTTTTCCCTGTGTGGGATTATCAATTTGTTTTTCCCCTGTTTTGACCTGAAAGGTTCGAATTGTTCTGGGCGTTATAATATATGTTATTGTTATTCGTTAGCACTGGAACTGAGAACTTTAATCTGACATTTTTTATACGTGAGAATAACACAAAACTAGAAGAGGCAGGTTTGCAGCGTGCTGCCTGTGCAGACTGAGCGGTCACATGTCGGTGACTGCAGCCTCAGGTGGCGGGATCACGCGTTATCAGGTAAACACCGTTAACAAACCGGAGGAATGGGAGGTGATAGAAGTTTAAAACAAACAGTGGGTGAAGTCTGAACATGAAGGAGGTATTACCAGCAGTGTCCCATATGGAGATATTGTAAGGTCCCCACTGTTTGAGGAAAAACGCCCCTCCAACGGTGCTGATGGTGTCTTTGAACTTCCTCTCCGTGTACCTGTGGAGCAGCGACGTCTTCCCCACGTTCATGTCTCCCAGGAGAACAACCTTGACGTCGGGCTTCTTCATCTTCGACACCTCGGGCATGATGCTGGGTCGGGTCCCGCTACAGGGGAGCTTTTTTTCCCTTTTTATCCGTAGAAAAGAAAACACGGTCTAGCTTGTAAAATGAATTTCAGGCTGGTCGCGAACTCCTCTGACAAACGCCATTTTATGAACTAAAGTTAATTTGTGACAACGTGACGGTCCAGCGTCGGCTCATTCCCAATCTGGTGCCTCAATCTGAACTTCAAAAAGTAACTGTGGTGAAACAGGAAGTAGGTGACTGGCACTGTTTTACCCTGAGCTGCGCCTTTCAGGTTTATCTACTGTCAGGCTGTGTACCGCCCCCAACAGTTTATACCATGTTTTTGTTGTTAATTATTACACAAACACTATTTACAGAACAAGAAAGGGGAAACAATTTAAGACGGAGACATCTAGCATAATATACGAGCATTTAATGAAGAAAATGAAATAAAAGTAACAGTAGGGCAAGGCAAAAAGAAATATTTAGAAAATTCCTCTTTGTTGTGCATGTTTAATGAAAGAGGAACGGTTTGTACACAACCAAGTCTTAGAGTAAGGCTTTGTTTTCTTTTTTGTAACCTACAAGGCTAAACTCAGGGCAAATGGTTCGCTGGATTGCCATACTGGATCGCCCCGGTGGGCCGACGGAAGTTTTTACACTCAAACTTGACTGTGGAAATAATTCTTCCAGGCAAGCCAAACAGGCTTTCCACTTGAGAAGCCATTATCAAAATGAAGCATATAACTCAGGCAATAACGTTTTAGTCTTATTGAATGATTACAGTAGGCTATATTTTACTTTTTTTTCTCCTTTAAGATTCTAAACCAATTACAGTTTCAGCAACTCGTGTGCTGCGTTCAGGTATGCTTGTATCTTTTTGTTCTTGGATTTTGTTGTGCATTTTGTTAAGTGTGACTTAGTTGTGACAAAAAAAAATCAGTGTTGATGTTTGTTATTATTTCTGAGTAAAGAAATGCAGTGAGCAACAAGTCATGTTTATAATTCAAGGTTGGCACACATCTGCATGTACAAATATACAGGCCTGACATTGTGCATGTTCTCCTGGTACGTGCAGATGTTCACACAGGTGTTTGCCAGCATACTTGAACATATTACAGGTAATGTGTGCTCTCTATATTGAGTGTAACCAAGAGAATACTCAGGTGAGAATAGGTGCAAATGTAGTCTCATGTCTTCAATTCCACCAGGGGGCAGGATCACATTTACCCAACTAATGTACAGGAGATAAAGGAGAAACATAGAAACAGCTTCACACCCAGAAATGTATGTAAGTAATGAAATAAAGTACATTGGGAAAAAAATCTTACATTATTATTATTATTATTATTATTATTATTATTTACATTTACATGTGACTTTGTCTTAGTTCCATGTAATTCCAGAGGGGTCTTTAAATTTTAACTTTTTAGCTTCCCTTTTACACAGGATAAGGATTGGACAGAAAACCAGTTTGTTTTATTTTTGGGCTGATTAAATAAATATAGGGGGTGGGGGGCACATAGACTGTATATCCAGCCAGAGACGGTTTACCTCTGATACAGCCTATGGGGGACGTCAATGCCCTCATATTCCAATCAGCATCTAGCGGCCATTAGACGAAGTGCAGATTGTATGTACTTCCGCTTTGCCTGCTCAGCTGTGATGGCAGCACCTTGACTGTTGACAGATTTTAACCTACTGGGTTCCAGAAGTGTCCGAGGAGCCTGTAAAGGCATCATAAGCTTTTCCTTCCTGTACTTCTTCACTGGGTTACGTTGCCTCATGATCAGGATCATTTGTGTACAGTTGTCAGCGGTGAAACGCAGTTCCAGTTTAGGTAAGAAGAACTGTCTACGACAAGGAGGGGGGCTTCCAGACGTGGGAAAGCTTCATGTGTCGGTGGCTGTACTTAAGAGCAAAGAATGAATGACAACATGCCGCAACATATTCAGATGCTGGCCTTTTGCTTTATCACAGTTGCGCTATCGATTGTCGTCACGTTGGTCTGTTTGAACGAGAAAGGTAAAGTACAGGAAGTATTATGACAATGTATTTCATTGAAACGTCCTGGCAGTTGTAACGTTAGCGGAACTATACGCCGTTATAGACTCCAATGCTTGTTGTTGCCTTTACACGTTGCTCGAGGAGTTGACAGTTGGCTGTTATCTCAGGGTCTCTAGGACCCCGCAGACACCTAGCATGGGCGGAGGAGCAGGCGGAGAAAGGTGAAGTTACCCCTCAGAGGACTGATCAGAGGTCAGTTTTGAAATTTCCTCAATCAAGGTTAAGGATGTGAAAAGAGCTCGGAACACCGATCCCCAGTCAGTTACTTTCAAAGTACTATGCCACGCATTTTGCTAACGACGTAAAAGGATAAACATAGACGGCTAGGCTTTAGCTAGCATACAAAGAGTTGATCTTTACAAGCTATTGTAATGGTTCCCAAATTGAAAACCGTAATTATTACCCCCATAAGTCCTTCTAAGCGACCTAAATGGCCAGTTGTCGTTGTTGACGTTGTTTTGGATAGCGGCGCCCCGCGGCTTTGATGCAGCTGAGAGCAAAGACCAGACGTCCATCATAATCCGCAGTGTCAACATCTCCATTCAACTCCTTGTGGTGGAGGTGACTCTAAGAAAGCCTGTTTGGATCCGCTATGCAGGCAAACACAACGCGGGGCTTCTTGTGGTCGGACGTGGAGACGAGGACCTTGTTGAACATCTGGGGGGAGCAGGACATCCAGGTAGCGCTGGATGGAAACTTCCGAAACAGCTTCGTGTACCGCGACGTCTCCCGGAGGCTGGGTGTGATGGGGTTTGAAAGGACGCCGGAACAATGCAGGGTGCGGATCAAAAGCCTCAAGAGACAGTACTTGTTAGCAAAAGAAGGTAACCTAAGGAACAACGGGCAGTATCACAAGATTTGTAAGTTTTATGACACCATGGAGGGGATTTTGAGCAACCGGCCCGCGCTTGACCCTCAGGAGTTCATAGAAAGCGGGGTGGGAGGAGAGGAGGCCGTGGATGGCCTGGAGGAGGATGGAGAGGATGCTCAGGATGCATACTCGGAGAGCACAGGGGAGTGTCCTTATCCTGCAGAGACTGAAGTGAAGTTGGAATACCCAACTATTCCCATCCCTATTCCAGTTAAAGTGACAGTGGGCAATAACAGTAAGTTCTCCCTCCTTGTCCTTATTCATTGGTTAGTCTGTCTTAAATGGATCCAGTATGTTTTTATAAGTATTTGATTGTATATGCTCAAAGATGCATCACCCCTCTCTACTCCAGGCACATCAGTAAGACCACATAACAGCAGCCAATCGACCAGTAAGTTGTCAGCCAGAACACCTAAACGGCCAAGGAAGCGGCGTGCTAACTTCCCCATGGAGAAACTAATGGAGCAGTTCCTGGAGCAGAGCGCCCAGGCCGAAGACAACTTCTACCGGTTGGAGGAGCAGCGCTTGCAGGCGGAAGACCGCCGCAGAGAAGCCGAACACGGCAGGGAGCTGCACATGCTGCAGATGCTCGGCCAGATGTTCTCCAGCATCTCCTCCGCCAGACCCGGCTCTGCAGTCACTCCCTCCAAAACGGCTCCTCCCGCCCGTGGTCCTGTGCACTCCAGTGCCTCCCCGCCATGCACACGTGGCCAGTCCAGTCATCTCAGACGCCCCTCACCCCAAACAGACTGTTTCACCCAACAAAGTCAACTGTTGAACCCAGATCCAAAGGCTTTAGGTATCAGTTTCGGTGTCATGTGTGCAGCCCCGAGGTGGATTTGTGTGAAGAGAAAACAGAAATTAAACCGCATCAGCTGTAATGTGAAGGCTCAGTGATGGAGCCGTTACGCTGTTTTTTTCCTTAGTTAGGTGGTTTGTTAATTTATCTTTATTTGCAGTACATTATTATCTGTGTTTTAGTTGTGTGTTTGTTGTTTTCCTTGCCAATATTTTTGTCATCTTGTGTCTGTGGAAGGTAAAAATGTAGATTAGACTCAAGAAAAACAAGTATTCCACACTTTAAAACTGTGACTTTGTTTATTCCCTCAGTGTTTGAACGCTACTACAATTTGGGGTCTACATCACACAGAGGCATGGACGATGACATCCTCTCACTGGTAAAGAGCATAGTCCCTCCACTGACGTCCAAAAAGCACAAGGGGCAAGATGGACGTATTGGGATCATTGGAGGATGCCAAGAGTATGTCACACAAAGACCAACTCAACATTCAACATTCACCAAACAAGAGCTTCGTTTGTTATTCTATAGCACATGTGACCAAATTCTTTTCATCTCCACCCCCTAAAGGTATACTGGAGCTCCATACTTTGCCGCCATCTCAGCATTGAAAGTGGTAAGCAATAATTCTGATCATGCTCCTGGCAGGTTCATCATTAATGTCTGAAATGATCTTTTTTAGTTAAAGTCCAGTTCTGGTGCAGTGACGGTGCCACTTCCTTTTGTCTCCAGGGGGCTGACTTGTCTCATGTGTTCTGCACCAAAGACGCTGCAACTGTAATCAAATCATACAGCCCTGAGCTCATAGTTCATCCTGTCCTGTAAGTACAGATCCACCTGGACCAGTTATTTTCTGAATGTCATTTTGACAAGACACCATTCTTTCATAGGGTTTTCATCACTCATATAAATGATAAATGTACACTTATGTAACCCTAACCCCTAACCCTAACACAAATCACAAATACTAGGCTATTACTTAATTACAACAATTTCTATGTAGCCCATATTTATGATGTTGTTTAGGTACCTGCATAACACTTTCAGAATGAATTATGATTATTTAATTATTGTTATTATTGTGATTTTACAATGACAGTCGTTAGGCATTAATAGTAGAATTATAATATTGTTCAAGGTATTTTTTTTCCAAGTGCCTTAAATTAGTTTACCAATTTTGTGTGAAAAGTTACAAGTTGTTGTGATCGTCACAGTGTTTTCTCACCATACATTGATGATGAGTGGAGAATGAAACTAGCTCACCTAAATGAAATGCAGTTGTTAATGTTTGCAGTTGCACCTGCTTTTTCCTGCTATGACACACCAAAATGCCTGCTAACTGAATGCCCGTTAACTGACGTTTCTGAACAACAACTACAGTCGGTCACCAGTTTATTAGGTACACCTAGCTACAACTAATACATGACCTTCTTGAAAGTTATAATGTTCAGTTTTTTAACTGTGTTAGAGAGATGAGGTTAAATAAGCTCTATGATCATTTTGGAGAATGCAGTTCATGGTGCTGTTGAATTGTATTGCGTTATACTGACAGGTGTTTCTATTATTTTGTACTCACAAATGTCAGTGAGGGTAGGCTAA